>NC_134014.1:20453179-21101929 GCF_040712315.1 Castanea sativa | reverse complement strand
AAATGCATGCATATCCTTCAGAAAATTAGGCTTGAGCATTAACCCTTCAGGCCATGACCTGTCATTTTAAAGCCATTGTTATGTATTAATTCTGATTAGCTCGGGTGAGCAACCATGAAAATGAAGACATTATGGTTGTCGATTGTAATATTTATTTATTTTCCTTTTCAAGTGTTTTGGAAACTGGGAATAAATATTGCCAAGAGAAGCTTACAATTTTTTACTATAAGCAGTCCATCTTGGCAAAGCTAGTAGCCCCCAAGGGGTCATGACTAGTTTTGAATGCAAATGGACTCATAGTGAAATTCTCTCTCAACCTGTTCTCTTCATATTCTGTGGAGTTACAGAATCAATAGAGTTGATACATTGATTGTATTCACATTTTGGTTGTTGATTGTAATATTTATTTCTCTTTCTTTTCAAGTGTATTGGAAACTATGATTAATATTGCCAAGTGCAGCTTATAAATTTTTACCATAAGCAGTCCATCTTGGCAAAGCTAGTAGCCCCAAAGGGGTCATGTCTAGCTTTGAATGCAAATGGACTCAAACTGAAATTCTCTCTCAACATTTTTCTGTGCTTTCCATATTATGTGAAGTTACAGACTCAGTAGTACTGATACATTGGCTGTATCTTTTACCTTCTTGAGGTGTATAGATTGCTGATCAGCAGTAATTAAAAGCACAATCCATTTCCTTTAATTATAATATCCATATCCAGTAGATGTAAGTTTATGTACCCTGCTGACATTTATCAAAAAATGGGAAATCCATTCTTTACATATTCATGTTTTTTTTTTTTATGAGTTTGAGATTCAGATATCTGGAGCAATTTTACCATTCAAAATATCAGAACATACTGGAACTAGGAGACCATTAGCAATTGTTCCTTGTTAATATTGATTTCCCTTCGGCTACAAAGCCCATGGACACAATAACTGTGCACCATTTCTGTGCTCCGTATCACCTCACATATGTATGATCTATTATAATCTTTTGTTTTAAAGATTTTCTATTCTACGTTTTTGCATCATCACCTTTTCTTGGAAAGGGAGCCATTCCATAATTTGTTACCTGAGGTTTAATGATTCATGAGGTTTAATGAGCACAATTTTGCAAATCTTTTTGTACACTGCAGCTGAATTGTTTGTGAATGGGGAGATTGTTCAAAGGTCACCTGAAAGACAGAGGAGGGTGGAGCCACAGCCACAGAGAGCTCAAGACAGACCAAGATACAATGACAGAACTCGGTATGTGCGTCGTAGAGAAAATATGCGGTGAAACACAGAATATTGCAGTCATCTTGTGGTGAAATACGGAATGGAAAGATTTTCTGTGTAGATATCTTGGCAAAAGGGGAATATCTGAGCTCTCTCTAAAACTTGTTGGACATTGGGAGCCTATATAATTGTTGAGTTATGTGTGGTGCCTGAAAATCTCCATCCTAGGCTAGTTGAACTTGTAACTATGATATTTGGTGTTGTCAGTGTCTGTCCCTTTTATGAACATTGTATGATGACTGTCAAGTTTTTCTTTCTATTTTGTGTGACAATTTTATATCTTTACCATTTCCACCAAATAATGCTGAGCAGGACTAGAGAATGTTGTAATATTATAACATTCCTATTCTTCTTCATCTTTGGCTGTACCGCTATAACAGAACTGAATTTCCATCGTGGTAAGTGCTATGCATGTAAGCATAGTTTGCTATGCATATAAGCATAAATGTTAGTATTGTATGATACACGGTACGTATCTTACAATATGTATCGTATCGTGTTAAAAAAGTTCTATATCGTAAGTGCTAATAAATTGTACAATAAAGTATAGGGATTATATGAATCATATTGTAAAATCGTTCTTCTACAAAATTTGAACTATACACTTACATTTCACTTTTATATTTACAAAGTTTTTCATATACTATGAATAAGGTATTAATTGACAATATAATTATTTTTTTGCTTTTGTCGTTTTGTTAGAAGTCTAAAAAACTAGAATGTCAAGTATATATATATATATATATATTCTAAATTATTAAAATAAATAAATAAATAAACAAAAAGAGATAGTAAATGTTGATGATAATGAAGAAAATTTCAATGAAGAAATAAGTTTGCAAAATGATAAAAATGATGATAACATTAACTTAGATGAAGTTGATTACGCAAGATGATGAATATGATAAAAAGAAATTATTATTTTGCGTCATTTGTATTGTATTATAACTTTTAATTGAGTTTAATCAAAATAATTATTTTTTTTGAGAAAGTAATTAATTTGAATGTGTATGTTATAAGCATATGCTGGTTTGATTTATTTAGTTATCTTGTTAAATATTATTATATAGGGATGAATAAATTAGTCATTAATTAAATATATTCAAAATTTATAATAAATATACTCATATTTGTATATCTATATTTTTTATAAATTTTATTAAGTATTTACGAATTTTACTATATTTACGAATTTTATTAAGGCACATAGGCCTCCAGGGCTAAGTTGTGAGCTAACCCAATCATGATTTTGGGACAAAACCAAAAAATAATAGACATCAAAGTGTTAGAGCAAGGATCAAATATCTTTTACAATTGCGTGAAAATCTCATTCAATTCTCAGGTCTGGTTGTTTATTGAATCAATGAAAATTTTGGCATCTCCTTCAAATTAGACGTACTTGAGACATTGGTTTATGGTTAAGGTGCTGGTAACGTGAGTGGCCTTTGCTTCTACCGGAGCAGGTGAGTGGGCAATGTCCTTTTCAGTTGAAATAGAAAGGATGGTACGATATCAATGTCTTTGTTATGGCAGCATCAAAGTTGAACTTTGTCCATCCAATCAATTGGGGGGGTGTTGGCTCTTTCGAGATTTTGCCATTTTGGAGTTCCATGCTTCCATTTGGTTTGCAAAGAGATTCCCATGCATTGACGTAGAGGTAATTCTTTGAATTGGGGTAAGTGGTAAGCCCAAAAATAATGTTTTGAGTTCAACATCGATTCGTTGACGAGTGTTTTGCTATTTGGAAGGATGACATCTAGTATGATGGAATGTTTTGTAAGGACGACTTGATTAGTGTGGCCTGTGCATTTTGGGATAAAATTTTTGCTTTCCATCCTGTGATGTGAACTTTGATTTTGTCAATTATGCCAAGGAAATTGGAGTTTTGTCATCTCTGTGTCTTTATGTGCTGGGGAAGGCCTAGATAGAAGACCTTCAAGTTAAAAATTCTTAACCTAATTTGGTTATAGAGTTGTGACATTGTGGATTTAGGGATGGCCAAACCCATTGGGCAGTGAGAACTTGGCCCGACCTGACTTAGTTGATGCGGTTATTACCTGACCCATTAGGGTATTCAGGTATTAGATGGAGGTATTCTTGTTGACCTGAATTTTTTGGATTGGATACAAGTAGATTGTCTTACCTTATTACTTAATGAAATTGTTGATTTTCTTTTGTTGATGGTAAGACCTAACCAGTTTTGGAACTAGATTAGATAGGAATAAATGACTTTCAAGTCTTCCATTTTTTGCCTGAGATAACGCACTTAAGTCATCGATGAAACATGAGATGAGTAATTGAAGACAACTTTGAGCTATTGTATGTAGTACCTTTTTTTTTTATATATATAAGGCTATTGTAGTACCTTAGATTAGGCATTATGAATACAAAATTGAGAGATAAGAGTCAACTTGTTCGTTGATTAGGATGGAGTATGAAGGTGTTGTTATGCATTAGCTTATCAAAGGTTTTTTTTCCATATCCATTTAGAGTGCTGGCATGAAAAATCATAGGGACTAAAGCTATTTTTTTGACAAAACACACTTGCAGAAATGGGAATTTAACATCTCATTGAGTGGAGGTAACTATTGTGAACAACGTAAAGAAGAGAGTTTTCTTTTTTCTTTTCTTTTTTAATTTCTTTTAGCTCCCTCCATTATTTTGAGTCCAATATATAGAGAGTGAGAGTGCTTCTTAGCCAAGACAATCATTTTCTCCTCTCCCTCATTTTTAGTTCTTGATCTTGCTTTTACACTCCATTGATTAAGCCAAGATCATAGAACCCATTTATTTACTCCGACTGTTTTTTAAAATCCATTGTGAGCTTGAAACTGCATAGCCAAAGGCTAGTAAGGTTTACTGAGAAATTCTTCAAGAGATTCTTGGAGTACTAGAGGTTTTAGTTTAGAGGAGATTGCTATACAAGGATTTGGGAGTTCTTACTATAGCAAGTTTGCAACAGGAAGGCAAAGGGGTTGTTTTGCAGAGGTTGCATAGGTTTAGGCTAGCTAGACATAGGTTTTATGAGTCGTTGACCATGTAATGTTCATATTATATTGATTTTCAATGGGACTGTGTTTGTTCGCATAATTGGTTTCCCTTTGGTTTTCTACTTTGTGACCATTCTCTATGTCTCAATATTTTAACTGCTTACCATATCGTTAATTATCAAGGGTCTAAACTAAATTTGTTTAGGATTTTTCAAAACCTCCATTGATGTCTTAGCCATTTAGTAAGTATCTAATGTGCTTGCTCTATGGAGCAGGACTCTCATGGCCTGAGAAGCCAACAGGTTGTACATGGTCGACTGACTCGACTCCTTAAAGTGGGCAGGAGGCACCCCCTTCTAGTCATTTTGCTTATGTCTGTGTGAGAGAGGGAGAGAGAGTGACACACAAAAAAAGAAAAAAAAAAAAAAAAAGATAAAGACATAGTAATAAATTATAAAAAGGACAACAATTGGCCAGAGGCCATTAGGAGCAAGTTAAAATCCACTTTCTTTTATTTTTATGGGAAGTTAAAATTCATTTTTTAAGTAACATAAAAAGCTTTTAGTGGATTTTAACCATATAAATTATTTTTACGTATATGATTAAAATATTATATCCAAATAATTAATGCATAGAAAAGAAGCATTGTAACCTGCCACATATATAAAAAAAATTAATGCCTTTATAATACTAGAGAAGATACGATATTATGGGTGGGTTTGGATGGAGAGTTTTGCGTCCACGTTTCCAATTTCACGATTCAGACCGTTTTTTTTTTTTTTTCCTCCTTACGGATTTCAACAGGGGACAGGAGGTACAGTTTACCACTGTGTGTGAACAGTAACTGAACTGTTTACGCACAGTGGCGCACTGTTTATTACTGTTTCAGCTAATTTTTTTATTAAAAATGGGACTCGCGATACTATTTACACATTTAAAAATTATTTTGCTACAGTATTTTTAGTTTTCAGTTTTCGATTTTCAACTGTATCTAAATGGACCCTATATATGTGTTTCTCAATAATAAAAAAAAAAATTCTTGGGAGCATTTTACATTTTCGTCAAGTCTTGTAATTAGTAACGTTGTTTGGTTTTACCTTAAAAAAGAAGTTGGTTTAAATTATTGTAGTAAGAAAAGAGAAAAAGAGTAAAATCTCCTCGTAAGTCATAATAAGAAAAGAAAAATCAATGCGGTGAGTATTCCAATTATCTTTAGGTCAAAGGCATTTTTTTGATGTCTGTCTTTCCAAGTTTGGAGAAAAAAAATATCCCACTCAAAATGCATCAAGAAAAAAAAATTTCATGCCATGTTACAAATTTCACTACATAAACTTTATAAATTGATTTTTCATTAAACACATAAAAATTAGTTAGACATGTGTTTATTGTGATGTTAAAATCTCTACTAATCATGTTAATTGCCACATCCATTTGTATTTTTTTTTTAATTCGATAATTGGGGAAGGAGATATTATAACACTTTATTTAGTTTGCAGTAAAATGTTTCCGCTAGAAACATTCTACATTTGAAACATTTTTTTTTTTAAGAACATTTGAAACATTTTTAGTTAAACGTGGGTTTGACATAAAATTTTCTACTCACAAATTACAAAAAATGGGTGCTACCTAGATTCCATGTGGCCCATCCATTAGATGAGAAGAGACCTATCATGTGTTTTTGTAAAACATTTTACCAAAATACTACAAAAGATTTATGGTGAACAAAAAAAAAAACAAAAACAAAAACCATTGCAAATACTTTCAGCGAAATAAACAGAGCATACAATATTTCCATCATCTGTATATATATATATAACCGAAACCTCTGAAACTCTCATAATTTTCCACATCACCACTACCTTCTTTTTCTTTTTATTTTAGATTCTTTTTATTCTAAGTTTTATATCTTATATATTTATTATTTACCTTCAACGTGTAATTATCTTATTAGTGTTACAATAGTTTAGTTCAAGTAAAACTCTATTAGATATATTTTGTTGACCTCTCCAGAGCTTACCACATCATTATTATTATCTATAAATAATATAAAATCAAAGATTAAAAATTAACTATAACTTTTTAAAATACCTCACGATAGAATTTTTTTTTTTTTTTAAAAATGACTCACTTTAGATTTCAAAAAAAAAAAAAAGACTCACCTAAAAAAAAAAATTAGGATTAAGAAAAAAAAAAAAAAAGACTCCTGTTAGGACTCTGCTTCCCACATCATTATTATTATCTATATATAATATAAAACTGAAGATTAAAAAAATAATTATAATTTTTTTTAATTAGACCTCACGTTAGAATTATTAAAAAAAAAAAAAAAAGGGACTCATTTTAGGTTTCCAAAAAAAAAAAAAGAGAATCCTGGTAGGACTCTCTCTTCTCTCCTTAAAACCCTAGCAATTACCATCTCAAAACCCTAAACTTAACTTCACTTTAGGATTAAAAAAAAAAAAAAAGGAGAGAGAGACTCGCGTAAAAAAAAAAAAATGTAGGTTCTTGCTTTTTTTATTTGCTTTCATATGTGCCTGAGATTTTCTTTCTATCTTATTCTTTTGTTATGTTTACAATTGATTTTCTTTTGAGTATTTGGGTTGATCTCCATATTTTGACATTGTAATTATTAGAAATTTCAACCCAAAAACCAAACCCACAAAAACACTATGTCTTCCAGCCCAAGGAATGGTAAATTTTTATTTGGTATATTATATATGAATTTTTTGAATTTGAAGGGTTTTGTTTGGTTTTGAAGTAGAATTTGGGGATTCTATAAAATTTGGAAGCTTTAAGTCTTGGGGCTTTTGGTATTTGCATCTCAGTAGGTTGATCTTAATTCTTTGCCTTATATGTTTTTGCTTCATTGAGAATTTTTATTTGGCTTCATGTGATTTTTTGTTTTCTTAATTAAAGCTATGATTTTTTTGTTGATTAATTATTTGTTTGGATTAATTTCAAATAATTATTTGTTTGGATTCAACGTAAAAGATAATGGAATTAGATGTTATAATTTTGATATTGTTCCATGTTTCGAATTGTTTGTATTGTTATTACTACGACTAAGTGAGATTGAGAAAGTCATATTGCTACTCAAATTTGAAGTTTGGTGTGTCTTCCTCATATCATGGTCTTTGTTTATATCTTTGTAGTTTATGTTAGTTTTGAGTGTATGTATATAAAACTTTTGGGAATTTTGCTTTATTAATTTAAGAATTGTAAATTACTTTGTAGGTTTCAGTAATTATGCACCTGCAGTGAGATGTTGACAACATAAACATATATATATATATATATATATATATATATATATATATATATGATATTAACATTTTATAAAAATCTTTCTTACAACCCAATAACATTTTATGTTAGACAACACTTTTGAACTATAGAAAAACATAGAAGTTAAATATTTCTTTCCATTGTATTTTATTTAAATATGACAGTTCTATTTTTTTTTTAAATGCTAACTAGCAAAATGTCTACAATATGCATATTACTGACCCAATTTTCTGTTTCTAAATTTCTTAGATTTTATTATATAAATAAATTTTTCATGCATCGCACGGGTTAGCGACTAGTATACTATATAATAAAAGTTGGGTTTAGAAGTCGTGGTTGCGCCAAGTGGCTGAACTAAGTTGCAGAATATTTTTTAGAATTTTTTAAAAAATTAATGTAATTTTTTTTTTTGTACTTATCATCTTCTTCTATAATTTCTAAATTAATAAATTTTTTAATTTGATTACAATTCATTCGTCTAATCCTTTTTTTTATTTAAATTATATTACTATGTATAAAAAAAACACGTAAAAAAAAAACAACAACAACAACAATCTTCATCTATTCCTTTTTTTTAATTTAAATTATATTACTTAACTTTTTTTTTAAAAAACATAATACCCGGAAAAAAAAAAAACAGCAACATATTCAACAGCAAAATCTTCCTCTTCACACATGACTTTTTTTTAGATAATTATTGTTCATACCAATTTACCAAAAATGTTTTTGGATAAAGTTGAAAAAAATTGTAACTAAGGTAATAAATATTTGAGCTTAAAGTAAACACATTCTCTTTCTTCTAAAAAAAAAATATCTAAAATAAACATTTGTTCTTCTAAAAAAAAATTTTTTTTTTTTTTGGTTATAAAAGAAAAGTTTCTTTTTTTCAATAAAAAAATGTTTTTTTTTTCTTTCTATTCATATGACCTTTTTTTTTAATCCACTTTTTATGGGATTTATGAGATAACAACAAACAAATTGATTAGAAATCTTAATTCCAATATGATTTAAATTCTATATAAAATGAAACTCTACCTGTATATTAATATATATGTAAGATCACAATTTGCACCCAAACCCAGCAGCAAAAAGGGGATAGGCCCCATACAATGAAATTTGTAGAGAGTGGGCTTTAAATCTAGGTTCTAGTGGTGTTGAATAACAAAAATGATAGGCTAGATTACCACGTTAAATAGAATAAACTTTTTATGTAATAGAATTTCTCCTCAGACACAAACCGATGATGATTTGTATTATCTTTCCTTCTTCCAAAGATAGATTACAATTATGGATGGTGGTGTGTACAGTGTTTTCTCTCTTTCTTCTCCAATCCCCATTCTGAATGCCTTTCTTTTCCTTTTATATCATCCTCCTCCTTCTCCCCATCTTCCACGTATGGATCTAATCGTCGATCAAGATAATTGTCTTATCAGCCCCTTCCTGAAGTCTTCAGACAATAGCTGTAAGGCTGCTCACCACTGTTTAGATGTCACTTCCTTATTAATGCGGCTAGAGATTTAGATACAGAGCATTCAATGCGGTGGTAGCAGCTTTCTCTAAGATATTTCTCATCCGTTCTTCCTCCCTGTGCCTTTGTGAAACATATTTCCATCCACAAAACCTTCTAGAATATCATTCTAATTACCATGACTTATCATCTGACCTTCACTTCACTTAGCCGAGGAGATACCCCTCCTCGGACTATTTCCACTAGCCTCTCTCGCAACAGTTTGCTCATGGGTTTTTAAGTTTGATATCATTATTACCACTAAACCCTCCTCGAACAAGTAAATACCCTTGGATCAGGCCCAAGGCCCAAGAACATGCCTTGGACCTTTTGTCCTCACAATAGCCCCTCAAAACTTCACTTTTCTTCTCCATGAGGAGAAAATTGAGGTTTTGACCCCATGCCCCAGCTTTCGCACGCTTCTTAAACTGCTACACGAAAAAAACGTCATTTCCTTCCTTTAAAACTGTTTATGACGCCTCAAAGTCCACAACGCCCCTATTAATTGCTCCAAGCAACGTATTGTCTCCCACGTCCAACGGTGAGATGTACATCTAACGGTCTGAATTTTCCCTTGAATGTTGAGCGGGATAACCCCCATTCGATGCCGCTTCTCATATAAAACGCCTAGGAAGTTGCAATTTTGCCATTACTCCGGAAATCGACCAACTCTAAAGAATTCCTCACCTTCTTAACTCTCAAGAAGTTCCTAAAGAGTCGTCTACTCATTTTCTCATAAGTTTTCATGCTTCTAAATTCTTTTTCTCCTCGGCTATAGACCTCGGCCATTAATTGCACCCCTTTTCCTTTCTAAATCTTCACTTTTATTTCAACCAAATGGGTAAATTCAAATGTTTAGTAGATACTAACGCCGGTATGGAGGGTTTCCGAGCTAAATACCACATTCCCCAGGAAGTGGGTTTGAGGTACTGTGCCTTAGATGCCATAGCCGACGATAGGAGAGAAGGAGTTGTCATTCCCATAATCGCGTTTTTAGAGGGTGGAATGACACTTCCCATGAAGAACGTAACCCATAACTACTTGTATAATCATAGATTATGCCCAGGCCAATGTAAACCTAACATGTTTAGAATTTTAGGTTGTGTCGACACTTTCAACAAGCAAATGGGTTTGAGACTCACATGGCATGACGTTGTCCATATGTATGAGTGTCACTCACTTAAAGACGCGGGGTATTACCTCAAGTCTAGGTCTAACATCGTTAGACTCATATCATGTCTTCCCAAATCTAACAAAGGCATGAAGGACAGCTACTTAATCGCCTCCAGGAAGTGGTACGATGGTCCTCATTGTCCAGTTAAAGAGGGAACACCAGGTGTGATTCCATAGAATTTAGGTCCCTTGGCATGTTTAGCTCTTCTAATTTTATTATTTAGATTTATGTTGTACTTTACTTTCCCTTTGTTTGACGTTTGTTGTTGGTCTAACCATGTTTGGCTTCTCAGATGTTTTTGCAGATAAACAGCACGTATCATCTCGTTTAAGCCTATCCAGTATCGAGGACTTCAACAGAGTTTTAAGATCCGAGATATTTGTGAGTGAAGACGAGCAGGTGAGGGCAGCCCATCTCATCCTGGGGTACGAACCTCTATCGACTACCTTCCAAGACATTGGTAACGCAATTGTTGCGGGTGACCGGAGACGTAAAAGGATAAACGTCTCAAAAACGAGATTCCTTGCCTCACGTGATCTGTCAGACGACCCCTCTGTCATTCTCTACGTACGCCCAATAACAGCAGTCCCCCCACTTGTACAACCTGAAGCAGCAGCCGTCCAAGAAGAATCCATATCTTCACGCTTGTCCCTTGAGGAGGAAATAGACCAATTCCGACTTGAGGAAGCAGAGAAACCTTCAAAGGGCCATATTGCTAAACTCTTGGACAAAGAAAACGAATTCTCCGAGAGCTCTGGTATCAGAGGCTTCGTAGTTGCGCGTGTAGATAGCAGCGCCGAGGAAGAGGAAGAAGATATGTCTCTTCAGAAAGGGAAAAGTTTGAGGACTCTACTTGCTGAAAGAGGCAAGCAGACCACTACGAAAGGCGCTGCGAGATCTCAACATCTTGCCAATCTCCCACCCACTCCTCCTCCTTCAGGCACTTTTCTTCCTATACTCGACCTCAAAAAGAAAAGAACAGATGAGGGTGTGGATGAGGAGTTGGCACAGCAGAAATGTTTGAAACGACAAAAGACGGCAAAAGGTCAAACTCGAGCCTCTTCTGTAGAGAGTAAGGAGAGCCATGATGTGGCCAAGGTGCACCAAGCTCAGTCCAATTGGGCACCTCGATTAGAATTGGATGGAGTACCCATTTCCCGCCACTCAACTATAAGAGAATTCCAAAAAGGGCATGCTCATTATCTGGCGGAAGCCTTAGAGCAGCCTAAACTTTCGCCTAAGGATATGGCTGCCTTAAGGAAAATGAGACAGCAAGAGCTCTTCTTGTCCATAAAAAAGGACTTAGCTTTGGTATGATTGATTATTATTGTCAACATTTCCTTTTACATTGTTTTGTTATCATAGTACTGTGTTATAATGCACTGATTCGTTGCCGTTATACAGACTATCTAAGAGGTATTCGTTGCCGAGGAATGGGTAGATGATGCTCGGAACGAGGCTAAGGCCAAAGCTAACCTCAAGATCGAGACTAAAAAAGCCCTTGGGTTGGCCGAGTAGGAGAAAAAAGAACTTGCTGACAAGCTGGCAGAAGAGGGGAAAGGAAGGAGGAGTGCCGAGGTTGGACTTAAGACGGCCAAGACTTAGACAGAAGAGCAACACAAGCAGCTTCACAACAAAGGACAAGAGCTATCCACTGCCCAACAAGAAAATCTAGGCTTGAAAGGTGAGTTAGCTCAGGCCAAGGAAGCGGCTCACACCATCAAAAAGACTGTGGAGGCCGCATCACTGGTTGCCTTCAACAAAGGGGTCGAAGAAACGGAGATCCGGCTGGCTGAAGAACTTGCTAAAGTATGTAAGGACTACTACCAGCAGGTATGGGCAGAAGCCCTTAATGTGGCAGGTGTCCCTGCTACTTCTGAATGGAGAAAGGCCGAAAATGTATGGTATCCCCCAGATATCTGTGCAATTGAAGCCATCCCTCCTCTTCCAACTGCCTCTGAAACTGTGCCCCCTACACAACTATCGACCGTCTAGGACTCTCTTCCACTTGCTAAAGCATCTACAAGTTCTGACTAGGCTGCAGAACAAGGTGAGAAGACTGATAAAGGTCTAAGCGAGAAAGCTAGCCAGGGTGATCCTCAACCAGGGGTGAAAGACAAAGGAAAACAAATTATCACCCTGTCCGAGACCAAATCTTCAAATGCTCCCCTTACCATCAAAGAAGTGGCTCACCAACCCAAAGAGATTAAGGTCAAACAAAAGGGGTCTGAAGATAAAACAAAGGAGACTCCAGCCAAGTCCAAGGAAGACCCTCCGCCAAAAACTAAGGCGTAAACCAGGACTCCTTCTCCTCCATTCCCTCATTTGTGACAGCTCCAGCTTACCATAGGCTTATTTTTGCTATTCTGTCTACATTTCTTTTTCACAATGTAATTATGCAAATTCATAATGACAAGTTTAAGATTTTTATCTTTCATTCCATACAGATTTCTTTTAACGGGGATGTCTAACTCTTTATCTTAATGCAACTTATATACCCATCTTAATGCAAACTACATACACAATATGGGTCTTAATACTGACTTTGGTAATATCTGTAATCTGACAAGAAAATAATCTCATGTCAAGAATGGATGAATGAACACTTAAAACCCATATCCTCATTTGATAACTTATGTGTTTGGATTATATTCTTAAACAAGTAGTAGCAAACAAATAAATACCAAAGAATGCATATAAACCCAAAGCGAGAGAAATGTGGTCTAAGACTAGGCTTTATGTAATACTTAAGCAAACAAAGAAAGATATCAATTTCGCCGAAGTATGTGGTCATAACCAAGGTTCAGTTTGATTCTTAAAAAAATGAACTAAAGCGTTAATTTTCCCAAAGTAGATGGTTCGAGGACTAGACGTAATTAAGGTTCTGTTTAACACTTGATAGAAATATCAATTTATTCAAGGTATGTGATCCGAGGAGTCAGGCATGATCAAGTTTCAGTTTGATACTTAAAAAAATGAACTGAAGTATTAATTTTCCCAAAGTAGATGGTCCGAAGACCAAATGTAACTAAGATTCCGTTTAACACTTGATAGAAATATTAATTTATTCAAGGTATGTGGTTCGAGGAGCCAGACATGACCAAGTTTCAGTTTGATACTTAGAAAAATGAATTAAAGTGTTAATTTTTCCAAAGTAGATAGTCCGAGGACCAGACGTAACTAAGGTTCTGTTTAACACTTGATAGAAATATCAATTTATTCAAGGTATGTGGTCCGAGGAGCCAGACATGACCAAGTTTCAGTTTGATATTTAGAAAAATGGACTGAAATGCTAATTTTCTCAAAGTAGATGGTCTGAGGACCAGACGTAACTAAGGTTTTGTTTAACACTTGATAAAAATATCAATTTATTCAAGATATGTGGTACAAAGAGCCAGGCATGACCAAGTTTCAGTTTGATACTTAGAAAAAATAGTAATCAACGTAATACAATATCAACAGAAATAAGATGGTGAAAATGCCTTTCATTAATAATAATACATTTGCAGGTTATTTACATTACAAGGACATGGTACAACATGTCCTTCTAGATCTTCAAGATAATATGCCCCTATGCCAGCAACCGAAGTGATACGATAAGGTCCTTCTCAATTAGGTCCCAGTTTCCCCCATGCTGGGTTCTTGGCAGTCCCCAAAACCTTTCTCAATACCAAATCTCCATGTGCAAGTGGTCGTAGCTTCACATGGGAATCATATCCCTGCTTGAGTTTATGTTGATAATAAGCTAGCTGAACCATGGCATTCTCCCGCCGTTCCTCAACTAGGTCTAGTCTTTTTTCCAGTAAATTGTAATTATTGCTTGGGATGAAAGATCTCGTCCTCAGTGTCGGAAACCCAGTTTCCAAGGGGATTACAGTCTCGGCTCCATAAGTCATAGATAAGGGTGTTTCTCCAGTGGATCTTCTAGGCATAGTTCGATACGTCCACAAAACATGCGGCAATTCTTCCACCCACCTTCGTTTAGCATCATCCAGTCTTTTCTTGAGCCCATTGACTATAACTTTATTGACCGCCTCAACTTGCCCATTCCCTTGCGGATAAGCTGGAATGGAATACCTATTCGTGATGCCTAGATCAGAACAATATCTTCTAAAGGCCTTACTATCAAATTGCAGGTCGTTATTTGAAATAAGAGTATGAGGGATTCCAAACCTGGTGATAGTGTTTTTCCAGACAAACTTGTTCGCATCCACATCCCTAATGTTTGACAATGGCTCAGCTTCAACCCATTTAGTAAAGTAATCTGTTCTAACGAGTAACCACCTCCTATTCCCTGCTGATTTTGGGAAAGGCCCTACAATGTCCAAACCCTATTGAGCAAAAGGCCAAGGACTAGACAAAGGATTAAGGACACCCACTGGTTGATGGATGTTGGAAGCAAATCTTTGACATTGGTCACACTTCTTTGCATAATCCTGTGCCTCTCTCTGCATATTGGGCCACCAATAGCCCTGTGTGAGAGCTCTATAAGATAAAGATCTTCAACCTATGTGACTTCCACAAATCCCTTCATGTAACTCTTCCAAAAGTAATTTTGTTGCTTTAGGGTGTATACACAGCAAATATGGTCCTGAAAAAGAGCGTTTGTATAACTTCTGGTCCTCGGACAGCCAGAACCGAGGTGCTTTTCTGCGTACCTTATCTGCTTCAGACTTCTCTTCAAGTAAGATGTCATTTTTAAGGAAGGACACTATAGGATCCATCCATCTAGGTCCTACTCTAATTTGATGAATTTGAATGGTGTCACTATTCGTTCCAGCGGATTTACACAAATCTTCAATAAGGATGACCCGAGGTAGGCTTTGTACTGAGGACGTAGCAATGGTGGCTAGGGAGTCAGCATGGGTATTCATACTCCTAGAGATATGTAACAAGATAAAATATTCAAATTTTGATTGTAAATACCTAGCCCGGGTTAGATACTTTTGCATTCTCGGATCTCTAGCCTCTAACCTCTCTTCCACCTGGCCCACCACTAATTGTAAATCAGAGAATATTTGCACTGTTTTTCCACCCATTTTCTGAACCATATCCATTCCTACCAGTAAAGCCTCATATTTTGCCTCATTGTTGGTGGCCGAGAACCCCAGTCTCAAGAATTTCTCAAAAGTAATTCCCTCAGGGGACACCAAGACTAGCCTCACACCAGATCCTCTTTGATTCACTACTCCGTGAACATACACTTTCCATATCAAAGGTTCCTTGCACAAAATCATGCTAACTAATTTTTCATCCATGTCCAACCTCTTAGCGTTCTCTTCTAATAAAGGCTCAACAAATTCCGCCACCAAATCAGCAAGGACCCCTTCATGGAGGTGCGAGGCATATACTTGATATCAAAAGCCCCCAAGATGGTGCCCCATTTAGCAATCATTCCCGTGTAGTCAGCACTCCGAAGTACAGACTTAAGAGGAAGTTAAGTTAAAATAACAACTATATGAGATTGGAAGTAATAGGGAAGCTTACGCATAGCATGCACCACTACTAGGATCGCTTTTTTCAATGGTAAATAGTTCACCTCAACCTCATGTAAAGATTTGCTCACGTAATAAATTGGCCTCTGTACATTATTATCAACCCGTATCATAACCAAACTAACTGCATGATTAGCCACAGCAATATACTCAAACAAAACTTCATCAACTTCTGGCCGAGACATAATGGGTGGTCGCGATAGATACTCTTTAAGTTGTTGAAAAGCTAAAGCACACTCCTCGGTTCATTCAAACCTCTTCTACTTATTCAGCAATTGGTAGAAAGGCCTGCACCTATTTGTGAACCGAGAAATAAACCGGTTAAGGGCAGCAGTCATCCCTGTCAACCTCTGAACTTCTTTAGGATTCCAAGGTGGCTGTAAGTTATTAATTGCCTTGACTTGCGATGGGTTAACTTCAATTCCCCGATAAGTTACCATATAACCCAGAAATTTATTAGATCCCACACCAAAAGAATACTTGGAAGCATTAAGGCGCAACTTGTACCTCCTTAGCGTCTGAAAAGTATCATTTAGGTCTTCCACATGCATGGAAACCGTTTTACTTTTTACCACCATGTCATCCACATACACTTCAATAGTCTTTCCTAGTTTTGGCTCAAACATTCTAGTCATCATCCTTTCATAGGTAGCCCTTGCGTTCTTCAAACCAAAATGCATTACCTTATAGTGATAGTTCCCTGTAGGGGTGACAAAGGCAGTCTTCTCCTAATCATCCAAAGCCAAAGGTATTTGGTGATAACCTTGAAAAGCATCCAAGAAACTCAATCGATGATGCCTAACAGTGGCATCCACCAATTGATCTATATGAGACATTGGAAAAAAATCTTTAGGACAAGCCTTGTTCAAATCTGTGAAATCTACGCATACTCTCCACTTTCCATTCTTCTTCTTGACCACCACCGTGTGAGCCAACCATTTAGGATAAAACGCCTCTTTGATAGCACCAGCCTTTTTGAGCTTAAGTACCTCTTCCTTGACGGCCTCAGAATGCTCTTTAGATGAGCGTCGAGGTGGTTGCTTCTTCGGCACCACAGCCTAATTGACATTCAAATGATAACAAATGAAACTCGGATCAACCCCGGGGGCCTCATAAGCATCCCATGCAAATACATCCCATGCAAATACATCCACATTCTTCTTCAAAAATATAACGAGCTTCGCCTTCTCTTAAGGTGGCAACTGAATTCCCACCTGAAAGAATTTTTCAAGGTCATCATCTATAAGAATCTTCTTTAATTCTTCACACACAAATTCTTCCACCGCTGTTACCCTGGGCGTGGCCAGAGACATTGATTGCTATGAGCCCCCCTCAACTGAGGCCGAGGACTCCGGCCTAGGCTAATGCAGAATTGCAACTGCCATGCACTGTCTAGCCACAAATTGACTCCCAATTAGTTCCTTGATCTGGTCCCTAGATGGAAACTTGACTTTGACATGTAGAGTTGAAGACACGGCACCCAGAGCATGCAACCAAGGTCTTGCCACAATGGCTGTGTAGGAAGAATATGCATCTATCACAATGAAATCCACGTCTACCACTTTTGGACCTGATTGCACAAGCAACCTAATTTGCCCCTTTGGTATGACAGCTTTCCCCTCAAAGCTTATCAGTGGCGAATCATAAGCCGTAAGATCCTCAAGCTTTAAGTTTAGCCCCTTGAACAAGTCAGGGTACATAATATCCGCACCACTACCCTGGTCAACCATCACCCTCTTCACATCGTAGCCTCCTATCCTCAACGTAACCACTAAAGCATCATCATGAGGTTGGATAGTTCCAATCTTATCTTCTTCCGAGAAACCTAAAATAGGTGGGACATTCCCCTTAATCCTCTTCGGCTCAGAGCTAGACTCCTCGGCAAGGGTTCGTGCCATTAACATCACCCTAGAAGAATGAGAATCAGTCCTACCCGGAGCTATAAAGATAACATTGATCATACCCAAAGGAGGCCTTGAAGCATTGTTACCCTGATTTACTGAACCTGAATGATCTCCCTGCCCATTAGGCCAATACAAGAACTGCTTTAACCTTCCCTCCTTAACCAACTACTCCAAATGATTCCACAGAGTAGTACAATCCTCAGTGGTATGACCCCTTTCTCGATGATAGTGGCAATGGAGGTTCTGATTACGCCTCATGGGGTCCCCAGCCACCTTGTTGGGCCATTTGAAATATGGTTCATTCTGGATTTTCTCTAACACCTGATGCATAGGTTCCTGAAACACAGTATTAACCACTTGAGGAGTGGTAAGACCAGATTACCCGGCAAAATCTCTTTGGGGCCTGTTATTATTGTATCTGTCCGACTTGAAATCCCTCCTCTCTTGAGGGATAACCTTCGCCTTTCCATTACCTTGTTGTTGATCTTCCTCAACCCATTTGTATTCATCAATGCGATTCATGAGCCGACGTACACTCCTTACAGGCTTTTTAGTCAGAGGCTTCCTTAAGTCGTGCTCAGTAGGGAGGCCAACCTTGAAAGTCCTTATTGCTACGTCGTCCAAATCACCATCGATCTCATTGAAAATTTTCCAGTACTTGTCAAAGTATGTTTTTAGGGTCCCCCCTTCTCTCATGGCCATGGACAATAATGAATCCAAGGGCCGAGGAACTCTACTGCATGTAATGAAGTGAGACCCAAATGCCCGGGTAAGTTCTATAAAAGAATCGATAAAACCTGCCCTTAAGCCATTAAACCACCTCATTTCCACAAGTCCTAGGCTGGAGGGGAAGACTTTGCACATTAAAGTTTCATTCTTAAAATGCACTGCCATCCTCTGATTGAAATGACTTACATGCTCTACGGGGTCCGTTCGGCCGTTATAAATGGTAAACGTTGGTTGGGTGAAGCGCCGAGGGAGTTTCCCTTTCTCCACCCTACGTGTGAAAGGGTGACTTGGAAATTTGGTGCAACGCCCTACTCATAACATCATTTCCCAAACCTCTAGAGGAAGGCTTTTTGCCCTCACGACCACTACCATGAAGATTATCCTCCTCGTAGGAAAAAAAACTCACTAGGAGGAGTTCTTGACCTAGGCTTGTAACTACTACCCTAGGTGTCCTCAAAAGAAGGGTTAGAAAAAGAGGGAGTTCGCCTTCACCTCTCACGACTCAATTTCTTCTTCAGGTGGTCAATCTCCTATTGCATGGCCTTAGCATTTTCCTCGTGAGGAATTCTACTTCCACCTCGTGAATGACCCCTACTGGTGTGCCCCGTATACACACTGCCCTTCTGATCTCTTTCCTGCTCAAGATGCAAGAAGTGATCCTCACGCTGAGACCCTATAAACTCTGCATGGTGTGGACCTAAGCCTACCATAATGTTAACTTCCTAAAACACAAGATTTTCCACAGACAGCGCCAATTGTAAGGTCACAATTTGTACCCAAACCCAACTATAAGAAGGGGATGGGCCCAAAAAGCCCAATACAATGAAATTTGTAGAGAGTGAGCTTTAAATCTAGGTTCTAGTGATGTTGGATAACAAAAATGATGGGCTAGATTACCATGTTAAATAGAATGAACTGTTTATGTAACAGAATTTCTCCTCGGACACAAGCCGAGGATGATTTGTATTATTTTTCCCTCTTCCAAAGATAGATTACAATTATGGATGGTGGTGTGTACAGTATTTTCTCTCTTTCTTCTCTGATCCCCATTTTGAATGCCTTTCTTTTCCTTTTATATCATCCTCCTCCTTCTCCCCATCTTCCATGTATGGATCTGATCGTCGATCAAGATACTTGTCCCATCAGCCCCTTCCTGAAATCTTCAAACAATAGCTGTAAGGCTGTTCACCACTGTTCAGATGTCACTTCCTCATTAATGCGGCCAGAGATTTAGGTACAGAGCATTCAATGCGGTGGTAGCAGCTTTCTTTAAGATATTTCCCATCTTTCCTTCCTCTCTATGCCATTGTGAAACATATCTTCATTCACAAGACCTTCTAGAATATCATTCTAATCACCATGGCTTACCATCTGACGTTCACTTCACTTAGCCGAGGAGATACCCCTCCTCGGACTATTTTCACCAGCTTTTCTCGCAACAGTTTACTCGTGGGCTTTTAAGTTTGATATCATTATTACTACTAAACCCCCCTAAGACAAGTAAATACCCTCGGATCAGGCCTAAGGCCCAAAAATATGCTTTGGACCTTTTGTCCTCACATGTGAATGCCTAAATCCCATGACAGATATGCATTCTTTCTTCATTATTATTTTTTCTTTTTGTTTAAGCTATTTTTATTTAACTTCAAAAAAATTAATGAAAACTTCTCAAATACATTTTAACCCAATTCATAATATTAAACTTTTATACTAATTTATTCTCTTCTACAATAATTGGTTCAGGTTTTAGTTACATACTCACACTTTCATCTCTCAAAGTGATAAAGAAAACAAACAGGTTTATTCTTTGTTTTTTTTTTCTAAATTTATTGTAGGTGGTCAATTTATACCCGGTCCAATCACTAGACGGACTCAGGCCCAAAAAGCCTTATACAATAAAAATTTGTAGAGTGTGGGCTTGAAACCTAGGTCTTATGGATATTGGACAACAGATGGAGGGCTAGATTGCCACTATACACACAATCAATGGATAAGAATAACAAATATTCTCTCCGGACGTAAGTCGAGGACAGCTTGTATTGCCTTTCTTTCTTTTAATAATATCTTCTAAATGAAAAAGTCCCCCTTTCTTTCCTTCTCTCTTTCCTTTTATATCACTCTTCCTCTTCCCTCTATCTTCCACGTGTAACACAAATCAATGATCCAGATCCTTTCCTCCATTCACCGCCCTCTAGAAGTCCCCAAATAACAACTGTAAGGCTAATTGGTACTGTTCAAATGTCATTTCCCCATTAATGTGACCAGAGAGGTAGGTGCAGGGTCTTTAATGCGGTGGTAGCAGCCTTTTCCTTTAATATTTCTCATACACTCTTCCTTTCCATAACTATGAAACAGATCTTTACCCAACAGACCTTCTAGGATTCCTTCTCCCAACACCATGACGTGTCCTAGGAGCCTCACCTGATTTAGTCGAGGAGATACCCCTCATCGGACAAGCTCATCAACTTTTCTAGTAAGAGCTGGCTTGTGGGCCTCAAAGGCTCTGCTCGGATAAGCTCACACCACCAAGTCAGGCCCAAGGCCCAAGTGCATATTTAACCATTTTACTCCCACAATAGCCCCTAAAAACTCCATTTTTCTCCCCATCCGAAGAGAAAATTGGAGTTTTGAACCAACGCCAGTCTCCACATGCTTCGCGAACCGCCACGCATGAAAGATAGAGGGAAGAGGAAGAGTGATATAAACTGCTTGGTAGAGGGAAGAAACATGTGATGTAACTTTATCATTTCTAGTTACATAGCCTGTTATTACTTCTTTATTTGGTATTCTTTGCTGATCTAACCATGCTTATATTCTTGGATATTTTTGCAGACAAACAACACGTACGACCCTGTCTAAGTCATTGCAGCGTTGCGGACCTCAATCGTGTTCTACGATTCGAGGTGTTCGTGAGCGCTGACCTACAAGTGAGGGCAGCCTACCTCATACTGGGATACAATCCTCTGTTAGAGGACTTCCAAGACATCGGCAATGCGATCATTGCGGGTGACAAGAGACACAGGAGGATAAACATTGCGAGACCGGGCTTTCTCGATACACACAAATTACCAGACGATCCCTCGGTTATCCTCTACGCATGCCCAATCACAACGGTTCCTCTTTCGGCACATTCTCGGGTAACAGCCATCCGAGAAGAGTCAACTTCTTCGCAACAGTCAATCGAAGAAGAAATAGATCAATTCCAACTTGAGGAGGCCGAGAAACCCATAAAGAGCCACATTGTCACTATCTCGGACGAAGAAAATGAATCTTCCAAAAATTCTGGTGTAAAGGGCTTGGTGATTGCGTAGGTTGAGACCAGCTCCGGGGAAGAAGATATGGCTAGCTTAAGATCACTGATGTCCAAGAAGGGTACACAAGCTGCCAAAAAGGATACAATTGAATCTTAACCCCCCTCCCAAGTTGCCACGACCTCCTCCTCCTCTTTCCGACCCAAAGATTCCTGCCCCCGACCCCAAAAAGAAAAGGAAAAACGAGGCCGAGAAGGCAGAAATGGCAAAACAGAAGAAGTTGAAGCAACAACCACAACAAAAATTTGCTAAGGGTAGAACACGTGCCTCTTCAATGGAGAGTGGGGAAAGTCATAACCAAGCCGAGGTGCGTCGTATGCAGGCCAATTGGTCCCCTACACTGGAACTAGATGGGGCTGCAATTCCCAGCGACTCTAGCATCAGGGCGTTCCAGCAAGGACATGCCAACCATCTGGCTAACGCTCTAAAGCAACCTATTCTTCTACAAAAGGACATGGAGGCTTTGGAGAAGATGAGTCAGCCACACCTCTTCCTCTCCCTTAAAAGGGACTTGGCTTTGGTAAGTGTTCTCCAATTACTTCTACCTCGCTGTTTTTATTATCTCTCTGCGTAAAGTCTTTCATACATGCTTCTTATGTTGTTTCTACCATAATGTGCCTATTTAACACTTTAACGTAGGCCATTCAAGAGGTTTCTGTCACCAAGAAATGGGTAGAGGACTCTCGGAAGTAGGCTGCAGCTGAGCTCCAAATTAGGGTCGAGACCGAGAAGGCTTTAGGTCGTGCCGTAGCGGACAACAAGGATCTGACCAAAAAGTTAGCAGATGAGAAGAGAGAAAGAAACAGTGCCGAGGCCAGCCTTAAAACCACCAAGGCTCAAGTGGAGGGGCAACGTAAACTTCTACGCCAGAAAGACGAGGACCTATCCAAAGCTCAGCAAGAAAACTCTGACTTAAAAAAGAAGCTTGCTCAAGCTAAGGAAGAGGCTTGTACTCTCAAGGAAACCATGGAGGCTGCCAAGAAGGCTGCTTACAATGAAGGGGTCGAGGTAATAGAAACCCGTCTGACCGAGGAGCTAGCAGAATTGTGTAGGGAGTATTGTCAACAGGTTTGGGCAGAAGCCCTAAACCTGGCAGGAGTTCCAATCGATTCTGAGTTGAGGAAGTCCGAGAACATTTGGATTCCACAAGATATCCGAGTGATTGAAGACCTTCCTCCCCCTTCAACTACCTCCGAGTCAGTGCCTTCGGCACAACCATCTCCAATTCAAGAACCTCTTCCATCTCCTAAAGAACTTACCGGTTCTGATAAAGAGAAGGAACAAGGTGATGGGGTCGGGAAGCGCATAAGTGAGCATGCCAAGCCAAATGTTCCTCCACCAGTGGCAAAGGACAAAGGAAAACAAGTCCAAACCTCGTTCAAAGCGGAGCTTAAGCAAATAGAGGAGGAGGTCAAAACAAAAGAAGTTGCCAACAAGTCCAGACAGGATCCTCCCACAAAACTCTAGGCATAGGCTATTTAGGACTTTTCTTTTATGTAATTTCTTTTTTGTTTTAGAACTTTTACTTTGATCCTTGTTAGAACTTCATTTCCAATGTACCTACTGACAGAATTAATGACAAATTCAAAAGATTGCTCTTTAGTTCACAGCTAATCTCCTTTATTGAAATATTTACCTCTTTTACCTTAGTGTAAATTATATGCGTAACACAATTGACTTAATACCTCATTATACAAAGAAATCTTATTAATGTCTCAGCCAATATTAATAATCTGAAATGAAAACTATGCTAACTTCATCAACTTAAATTATCAACAAATAAACTACGTATTAAAACTGCAACATCCAAAGTGTAGTAGGATACAGTTGAATATGTATGGACATACCTAAACTCAAGACAGGAGAAAAACAGTCTAAGGCTTGATTTGATGTTCAACTTGGACATAAAGCAAACAAGTAAACTTACCATGGTGTATGGCCTAAGAATCAAGGCTTATCCAAATCTTTGTCAGATATCTAGAAAAATAAAGTGAAATGTTAATTTTCCCAAGGTAGATGGTCCGAGAACCAGACGTAACCAAGGCTCTGTTTAACACTTAACAAGATAACAATTTCCATGAGGTATGTGATCCGAGGAGCCATGCATGACCAAATTTCTGTTTGATACTTATAAGAATGAACGGTAATGTTAATTTTCCTAAACTAGAAGGTCCGAGGATTCGACATAACTAAGGTTCTGTTTAACACTTAATAAGATATCAATTTCCATGAGGTATGTGGTCCAAGGAGCCATGCATGACCAAGTTTCTGTTTGATACTTATAAGAATGAACAGTAATGTTAATTTCCCCAAAGTAGAAGGTCCGAGAACCCGACATAACTAAGGTTCTGTTTAACACTTAATAAGATATCAATTTTCACGAGGTATGTAGTCCGAGGAGCCATGCATGACCAAGTTTCTGTTCGATACTTATAAGAATGAACGGTAATGTGTAATGTTAATTTCCCCAAAGTAGAAGGTCCAAGGACCCGACATAACTAAGGTTCTGTTTAACACTTAATAAGATATCAATTTCAACAAGGTATGTGGTTCGAGGAGCCATGCATGACCAAGTTTCTGTTTGATACTTATAAGAATGAACGGTAATGTTAATTTCCCCAAAGTAGAAGGTCCGAAGACCTGACATAACTAAAGTTTTGTTTAACACTTAATAAGGTATCAATTTTCACGAGGTATGTGGTCCGAGGAGTGATGCATGACGAAGTTTCTGTTTGATACTCATAATAATGAATTGAAACACAACACAAGGATAATAGAACAAAAACGGCAGAAGTTCCTTTTATTGATAGTAATACCTTCGCAGGTTATTTACATTCCATAGACGTTGTACAACTTTCTCATCTAAGTCTGCTAGACGATATGCCACTATGCCCGCGACAGAAATGATTCGATATGGTCCTTTCCAGGTAGGTCCCAGCTTTCCCCATGCTGGATTCTTGGCATTACCTAAGACCTTCCTCAATACTAAGTCTCTAGGTGCAAGCGGCCTTAACTTCACATGAGCATCATACTCCCATTTGAGCTTATGCTGACAATAAGTTAGCTGAACCATTGCATTCTCCCTTTGTTCCTCCACTAGGTCCAAGCTTTTCTCTAGTAAGCCATTGTTATTATCTGAGCTGAAAGAGCTTGTCCTTAACGTCAGAAACCCACTTTCCAAAGGGATCACGACCTCGGCCTTATAAGTCATGGAGAAGGGTGTTTCTCCTGTGGATCTTCGTGGTGTAGTCCGATATATTCACAAAACATGTGGCAATTCTTCCACCCATCTTCCTTTTGCATCATCTAGCCTCTTCTTAAGTCCACTTACTATGACTTTATTAACAGCCTCGGCCTGCCCATTTCCCTGAGGATAAGCTGGAGTGGAGTATCTATTCGTGATACCCAAGTCACCACAGTATTTTCTGAAAGCTTTGCTATCAAACTACAAGCCATTATCTAAAATAAGTGTGTGAGGTATCTCAAATCTAGTGACAATGTTCTTCCAGACAAATTTCTTTGCGTCTACGTCCCTAATGTTTGACAAAGGCTCAGCTTCAACCCACTTAGTAAAATAATCAGTTCCTACGAGCAACCACCTTTTATTTCCCACAGCCTTTGGTAAAGGCCTTACAATATCCAATCCCCATTGAGCAAATGGCCAAGGACTAGATAAAGGATTGAGCACACCACCGGGTTGATGGATGTTAGAAGCAAATCTCTAGCATTGGTCGCACTTTTTCGCATAATCCCAAGCTTCTCTCTGCATGTTGGACCACCAATATCCTTGGGTTAGAGCTCTATGAGCTAAAGACCTTCCTCCTGTATGACTTCCACAAATCCCATCATGCAATTCCTCCAACAATGACTTAGATGCTTCAGGGTGTACACACAACAAGTATGGCCTAGAAAATGAGCGTTTATCTAACTTCTGATCCTCGGATAACTAGAATCGGGGCGCCTTTCTACGAACTTTATCTGCCTCAGATCTCTCATCGAGCAGGACATCGCCCTTAAGAAAGGATATTATGGGGTCCATCCAACTAGGTCCGAACCTAACTTGATGAATATGGACGGTATCAACAAACGGCCGAGCAAGCTTCAATAAGTCTTCCATGAGGATGAACCTAGGCAGACCTTGAGCCGAGGATGTTGCAAGCGTGGCTAACGAATCTGCATGCATGTTTCCACTCCTAGAAACATGCGTCATGACAAAAGAATCAAATTTGGATCGTAAGTATCTAAACTTGGTCAGATATTCTTGCATTCTTGAATCTCGAGCCTTTAACGTCCTTATCACCTAGCCCACGACTAACTGAGAGTCCGAGTACATTTGGACTGATTTTCCCCCCATTTTCTGAACCATATCCATCCCAACCAATACAGCTTCATACTCAGCCTCATTATTAGTGGTCAAGAACCCCAATCTTAATGATTTCTCAAAAATAATTCCTTTAGGGGATACCAAAACTAGATCTACGCCAGATCCTCTCTGAATTGCTGCTCCGTCAACATATGCCTTCCGCATCGGAAGTTCCTTGCACGAGATCGTGCTAATTGATTTTCCATCCATGTGCAACCCCTTTGTACTTTCTTCTAATGAAGGTTCAGCGAACTCTGCCACCAAGTTAGCAAGGACCCAGCCCTTAACAGAGGTGCGAGGCATATACTTAATATCAAAAGCCCCCATGATAGTTCCCCACTTAACTACCCTCTCAGAGCAATCAACACTCCGCAATACCGACTTAAGAGGAAGGTGGGTCAAAACAACAACTGTATAAGACTGAAAGTAGTGAGGAAGCTTACGTGTAGCATACACTACGGCCAGAATCGCCTTCTCCAGTGGTAAGTAACGCACTTTAGCTTTATTTAAAGATTTGCTCCCATAGCAAACTGGTCTTTGCACACCACCATCGTCACGTATTAGAACCAAACTGACAGCATGAATGGCCACCGCTATATAAGCAAATAGGATCTCATCCATCTTCGGCCGAGACATGATGGGTGGTCGAGAAAGGTATTCCTTAAGTTGTTGAAAAGCTAAGGCGCATTCCTCGGTCCATTCGAATCCCTTCCACTTATTTAGCAATTGGAAGAAAGGCCTACACCTATCGACAGATCGAGAAATAAACATGTTAAGAGCAGCAGTCATCCTTGTTAGCTTTTGAACTTCCTTTGGATTCTAAGGAGGCTATAAGCTATTAATTGCCTTAACTTGTGCCGAATTTACTTCTATTCTTCTATGAGTCACCATATAGCCTAGGAATTTACCAGAGCCTACACCAAAAGAGCATTTAGAGGTGTTAAGGCGCAACTTGTACTTCCTAAGCGTTTGGAAGGTGTCATCCAAATCTTTCACGTGCATGGACACGACCTTGCTTTTCACCACCATGTCATCCACATACACTTCAATAGTCTTTCCCAACTGCGACTCGAACATCTTGGTCATTATCCTTTGATAGGTAGCTCCTGCATTTTTCAAACCAAAGGGCATCACCTTATAATGGTAATTCCTTGTAGGGGTAATGAAGGTTGTTTTCTCTTGATCATCTAGTGCCAAAGGTATTTGGTGATAGCCTTGAAAAGCGTCCAGAAAACTCATTCGAGGATGTCCAGCCGTAGCATCCACTAACTGATCTATGCGAGGCATGGGAAAGGAATCTTTAGGACAAGCCTTATTTAGGTCTGTGAAATCTACGCACACTCTCCACTTTCCGTTCTTCTTCTTCACCACCACAGTGTGTGCTAACCATTCCGGATAAAAAACTTTTTTGATTGCCCCAACCCTTTTAAGTTTGAACACCTCTTCCTTGACAGCCTCGGCATGTTCTTTGGAAGAACACCGAGGTGGTTGCCTCCTCAGGACGACGATAGGATTGACGTTCAAATGATGGCAAATGAACTTTGGGTCAACCCCAGGTGCCTCATAGGGATCCCAGGCAAATACGTCGATATTGTTTTTCAAAAACATGACCAATTCCATCTTTTCCTGATGTGGCAACCGAACACCTACTTGAAAGAACTTTTCAGGGTCGTCACCTATAAGAAAATTTTCCAACTTTTCACATGTTGCCTCCTCTGCTGTCACCGCACTGGGCGCATCTAGAGGCGTTAATTGCTATAAGTTCTCGGTAGCCGAGGCCGAGGATCTAGGTTCAGCCTGATGCAGTATCGCAGCCGATATACATTGTCTCGCCACTGATTGACTTCCAAGAATTTCTTCGATCTGTTCCCTCGACAGGAACTTCACTTTGACATGCAGCGTCGAAGATACAGCACTCAAAGCATGCAACCAAGGCCTTGCCACGATGGCTGTATATGGGGAATAAGCGTCAACCAAAATAAAATCCACATCAACTGTTTCCGGACCTGATTGCACGGGCAAACGAATTTGTCCTTTTGGTATGACAGCTTTTCCTTCAAAACTTATCAATAGCGAATCATAAGGAGTAAGATCTTCTAGCTTTAAATTAAGCCCCTTAAACAAATTGGGGTACATAATATCCGCACCACTACCTTGATCAACCATCACTCTTCTTACATCGTAGCCCCTTATCCTCAGCGTGACCGCGAGAGCATCGTCATGTGGCTGAATGGTCCCCACCTTATCTTCATCCGAGAAACCCAAAATGGGCGAAATATTCCCTTTAATCCTCTTCGGTTTTGAGCCTGATTCCTCGGCGAGAACATGTGACACAGACATCACCCTGGTAGGACATGAGCCAGTCCTTCCAAGGGCTACGAAGATGACATTAATTATTCCCAAAGAGGGCCTGGATGAATTGTTCCTTTGGTTACCCGAAGCTGAATAGGTTGCTTGCCCGTTACGATGACACAAGAACTGTTTCAACTTACCCTCACTAACCAACTGCTCCAAATGGTTCCATAGTGTCTGGCAGTTCTCGGTAGTATGACCTACGTCCTGGTGATATTAACAAATGAGATTCTGATTCCGCTTCGTAGGATCTTCAGCCATCTTATTGGGCCATTTGAAGTATGGTTCCTTTCAAATTTTCTCCAATAACTGATGTACTGGTTCTCGGAACACGGTGTTGACTACCTGAGGAGTGGCTAAACCGGACTGCCCAGCGAAATCTCTTCTTGGCCTGTTGTTATTATATCTATCTGACCTAAAATCCCTCCTTTCCTGAAGGATAACCTTCGCCTTCCCCTTACCTTGCTATTGATCTTCCTCAACTCTTTTGTACTTATCAATATGATCCATAAGCTGACGTACACTCTGTACAGGCTTTTTGGTCAAGGATTTCCTTAGATCGTGATCAGTTGGAAGTCCCACTTTAAAAGTGTTAATCGCCACTTCATCAAAATCGCCGTCGATTTCATTAAACATCTCCCAATATCTATCTGAATAAGTTTTCAAGGTCTCTCCCTCTCTCATGGCTCTGGACAATAATGGATCTAAGGGCCGAGGAACCCTGCTGTAGGTAATGAACCTAGAGCCAAATGCCTTAGTGAGCTCCATGAACGAATCAATGGACCCCGCCTTCAGGCCATTAAACCACCTCATCGCCACAGGACCCAAGCTAGAAAGGAAGACTTTGTACATCAAAGTCTCATTCTTGGAGTGCACCGCCATCCTTTGATTGAAATGACTCACGTGCTCCACTGGGTCTGTTCTGCCATTATAGATGGTAAACGTGGGCTGAGTGAACCGTCGTGGAAGCTTTCCCTTTTCGATCATTCGGGAGAAAGGTGACTTGGAGATCTGGTGTAGCGCCCTGCTCATAGCATCATTTTCCAAGCCCCTGGAGGACGACTTCTTATCCCTACGACCAGGGAGGTCGTCTTTTTCGTAATAGAAAGTATCACTAGGAGGAGTCCTGGACCTTGGCCTATAACTACTGCTTTGGGAGCCCTCCGAGGAAGGATCAGAAAGAGATGGTGTTCGTCTCCGTCTAGCATGACGCAACTTCTTCCTAAGGTGATCGATCTCCCTTTACATGGCCTTTGCGTCGTTCTCATGGGGGATTCTGCTTCCGTCCCTCGAATGACTCACACTGGTGTGCACCATATGTACACTACCCTCTCGATCCCTCTCATGTTCAAGTTGCTGGAAATGATCCTCACGCTGGGACCCCTGAGCCTGCCATAGTATTCCAATTCCTTAAGCACAAGATCCCTACAGACGGCGCCAATTGTAGGTGGTCAATTTGTACCCGATCCAATCACTAGACGGACTCAGACCCAAAAAGTCTTATACAATAAAAATTTATAGAGTGTGGGCTTGAAACCTAGGTCTTATAGATATTGGACAACAGATGGAGGGCTAGATTGCCACTATGCACACAATCAATGGATAAGAATAACAGATATTCTTCTCGGACGTAAGCTGAGGACAGCTTGTATTGCCTTTCTTTCTTTTAATAATATCTTCTAAATGAAAACGTCCCCTCTTTCTTTTCTTCTCTCTTTCCTTTTATATCACTCTTCCTCTTCCCTCTTCCCTCTACCTTCCACGTTTAACACAAATCAATGATCCAGATCCTTTCCTCCATTCACCGCCCTCTGGAAGTCCCCAAATAACAGTTGTAAGGCTAATTGGTACTGTTCAGATGTCATTTCCCCATTAATGCGACCAGAGAGGTAGGTGCAGGGTCTTTAATGCGGTGGTAGCAATCTTTTCCTTTGATATTTCTCATATGCTCCTCCTTTCCATAACTATGAAACATATCTTTACCCAACAGACCTTCCAAGATTCCCTCTCCCAACACCATGACGTGTCCTAAGAGCCTCACTTGATTTAGCCGAGGAGATGCCCTTCCTCGGACAAGCTCATCAACTTTTCTAGTAAGAGCTGGCTTGTGGGCCTCAAAGGCTCTGCTCGGACAAGCTCACACCACCAAGTCAGGCCCAAGGCCCAAGTGCGTGTTTTAACCATTCTACTCCCACATTTATAATTTGTCTTAATTTCTTAATTTTAAGTTATGAATAATTTTGATTACATTCTTTATATTAAATGTAAATTGTTGTTTATAGGTTTTTGGTTGTGTTATATTTTTCGGAAAAAAAGAAATACAATAAAATAGAAGAGTTTATATAAATTTGGCAACAAAGCTAAATAGATAAGCCTAAGAAATGTTTACTAATAATAGTTTTATTAGTAACTTTTTATTAATAAGATTTAAAAAAGATTGAATAAAGAGATAATTTATTAATTATTATGCGTTAACTTCTAACTACCAAAACCCACAATTAAAATACTAATCTGTTTGAGATACCACTTCTGAAAATTAATATCTTAGTTATAATATATTAATGTTGACTTTTTTTTTTATTAATAAAAGAAAGGTTTTCTCCCTTCCTGTAAAACAAATGGATTATAACAAGAATTAGCTTGGCAGAGGTAAGATTACATTGCTTCTTTTCTACAATAAATGTTAAATTCAGATCATTTTTCATGCATGTAGACATGCTACAAGAAAGAATTATAATAAAAATTAGCTAGATAGGGGCAAGACTACACCACATTTTTTATACAATAAATATTAAATTCAGATAATTTTTTATGCATATACACACACATGTAGCACGCAACACATAAGACTTAAACTTGGTAGGGTGGAGTGTGGGGGGCAAGGGCTGGGGTTCAAGTCTCCAAGAGGGAGTTTCACACGCATATACACTTAGATTAGGTTAGAGTAGAAATTCTATCTTGTATTCAAAAAAAAAAAAAAAAAAACTTGGTAGGGTGAAACTCACTCAAGTTTCAGTGCCTTCTTCCATGCTTTCAAGAGCACAAATTAAATTCTCATGTGAGTCTCTCTCTACTTCAAATTTTAAAATGTTTAATCATTTAGATTGTTCTTAATTATTGAATTAAGGTTTCACTTAAACATGATTTCAATTATTGTTTTGGATAGTTTTTAACTATTAAATTCAAAGGTTTTTCATTTAAATATGTGTGATTAATTGAGCCTTAAAGTTCAATGTATTATTGAAAATCATTTTATAGTATATTTTTAGGTACCTCTACCATCTTCCATTCAATATATATATATATGCATTAGAAAATTATTAGATACTCTCATAGTACCATAAATACGTAGGCCACCATCTCACATGAATGGTGAGTCCCACAATGAATTTAATTAGTGAGATTCGCTATTTATGTGAGAGGGAGGAGGGAGTACGCAATAATTATGTAACTTAAAAGTAAAATATATTATGATATCTTAGTTTCACACAACATGCATTTATTATGTAACTTAAAAGTAAAATATTTATTTATTTTAAGTAAATTAATAAAAATTATTTATACATAAATTTTGATTAAGATGTGCATTGCAAGGGTATAAATCTAATTTTTAAAATTTTGGAGGTGATATAACATAATTAAAAAAAAAAAATACCACTAGTAATACACGTGTGAGTTAGCTAAGTTGAGGGGTGATAGGAGAAGTCACCGTGGGTAACAAAAAAACAAATCAGTGAGTCCATTTTACGGAATTCGGATAACTGAAAAAAAATAGTGGGTAGCGCTCTCTTTCTTTCTCTCTAGGTTTTCATCCCAGTACAATACAATACAATACTAGTCCTACAGAGAGCAGAGACACAAACACACACACGGTAACTTCAACTGTGCTCCGCCATTCAACTTCGCCGCCACCACACTTTCTCGTCCAAAAGGTAGCAAAAGCCTCATCTTTTCCCCTTCTTTATTACTCTTTACGTGCTTATATTATATAATTTGGTCCAGATTACTTTCCTCCATTTAATTTCCCTCAAAACTTGAGGAAAAGAATTTAAGACTAAATTGAAACGTTTCTTCCCCAAAAATAAGAAGGTAAAAAAATAGGCTTTGTGAACTCGAACTCAGACAATGTGATTGAATGGAGACCTTGGTTTTATTGGTTTTTGACGAAATTATGTAGTTCAAATATTTTAATTACGGTTTTTTGATAAGAAATTAGAGTACTACGTTTTGGACAAAACTTAGGTACAGTACAGTATTATTTTTTCGATTATTTCCCAAGGAGAATTAATTGCAATCCAGTTATGCGTATGAATTTAATTAGGTTTGGAGAACCTAATGTATTACACCTGTACATAAGTTTTATCCTTACTTTTTGTTCTCCTTTATTATAACTTCCATTAATTGGTTTCGTCTTGTGCATCAATTTAAATTGGATTTAAAAAAAAAAAAAATTTTGTTGGTAGGTTTAGCATCATAAATCAATAATGCTACACACTACGTCCATCCTTGCTAATCCGGACTTTGTTTGATTGGTCTTGGGTTTAGAGTTTTACGCACTGTACATCCATTTGCGATTTCCAACACACTGTTAGAATTTCTTTGTGATATGCTTGTAATTACTTTAAGTACTATGTGTTCATCGTCGTGAACATAGACTGTATTTTTACTTTATCAATAAAACTTATATTACTTATAAAATACACACACACACTAGTGATAGTGTAGGTGTTGATATCATTCCTAATCCAATTCCTATGTCTTTGATAGGCGACCCTTTGTATAAAGAGAGTGAGTGTGAAGTTGTATTGTATCAAGATGTTGATGGGTGAGGGGTTAGTGATATTGGAAATGCAGTGTATTGTATAATAGAGTTGGTGATATTTTATTGATTTTATGTACAGCGATTCTTCCTTTGAAAGATATTTTCCTCGACCTGAAGTGCTCTATTGGAATCCTTCTATTTTTCCTGTGCTTTTCTGGATTGGGAATTGCAATCCTAATCCCCTTTCTAGTTGAGGTGAAGATAAAATGTCTAGGGAATTATTAGCACAGTCTAGAAAATCTGAGGTTCAGTTGTTTTGTGATGTTTTGAGAGGGTTTTGTCTTTCATATGGACAATAGCATTGGAAAAGATTTAAACAGCAGAGTGGACAATCTTTGAAAGAAGAACTTGTGCAAAAGTAGCGAGGCGTCAGTTTATCATTTTTTACTACATTGGATGGTGGCAAGATAGTTTTGGTGGTTTGTGTTTTTTCTTTTTGGTGATTCCAAATAATGTGATTTAGTTGTTTGCATGTTGGCAAGGGAATTTGGTAGCTGTAAGAGTAGAAGAATTTGGAATGCTGTACCCTTGTGGGTAATGTGGACAATCTAGAGAGAGAGAGAGAGAGAGAGAGAGAGAGAGGAATTGTACTTCCTCAGCATTTTTTTTTTCTTAAAAAAAATTCTTGAATTCATTGTATGATTGGATGACTGCTTGAGGCAGTATACATCCCGTTTCCATTTTTTTTTAAAGATCTTTTAAATTTTGATTTGTAGTTTCTTTAAGAATACCTTTTTATTCTCCGTGTATTTGAGGTTTCTCTCCTTTTTAATAAGGCCATTTTTTTCTTATAAAAAGTATTTTTTAAGAAATGAAACCTTTACTATGGAGTGAATATGGAGATTCTAGCCTATTCATACGTAGTTATTTACTACCAGCATTGAAGTGCATGATGTATACATGTTCCTTGAACAGTTGTGTTTTTAACAAGGACTTCTGCAATGGGTTAAATTTTAACTATAGATAAATTCATCAAGAGGAGAGTTATTATTGTGGATTATTGTTGTATGTGCAAAAATTATAGTGAAATAGTTGATCTTCTTTGCTGTTTGGTGTGAGAGGATTGTAGTCTCTAGCAGGTTATTCCAAGAAAGTTAGTGAGCTGCTTGCTTGTTGGGAAAAAAAATTTGCTCATCAAAGAAATTGTGCTATTTAGAATGATACAGTGCATTGACTTATGTGGACTTTTGAAGGGAGTGGAGTAGTCTGTTTTCAACGGCATTGATCACCACTTCTCATTGTTTAAGTCTTGAATTTCTGAGGTCTCTGTACAATTGAACATCTGCAACAGGCATTGTCCTTTCCACTTCTTCATCTTCTATTTTCTGAATGCTCCTGATTTTATGAACTTTAGATTGTTATTCATCATTGATACTGTTGTTCATGCTCTGCCTACTTGAATGTCTCTTTTTTCAACAGCTGTATTTAAGTCTAGGACGAATTTTAGATTTTCTATACTTTACATGGCTAGCTGATTGATTCACCAGTGGCTTTAAATTATTTGGGATCTCCTTTGATGATGTCAGTTTCTTTTACCTCTTTTGATTATTTCATGGTCTAGAACTTTTTATAATTATAGGAGCCATTTTGTTCTTTTACAGTATTTAGAGTGGCTGGAGCTTATTGAAGTTGTGTGGATCAGTAGCTGAAAATAATCTTGACATGGACAATTTGCTGTTTTTTTTCTTGGGGTTGCTCTGATTTTCACTTAGAGACGGCCTAAAAGTACTCAAATTTTCAGGACCTGACCTTTAGGATATCTTTAATATTTGGTTACTGGGCTGAACATACTCCAAACTCTATTAGAGCACTGGAATCTTTTTACCGCAGGAAGATGAACAGATCTAGTCGGAAGACGAACAGATCTAGTCAGCTAAAAGAAAAGCATGAAAAAAGTAGCAGGCATTCCCGGCATGAGTATGATGAAGAAAGTGCTGCTCGGACAAGGCCTTTCAGCTTTGACGAGATTATGCTTAGAAGGGAAAACAAGTTGTTGTCTGAAAATGTGAAAGAGGGAACCTTTGAATCAGGGAACATATTATTAAAGGAAGAAACTGTTGAGAATGTTTCTGATGCTTTTGAATCTGAAAGGGGCTACAAACATAATAATGATTCTTCTCCTGTTGTGGAAAAGCATGTATCTGAGAAATTAGTGAAGGCAAGTTCCAAAAAGAAAGAAGAGAATAGTTCTATGAAGGAAGATGCTTTAGTTAAGAGAAAGGACAGAGAAAGTCGTGTGTCAAATACTGAATTGAAGGATAAAGACAACAAAGATATGAGCTATAAAGATAAACTAGGAAGAAACAACCAACAAAAACATGTTAGGAGAAAAAATGATGAGGGGTCAACTGATGATTCTGAAAATGAACCTGAAAAGAAGCATTCTAGAGATTTGGCTGATAGGGATAGACATGCAGAAAGAAGTAGGGAAGACCTTGAAAGAGGAAGCAAGAGAAAATACAGAAATGGAGTTGATGAGACTAATAGAGACCGGAATACTGCAAAGAAACATGACCCAAGGAAACAACATGATTTAGATATTTCAGATAGAAAAGAGAGGAAGGATTCATCAAAATCACGTTATGAAGAATCAAGGAAAAGGAGACGGTCAAGGAGTAGAGAACGTGAGGACAGAAATAGAAGGTCAACTTCACCATCAACACGTGAAGAGTCAAGGAAAAGGAGACGGTCAAGGAGTAGAGAACGTGAAGACAAAAATAGAAGGTCCATTTCACCATCAACAAGGGGACACAAGCATAATTCTCACCATGGTGGGGAGCACAGAGAGTTGTCCTCACATTCTCTTAGAGATAGGTCTGGACGACAACATTCAGATATTGACAGGAACAGAGTATCGAGTAATGGTTCGAGTAGCCATTATCGGCGACATAGTGGATACACAAGTGGACTTGGTGGCTATTCACCAAGGAAGAGAAAAACTGAGGCTGCTATTAAGACTCCTTCCCCATATGGTCATTCACCAGAGAAGAAAAGTGCTGGGTGGGATCTCCCACCAGTTGGAACAGCTGCTGTTGTTTCTGGTTCAGATCCTTCAAATTTTCAGTCATCAAAGCAGGATGTAGCCTCAACTGGAAATGAGGTGGTCAATGCTGTTTCTGCTGCTTCCACCACAGTGAAGTCTCTTTCTGCGGTGTCTAACGCTTTCTCATCAAAGAAGAATTACTCGTTTGACTCTGTTCAACTAACACAAGCTACTCGGCCTATGAGGAGGCTTTATGTAGAACATATACCAGCTTCTGCCTCGGAGAAAGCTGTAGTGGAATGCTTTAATAAGTTTTTGCTGGCTTCTGCTGTTAATCATATTCAAGGACCCCAGCCATGTATCAATTGTATTGTAAGTGTCCATTTTTTGGGGTGATATCACACTTCATTCTTTTCATGCAGGTTGGTGATTTAAATAACTTTGAACACCTTGCCATATTTAATTGCAGATGTATAAAGAGAAGGGCCAGGCGCTTGTAGAATTTCTTACACCTGAGGATGCTTCGGCAGCCCTTTCTTTTGATGGCAGTTCCTTCTCTGGCTCCATTCTCAAAGTCAGACGCCCAAAAGACTTTGTTGAAGTGGCAGTAAGAATGACTATCCTAACCATCTCCTTTTTCATCTTGCGTTATATTGCTTTTAATGTTGCTTTTTTATATTTTTTATATCTTATCTGTTGAATGTATGAAGTTTATATTCTTTTAGTTTATTATTTTCTTTTAAAAGTAATTGGGAATCTGTTGAATCTTAGAAGCTTGTTAATCATTTCTATTTCCATGTAAGATGTAGGATCTGTGACTTAATATATCGCTTTTTGGTTTTGCATAGAAGTGTTTACTTCATTAGTGTGATTTGTCAAATGTTCTAGATAAAGTGTGGTTATTTTGGCCAAAATAAGTCTTGTGGCTGGTTATGCGAGCTATATTGGAGTTATCTTATTTGTGAATCTACATTTCCACATCCTCTAATTAAAGAGCATGCCAGTTTTTAACTCAATCAAAGTAAGAATGAGGTGTGACGTACTGTTGATGGTTGAAATTTTAAACTTAAATTGCTGCAATGGAAGGCAAGAAAAGTCACTTTAATAGCCAAGTTCATTTCTGATTTTAAAACAGGCATGACCTCAGGATGGCCAAAAGTTTAAAACTGAGCCAAACCCCCAGGTGTTTGGATGTTTGCAGTGGGTTGTTAGGAGGCAATATCTAATCAATTAACCTTGATCTTAACCCAAATTATCTTGGAGCTTGGTAGAAGGGGTCAAAAGCTAATTGTAAGGCTACAGCCTTGGAAGCGAATACTATGTGTTAGGTTTTTAATCTGGCTTGTCATCCTGACTCGTTAGTGTGACTGACAATGCTCTCTCAAATAGCTTGGAAACTGGTTGGAATGGGGTTGAATAGGAATTAATTGCAGACATGACTCTTTCCTGTTTCTAGCCAAGATCTAGGCTGGAATATTGGGTGGTAAAAAGAGCCACTTTTTCCTGCTTGTTACTAATCAAAAGATACATTTATTTAACTTATCATTTTAAAAAAAAAGATTTTTTTTTTGTGATAAGTAACATAGAAAATATATTGATAGAAACAGCCCCGTACAATTAAAAAAAAAAAAAAAAAGATGTAGCTGAGTGGAAAGTTGTGGTAAGTATGTAGCTTATGAAAAGTATCTAATAGCAAAGTATTTTTTGTGAATTACATTATGAATATTTGCTGTGATGGAAATCAAAGTTTATTCATGAAATAAGTTCTTTAAAAGGCAAATGATTTGGAATCTAGGGCTTGAAAATTTTCATGAGTAGTTTCAATTTTTCCCCATATGACATTAATCATCACTTCTATTAGTAGGTTTATTAGATGTATTGCCTTGGTGGAATGATCTCATTGATGTGGAGCAATTCTACTATTTATTAATTTTTCATATGAATTTGTAACCTTTTCCTTTAAATATATTATGTATTATGCCCTATGACCCCCATAGGGCATTGACTGGGCATGCCTAATGAAATGGAGTCACTACTAATCTCCCACTCCCTTTCTCCTTGGGGTTACTTATTATAAAAAAGATGGAAAATTGCACTTTTGCCCCTTGAGTATATGGCAAGTGTAATCTCCCCCCATTAATTTAACACGTAACAATGTCCCCTCTTATCTTTTCGTAATGAGAACTTCACCCCTTGTGTTAGTATTTTCCATCAAATTAATGTAAAATTATTATTTTTTAAATGAGTATGAACCAACATGTTAGTGACCTTATTACCCTCCAATAACAAACACATCACATGCACAATGATGACCATTCAATTGTGCGGATGATATGTTTGCTATTGGAGGGTATTAAGGTCATTAACGTGTAGGTCTAGATACATTCTTAAAAAAGTATGAATTTTATGTTAATTTAATGGAAAATAGTAATGGGCGTGGATAAAGTTCTCATTACGAAAAGATATGTGGGGATGCTTATACCTTATAAACTAAAAAGGGGGACATTGAAACTGCCCTATAATTAAAGGGGGGAAAGGTGGAATTACCCTCCAAAAATTATGCATTATTGTTTGCGTATAGAAGGTTTTCAACAACTTAACAATGTTCAGTTTGCATACAAAGTAAATAATAGTCTAACCATCTAATGGTAATGCATTTGTACCACATGTTACATTAAGGCTGTCAATGTTAATTAATAGTGGTGAATTGCTTAGGGAAACCATTGACTAGAAATAGGTTTTATCACTGCCTTTTGTTACTATTTTTGTAACTCCATGACCAATTCGCGGTGGTTGGACTTGAGCAGGAATGTGCACTATGGATCTGATCGGAACCATACGCTACTTCGAGGTTATAGCCTCAGTGTCAGTAAAATATTTTCTTACAAACAAGCTCAAAATTAGTTTCATTAGATAGAAAATTGTTTAATGCTAATTGTTGTTTCCATCATTATAGAATTGTAAGTCCTATACTAACCAAAATTTATCCAAAAAAAAAGTCCAATACTTACCAAAGAAGAATTCAGTCCTATGAGCTTATTTGTTAGAAAGAGAAAGTTGCTTTGACTAAATTTGTTGTGCAAATTCATTTTTGGGCCAGTGGTGTATAAACTTTGATCCCAGGCCTCACTGCCCTCAACCTCCCTTATAATATTGCCTCTCTTTTGTAACTTCCTTGCTGTGGCCTTGGTGTGTCTGGGCAATTAAAGTTCAGGATCAGAATGTCATGTATAGGGTCATCTTTATTTTCTCTGTATCTTATTCCTTAGGAGACAAAAGGAAAAATTCCAAGAAAGCTTAATTTTGGAACTTTAATGAAACAAAGGTCTCTCCCCATCTCTCTCTCCATTCTGGATGAATGTGTAGAAGATGGACACATAGATTATGCTAGATGGGCAAGGCCATCCAATGTACATGATGGTACATCCAATTGTATGTAAAAGTGCTGAAGGCTATCCCAATAGCAATACAATACTGAGTATTGGCGTTTGATGGGATTGGGGTAATCACTAATCCTTGAAACTATTGAAGGGTCCTGTCATTGTGAATTTCTATGTGATACATCTTTAATTTTGATAGGTTCCTTATTTATGCTTGCACCTTGGAAGCAAATAGAGATTGCTTGTTACACTTAACACCAGGAACTGTTATGTATCTTCAAGAGTTTTCTATTGCACATCGAATGATCTATTTGTCCCGTTACGTGAGTTATTTTCTGACTGCCATGTTGGAATCTCTTAAATAGGGTGTTTATGTTGCGTATGTCGTAATTCACATTCAGGATGGTGATGAAGCTGACTCCTAAATAAGAAGATTTCCAGGTGTAGTGACAATTTTGATGTGCTTGCAGTTTTTTATTTTCTGGATGGTTGGGGTCATTGATCGAGGCTCTTAGAGTAGTAGATTTTATATGACATGTGATACAACGTTTAACTTATTTGGTGTTCAAATTTTAAGATGCTGTGAGATGTAGTTCTTGTAGGATGTCTGCTCTCATTCTCAGTGGAAGCATCTGCAGTTTGAATTTTCTTATTGCTGTATTTGACCTGGCAATTTTACTTTTTTCTAACACCAGAACTTTTTTTTTTGATAAGTAGATATGTATTTTATTGTTACAAAGTGTTTTTGGAACACCAGTTACTGTTATGCGCTAATAAGTTATCATCTTTTTTAACAGTTAGCATATTGCTGCATCCCAAGTTATATAAGTTGACCTCCCTCTTGCCTTGTAATTTTTTTTTTCTTCTTGAAAAATATGTTATGTGGGTGGAATATATTCCTTTAAGATGAAGAGATGGAAAGTGATCGACAGTTTTATGCTTAGTGAAGTCTTACACTACCTACATAAGACTGTCTAAATGAACCATTCTGTGTTTAACTTTGTGTAGCTTTGTTTATTATTTATAAATGAATTAATTGTAGGCCTCTCTTTTCTCACAACCCCTGTTATAATTCTAGGTGGCATATCTCGTGTTTTTGTACTGCTTTCAATTTGGACCAGATCACTTGTCCTTATTTGTTTTATCTTCTGTATTTGTTGTGTGCTTGCATGTGAACAAACCATCTTGACCAAATTTCTTTATTTTCCTTACTTGATTTTTCTTCAATCCTCTCATAAATGCATTGAAGCAACCTTCTTTTATTGACTTTAGCCCTGTATAACCTCTAGCAAGGCCTTTAATAGGGCTGTAAGTCTTCACTTGACAATTTGGTTTATATGAGGTGAAGTGCCTCAATAGGATGATGCTTAAACCTAGACCAAGAAATGCGATTCCTTCTTCTGGTAACTTGAGATGCATTAGTGGTCTCTCCAGTCTTATGTTTGTTTTGGACTTTTGGTGTCATTATTTATTCCTTATTAACCCATAATCTATTTTCTAACCCAAGTCTAATACTATCTAACCAGAATCTGGAAAGGGAGAAAAGATGGATAAAAAAGGAAAAAAAGAGTTTAAAGAGCAGTTAAAGACAAAAAGGGGAAAAAAAAAATTAAAAAGAGATTTCTTAAGTTTGTGGCCTTTAGTTTAAAAAAAAAAGTATACCACTTGTGTCTCTTCAGATACTCATTTGTACTCCCTCAATCCTGAAAGCAAAGATATGGTTGGTGCGGGCATATTTCTCATAGCAGACAAATGATGGTGTCCTTTTATTTTAGAGAAGTCATTCCCATATCTGTAAACTTCAGTGAAGAAGCTTCACATCAAAATAATTATGTTGCTTATAGACATGTATATGGAGCAAATTGCACCGTTCAGAAAATGTTATAAAAAGGGCAGTTTTTCTGTAGTTATGCTCAGACTATGTGTTGATTGTGTAGTATATTGACTTGAGTATTGGTATAGAGAAGTAACAGTTTTAGGCATGTTGGAGACGTAGCTACTGGCAAAAAAAATTAAAATTTTGGACATGTTTTAGGCATGTTGGGAGACGTTGTAGCAACACGGTCTAGACACAATGGGAGTAAAAAAAGAAGAAAAAAGATGACTTTTGACAACTTGCCACAATCAAAGCCATTGATGAAGCTTCAAAAGCCGTACTGATTCTCTCTCTCTCTCTGGAACAGCCAAATAGTCTTATCTCTTGCTCTTCCTCCCTTGATCTACACTCATCAAAGAATATCTATACGCATTGAAGCAGATCGAGGCACATCGGCACTACTTTTAGCTCATCAGCCTCACTCTGTCTCGACCAAGTGTGGCTTTAGTTGTTTTGGTAGAAAGACACGACTTAATAGATTAAATGCAAACCATTCTGCTACACAAATGCTTGGCATTGTCAAAAGTCAGCAAATTCTCCACAACAATTTTTTGTTTTGTTTTGTTTTTTTGAATGATATTGTTAATTTTAATTATTATCTATTTTTTATATATTGGCTAAAACACTTGGTTATTCTGTTACTCTTAACTAAAGAAAATGTAAAACATTCCTAGAATATATACTATATAATAATTACTCCACCATCCCAAATTGTTAGTCCTCTTTTCATTTTGGAACGTCCCAAAATGAAGTCATTTTTGAAAAGTCAATAAATAATTTCCTAACATACCTTTAACGTTATTGAAAAAGTCAATGCCTCTCTTTCCCAAAAATTTAAATTAAAGTGGGTGGTTTTGGAAACTTGTACCTTTTTATATAAAAAACAATGCATTAAACATGCCTAACAATATGAGATGGAGGGAGTAATTAATACTTTGTCATGTCCTAATTTTTAAAGAATTACCTTGTTTCTATGTCCTATGTCGTGTTGTGTTTGTGCCTTTTAGGTTTGAACTAAAGCTCATTGGATTATATGATAAGAATTATTGCTTTATTCCCATGTTGCTTATTGGTTGGAATATTTCAATGTTCATTTGGTTTTGGATAATGCATTCTGGTGTTTAGCGCATGCATAGTTCAAGTGGCAACTGGTCTAAAATATCCACACTTTCAGTTGCCAATAATTATTTGAAAGTTGATAATGATTATTTAAGTATTCCAACTATCCAACTATCCAATTATTCTTAATCTTTTTTCCTTCTGTTTCATTTCTGATGTGTCTGCTTGAATTAATAACCTTGATAACATTTTTGTGGTTTCTATTCTTGTTGGATAAAATCTGAAACACATGGGACGATTAATTCTCTCATGCTATTGATTCTATGTTAGGGAGATGGGAGGACCTAAAATAAAGATTTCAGATTTTAAACATGGCCCACTGTTACCTTTTACCATTTCATTTCAAATTTTAGAGTTCATTCATGACATTTTATCATGGAACCCCATGAGATTACCATACTAGTGCGTTTTTTGTTTATTTTGTTTATTATTTATTTTATAATAAACATCCAAAAATTTTGTTGTAGTTTTAGATTTTATGGCTTCCTATTATCTTCTTTTTCTTTTCATTTTTTATATAATTAGCATGATTTACTGTGATTTGATTAAGTTATTCTATGCCTTACAAAGAAGCTATTATTGGTTCAACTAGCACTTTCTACCACTGCTTTGCAGTTTCTGAGGTATATTGTGGTTACTATCCATGTAGCAGGTTTTCAGACAGTTGCTATTTTCATGCAGACTGGTGATCTGGAGAAATCAGTGGCTGCAGTTGATTCAATAAGTGATATCGTGGTGGATTCACCTAACAAGGTATGTATAAGAAGCTTGTAATTTCAATTTAACAATGTTTACATTAAGAATCAACTGTAAAGTTAGGCATACATAAGTTACTCTATATAATTTCAGTGCTTAGTGGTTAATTCATTCTCTTTTAGGGTATCTTTTATTTCATATACTGGTTGGATGTATCTTTTGGTGTAAACTAGATTCTCATTGGTGAGCTACACTATTACAAGTGGGCACAAAATAGAATAGCAATTCATTGGAGTCATTCCATCAAGTGTCATCTGTAGAGTGAATTCCCATAAGGGTATATATTAGTACGAATTACCAGATATCCATACTACTTTATTGAATCTTTTAAAATATTGAGCTCAAACTAAATTGAGGATTTTTCTATCATTTTACAACCCTATTGTGGTGAATATTTCTGGCACATCCGCACATGTTGCAATGTTGAATTCTATTTATATATGTGATAACTTGATGTATGGGAAGACACCCCTATACATTGTTACCGACTTTATATCACATAGTGCAGCTTCCATTTACCAAGTGAACTAATAGTAAACTTAAGTTTATATACAATGGAGTTGCAGTACATAGTTTCATACAGAAGTGATGAAACTTTTAATGTCTTCATTGTATAATAGGAAACTTCCATTTTCCTTCTTGGTTTTACCTTTTTGTATGTTTCTTTTTGTTTTTATGTTACCTATAAATTTTTTTACTATGTTAAATTGTTAACATATTTCCATATATATTCACTTTGAAAAGATTTCTCATTCCTGATTATGTCATGCTTTTAGTTGGATATATATATTCTCTTTGTTAATGTATTTCTAGGGTCGCACAATTGTTGCAGAATGTTTTTGTGCTTGTTGTAATTGCCCAAGGTGTCATGTATGTTTTACTCAAGAACAGACTTCTTTCCCTGTGATTCAAAGGTTCATGTATTTTCTTTACCTCTCTTTATTCACACATATAATTATACTTTAATGAGGGTCATCATCAATATCAATAGATGTGAGAAGCATTTACAGCATTACCAGCTGTCAGAAGTATGCTGAGGTTTTTTGTTGACATGATATACATGTTCTAGAGCTTCAAGACAGATTGCATATCTGAATCTTTTGGATTTCTCTTTGTATTTTATATACGCTTATTTTTTTTGTTTCTTGGTATTCCCTTATTAACTTTGTGGTTGTGTATGTTATTATCCTTTTTCTATGATCTGTCTCTGCAGATATTCATTGGTGGAATTTCAAAGCTTATTTCATCAAAAATGGTAATATGTTTCAATTTTTTATGTTATTATTATTATTGTTGTTGTTGTTGTTATTATTTATCCCTTGTAAGTGGATATCTTTAGTGACTAGCCTTTTTATTCTGCTTTCCAGCTTATGGAGATCGTAAGTGTCTTTGGACCTTTGAAGACCTACCACTTTGAGGTCAACGAAGAGCTCAGTGAGCGCTGTGCTTTTCTTGAGGTAATACAGCAGTCTGTACCTCTATACTTTTGTTTCTAATAAATTCTGTATAATAAAGATGTTAAAGCAGTGATTGCATTCACAACTTTTTCTTTCTTTCTCATTTTGAATGAGACTTTTATGTCATTGTGGGGTATGGCAGATGTGCTATAGATAATACAAACAAGATTCTCATAATCTAAATTTCGGTCTTGATGATTGCTTATCTATCTATTTAATACAAAGTCTAGTATTTATTATGATATTGTAACTCTTGTGAGGTACTTGATATTTTCAATAAGCTTGAGAACCTTTCTCCTATTTGTAACATGAACAAGTTTCATATATTAAATTACCATCACCCTAGCACCATAAAACTTTGTTATAAAAATTGGCTCTATCTTGTCCTTGCATATCTTGAATCCTATCAATTATAGTCTTGCTCCATAAAAGTTCTTCCTAATCACAATCAAATCTTTTATCTTTCTCTTCATAAAAATAAAGATTCTCATGATTCAACATTATGTCAATAGAAAATTATTAAAATTCACATCTTTCCAAGTAAAATTATTCAAATCAGCATGTTTATGTAAACCTTCCATTTCCAAAAGAAAACCATTAAGACTTGCATCGAATACTTGCCAAGAGCCTTTTAGCTCAACTGCCATCTCTTGTTGTTTCCTACAAACACATCCGTGTTCAAATCCCCCCACTACCAATTATTGAATTATCAGAAGACTTGCATCGAATACTTGGTGTGCATCACTCTCTTGAATAGTTTCTCTAATATGTATAAGTATTCACATTTAAATCACCATCATTAAAGTAGACATCATAGATCAGTGGAGAATCCTAGTCTATGGTATAAATCTATAAAAAAAAAAAAAAAAAAATTTCATCCTTCAGTTCAACTGCACACACCTACCAATTGATTCTTCAATCTGCCTTGGGCTACATGTTCTACGTCATTCTCAAGTCCACCTTCTAGTATGTCCCAAGGATTGTGGTTGCTTTACGAAAAATAGTTTGTTCTGATACCACTTGATACATTGAGGAGAACTTAGATATGGTGTAAAAGAAGGGTTTGTGAAGAAATTTCCAGCAATAAACAAGATTATAGCTAGAGGAAGAAAATGGGATTGAAACACCAAAACATGGATCTCTCAGCTCAAAGAGCCCAAGAAATATTTAAATATGGAATTTTATAAGTTAGATAAGAAAATGTTGTCTATAATGACTTAAAAAAGGTTGTGAAGATTCATAGGTTAGATAAGAAAGGCTGTCTACATTGACTCAAAGAGGTTATTTATAATAGCTTTTAGTAACTCTAGAATCCTAACTCTACATCTCACATATAACTATTAAATCCTAAGCATCTTCTTCATTAAAAGTCACATTTTAGTAACATTTTCTTTTAAAACAGTCAATGTATAATAATCAATTAAACATAATATAGAAAAATAAAAGACAATGAACTAAGGGGCATTTCTTTGCCTTTGGGCTTAAATTCTCCTACATTACACTGGCTGGTTACTATAATAATCACTCCCAAAATAATTATTTTGATCTTATTTGTGTTCTGCCTATGTAACAAAAATACTTCTACTTATGTGGTGTTAGACTCTGATGTGCATGCTTTTTGGAGACATTTTTAGTTGCATATGCTGCATTCAAGCGTTTTTTTTTATTTTTTATTTATTTATAATTTTTATAATTTTTAATTTTTAAAGTTGAGTTGGCCATGTTTTTCACATTGTTGGACACCAATGCCTATATTGACTTAATGTGCTTGGTCTTTACTTTGCTTCATTAGTTGGAAAGTCTGATGAAGGAACAATCTAAATTTTATGTCATTGTATTTAAGCTTAGTTACCTCTTATTCAATTGTGTCTATTTTAGTCATGTCTATAAATATCAATTTCTTTGCAACAGACAAATATGTTGGTGGATTTATCAGGATCACTTAGAACTTTGATGTATGCATCTATATGAAATCTTGAATGTTAGATTCTCTTCAGCTTTCCTTATTTGAGTGAAACTACCTTTTCTTCTGACCTTTTGGGTGTCTTCTAACTTTTGTATACCCTATCAGTATGTAGATCAATCAGTCACTCCCAAAGCTTGTGCTGGTTTGAATGGAATGAAGTTGGGAGGGCGAGTACTTACAGTAGTTCAAGCTATTTGTGATGCATTGTTTCTGGTAATAAACATCACCATGTTCCTTCTATCAAAAAATTAATTGAGATGCAACACAATCCTAATTATTTTTGTGGTGGGTATGTGGGCTATGTAATGGGAGGTAGCCTACTCCCATTTTATTATCTGTTTAATGTTTTTATGGAGATGTATACTGACCTAGAGAATAACATATGGTAGGAAAATGGTGGGAATTCTATTTGCTATGGGATCCCCGAGCATGCAAAGCCACTTCTCAAACAGCCCACAGAAGTTCTAAAGCTTAAAAATGTGGTAGGGTTTCTGCAGTATAGTTTACTTTTTTTTCTAGTCTTGGGGACATTTTTTTGGGCTTGGGGGGGGGGGGGGGGGTTAATTACATATTATCATGAATCTTCCAAATATCCTACAAAATAATATCTACTTTGTCAATCTAATCTTCTTTTTTTCCTATGAGAATTAGTTCAATCCTGAGGGTCTGTTATTGCTGCCCGAGCCAGAAGTTGAAGAAGTTCTTGAAGATATACGGTTGGAGTGTGCAAGGTCCTGATAAAACTGTTTTCCATTTGAATAAGGCCTGTTTGGTTCCCCCCTCTCCCCAAAAAAAAAAAAAGTTCTCAGAGAACTACTTTTCAAAAGCCAATTTTCAGATAACATCTAAATGATGTTGACTTCTGTTTTTTGTTCTCAGTTTATGATAAACAAAGCGTTGAAATTTATAAACTTTTTTTTTTTTTAAATTTATTATTATATTATTCTACTAATTTAACAATGTTTCAGAATTTTCTTTACAACCAAACAGGCCCTTACTCTTTTGTGTTTTTAGATTGACTCATATTTACATAAGATAAATCCTGCAGGTTTGGCACTGTGAAATCTGTTAAAGTTGTCAAGCAGAGCAACAGTCACATGAGCACCTTGGGGACATGTGAAGTTGTTGACAATGGGGAATCTGCTGGGGCCTGGCAAGATTTATCTCATGATGACGAAAAAACAGAAACAGAAACTTCAAGAAAAGATGATGACCATGATACTGGGAAAATTAGTGAGGCAGACTTTCTTGGTGATATCAAAGAACTCAAAGAAGATGAATTAATTTTGAGAAGTACTTGCTTCAATGATGATGGACCTGCCGATGATAATGGAGAGAACAATTCATGCCAAATGGGTCTGCTTGATAGTAACGTGGTTGTTCAGGACTATGAGAACATATCAGATGGTGTTCCTGAAGAACTCACGAACCAGCTGAACTGTCAGAATCAATCGGATTGTCATGATGAAAAGGTTGCTGATATTACTGAAGCAAAGGACACTAGCTTGGAAAACAAATTAATTGTTGAAGATCAGTCAACTTTGGGGGAAGCTGATAATAAGTTACAGGAAGCTTCTGTTGGATTGGATGGCATTGTGGCTACTGAATCAGCTGCCGCTGAGAGGGGTGAGAACGAGGAACAGGATTGTGATATTGGACATGTATTTGAGCTGGGGTGTGTTTTTGTGGAGTATGGAAGAAGAGAAGCCTCTTGTGTGGCAGCACATTGTTTGCATGGACGCCTTTTTGATGACCGGATTGTGACAGTGGAGTTTGTTGCTCTTGATCTTTACCGGTTGAGGTTTCCAAAATGAATATGTTTGGACAACTGCAATTGGTGAGACTACTGGGTACAATGTCCTGTCTCTTCAACCACTGGAAGATGAATCTGACTTCTGGGTCCTCAGCGCACATTTGGTATTGGTTACTTTATGTGGCAGGGCTCAGTCATTGGTTAATTTCAAAATTTTGGATCCAAATATATATGTTTTAGTGTTTTGGCCGTGGTGCACACTGTATAGACATGGATGCAGAAATCTAACGAAATTGCTTCATATTGGCTGCGTAGTGAGGAGCTTGGCTTCAGCTAATCACCAAGCTCTTCATTGGATACTGCTTGAGCTCTGAGATTATTTGTCTGAATGTCTCTGTTACTATATACAAAGGATGATGATGGGAAGGGTGTGGGCTACTGATCTAAATGGTATTTAGGTGCTGCTTACTGCATGTACTAACTTCATTTCTAGAGCTACTTTTTTTCCTTTAGATTTGTTTAGCTTGGTTTGTCCCATGAACAGTCTTATGTCAATTTCTTAATGCTCTTGGAAATTAAAAATGGATTCATGCACCGAGTTGAGATGGTGGTCCATTTTGCTTGATTATAGATTATTATTATTATTATTATTTTTGTTTTCTGGGTTGCTTCTGGGCAAGTTGAAATTCTATTCCTCTGATTTACCAATTACCACTTGAGCTGAGAACCAGATGCTGTGGGAGAGGTTTGATGGATTGTTCTAGCTTGCTGCTCCTTTGTTTAGAATTAAAATTGTATACGCAAAGCCTGTGCAGTGCCTTATACTTTATAGCTCAGATTGAAACCATCTGATCAAATGATGGTGGAAAATCTCTCCATTGATTTGGACCAGAAACAGTCATAGTATCTCATAGCAAATAATTGTGTTTCCCAATTGCAGTGGTTTTACTTCAAATCGGACTTTTAAGTTTTTGTTTGTTGTGATACTAGACACTTTCTCGCCACCCGTAGATTACTTATAATCACTAATTATCGTGGATCATTTAGAATCTTAGATAGCGGAATGAATATGTATCCATTTTAATCATGATGCATAACCATCTAATTGTTCGTTTCACACTGTTAGTGAATGGCTCTTTGGTAGAATGGACAAATGGGAGTAGGAGAAGATACTAATTTTCTGGTAGGACGGTAGAAAATTGAGAGGATATAAATCATAAAATAGTTGTTTCTTTCCTTTACTTAGTTGGAAAGAAAAATGCGAGGAAAGAAATAGTGATTTGTTGCAATTTATTATTTTATCCCTACTATATATAAGAAGCAATTTATTTTGTTTTAATTTTTTTACATTAGTTTTTAAAAGAGGGTTAAAATAATAATATTTTTTCTCCTATATTTTCTTTGCACTTTTCTTCTTAATTTGGAGGGATTAAAATTTGTGGATCAAGAGGGAAAACGACTCACCCCATTTTCCATCCCATTTTTCCTTTCTTACTAAAAAAGGGGGAAAATTAATTATCTATCTCATTTTATCTCATCTCTTTTACATTCTAAAAATCATTCTAAGCAAAGAGCTTGATTGGTAGGTGTGATTAAAATCACAAGGGCATGCATGCTGCACTCAAATTAAATAGGCATACACTAACAATAATGTCATCTATTTATCAAGTATGACATGCTATTTTGTTGCCTTCACCAAATGACTTGTCAATTCAAAAGCAAGGTTTGGAATTGACTAGGTATGGGTGGGAGTTTGAGTAGGGACCTAGGGATATTTAAAATGTGATGGTTTCTTGTTAGAACAATAAATTTTAATGTGAGGGGTCAGTGAACATTTCTTTCGAGGATTACTATATTGATTAATCAGCTTACATTGCTAAACTAAGTAGACGCTGACCAGATCAATATGGACCATACAGTTGACTTGATACACCTTTTTGAGGCGTTTTAAACATCCCATTTTAAATATATTTTTAATTGAATTTAGATTATAAACACTTCATTAAAATTTTGGCATATTATGTATAGAGAGAAAAAATCATATTATGTTAAAAAATTTTGTGCATTATAGGGGTTAGCGACTAGCGAGTGGTCTTTTTTTTTTTTTTTTTTTTTGGGCAAAGACCAAGAAACAAATTAGCATGAAAATTTTGTTAAATGTGTTGGTACAAATACAATTTTCTTGTCCGGTACTTTGTGGTCAAAACCAATCCTGGGCTGGGCCTCATATGCCAGCTTGGGCAAAGTAGCTTGCAAGTAGCAAACCCTCTGTGAATGTGAAAAAAAGAAAAAGAAGAAAAGAAAATAAGAGGCTGTATCTGCTAATCTCGTTTAATTCGTTATCCATTCAAACTTAGAGAGAGAGAGAGAGAGAGAGAGAGAGAGAGAAAGTGAAGCAATGGCAGCATCGGCAGTGTGTTTTGGAAACACTTCCACTTCCACTCTATGTTTCCGCAGAACAGGAGCACCAGTTTTTAGCCCCAGGACCAAGGCGCAGGCGCAGGCGGTGTCCGAGCTAGGGTTCCTGACCTCCCAATTGAGCGGAACCAAAATCTCAGATTACAACCTCTCTCACTCTATCACTGCTCCACCTTTCACACCTCCTCTTCAACCTATTGTTGCCCGTAAACTTCTCAATATTATTATTTTCACATGTTTTGGATTAATCACTTGTGTTGTGTACATATATGTTGTCAACCACGCAATGCTGATTAATCATTAAATTTTGTAGTCGTAGCTAAATTATACATTTTCAACTCGCATAACAACATATTTTGTTTATGTAACCCAAATTTCTTCTTGTTTTAGGAATGCCCACTAGTAAAAAATTTCAAGGTTTTAAATTTTATATAGTCTCTAGGTTGAATTAGCTTATAGAATAGATACTTCTTTTTTTTACCCAATGGATATCACAATTGGCCGGTGAGTCATGAACCTGAGGTTACTGGTTTAGATCTTTCCATTTTCCCTTAGGGCCATTCACTTTTTTTTTTTTGGTAGCTAATGTGGGTATCCAGAGTTCTTCAAGACTATATATATATATATATTTTTTTTTAAATTTTGAATTTATTTCAATGTGCACGCAATTACGCGCGAACCACGTTGGTGGTCTAGGGAAGTGAAACCTAAAGCAAGTTGGTGTCTAATGTTTATGTGTACTAGGGGAAGGATAATCAAGTTGGAGTGAGCCTTTTCGTCATAAATTTTGTGTAGGTAATGAAGTTAACAAAATCTATATGCTTGAACATTATTATGTATGGAAAGGGTTATCTTTTTGTGGAATTTAGAAAACCCTTGAGTGATATAAAATCATTGATTTTCTTCCACATACTACTTGTGCTAGTACCCTGCTTTGTATATGCAAGGCTTGCTGATAGAAATTGGAATGAACAAGCCTCAATGAAGCTTGTACTACTAGTTTGACTTGGTTTTGCGATTACTAGTAAGCTTGTACTAGTAATCTTTACTTGTTGGATTGGATTTAGGGGGGATATTTTGAATAAGCCTAGTAAATCTATGAATTCATGCATAAGCTTATAATTTTATGGCTCAATGGAATACATATGGGGTTGAGTTTGAGCTTTATGCTGAAGAAATTTATGTGAAATTGGTTCTGTAATATGTGTTTATGGCTTGCATTGTAACAGTTGCTCACATATTTTATTTGATATGTTTTTAAAATGTGAAAGATGTAGTATTTCTTGATAATATTATCCAAAAATGTAGTCGTATGTACTTATATGACTTGCTATGCTTCTAACAGTGATTAGTTTTTACCATTGATGACCAATTTAGTGCCTTTTTTCAGAACTTATCTCCTAACTTGGTTTATTTTTCCAGGTAGGATCTGTCCCTTCACTGGGAAGAAGGCAAACAGGGCCAATAAAGTTTCCTTCTCAAACCATAAGACAAAGAAGTTGCAGTTTGTGAACCTGCAGTACAAAAGGATTTGGTGGGAAGCTGGTAAACGCTATGTGAAGCTACGATTATCAACCAAGGCATTGAAGACCATAGAGAAGAACGGTCTGGATGCTGTTGCTAAGAAGGCGGGAATAGATCTTCGCAAGGAGTAATATGTGGCCCTTATTAATAGCCTTTGTCTGTGTTTCATAAGCTTGTTTAATTAGTTCATTTTTGTAATAATTTTTTAACATAAATTGCATTGCTTTTTTGTTGATCTTCTTTTTAAATGAATGGTTCTATTCTCACAAGCCTAAAAGTTTTATATGTTTCTTTGTTGCAAGCAATCATTGGACCATGGATCCATGATTTTATATTGCTTTGAGATCTTTGAATATGATATCATATCATTGGCCATGTGTCCTGGTTTTCCCGTCATTGTTGATGCCAAACCAAGATGGCGCAGAATGGAAATTTTAAAAGTTTTGCAGAATAACAACTGCATTGCACCCTTTAATTTCAGGAGGAATTGTTGTGTTCTGGATGACATTCTTCATGGCTTTCCTCAGTAAATAACAAGAAGACATTGCAGGAAGAGCTCTCTCTTGTTAGAAGAGTTGGTTCTAACTTCCAACTGTTAAAATATTGGAGGTAACGATCATAAGCACGTATCCCCAACTCCCTCAGGAACTGACTGAACCCAGTCCATTTTACAAATTCTTCTTCATTTCTACTACTGCCATATATGTCATGTCTAATTCTCTATTAACTATTCACCTAAACAGCCGTCAAAATTAAGGGAAATGGTCAAACTCAAGGTTGAGAGATTGCCTTTTAATGTTTGTTGTCAATGACAAAAGATCATTGAAAAAAAAAAATCGCTGCATCCTCTCTGAAGTAGTAATTGGTATCTCTACCCGTTAGCAAGGTGAAGGTCATGTACAGCATAAGAGGGAAGGGATTTGAATGGGAGAAGACTGCTTATTGTATAGCCCACTAATAGTTTGATTAAAGATAAGAACAAGTAACTACTAATGCATGTATTAAAAGACCAGAACTATTCATAACTGCAAGTTCACACCGAAATAAAATAAGAGAAACAGGGTTAATATTTCATAGAAAAGCAATTAATTAATTCCCCTTTCCTTGTAGAGTAAGCTTAAGGGTGAGGCCATGGATTCAAGACCCATAGGTGTGTGCATAACTTTGTAATCTTTTATAATAAAAATAAAAATAAAAAATTGAAAAGCAATTGTTCTATTACATAATGACTGAAAATCTCTAGAAAACTTGAATGTATTTGTTACAAATAATTTGGTCATTAGTTCATCCTTATTAACAGTAACATCAATTTTTGTAGTTTTATCTATGCTTTTAACCTGTAGCTCTTCCCCACTAACGGGGATTCTCTTTGCCCATGAAATTTGGACCTAACATAAACTTATCATGAATCATAATGGTAGTCAAATTCCTGTTAATTTTCTGTCTGCTAATTAGTATCACCTCCTTGATCTGCATCAGACACAAACAATCAACACATCAAAATATGACTAACAATAACAGATTCTATTAAACTAAAACTTTTTTTGTCACTCAAGACACCCAAATTAGATCTGTTTGTGAATACCGCCTGAGGATCACAAGCCCCTACTGGCCGCTTTATAAAAAAATGTTAAGCCATACAACTAGCAATATTGGAGCATGCATATTGGCGAATTCCTAATGAATCTAGTATACTATTGCTTGTATTCTTAATTAAATACATTAATGGACTACAAGAAATAGATATTGGATTGCTACTAATCTTGGCTTATTAATTTGAGAATTCAGGTACATGGCATGCAGTGAAGTTTCATAAGAGAAGTATCCTGTGTACAGTTTGTTTTTCATCTTTTTGAGGAATTTACATTTTATGGTTGGTGTCTGTAGTATAATCCCATTGAGGTCTGTTGATATCTAAAGTTTTGCAAAGGAAACAAATGGTTAGAATTAATTGACGCTAATACCAAGCTTGCGATCTTTAGTGGCATTGACATTAGGTATTTCTCTCATGCACTGACTCAGTAGTCAGTACTGGTATAGCTAAGTCTTGATATACACTTAATCAAGTTTGTAATATATGAGGTTCAACGAATACAGATAAGCCGAAAAGAGCCGCTTTTGGCTTTCCAGTTCTTTAGAAGCGATAATCCGCCCTATTAAATCCAGATTAAATAACACTAGAGGACTGAAAATTGTGATTACAATCACGAACAGTTTATTATAAGGTACTGGTTTTCACCATAGACTAACTAAATCACTAAAATCTTAAAGATCTAACTTCTAAGCATACTTGTAATATGTAAATCATTTAGCAAACCGTGGGAAAGTTTTGGTACTTGATATTTGGATTCTTGCTCACAATCATCAAATCTAGACTACAAGAGGAGAGTATTTGATGCAGACTACAACACATAAATAATACATGCAGACTGACATAACCAAAATCTCTTCCAACATGGTTGAGGCTTCAAGAAAACTTACTTTTAGGAAGCAGGTTTCTGTTGTATAACCACATCATCAGAAGAGTAATAATCAGCAATAAGCCTGTACATATATGATGGACAATACCCTCCTCTGCAATAGAAATTAAGCATAATCAGGGCATTAATGAATACATTTCATACATTGGAAGCATCATAGATATTAGAAATAATTTAATAGGATGAGACTTTTTTTTTTTTAATCATATTTGTGAATGGAAAAAGAAGTTAGTTATAGTATAGATATATTTGATAATTTCAGAACATGAGTTCTACCCAAAGAAAATTTTCTTTGGTAAGTTAGAAAATAACATTTAGAACAAGAAGGAAAAAGGTGTTTGAAAGTTTCTCAATACTAGCAGTATGGAAAACAGTCTTACATGTCAGTAATGAAAAGACTAACAAGCTCTGGGGGAACATAATCAAATGCAGGATTGACAACAAGAAGTTGAGCAGCACCAGTGCCAATTCTATAATCCATACAATCTGAAAATTGCTCGAAAGACAATACTTCAGATGGGGATCTCATCTCATTCAGCGAGACTCCTGGGTTGTTTGGATACAATGGACACAACTGTCATAAACAAGGCAGCATTACACATCATAATCGGCAAAGTTTTTTTTTTGTTTTGTAGAAAACAAAACAAAGTACCTTTTAGTTATCTATAATTTAAAATATTCCACATCCTATACAAAAATGCTGCATATGATATTTAGTCCATACCAAAATTTGGATGGGACTTGATACCATATAGACACAACAAAATTTTAAGAAGTTTTGACATAAGTTGACTCGAGCTCTTGAGTGCCAATAGAACACAACACAGCCCAGGTGTTCCTATGAATTCTTGAAACAAGTTGTTGCAACATGATTTGAAATGAAAAGGTTAAAACTGATACTTATATTTAAGGAGGAATTTTATGGATTATGAAAAAAATCACACTACGACTAAAGAAGTAAGATGCAAATTATAATTTTGTAATATGGAATATTATGCAATAAGATGCCTGCGTGAGACACATTCTTTCAATAAATGAACAGCGTTTTATCATACCATCATACCTTGTGAGTACCGTTAACAACAACAAATGGAACGGCATGCTTTCGTGCAGCAAGTGCAACCATATTCAACCCAACAGGTCCGATGACCCCGCCATTGGCCATCACAGCATGAACTCCAACTATTACCTTTTATGAGAATTTTTAGTTTAAACAATTAAAATGCTTTCCAATAACAGCCATAATGGAATAGAAAAAGCTTCCAGAGTCAATAAGTACCATATTCACTCTGGAAATCATGGCAAAAACAGCAGAATCAGTAATCACTGTGGTTTGTAACCCTCTGGCAGCCAACTCTTTTGCAAGAAGATGCCCTGGGTACCTAATCAATGACCAATTTGCAACAAATCATATCAAAAAGAGTAAAATAAATCAGTCCCAAGCTAAAAAGGGACTAATACAATTGCTTTCTTGTGGTAAAGATAGATAGTGTCTAGTACGAACTTTGGAGCACCCTCCGCAACAAATACCCCAAATGATCTTTTTTTCTCCTTTGCAGCACATAGGAATTCTTTCACTGTTCTTGAACGACCGAAAGTTAATATCACCTTACTGTAATCAATCAAAAGGCAAAGAATATTTCAATTGAATGAAAAAACTAAGCTGCTATAGCCTATAAACAACAAATACTTGCATCATACATGAAAGATTATCAAGTGACTAAACAATTTCAACAAAGAGAACCATACATGAAAACCAATTAGAGAGACTAAAAATCAAGCAAAGCTCCACTTCAACTAGAAAGATTTCTAGAAATAGAAAAACTACGAATGGCTTTTAAATCTACTCTAGTCAGAAAGCTGAAAGAGGGTATTCTGAAAACAATGAAATATATAGTTTCATTGATGCAGATCATATTGTGATAGATTTGTTGGAGTTTTCTATTTATGGATTGACTAGCTCTCTAAAGTATGAACTTGCCAATGACGATATGGGCACATAAACTTTCAAGCCATGGTTGATGCAATTTAATTTTAGTGCCACTACATTATCCATATAAAATGCTATCTCCTAAAACTTGGGGATGCATTGTACCACACAGATTCAAGGGAATGACTTGAAAATGACACGATAGAATATAATTAACGGAATAGAAGAGATCAATCAACAGTCTTTAGTGAAGGCTTCCTTCTTAAAGAGGATTCATGAACACCCAACTAGCAAGGTTGCCTAGTTTTGTGCTTTTGTACAGATCCTGTAAACATCCAGACAACTGTTCAGGCATGTAAAAATAGGACAAGCTGCTATCTCATTTGGCCCCTAGAGGGGGCTGGAAATTACTTTTAGCTTATGATTGATGTGCCTCTTTGACATATTTTACTTTCCTCCATCATTCCTTCTTGCATATCAATAGCTTCTCTTAAGAGGTTTAGAGAAAAATTATTGGTAGATCGACTCATTGCGGCTATTCATCTAATAAATAAGCACATTGCAGAAATAGTTTTGATGTTAGACATTCATAATATATTCTGTTCTCGTATAAATAATGTCCAAAGATCTAGGAATAAGGAGATCCATAGCCTAGCCAAGTCTGCTCTGACATCTTCTATAAGTTAGCTCAGTTTTGATTTTATGACTTTCTTGATTGGTATTAATTAAGAGAGGGGGAAAAGAAAAAAAAAAAAAAAAAAAAAAACTATTCCTGAAAATGCAAGAGATGAAAATAATTAGGAGTAATACAAAATTAAAACCCTCTTTTATATCTTGTTTGGAGCAACAAACATTGCAAGATACAAAAAAATTATTACAGTAGAAGAAATAAGCAGAAAAGAAAACATCAATAAACATATTCAAAGTGGCAATAGAGGGGAAAAATGCTTCTGGATGTAAATTTAAAGATTTAACAAAAGCTACTTGATGGAGAAAGATAACATCAAGTTTAAATAGTAATTACTTGTGATGTATATGCTCCACTGCTAGTTCTGCAATCACCAAATGGCAGGAATTTATATCTTCAATGAGATCATTAACTGCTGAGATGACCTTACGCCTAAACTTCAAGCTCTTTGCATTTTGATCCAATGCTGAAAAAGGATATAATTTTTTTTGGATGATAATTTTTTTTTTAAATAAAAAAATCAATAATGTCTATTTAACATTTATGTAAACTCAAGGTAATATATCAATAATAATATATCATGTCCAGAATGTTCATCATCATCAGCATGATACTATGTTCATTTTTTCAATAAAAATTCTATTACCTAGAGAAAAAAAAAAACTCTCAAAGTTAGAAACTTAATTCATATTTTGATTTAATGTCATAATTAGAGTTCATTGAATACAAACCACTGTGATAGCTTACATTTGCTTTTCTCTTCAGAATCATCCTCTGAAGTAGCAGTGAAGTAAGTTGTTGCAGAGTCAGGAGAACGCTCTAAAAGTGCATGCAATGAAGGTCGACACAGAGAACTTTGAGCAGCAGCTGATAGATTTAGGTGATCTTGCTCAACTATATAATCATTATCTCCTCCTACAGATAATCTAAACCCTTCAACAGCATCTCTTGCATTCGAATGATCCTCCTCCCTGATTATATGCAAAACACGCCTCACAATGTTCCCAACAGCAAGCTCTGCAATCCAATAGATAGAAAATTTTCATCAATTCGCAACAAGCTAACTTTTTTGTAATAGCTGAGCATAACTTCGAACCATAATTTTCAAATATATCGTGGACAGGAAAAACCAAAGTCAACTGGTATCAACTTTAGGCAACTATAACACAAGTGTGTGCAAACAAATGGGCATGTGGAAGTGTACATATTCAAGAAGTTAATCCAAGTTGTTGAGACTATTCAAGTTGTTATTCATAAACGAATGTATATTTGTATACATACAAGCATGAACAAGTACATGAATAGAATTCATTGGTATATGCCCTTAAATCCTTATTCCTTAAGTGGTAATATTTATTTAATGAATCAAGATTAGTTACAATGTCTTCTAATTACTCCTAAAATTGGGTAGAAGGGAAGGAGGCACTCGTAGGGATTCCTAAACTTACTTGAAATATCTACCTGACATGATTTCTTGTATGTGTGACCAATTTTACAAATTGGAATACATGATTCCAGGCATTCTCTCAAATTGGAATTCTCTCAAGAATGTGTTCTTTGGGCTAATCCAAAGACTCATAACCTAAGCTTCCTACAACGCTCCTAGAATTACAGGCATGGTCTAATCTAAGCTTTGTCTCTTTTTGTGTGAATTTGACAAATGGTCAAAATTGTCTTTCAGCTGAGTCATTGATTCTAATGAAGGTTCCAAAAAAGTTAAAAGAGTGATATGGAAACTTGGGATCTAGACCAGCCGATGTACACCACCGACCACCAAGCTAGCTTGACAATTCTATGCTTAATTATGTGCGTTTATAAAAGTGCAAACATAGATCATAGATGTAGGCTTTATATAAAAACCTGCATTTGTCATTTATTAATAGATGAAGACATTGGAAGTTGGCATCAGTAACTAAAAATTCTATATATAATTTACTATCCAGATTATGAAACCAAACTTTTGGTTCAGAAGAACACTCTTCAACATCAATTAATTAAATCTAGTGGTGAAGCCCAAAAAAAATCTCAATGGATTTATACAAATTAAATTTATGAATTAGTAATCTGATTGATAATCTATTTTGACAATTCACAGTCCATGTAATCATACAACTGTGAAATTAAATTAGAAAAAGAAAAACTATATTAATTTATGTAGTCCACTAAGTAGCACTATCATCTTACATAAAATATAAGTAATATCATTGTCATAATTATTACATTCACAAATTTTTAAGAAACCTTAATCTCATATTTGTAAATACTTTTATTTTTATTTTTAAATTATAAAACAGTTAAAAAAAAGTATGTGAAAATGATGTTGTAACTATAGAAAGTTGTCTGTAAATTAATAAGCCATAACATATATAAGAATTTATAATGATATCTATAATTCCAAATAACAAATTATCAACCATGATCTAACAAATATACTTAAAATAGAGATGAATATTTTAAAAAATCTTATAATTATATAAGATCAATACGAAATATTGGATATTAATATTCAAGGGCAGAAAAAAATGTCCAAAAATAAATAAATAAATAACCCGTTTAATATAAGAAGGCTTTTTAACAGCAATTGTTAAGGAGGTTTCAAAGGCAAAAGTTAATAAAATACTAGAGTTTCAGGCTAAGAGCATGGCTAAACTCCTTAGAGAAGTGGCTTGGTTACATTATTAAGAATATGTTCAAAAGAAGTTATAATGAATTATTGTTGCAAAATACTAATATTTTGAGTTTAAAAACGCGGTTTTAACTTTCCAAATCGTCTAACCCAATAAACTCTAAATTATATAGAGAAATGGGTGTACTTTGAAACCGATTAATAGGACCCAATTAATATAGGAGGGAGTGCAAAACTCATCCTCTCCCTCTGTCGCTGATTAAATCTCATGATCAACACAGCAAAACAGAAATTAAAAAAAGACCTACCAATGGGATTAGCAGCAATCAATTTCTCTCCAACATCCCTTACGGCATCAATGAGAGCAGCGGGCTGGTTTGTAGTAGGCAGTTTCGATTGCGATATCACTGAACGAAGCAACTCAGCCGTCAGCCGAGCTGTTGCACGCGAACCCTCAACCTTCCTGCAGCCATCATCACACAACCCAACAACATCATCTATATATACATATATCAGAACAACAACAACAAAACCTTAGTCTCAAATTTTTGAAACCAACTATAGATTAGTAGAAGTCGATCACATATATTCTTTTTCTCTATTTTATTACGTACATATCCACGTATATATATATAAAAGAACATTACCTTCTTCTTAGCTTGGAGACAAGCTCATTGACTAGTCCTTGAACGTCTACCATATTGAAGAAACCTGAAACAATAAGAAAGAAGAGGAAGGAAGATGATAATATATATAATAAACTACTAACTTCATAACCGACCTGAGTAACACAAAACCCTAAAACCGTGTGGTGTAGGGTTTATAGGGTTTACCAAGCAGTAGCATGAAAAATCAAAAAGGAAAACGGAAAAGAAAAAAAAGGTTTATTTTTTTCATTTTTCAAACACTGAGAAATCCTTATTTGGGTGCAAACTTTGACGGTGAAAGGATTAGAATTTTCTGTGTGGCGCCAATTTGAGGACAAAATAAAAATAAAATTTTTTGAGATTTTATTGGGTGTATAATTGACATACCTGATTTATTTATAGTAACCAAAGACAAAAACAAGGTATTTCAATTTCACGGTTGTGATTCTCTCTTTAAAAAAATTTTACACTACTTTTATAGGACATATAAAAAAGGGTAAAAAATTTAATTACTTTTTTCATAAAAAGATTTTAAAAATATTTCCTAAACTAGGAACATTTGTTACCTTTTCTTAGTCAAAAATCCAAATACCTCTCCAATTCGGAAACTACACTAGCCACACCAACCAATATCAATAACCAACCCCTCTTTCCCTCATAAGCAACACATTGCTTTCACTTTCTCCGATTCCTCTCCTTTACTATTTCTTTTATGTGCACATTTTGTTTGCTGAAATTTTATTTTTGGAATATGATAATTTTGTATCATTGATTGGCATTGTGTTTGGAAAGTGGTACTTCTATTTTTTAAAGAGCCGTCCAGAGTTCAAATCTCTCTTATTATAACTATCAAATTTTTAAAGAAAATACAAACCGCTCTTATTTAGCATTTATGACCAGTTTGCATAGATGGAAAGCAATGAGTAGAGCTAACTTAAAATCAGTTACAATTTTCAACTAGCTCTACTCTACTTATAACTTACATATTCTTAAAACAATGTTTTGGGTCTCACAAAAAGGGTGGACTCCACTTTATTTATGAGAGCCCAAAGCATTGCTCGAGGAGTATGTAAATACTCCCATCCAATAGGTATATCTCTAGACGAAAAAAAAAAAAAACTGTCATCCTCTTTTTTTTGAGAAATGTCATCCTCTTTTAATTTTAACAAATGAAATATATATAAAAATATATTTTTTTTAAAGTAAAACCAAGTCAGATTCGAGTTAGGAAGCATATCATTTTCTTTCTTATATCACATGCTTTTTTCTTTTTTTTTTTCTATAATAATTTTGTCTATGAAGCTTGTTCTTGTGGATATTTTATATTTATGGTTTGTTTTGGTTTAGCTAGTCAAAATATTACAATCTTGTGGGGCCCGTTGAGTTATTTTGATGAAATCAATGCAGGTACTTTTGCATTTGTTTTGTCATGTAGCTTTTATTTTGCCATTTGCATGCTCTGATGTGATAGAATTTAATTTAGAGCAGATATTGGTTTGAAAGGTCTGAATAAACATCATTAAATTTCCCATGTGACGTCCAGATATTACTGTCATTTTTTCTAAAAAATAAGGATGATATATGTATGCATGAAGAACAAAGATCAAATCCAAAAAATACAAGAAGAAGAAATCAGATAAAAAACATAAAAGAAAACCAATCAATAAAATAATTACAAAAAAAGATAGGGAGCTAAGAGTAGCCTTCGAAATCGATGCTCCTGGCAATATTGGATTGACTCTACACATTATGAAGTTGTAATCTCTTTATGAAGGCTTTTCAATAATAATAGAGTTATGTTTCTTTTTCTTTTCTTTTTCTCTCTTTTTTTAATGTGCTGCACCCATGAAAAATCATATTAAGCTGGCGCTCAAATTCAGCGCCTCTAAAATGATTTGGTAAATGTTGCCATCATTTTTTGAGCTGTGCCATAAGCATAGACAATGACAAGTTTCAGAAGACATTAATTTGGCAATCTTGGATTCAATGAAAATTGCAAACCAAATTCACCTATAGGTCAATTTTGGGATTTTTTTTTTTTAGTGGCCTATAAATGGGTAGGGGGACCAACATAGCAATCCTGCCTATAAATGGGAAGGAGATGACCAACGTAACAATCCTATCTGGGCGTGATCATAGTAGCACCCTACCCGTTGGGTTCGGAAGAGGTCCACAGTGAGTCATAACTTTCCAACCTTATGAGAAACACTAGTGAACCTTGAGCTGCTAAGAGAGATAACCCAAGGGAGTCCATTTTCGGACTCGAACCTTGAACCTCACACTCAGCGCATCTTGTGCATCACCCAAGACAACTAGACCACACCCCTCAGTGGTCAATTTTGGGATTTTATTCACATGGAAAATGATCATTTTACATTTTGGGTATATTTGTAAAGAAATTTTTTTTTTTTCAAGATTATAAAATGAGGTGTCTAAATAGAATGAACAAGATGCATTAATACACATGAATGTTATACAAAATATAAAATGGACAAAGTTTTCTTTCAAATTGATTTGGATGAATTTCTTCTAATATATTATGTTGATTCACAAAATCATTCACATAATAATCTAAACAAGTCACAAATCATTAAATAGTCTATGTCAATCTCCATGCAGTGATTTTTTTTTTCTTTAAAAAAAAAAAAGTCTTCCAAATTAATTTGGAAAAACACTCTCCATAAAATATATCAAAATGGAAGATTGACTTGATATGTATTAGATAGACCGAGACGTGAACCCTTAGCGCTGTCTAAGGGGGTCGAGTTATAGTGCAGTTTAGACTTTAGAGGGTAGCTGTACAAGTCTTTTGCATTTCACTAAAACAAAAAGTCTATTACAGACTCTGCGATTTTGCTGCACACCAGTTAGAAACTTCATATATTAATTAGTAGATCCCACATTCCTGCTTAAAAATTTTTGCTTCCCACATATTCTACCTTTCTAACCACAAGTAACGGCTGAAAGTCTAAAATAGGTGTCTCACAATTAAAATAAAATAAAATAACTCCTATATTTATTCATTTAATAATGTATTAGAAGTATTTTTTTTTATTTGTCAAGAAATATATAACTCAATTAGTATTTTTGGTGTTTCTAATGGAGGCATCTAAAGTTCAAAACTTTAAATGCCCCCATTGTAATTATAAAAAGGAAGTATTTAAAAATTTATAAAAGCAACCAAAACAATAAAGTATGTATTCAACTTTACAGGTATATTGTTATATTCTTAACACTTTTACATTAATTTTATTTTTAAATATTTTCTTGAAAAATCAAATTACATGTTTAAACTTTATGTACTTAAACTAATCTCTTAATCTGATAGTCATGAGCAATGAATTGATTATTTTATTTTCTTTATTATAATGATATAAAATATATATATTTATAGTTAATTGAAATTATGAAAAAAAAATTAAAATTTTACATTAGCTTGAGTATGACAAACATATTAGCATATAGTTTTTTTTTTTTTTTTTGTTATAAGTATAATTAGTATTTTTCAGATCAATTTAACTTACAGTCTTTTCTTTTAATTTTACCTCCCCTGAATTGAAATCCTAGCTCCACCACAATCTAATAGTGTGCATCAGTTATGATCATATGAAGCTTATACATCTCTCTAAGGATGGAGCTCTAATATCTGATCGTAAACATGTTCTGCACCAGTTATCTTACATGGGCAATGGATCAACTCGAATGAGTTGAAAAGTACTGTTAATGTCAGTGCCACAGAACAGCAAAGGTCAATTGAAGAGATTTCATGAACTTCCTAAACTAGAATGTGAATTGAACATGCAAAATACGTTCCCTTCTAATGTTCATCATACAACAACAACGCAAAATTCATTATAGTCCACTCATCAATAAACCTCGAGACATAGCTAGGGTAAAAGATACTAATAACATTTCAAGTGAAGCAATTTAATTATCAAACATCTTCTATTTCCTTTGGTTCTTCTTTTCCTCTCTTCTTTTTAATGGGTATCATCAAGTTAAAATAAAAAGTGTAGTCTAATCTACAATATAATACATGGGTCATAGAGACAAAATGTGCATGTAGTATTGGTCATCTGAAGGACTCAACTGGCGCGGATTCTTCAAGAAGTGCAGCAGCCTCAAAGCATTCGGCAGCCTCTAGCTGTGTTGCTCCATTGTCAGCTTTGTAGAGAAGCCCAAGATTGTACCAAGCAGAAGGGTTTGTTCTGTCTAGTCGAAGTGCATCAGTGAGAAAACTTCTCACAACTGCCAATGATTGACCTCCGAGCTCTCGGAGGATGCATGCTGTGGATATCAAGCTTGGAACATGGTTGGGTTCAACATCTAATGCTTTCCTGAATGATTTCAGGGCTTCTTGGTGGAGACCCTTGGCCTTATAGAGTAAACCTAACAAGTCACCAAGTTTTAGGTTCATTAATCAACAATATAATCAAATATATTTGCATTTGAACGGTTGACACCCCATAAGATTTGTTTCAAAAACTCAAGGAAGAGAGACTTGATTAAACTTTGATAGTGCCAAGAGCTTTGTTGCTCAACTAGTTGGTACCTCTTAGTATTTCTAGTGGAGACATCTGAGATTCAATCCCCCCTCTCCCCTATTGTAACTATCAAATTATCAAAAAAAAAAAAAAAAGACTTTGATAGCAATTTTAACGAGATATAATTCCAGATACAGCTCTACTATATATCAAGCAACTTGAGTTTTGGCACCATGTCTTGACATCATTCTAAAATGAAGCAATTTGCACCATGTCCTATGTCTCTAAGGGCTACTGAGTAGAAGGGAACAAAAAAAAATCAGAACATAAAAGCTAAGAGGAAATTCAATATAAATACAAATTATATATAAAAGTAATGATTGAAGGAGAACATACCTGTTGAATGCCATCTAGAAGCGGAATAAGGATTGATAGCCTGGGATTTTGAAAGACAGACTTCAGCATCCCGCCATTGTGACAAGCTTGTGTAGACATTAGCTAAATCATGCCACGTTTCCATTTCTAAGCTTCTGTCATGATTTCTCCTATTCTGTAAGAGAAAATTGTAACAAAAGTAGGTCATTTGCTACCTCAAAATGGTCTTCTGGGAACAATAATTGGGTTAATAGATCAAAGTTAAGCTAATCTCCTTTCCATTATTTAAAAAAAGAGAGAGGCTTTTATACTTAGCCTACACATATTCTCTATCTTTTACAAATAGGGAATAGCAAATCAAAATTCCTAACCAAAATATAAGGGAAAATAATTTCTTTTAAAAAAGACATGTCATATATTCTTCAAAATTTACACCAAACACCATACCTTTAGAAGCTTTTTCCCAACACCTAAACTTTTGGTCCGAACTTGAAGAACAGCAAGAAGATGAGTATATGTCTCTATGGCATTCTTTAACTGACCCTGTGCAATCTGGAGCTTAGCTTTAGTTCGCAACAGTTCTCCTTGATCCCACTTCCCAGTCTGATCTAAAGCAGCATTAATTAGAGTCTCAGCGTCACTGAACCGTTTCTGAGCTGACAATATCCGTGCCAAAAGGATATACCCTTTAACACTAGAGCCAGCCTCAAGTTTCAACAGCTGCTTTGCATAATAAAGTGCTACATCCAACTTCCTTTGTTCAGCATGCTCTAGACAAAGATGAAAAACAATGCTTGGATCTCTTTCTCTCATTGTTCTCTCAGCAGTTCCCAGTGCTTCAATTGCTTCAGACTGCTTCAAAATCCTCTCAGAATCGGAAGCAACCAATCTGGACTTACCTGACAATAGAACACCCAGTAAGCAGTTTGCAACACTTACCACTTGGCTGCATTTTCCATGCAGTCCAGAAAGCGCTTTGTGAGTATAATTAATCCCTTCCTCAATGCAAACCAAATTCTCTCCACAAATTTTTGAAGCCAGTAATAACTCTGGTATGCAATCATGGTTCTCTCTATCATGCAAAAAGTTCCTCAAAAGATTCAAAGCAATCATGTTTTCGCCTTCCCCATAATAACAGAGAGCTAGAGTGCTATATCTTTCCTTTCTATCCATGATCCCTGGAAGCAATTCTTCAACCTGATGAGCTAGGGCCCTCAATTCCCCTGAAACAGATAGGGCAAAAGAAAGGTGATCAATGATTGATGGGTCCCATACAATCCTTTTAAGAACAAATTTTCTTAGTAGAATCAGTAACAGAAGAGCAGCCTCCTCTAAATTATTTCTTGGCACAAAGGAGCCTCCCATCTGTGATCGAAGATTTGGGGGGTTTGCATCACAACCACTATACAGAAGAAAAATGGCAAATTCCTTTTCTATCTTTGCAGTAGTTTCCGTGTCAAGATTCCAATGATAAAGTAGAGCTCTCCGGTATGATAGGATAGCTTCTTGGGGAGACCCAGCAAGCTTCCATAACTCTGGAAGCAATTCAACAGCTCTGTTTAGAGTCTCTTGTAATTTACAATCTGATGCGAAGTTTTCAGTCAAGCCTTCTGGTAATGCAGATTCAACAGTGTCCAAAATTACTTTGCAAGACTGAGCAGCTTCTGTGAAATTGGGTTAGGAAGGAAGGTTAGCCATGCAGTAATTTTATAAACAAACCATCTCAGAAACCTTAAAATTTTCATTTCTATGTGATCCTTGGCAGGGAAGATGAGGGGGAGAGAGAGAGAGCCCACAACAAGCACAATCTTTTTTTTCTTTTTTTTGGGGGGGGGGGAGGGGAGAACTTGTAATGCACAGATCACCTAAATAATTACTTTTTGCTGGTCGATTTATTACACAATACATAAATTCCTAATTTAGTAAAGAAAACTGATCATGGGATTCAGTATGCAAGGTGACCTCTGAATATAAATGACCTTCAAGTACAAAAAAAATGTTGCTGGGTTCATTGCAAGTTCATGAGTCCAAAAATGTACAAGACAATCTGAAAGATAATTGAAACAACATAATGAGATGGAAGTTAAACAGGAAGGGGAAATCACATTGAGATGGAGGGAATACCTCCAAACCTCCCAAGATGCTGACATGATTTTGCTTTGAGGAAAATAGCTTCAAGTAGTAAACTAACAGCATGCATAGACATGAGTGGGGCAGCATCACTTTGTGAATGGCGTCTATTGTATTCACATCTTCTAGAAATGGAGACTTTCATCTTGGGGGTAATTGCAGCAATGTCTATTCCTTCAAATACATGAAGTGCAGCTTCTATGTTACCTTTTTGATACTCAAGCCTTCCTAATAAAGCTCTTGCTTCCTAAAGAAGTTAGAGATTTGTCTTAGCCTTACCAAGTTTGTAAAGAAAATTCTAAAAAGATTCAAAGCAAGCCCAGATTGCAGAATAACATGTAGTCATAGCCATAACCATGCAAAAACTAGAGATATGAGGACATTGGCTGAAATTTCATGAAGCCCCTGTCATAAAGAATCTCAAGGAAAAGCATATAATATATTTACATCATATCAATAAATATAAGGGACTTTACTCGACTCCTATGAGAAACTGAGTCACATATTTTCATTTCCATGTCATGTATGCATGGGCCATTATAACCAAGTTACTGAAAATCAAATTGGTACATTATCAATATCGATGAAAGAAATTATTTGCAGCAACAGCATTCCTGTTTAAGTCCTGGATCTAGTAGATCAACATGCCCAAAATAACTAGTTCCTCACTTATGGTAAACATGGAGATCAAAGATAAAATATCATACATTCAACCACCCAACTTTGGATACATCCATTGAAAATGCAGCAAGAGGATATTCACCAGTGGAGAGATCACAAGTTACATGGAAAATAGCACATGTCATGAACTAGTCAAACCCCCTGTACCCCACTCTCATGCAACTCAAGTACTCAACCAATAGACAAAAGATGTTGCATCACTGCAACCAATGCCTAGGTGAAGGAATGGGTTGTAGTAACACAACAAATTTTTGAAGTTTCATAGAAAAAAATAAATCCATTATTCAACAAATTTAGTAGAGATTCCATGATTCCAGCATAGTAAAATTTTATGGTGTTCATGATCTCTCCAAAATAGACATATATACTATAGTCTCAGGCATCATTGGAGAGCTATCTTTACCATAGAATATTGGAATTGCCATTTTTTTTTTAATGAATTCATTTGGTTTAGTAGCTCAATGTACTGCCCTTAATATAACTGTAACCAATGACCATCCAGGAATAAAAAGGTGAATCTATCTAAAACATGAGTAAGGAATTCTCATTGTCAGAGTCACTTCCACCTCAAAATGACTTTACAAGTGTACAGCTAAATGACAGTAAAACAAAGACTTATGGCCTTTTTGGTTCATATGAATTTGACTACTTCCTTTTGTCTTACCATATAATTTGAATCCATATCTTAAATGGAGCAATCAAAAACAGGTTGAAGTATTTACTACAATGGATGAATAAATCATATCTAAAATTTTCCCATCATAATGTTCAATTTGTTCATTGAAGACCATATAAAGTGAAAATGTAACCATAAAAAATTTCGTAGCGTGACCATACAGGCTCTTAGTTTACATATAACAGACAAACAAAAATACAACAGAAAAGGCAAGAGATCAGCAAAAATAGGTATAACTAACCTCATAGTTCAGATAACCACTCTCACGAAGAGAGCACTCTGCTTCTTCAATGTTGCTATTGTCCACTTTTGTTTCCATCTCACCAGCTCGGGATGAATAGCCACTTGCTGAATAGTCCCGAGTTGCTAAGGACTCCGACGAATGAACCATTTCATCTACCTTCAATTGCTCACCTGAACAAATACACTTCATCATCTTCTGCAATCTCCCTTGAATGATAATTACTCCCTTATTCACCCAATTCTTAAGTCTCATACTGGATCAATCCACTTGAAATTCTTCTAAACTAGCATCAACCACAGAACTAAAAATCAGAACCCATAAATTACCCAACACCCCAGCTCATAAAAGTGCTCATAAATTCTTAGATCATGAGCAAAGTGTTAGTGCTCAACCAGTGAATTCTTGGAGTACTAGATTCCATGTATATCAAAATGAACTAAGAAAATGAAACTGTCCCAAAACTCTAACTTTCAACAAGTTTTCTTTTTGGTTCCTATTCAATTATGTTATGAAGCTTATGCCATAAACAAGTCCAATTCTGAATCCTACTATCTAGGATTCGAACATTCAAATTACGTAATGACATGAAAAACCAACCAAAATTTCTGCAACCCCACTTCACAATTCCATCAGAATTCGCAAACAAGAAACCTTAAGTACCCCAAAAGCCCATCAAAGATAAATAAAAGAAGAAACTTTAGAGTATAAAAAAACACCCAGAAGAATCCAACAACCCAGATGAAGTAAATACAAGCCACAAGATATTACAGCTAAGCAATATGATTATGGAAGCTAAAGTTGCAGAAAAGGAAACACCCATTACAACTACAACTTAGAAGAAAGAACAAAAGAGATTAAAACAGCATCTAAAGAAAGTACCTTTTGGTTAAGAAAAAGCATTGACTGAGCCCACCAGACATCAAAACCATCGTGCATCGCTCCACTTCCTACAACAAAAAAGGTCCCTTGATTTTCTCTTACTTAACAAGAATCCAAAGCTGCAATGACTTTTTGCTCTCTTTTTTTGACTTTGAGCCTGTATTTCTTGCAACTCACTGCTCCTTTGCCTCTTCTACGCTATTAATGCATTGTTAGTTCAAAATTCAAACAAGTCAGAGTTTGTGCATTAAATTATGAAATGTACCTTCTGGTTCTGCTTTCGAAGCTGTGAATGTGTGAACAGAAGAAAGGTTTTGTTTAAACTTTTTTTATTTTGTTTTGTGTAATCATTATTTTAGTCTAAATTGGAAGGAGTATTTAACTATTTATACTTTATTATATTAAATTTTACTATTAAAGAAAAAAAAAATGTCATCCTGAATGGAAAGGAAATGTAGCGGGACCCAGTTTCCTCCATCTGTGGTCAACTACTCAACTGCCGGCCCCTTGACGTTACAAAAGAAAATCTCTTTTTGGTTCCAGTTGTGTCAATTTTGTTGACTTCATACTTCACATTAAACTTATAAAAAAAACACCCATTTTTGCCTTAAGTTTTAATGAGAAATGTTATAGAAACTATTTTTATAAAGATTTTATTGAAAGAATGATAAAGTAATTAATATTTTTTTAAGAAGTAATAATTGTCAAATACATATTTAATTACACTTTTTTATCAACCTTAATAATAAATGTTATTAACAATTTTTTATATTTTACGTAAAAATGATGTTAAAATTTTTTTATTATGGTTTATTAACAATCGTTCCTATTATAGTTTATTAACAATTACTCTAAAGGTATCGGTTAACATGACCAATTTTTTATTTGGTCTCAAGTTTTCATACCCTTCATTTCGTCAGTATTTTTTTAAACTTACTGTAATCTTGGTCCTTACTAACATTCACTTATAGAAACCGCTATCATTAGAGGATTTTGAGTCTAAAATAGTGTCAATTTTCAGCCCTTTGGTTAGATTGTTGAGCTTTGTTGAAGGAGAAGAGATACCCAAACGAGAGGATGATTTAAGTGAGCATTACTTTGGCCCTTTTTCTAACATGTGACCAACCATTGGATGCCATTTGTTCAACCATTTTTTTAATTTAATAAAAAAAAGTAGTTTGGTCCAAGCCAAATCACTTAATGCTAAAAAAATAACCTACTAGCTTTCTGTTAGGCCACATAGGATAACAAATACGAACGAGAGGACGCAAAGTAAAATGTTTACTGTAAAGTTGTGATTTTCAACTATGTTTTTATGTTGGCTTTAATTCCATGTAAAATTTGACTGTATTTCTGTTCAATTATTTCCCTGTATTTTTTGTGGGATTTAATGCAAGGGTTGTGTGTGAGAAACTGGTAAACTTTTGTGAAAATGAAAAATTTGCGACTAGCACGCGACTGGCTCATGAATGCCAACCTGCGAAAGGCCACATGAGAAGCACATGATAGAATTTGAAGTCTCTTTGCCAGGCTAGATTTTGCGAGTCACTTCGTGACTTAGGCCAAGTCATGAGTGACCCGCGAAACTCTCTGCCTAGATCTTTTTGAGTGTGCTTTTTCTTTTACCTTTACCAATACTATATAAACCCTTATTACTCACGAAATTGTAAGGAGTTTTTCCAAGAAATTTTTGAGAGAGAAAACCCTAGCTAAATAGTTAAGAGTTAGAGATTGTATACCCACAATTATCTACACCATTTTCTCTAAAGTTTTCCTTTTCTCCTATGTCTTCATCTACACATCCTTGAGTGGTCCCTAGGCCAAACACTTACCTCACCCAATCTAAGTGTTGAGAAAATTTTTGATGCATATGAGAAGTATTGGAAGAAGCTATTGAGTGGCAGATGCAATTTGGAGCTGATTGCGGGATCTGAATAACTAGAGAAGATATGGCTTCGTGAAGCCCGTTGGTAGCTAGAATTTGGAGGGTTCAAGTACATTGAATAGATTAGGATTTGAGGGTCTTTTTGATATTCGTGTACTCCAACTTTATTCACTAGTGGATCGATTTTGACTTGGAGGGCCACAGAGAGGTTTTTTGCTGAATACTTCGGTTTCCTCTTCGTTAGCACATCTTGGTGTTATCTTGTGTTTGTATCTCTCTTCCCACTCTTTAAGCTTTACATTTATTGTTTATTGTACATGTATCTCTCTTCCCACTTTTTAAGCTTTACATTTATTGTTTATTGTACATGCTTATACCTTAGAGTAGTGTTTTGGTTTTATTACGATTCATTTATTCTTATTCCGCACTTAGTTAAGTTAGAATAAAAGTAATCAAGCCGTAATTTAAAATTAGGGGTCTAAATTAACTATAGTTATTCATACTATTTGAGCTTTCATTTACAAAAGTTTAGGGACAAAAAAAAAAAAAAAAAGAACATTTAAAGTTTAGGGATGAAACCAAACTTTTTGTAAAGCTTAGGGATGAAATATAGTATTTTTAGCCTAATTTATTTGATTATCAAATAGTTATAACAATGCCGGAAGAACGATTTGAACTCTAGTTCTCCTAATAAAAGAGGGTATGTTGTAACTAAACTAAAACTACAGTGCTCCTAAATAAATATGTAATTAATAAATACAATAAATGACAAAATAGCTTCTGTCTAGTTAAGGCCATTATTAGTTTACTTTACCAACTTTTCTTACATCCTTGTATTCTGGATAATGGCAAAATATAAAAAGACCCCTTTCGATTTGGGTTAGTTGCAATTTGCAAACTGATACTTTATGTTATCAATTTTGTCTTATTGGCCTCTGATATTTAAAAATTGTTCAAATTGACTCACCCATATCAATTATGTGCACGTGTTATTTTAAATGTTTTTTTTTTTATTTAGTAAAGAGGTCATGTGCACACCAAGTTGCTTTTGGGACAATTCTTAAACTCATGGATCAATAGTTCAAATGTGATAGCACATGGGATTAGTTTGCAACTAATCCAAACCCTAAGGGGTATTTTTTGGCCTTTGGATTAAATGGAAACTTTGCAAGTTTAAAACCTCGTGTAGCCATCCAAATTAACAGAAAATGACATAAATACAAATTTATTTTTGTGTTATGGGTTTCTGGAAGTGAAAAAATTAATTGTATTTCTTATTCATTATCGTGAGCCCTTAGGGAACTTTTTAGTAGGAGCCCTGGATTTCATTATTATATAAAGCATGTTAAAGTATACTACTAAAGATTACGTCTTTAAACTAAGGATTGAGCCATACACTAACTAACAATAGGATGTTTGAAAGTCCGAATTGAAATTATCAAAGATTTAATATTTGTATTAAACTCAGCTATTGAGATTTGTATAATTGAACAGTAAGCTTTTTATAATTAAAAAAATAATAATTATTTCATTAGAGAAGTAACGTTGTGAAAGATCATGGATTTACCTGTTGCATTAATATAATGGATTGAGCCATACGCTAAACAATAGGATGTTGAAATTCCCAATTGTAATCACCAAAGATCTTTGGTTTGTATTGCGCTCAGCTCTTAAGGTTTGTATAAATGAGTAGTAAGTTTTTCTTTTTAAATAAACAAATTATTCCTTTAGAGAAGGAACATTGTAAGAGGATATGGAATTATTGTTGCATTAATAAAAACTTTAATAGGGAGAGTGTCATTTTGATAAAACTCAAGAGAGATTGGTGTGATTTACTCTCTTAATTTTATTTTGAACACAAGCTAAGTTTGAGCTCGTCATCAAGTTAGATTATTTGTCCAAACTTAATTCTTTTTTTTTTTTTTTTTGTGAACAAACTCAAGCTTGTTCACAAGATATTTGATTAATTTTTTTCTCATATGAATTAAACATTAGGACTGAAATTCCTTACCCCTAAACAAATCTATTCTTATAATAATAACTAATTATAATTGAAATTATATTTTTAGAATTAATTATAGAATAATGTTCTTAAATGTATTTATAAAAATTAGAATCAACAACTTTTTTATTAAAAGTATACATAATGTTAACTAGGAAATTTATATTTATGAGTACATTACAAATAATAATTTGATATCTTACAAAGTTATTCACAAATTTATATTTTTCAATCTTATATCTATATATGTATATATATTTCATTCTTGAATATATAAACATAATATTATATATACTCAAATCAAGCTTCATACTTACGAGTTTGTTCACCAATATATTATTACATTTAAGCCCAACACGTTTAATAATCAAACTTGAAATTAAGGTTGTGTATGATATATCTATTAAAAATAAAAAATAAAAAGCTTTTACTTGGCCAAAACTAATATTTTTATAAAAGAGATAGTTATATATTAGCCATTTGACGTTAGGTTCAATTTCACTTTGCCTTCTTATGAAAGACAAAACAGATGAAAAAGCTAGGTTTGAAGAACATTTTGATGCACCTTTATAAGACATTTCTGGCTAAGAGCTCGAGCTCCTTAGCTTATTCTTTCTAGATTACTTCAGTGGTAGCTTCTTAATTGCGTCAAATAGAACCTCAACAAGCCATTATTTTCAAGGTTGTTTGGCGAATATCTCGCACTCCGGCTGTGTTGCTGTACTACAACCTTTTCTCTTCTCTTGACAATATTGGCTTTAGTCCCAATATGATTGAACAATCCAGCCACTTTGCACGGGATCCTACAACTATACCATAGCTAGCAATGGATAAGCTTTTGGCTCATAGATGATATTTTGGAAAAATTGGTTTTGCATCTCATACAAAACCCACAGTGAAAGCAACACAATGATTTACTTCATTCATAAGAGATAACATATAACCTTGAATTCTAGATCAAAGAATAGAAAGTGTACTTTGATGCAGTGAAATTCAAAACCAAGACTTGAAAATACCTTTAATCAACATCCCAATTCCACCTGGTGCCCAAGATGAGCGATCTCTCAATCAGTTCTTTTGTATGTTAATTTTCTTATGAAAAAATGTATTCCAAAGACTGTAGAGAAAAAAAAAACTGTTTTTTTTAATTATACGTACATACTAACTACCTTTGGTAGTTACTTTATTTAATAACTCTTATTAAATCAAAACTGATTATCTGATTAGGTTAGCCATTTGGACCTGCTCAATTGGGCTTTAGTTTGTAGCTTGAGATGGGATCAAAGGGAACAAATAAGACTCTAGCTCCAATAGGTCTTGGGCTTATCTGTCAACTCTTGACAAATCCAAAGTTACCACTAAGGGTATGTTTGATACACTGAATGGAAATTACAATATGAATTGTAATCTTTATTACTAGGAATAAAATGTGTTGTAATGTGTAACTAAACTTGTTCATTAGTTTGGTTGTGAGTTATAACATTATAATAAAACTTAACATTTATTTTAGGAAATATTTTACTCATACAATTATATCTCTTTAAAAATTGTTATTTTTAAATTTAAGAGAGATATGTGTTATTTTTTATGATTTTTTAATTTTTTAATTGTTAGATGTATATGGAAAGTTTGTTTATTTGGAAATATATTAAGTTTTGAAACTACTGCACAACTAAGGAATAGCTAATACAACATTTTAAAGAGGAATATTTATTCCTCATTTTGAAGAATAGCTATTCATAAGAAATGATTATTCCTTGTAATAAAAATATAACCAAACTAAAGAATAACTAAACTATATGAATAACTATAGCATTACAACGCCTATTACAATCTACCAAACATACCCTAATTATATTTAATATCACTATATAAATATAATTGCACTCTAGGTCTTATTAATTAATTATATCCTAAGACTCTAATGATATCATTTGACCCCTCGATGAAATATCCATAGTGAACAAAGTCATAATGAACTGTCACTTTGTAAATAACCATTTTATCATTGAGTACTCGGTTTAATCTTTTAGTTATTCATATTTATTGAAATCCGATTTCAATAAATATAAACTTTAGTAACTCCTTACTGAAGTGGGTGCTCTGAATAACCAGTTTCCATTAAACTTATCTCGAGGGGATATTTCGTGTCTCTATAAAAATAGATTATGGATTCCATCTTGAGAATATGTGTTCCTTCAACACTATGTGTGATTACTCAACATACTGAGGTTTTGACCGTCAATATTAGATCTCACTCCTAGTGTATGTTTGGATAGTGGCAAGCAAAGCATGTTTTGCACGTCCAACATTTTTTGGTAGGTCCTGTGCACTATTCACGGGACTCGCAAGTACTTTTTTTTTTTTTTTAAAAAAATTTAAAACTGGGTCTTACGGTACTATTCACACATTTAAAAATTATTTTGATACAGTGTTTTCAGTTTTCAGCAATAAGCAATATCCAAACAAACCCCTAATATATCAAAGTAACCTACATTTCATGATCGGGTTCACTATCCTCTTAGGATTGAGAATCTATGAAATTAGAAGTCGTGAGATTAATCATTCAAGTGACAGTTGTTGATTGAATAATTAATCTCACAGCAGTCCAGTTCAATATGTCTTAACACTTAAGACACATCAACTAGAACTCTCCACTTCCATGATCAAGACAAACAATCTTAGTTGATGTGTTATAGTCTTCACAGATGAAACGCCAAATTTCATCACCGACTACGAACTATGTTTTAAGTTTAAAAGGAACTTGTGATTTATATCTTTTGTGACTAAATCACATACAATGCATCTGAAGGACTATGATAATGTCCCATTAGTTCATTTACAAATAGTCTCATATGATTAAAAATTTTAATTATTTATGACATGCCAATAAATTGGATTTAAGGGCATAAACCCCAACAATCTCCCACTTTCCCTCAAAGACAATTTACCATATATCTGACACTTATTTCCCTTTAGAGTAATTTACAGTCACTCTAAGGCAAGGTTTGGAAACAAGTTTTAGCCAGATTTATTGCATAAATTATCTTTTTTTACTACTATATCTCACGGACTCATATCTCTCTAATGAGATAATACTTACGCTTAATGTGTATCTTCATCACCTAGGATGGATGCATATCTTGAAATCCAACTTCATGAATCACAATCAAACTACAAGTCAGGTACAACTAATAACTATCAAAACCTCACTTTGGTGGACAAGAATATAATCCCTCATTCTCCTAAGATATTTGAGTATATGCTTTACTCCCACTAAATTAAGTGATTTTAGATTCAATTGATATTTGCTTACCATGCCCACTACAAAATAGATATTTAGCTGTTTATAGCATAGTATAAAGACTTCTGATTGATATGGTATAAGGAACCGTCTTAATATGTTCTTCATTTTATATGTCTTAGGACTATAGTCTTTTATAAAGGGACTTCAAACTTAAAAGGAAAGAATCATTTCTTGAAGTATTACATGCTATACTTGGCTAGAATCTAATCTATTTAAGTAGTTTGAGATAGACTCAACATCCTAATTTCTGAATTTTAACAAAGTTTAATTCTTAGAATATGACTAGTCTTTCCCAAGTACTCTATATCAAACTAGACTAGACAACAAAAAACTCTATTGATGACAATAACTCTACATCATTCTAAATGATTAGAATGTCATCAACATACATTAAGAGATTTATTATTCTATATAGCTTTTACACATATATGACCTTTTAATACTTGATCAAAATCAGACAATTTGATTGCTTGATCAAAGATGACATTTTATGATTCAGAAGCTTGCTTTAGTCCATAAATGGACTTTAAGCAACTTACATACTAAACACTACTAGTTCTTTGCTATGAACAAGTCTATTTATATCATATAAATGTCTTCCTCAATATTTTTACTAAAAGAAACTTTCTTGATATCCATTGACATATTTGAAGGTTTGCACCTTCTAATCTATCAATCTCATTTTCTTGTAGACCTATTTGAAAACAATAGGCTTAAAGCCACTAAGTGCCTCTACAAGTTCTAGACTTTAAATATAATTTAATTCTATTAACATCAATGTTATTAATTCTGTTTCGGAACCCGTTTCAGTTTATTTAGTGAAATGAAATATTTCGGTACCGGCCAATTTCGGCATACCGTTTCAAGGTGTTTCAGGTTTAAATAAATAAATAAATATATATATCCCACTTTTATAATTTGTTTTTTTGCTGAATACTTTCATAATTTTTTTGCATGAATTAAGCTAATTTCCACAACATTTCATGGTTATTAATAATTTATTGTAATAAATTAATGACTCACAGTGTGATAAAGAGACTAGAGAGCTCTATGCCTACACAAAGTAGACTCTCTGTTCAATGTACTCTAGTAGGCAGTATTATTAAATATTAATAACCCATCAAACCATTCAAAAACCAAATAAAATTATAATTTTCGAATTTACTTAAAGATAATCATATCTTGGAAGTAGGAACCATTAAGAACTTTACCAAACAATAGCCATTGTTCAAAAATAATATGAAGTCTCAGACTCTAAGCACTTTGAAGGTTTGACGTGAAGACAAGCAATTTCAAGGTTTGACGAAACGTGAAGACAAGCAAGTGAAACAGTGCAGTGAAGAAAGAAAATAAAGCAAAAAAATAGAAGGGAAAAGCATAGATCAGGTATGCAGATGAAGGTTGCTGAAGACACTGCCATTGTTGTTATTTTCCTTTTCTCTTCTTAATTTCTTTTTGGGTTGTGATTATTTTCTAGTGAACTTAAAGCTTTAGATCCGCTCAAAATAGAAGCTTTAGATGTGTGAATGGATCTGTGAACATTTGATTTGAGATGTAGAGTGATGTAGTTGTAGAATAGATTTTTTTTTTAAAGGGAAAATTGGTACTAGCTGAAATTCCCATTTCGGCCGAAATTGGCCGGAATTGACCGAAACGGCCGAAACAACCCAAAACAGACCGAAATTTGACCCGAGGTGGAATGGATGGTACTAACGCTCTGGGTTGCACATCGGCACAAAAAATTTCAGCCGTTCCGGCTGGAACGGAACGGAACGGAATTAATAACATTGATTAACATAATCTTGATCCAATAATCCATATTCATATCATCTATTGTCTTTACGTAGGACTGATGATCAAATTCATATCCTTGTAGAATGACTTCAAAAGTTTATTCCAAAAGTATGAATTTATTAGGTAATTGATAATCCTCTCACTATGATATTGTACCGGTGTAATAGTTATCTACATAAATTTCAGCAATAACAATATTATGGAAACAAAAATTTCAGCAAGCACCACAAAAATACAACCACACAAGAATACCAAATCTTACGTGGAAAACCCTCCGGTGTAGAGGGAAAAACTACGGGCAACTCCGAAAAACTATCCACTATAAAATAGAGATTAGAACTATCAAATTTATGCCAAACTTTAGTATACAAAAAATTGAATATACAACAAATAAATCTTAATAAGTAAATATAATCTTGTTAGGTTCTAAAAGTTTAGAACAATTGGCAAACCGTGAGCACAAACTTGTCTAAATATAGATCTTAGAATCTATAGGTATGATTAAACAATGCTCAAAGTGCTGCAAGTCAGAATACAAGAATACAGAAGCTACAGGTTCATGAATTCAAAACACGCTAGGTTCGACCGATCGACAGAACAAGTTTGATCGATCAAAAGACGGGTTCTGCAGAATTTAATTAAAGCTCATTAGCCTATGAAGCCCATTAAGTGATTAGGATTTCAAATCTATTTCACATAGTATTTAAAGGAAACCATAGTACACATTTTGTTATGACTTTAGAGGTGCTCTTGTGAGATCTAAAACGTGTTGTGCCTTCTCCTTTCAAAGTCACTATTGGAATCTATTCTCATACCATTAGAACCGATAGATCTAAAACTTTTGAGTGGGATCTCAAAGTCACATACGGGGAGTTTGTGTTCAGTAAATTCAAGATAGAAGAGTCTGTGGAGTTGGAGCTGCATGTGGTTATGTTAATTAGTAAGTTCTACATGAGGTAGCTTTAGATTTAAAGTTTAAATCTATTGTAGTATTTCATTCTATCATAGTGGGTTTGTTTACCTTGAGGATAACTAGGTTAAATCTTCCCTAGGTTTTTACCAATGAAACGGTTGGTTTCATTGGTTTTCCTAAGTCATCATATTACTATCTTCTTTACTTTTCCGCACTAAGAGCTTGTTTGGTACACTGTAATGGTAATTACATAGGAATGAGAATATGTATTACAAGGAATACAAGATGATGTAATGTAATACTTATTACTATTCATTTCTTTGGTGACAACAGAATACTAGAACCCCGAAGACAATGAAATGAAAGGATTTTAAATCAAATTTAAGATATATTTTAGGAAATATCTTACTCATATAATTATATTTCTTAAAAAATAATATTTTTTAAATTTGAAAGAGAGGTTAGTTATTTTTTATGATCTTTTATTTTTATAATTATTACGTACGTATGGAAAGTTTGTTTATTTAGATATATATTAATTTTAGAAATTAATACACCTACTAAGAAATGACTATTACAACCCTTTTAGAGATGAATAGTTATTCATCATTTTAAAGAATAACTATTCATAAGGAATGACTATTTTTGTAATAAAAACATAACCAAATTACTAAATATCTAAACTATAGGAATAATTATTATATTACAATACTTATTACAATCTATCAAACGTACCCTAAGTAATATGTTTGCATGTGTTTAACCTAGATCTCATAATTGACCTAAGTAAATACTTGAGTAATTCATTAGGTTAAACTAATTTGTTTCTCAAAGGGACTAAACAAACAAACAAGTGGTATCAGAGCGAGTTCACTCTGATTGAATTAATGTCCTGAGTGAGATCCTTTATCCCTGTTGTCATAGATAATTTTAAGTTTCTTATTACTTTTAGCTGTGATGATTTGAATAAAAAAAGACACTAATGTTTCTATGATCTTATTGATGCCTGTGAAACTCTCTGAAAGGAATGATTTAAATCTATGAAAATTGTTAAGAAATTCAAGGAAGAGTTAAAATTGGCTAATCTTGAAAAGGAGGAATTGATTGTGAGATTTGATGAATCTAATAAAAATAATGAATTTTTGAGAAATCAATTTTCCTCTCAAGATGAAAAGTTTGGAACAAAAATTAGCTGAGTTTGAAGCTAAACTTAAAAATTTGTCTAATACCAAACTTGATGTTAATAACAGATCTGGTTCTAATTCTATTTCTCTTAAGCTTAAAGATGAAAAAGTTTATACTCCTCCTTTAAAGAGGAATCATAAAGAAAAGACTTATTTTGCTAGATTAGACAAATGTAAATGTTCTACTGTAGACGCTGAAGTTTCTAAACCTGTGTCTAAATCTACTGTTAAAGTGCATAAGAAATCTCTTTTTGTGCCTACCTATCACCTTTGTGGTGTTGCTGGTCACATTAGACCAAATTGTTCCTTGTTGAGGTGAAAACCAAAATTTGAAACTAGATATGTTGTTAGGAATATTGATGTTCCTAAACTTGTTCTTGTTTGTCACTTTTGTGAATCACATTCAGCCTAACTATCATAAATTGAAAATTTAAGCATTCTGTGTTTCGGTCTAGAATATGTGATGATATTTCTCCTTGCCATAAGTCCTGATAAATTGTTTCATATACTTTTAAAAACTTTAAGCTTGTTGGCTTGTGAAAAGAAATTGCAGGATTTTAGGCCCTCTCAGAAGAATTGTGTAATCCCTTAAATATACTCTGCTTTTCATGGATTTTCACATACAAAGCCAAAGACTAGTGCTATATGGTTGAGAAAAGATTTACTCAGGTGAGTGTTGTTTACTTGTCCTTGATTTAATTCTTTCAATTATTTGTAGACATGCTTTCTTTCAGTTTGTAGTTGTTTTGTTTTATATTAAAAAAATCCAAAAACAATGAAAATTTTCAAAAAGACAAAAATATTTTATTTTGAGTGTATGAGCTATTTTTGCTTTTTTTTGTTGTTGTTGTTGTGAATATGTACTAATTTGTACATGTACTCATAGGTTAATTAAGAAATTGATATTTCTTGTTTGTGTACCATCTATAGTTTAGTTGTGCACTATCATGCATTTCTATTGTATTTTGTTCATTTAGCATAATGTGTGTTTTTTTTTTTGTTTTTGGTCATTAAAATTTGAAAATCCAATTTTTTTTTTTTGGAATGTAATAAAGGTTGGTCAATGAAATTTGCATTTCATGACTGTGTACTTTATTTAGCTTTGATGATCATATTTTCTGCACTTTGCTAGTTTGTGGTATGTAGTGCTTAATTGTGTGAGTTGTTTATAGTTTTCAAACAAACGATCTTGATTTTGATGTCACATATCTTGAAAATCTAAGTTTCTCATTACATTGCTATTACGTTATAATTTTGAAAATCACTATTTGAATACTACATATACAATATCAATTCACAATTATTTTTTATGAAATTCTACTAAATACAACACAAAATAAAATAATAAATTGGTCAAATAGTATCTCCTAAATTGAATGGGGATAGGTGCATGGGACCGTTCAACTTAATTATAATTTGTTACGTTTGATATCTTCGTATACAAAATATCTGAATAGAAACAGTATAAAAAATATGTTCATTAGTTCAGAGAAAAAAGTAACAGCAAAAATCTAAACAATTTAATTTGTACGGAAAACTAACAAAAGCAAAATCTAATTTTGATTCTAATTAAATTTTCTCTAAACTTTGGTTTATATATATATATATATATATATATATATATATATATATATATATATATATATATATATATATAACCTAGTTAGTAATTCAACGTACATAGTCATGGTATATTACATAAATGACTTATAAATTTAAATTTTTTTTAGTTATATGATTAGGTTTTCTATTATTTCTTTATGTTGGACTCCTCATTTTCTACACTAAATTAACTCATTGGGTACAAAAATTAAAAAACTTAAATTAGACGAAACATGTGACGCAAAATTAAACTCTAATTGAAATTCAATTTTTACACTGAATTATTCACTTGGCACAAAGATTTAAAATTTAAATTAAATAAAACACGTGGCACAAAATTAGACTCTAATTGAATTCCAATTTGAAATCTAATTAGATTTTCTCTAAGTTTTTCCTATATATATATATATTTTTTGAGCAAAAAGTAAGCGATATTTTATTAAAAAAATTAAAAAACTTAGGCAAATCCGATTGGAATACAACATTCAAATCACTAGGTAAATCCTTTATCCATACATCAATATCTGCAGCTAAAGCTGCTCGTTTAACAAGGCTATGAGCCAATCTATTACCATCTCGATGTATATGTTGAAATTGACACCGTCGTAAAAAACTACCTAGCCTCTTAGTCTCCTCAATAATGTGGCCAAAGAGAGTAAAGCAACGATTCGAGTCCTGCAAAGCCTAGATGACACGAAGACAATCACCTTCAATTTGTACATCAAAAAAACTCAACTCCCTAGCAAACTCAACTGCCCTTCTAGCAGCCAAAGCCTCTACCATCTCCACCGACTGAACCAGTGCCAAATTCTGACTCAAGGCAGCCAAGACATGGCCTTCACAATCCCTGCACACAACACCTATCCCCACTCGGTTTGAACCTTCCAAAAACGCTGCATCAAAATTAACTTTATAACATTCAGTTGAGGGAGGTGACCACTGAACTACAGATGGGCGAACACTGATCAGTGACTCCTTATAATGGATATCCCACAACTCTTGAACCAAAGCCTTAGCTCTATCGCCAACCTCATGGAGCTGCCAGGTCTGTTGACGTTCCCTAACTCTATTCCGTCTCTCCCACAAACACCAAGCAATCATGGCAAACTCTCTAGAAAACCGAAATCCCGACCCAACAGAGAACAAAGTCTCCAAAATCTCCATAAAAGACCTGCAATTCTTCTGAGTTAAGAAAAGAAAGCCCGAATCAGACATCCACACAAATCGGGCCTGATTGCATAGCCATAAAACATGCATAAGGGACTTCGAGTGATCATTGCAACCATCACAAGTATCGTTTAGTGGGATATGGCCAAACTTTAGGTTCTACTTTGTTGGAAGAGAGTCTTTTGCCGCTCTCCACAAGAAATGATGTACCTTATTTGGAACTTTAAGCTTCCAAATCTTCTTCTAAATAACATTCGCGGCCATCGGAGAAGAAGAACTTGACAAAGTAGAATTTTCAGCTTCCATAAGCATACGATATGCACTCTGCACACTATAACACTGAGATGAAGATAACGGCCAAATCAACACATCCTCAGCCTCAGCCTCTCCGACGTATATACCCCCCACCTTTTCGGCTTCCCAAGGCAAAAAACAACTAGCCAACTTACCTGGGTCTTATGTCCTTAAATTTGGATAAAACAAGTCACAAACCCAAACCACAGGAGAATCAGCTCTGGGAGACACAATCTTACTACAACCCAATTCAAGAAGCCATTGATGATCCCATACATTAATCGCTTCCAAATTCCCAATCCTCCAAATTGCTCCCTTGTGGATTACCTCCCAAGCCTGCAAAATACTTTTCCATGTATAAGAACTTTTCGGATGGACAGGTGCATCAAGAGCATTACCTTTAGGAAGATATTTGGCACTAAACACCTTCTACATAAGAGTATCTTTGTTGTGAATTAATCGCCAAGCCTCCTTGGCCAACATAGCACTATTAAATTTTTGAAGGTCCTTAACCCATATCACCAATTGATTTAGAAGAGCAAAGAGAGTTCCATTTCACCCAATGAATCTTCTTTGTCGCATCATTGCCCCACCAAAACTTCTGAATCATTGCTTCAATATCCTTGCATAAGCCCACAGGTAATTTGAAAATACTCATAGAATAAACTGGAATAGATTGAACCACCGCTTTGATCATGACTTCCTTGCTTGCCTGTGATAAAAGCTTCTCCTTCCAACCTTGCATTCGAGCCCATATTCTTTCTTTAATCTGAGTACAGCACGCCGTCCTATTCCGTCCAACAAAAGAAGGTAGCCCCATATATTTTTCATAGTGACAAATAGCTGGAACCTGTAATGCCACTTTGATTGCCTCTTGAGTCAGCTCATTTGTATTTTTGCCAAAAAAGAGAGTCCTTTGATCCTTATTGATCATTTGACCTGATACCACCTTGTAGTACCCAAGTAACTCCTGAATTTTATGGCATTCCTCCAAGGTAGATCCGCAAAAGATCAGACAATCATCGGCAAAAAATAAATGGGTTAGTTTAGGTCCACTCCTGCAAATAGAAAAACCATGAATTTTTCCACGTGAAGCCGCACCACATAACAGAGCATTTAAACCCTCTGCACAGAATATGAATAAATAAGGAGAGAGAGGATCCCCCTGCCTCAAACCCCTCAATGGTGTGATCATTCCTTTTGGCTCACCATTCACTAGAATAGAATACGAAACAGTAGTAATGCACTCCATTATCAAATCCACCCAAGACTCCTGGAATCCCAATTTGAGAAAGATTTGCTCAAGAAAAGACCATTCCACCCTATCATAGGCTTTACTCATATCCAGCTTCATAGCCATAAAACCTTTCTTCCCTGTACAATTTGTCTTCATATGATGTAAGGACTCAAAAGCAATTAAGATATTATCCGTAATCAATCTATTTGCAATAAAAGCACTTTGAGTTTCTAAAATTATGGAGTGAAGCATAAGCTTAAGACTATTGGCTAACACCTTAATGATTGTTTTATAAATTACATTGCAGAGGCTTATAGGTCTAAAATCAGTAACTTTCTCCAGATTTTGAACTTTAGGGATCAATGTAATAAAGGTATGATTAATAGATTTAAGAACAGACCCCGAATTTAAACAAGACAGCACAGCCTGAGTAACATCCATACCTACATCCGTCTAGTAAGTTTGATAAAACAACAGGAGTATACCATCCGGGCCTGGAGCTTTAAGTGGTGCCATCTGCCTTATTGCTTCACCAACCTCCTCATTGGCATAAGGTTTCCCCAGCTCTGCTCTCATCTCATCAGTAACCACAGCTTGAACTCCTTCCAAGATGCAATCTAAATCATGCAGATTAGAAGAGGTGAAAAGTTGAGAATAGTACTCCACAAGGAGGGCCGAAATAGCCCCTTCATCCTCATGCATCACTCCCTGCTCATCCCGTAATCCCTTAATAAAATTCTACCTCTTCCTCTGTGTTGCAAACCCATGAAAGAAGCGAGTATTCTGATCACCATTCTTCAACCATTGTATACAAGACCTTTGTTGCCACATTTTTTCTTCTTTGTCATATAAAACATTTAACTCTTTCTACAACCAATCAACCTCATCACAATTTCCAGTTCTGAACAAGACCTCCTCAACCCTCCAAAGCAGATCCTTGGTTTGCTTAATACTGCTCTTCACATGCCCAAAATTGGTCTCGACTCCATACTTTCAGACTTTGTTTACATTTTTTCAATTTCATAGCTGTAGCATACATTGGAGTGCCGATAGGAGAACAATCCCAGGCGCAAGTAATAGTATCTTTGCACCTTGGATCCGATACCCACATAGCTTCAAATCTAAATGGTTTACGACGCCACGTATGATGCTCCCCACTTGCATCCAAAGACAAAAGAATGGGACGATGATTAGATGTGAAGCAATTTAAATGCCTTACCCGACCCGTGGGAAATTTAGACAACCACTCATAATTCGCAACACCCCTATCCAATCTTTCCCAATTCATCTCACCCCTTCGTCTCCCTCTCCAAGTGAAATTTGGACATGAATATCCCAAATCAACAAAGCCACAAGAATCTAAGACATCACGAATGTTTTCCATTAAACTATGAGCTCTCGGCACCCCACCTTTCTTGTCTTACGCCTCAAGCAGTTCATTAAAATCACCAAAACAACACCATGGAAGCTTAGGTTTTGAACTTAGCATTCGGAGCATATGCCACCCCTTCATTCCTGTGACTTGCCTCAAGTTCACCATAAAATCCATTCAGTCTCCAAGAAAGGTCCAAATCACCATGTATAATGGAATCAATATGATAACCCAAAAAACTATCCACCCACACATCAATCTCCCTTTTCCATAGAAGGGCCAAACCCCCTCCTCTACCATCCGTTGGAACTGTAAAACAACCATCAAACTGAATCCTATCCTGGACCCATAACATGTGTTCTCTAGATGACCGTGTTTCTAATAAAAACACAGTCATGGGATCTTGAGCTTGTATAATATCAACAAGCTCTTGAACTGTACGATGGTTCCCAAGCCTTGGCAGTTCCATGCTAAGAGTTTTATGGCTGTTAGTGAGGCTGATCATCAGCCTCCACCGTTAAAACATTAGAATAAACTACCCGTTTCTTACACCTTTCATTTGCTTCCTCCAAAACGCCATCCCCATCCTGCCTTGAAAGTTTAGACAAAACCACCTCCAACGGATCATGGGTCACACTAGAATTCCTAAGGACTCGGGTAAACTTGGATCGGTTCACATTTTGTGTGGGAGAAAATACAATGGTGGAATCTTATATATTACAGCTAAGGTACCTTAGCTGTAATCAGTTATAGTGGAATCTTATAATGTGTGTTTTTTGTTTTTGGTCACATTTTGGTCATATATTTTGTTTATTAATGGTTGAATATTATATATTACAGCTAAGGTACTATAGTTTGTACCTAATTAGTTATACCCTAAAAAAATTAAATGGCTTCAGATGATGCGAGAACCCCTAAAAAATCGATTTGCTTTTTGAGTTTTCTTTATCTAATTATAAAATCTTTGCAGTAAAAATTAAAAAAGAAACTTTTGTTGGTATATCATCATATATATAGACAAGTAGCCAACTAACCATTTGCTAATAGAAGCATTAGATAGATTTTTATGCATTATAAGTGTAAACTATTGTTGAAGACTCTTTTTTCACCCCACATGGCACTACTTCATTGGCAATCACGCCACATCAACATATTATTGATTTTTGGGGTAAATCTCTTTAAAGCCCAAAATAAGCTTATATCTCATAGATTGGGCTCACATGGCCCACAAGATCTTTACTTCAAGAGGCGGATTCATGGTCCACATTTCCTCTATATCAATTGGGATCGTAACCCCACGACATCATCAACATTAACATATGGATCGAGTTCAAGCAATGAATCAAAACTCACGGCCCATATTAACTCTCTCACACTCATGGAAAGCGGCTTCTCCAACAAAAGCCCATATTTACACAAAATGACAACAAAATCCAAGGTATGTCATCTTATCTTCGACTTATGATCCAAGTTCGTGAGTCTGTTTGGGGAAATTTTGGAAGTCGTGGTTTGGAGGGCCAAGAGGTATGTTCAGTAAAACTCCAGCGGTTTAAAGTTGATAAAAGAAACATGTTACTTGGTATGTCTTCTCCAACTCCTTGAACTTTGATGAGTCTGTGTGTAGTGGGTAACATATGGTAAGCCTCTCTTATCACATAGTACTTAAGATGATAAACTCCTCATTGCTCTTTTCCTAAAACTTAATATTCATCATATGACAAATACTCAATATCTCTAGCCATCTGAATGCTAAAAAAAATAACTATTCATTCAATCTCCAACTGTTGCTATATGAATTTAGAAACCTAATCCTATTATTCTACATAAATCTTATTACTACTTTCAGCTAAAATCCAACTTAAACACATGGCCTAATCTAATTGGCTACCTTTAATCTCCAAATATATAGAATATTCATGATATCTCTAATACCTAGCTGTCATCTGCCACAAACAGACCCAATATTCCTCTACCAGCTACTAGAGCAGAGCATTGAATGCTCTTCTTGCTTACCAAGATTAAGTTACAACACAATGAGACCTTGATTAGATCCCTAAAGCTTCGTTAAATATCAAAAAACCATCCTATTACTTACTAAAAATGTATTGTAATAGAATCTTGGACCAAAAATATAAACACCCAAAAAATGAAACATTTCCAGAAGAACACCAGCAGTGTGTTCAGCACTTGACACCTAGTTGAAAGTGATATCACCAGCCATTTAATGCTACAATCCTAGCAGCCAGTTGCTATACCCAAAATGGCAAGATACCTTTAAAAGGATCTTACAATTTTTAGCCAAACCCATGAAATAAATGCTGCATATTCTCTTCAGCAGTCTGATATCATCCAGCTTTTGCCCCAAGCAATAGCTGTCTTATGATAGTTGTGACAACTTTTTCTGACAGCTAGGACAGCTTTTTCAGAACAGCTGACCCAGTAGCTTTGAAATTACAAATTTTCCTTATTTGGCTAAAAATCAAAACCAACTAAAGAAACTATCATTTTCTTGCTAAAATCATTTCCTTTTCTACTGCTCTTTCCTCCAGCAGCTATTACCTAAAATAGCAAAAACACTTAAAAGCTAAACGTACAATTTTTGACCAAATCCTAGGATGGATTTTTTGTACTTAACACCACCAGCAGTGTGTTCAACACTGTGTTCAACACTGTGTTCAACACTTGACACCTAGTTGAAAGTGACATCACTAGCCATTTAATGCTACAATCCCAGCAGCCAGCTGCTATACCCAAAATGACAAGATACCCTAAAAAAAGATCTTACCATTTTTAGCTAAACCCATGAAATAAATGCTAAATATTCTCTCCAACAGCCTGACATCATCCAGCTTCTGCCCCAAGCAATAGCTGTCTTATGACAACTGTGACAGCTTTTTCTGACAGCTGGGATAACTTTTTCAGAACAGCTGTAATAGCTGACCCAACAGCCTTGAAATTACAAATTTTCCTTATTTGACTAAAAATAAAACCAACTAAAGAAACTATCATTTTCTTGCTAAAATCATGTCCTTTTTTGCTACTATATCCTCCAGCATCTATTACCTAAAATAGCAAGAATACCTAAAAGCGAAACGTACCAATTTTTCCCAAATCCTATGATGCATTTTTTGTAGATTCATTGCTAATTAGGACAAATTTTGGCTGAGATTCTTTGCTAAATACCCCCTTAAACTCAGCTATAAATAGAACCACTCATCAACACACCAAGACACACCAATAGAGAAGAACAACTCTCTCATAAACTTCTCTATTCTCTCTTCCTCTAATTATCTTCTTTAGCTCTTAATGAAGTTCTAAGCTTCTGAGTTTTTAGTTTCTAAATTAGGAACTAAACTCTTCAGCCCTTAGCTCATAACTACCCTTCATAAGCCCTCATCCATCTTCTAGTAGAAAATCCCAACAGCATTGCTAGACACACTACAACACCATTAGTCTCTTCTATTCATTCTCCCACTCTCCATATTCAGAAAATACATTTATCTTGCTGCCCATATCTCTAAACATCTTTTTCTCCATTTTTCTTACACAACCCCATACACACTTACTACACCATTACATATAACACAACACAACTCTTCTAAACTCCATTCTCTATTTTGTTGCCCATAAACACATCTCAATATTTTTCCTAACCTCTCTTATAAAAGCCCTTCTCATGGAAGGCATAAACTTCTATTACTAAAGCTCTTCTCTTAGAAGGCACCGAGATCTCATATCAAAGCTCTTCTCCTAGAACGTACAAGTCTATCTTCCATAAATCCCTTCTCTTAAAAGACATAAATACTTCATACAAAAGCCCTTCTCATGGAAAGCAATACTATTCATAACTTCACAACAACTAAAAGAGCATTGTCAAGGGAGAAACACATTTAAATGCATGATGAGAGGGGCAAGCTTAACCAACCTCTATGCATAGCTGGACATACTCTCTTTCCCTGTATTTGCACCCATTTTCCCCTTCAATCTTGAAGTTATCATGGCAAACTGCCCCTCCATCGCTAGAGTCATATTGCTGGAATATTATCAACTCATTGATGCTACACGGCTGGAGCTACAGACCATACAAAGATAAGTGATTCTGCTTCCATATCTTTAAATTTACATTATGAATACATGATCACTTCACCTTTAAATACATATTATTTTATTTCAACTATTATTACAACTATTAATTAGAGCTATTATATCAAACACATTATTTATTTATTCAACCATTATCATGATTCTTAGACTTTGGGTTTTACCCATTTTGTAGGCTTTAAAATATGCTGGTAGCCATTGGACCATGTGGCCCAATGTTGAGTTCCGGATGCAACTCCCTATACCAACCTAGGCCTAGCAAGGTCACCCCTCCAGTGGACCACATTTGGCCGAGCACTGAAAAAAGGCCCCCAAACACCTATATATAATGGTTTGCCTCCATTTGGTTGAGTATAGAAAATGAAAGTTTTTCATTATTTTGTGTGGTGGAAATGAGGATAAGATAGAAAACAAGATAGGTGGGGAGTTTTCCACTCAACCCACTAAAAACTATTCTCCCAAATTAAAAGAAAATGTGGAGAGAAATTAGTTATTAAATGAAATTTACTATTTTACCCCTTTTAATAACAATCTTTTCTATTGTCTCTTAATGTAATAACCAATAGGGATGGCAAAAATTTCTTGCCCCACCTCGAAGAGGTGACAGGGTGGGAAGGGGTTTGTTGTCCCATCTTGTCTAACCCTACCCCACCCCTTTCGAAATGTATATATACATATTTTACTTAATATATATTTAAATTATTTTTATATATAATTTAATCATTATACATATCTTAGTTATAATTAATTTTTTGTACGTATTTCATTATCATTTTGAAAAATATTGTCTCACATTTTCTCTTGATACTTTTTCAGTTCCGTTTTCCTTTATGAGTCCATTTGGATAAAATTTATTGTTGAAAATTGAAAACTGAAAACACTGTAGCAAAATAATTTTTAAATATATGAATAGTACCATGAGACTCATTTTTAATAAAAAAATTGATAAAAAGTGAGTTTGTGGGTCCGTAAACAGTGCTCGGATGCACACAAGAAAAAGTCAACAAGTGCGGTTACTGTTCATACACAGTAGCCTTTGTCTCCTGAAACTCATGCAAAAAAAAAAAAAAAAGAGACATGAGAGAGAAAACGTAGACATAGATTATTTGTATCCAAACGGATACTATATTTCATATTGATCTCATCAATCTCATTAGGACTAATAAAACATTCCTAATCCACCTCAAACCCACCCTAAAAAGGAAATAGAATGGGGATGAAGCACCCATTATCTCGCGCCATTTCACACGCATTGAATCCCTAATAACTAAGTACAAAAGTATGTTTAATTGAACAATATGAAGCTTTAATGCTTCATTGTATTGTGATCAATCACTAATAATTGAATTTATGTTATTTGAAAATAATAATAATAATAAGAATAATCTATATTATGGTCATATATATTTCGGCATCACCATATGTGATCCAAACAAGAATAGCATTTTATATATATATATATAAAATGCACTTTTATATTTTAGTAGGAAGAACTCAAGATAAGCATATTAAACAGACTTGGTAATTACCCGTGCAACTATAAAATATTTTAAATTACTGATACAGAAATACATGAAGCTAATAATTAGTAATATATCCCATTCTTATTATGTTTTACATACTCTTGAGAAAAAAAAAATCTCATTCTTAATGTGAGACTCCATGCAATGTAAAGTTTAGTGGTGTCCAATCCCACCACTGCCTCCTCCACCAAAGCCGCCGCCACCACCACCAAATCCACCACCTCCCCCAGCTCCTCCACCAAATCCACCACCTCCACCTACTCCTCCACCAGCTCCTCCACCAAATCCACCACCTCCACCTGCTCCTCCACCAACACCACCACCAGATCCACCTCCAATGCCGCCACCAAATCCTCCACCTTTACCAATCCCTCCTCCAATGCCACCACCTTTTCCAAAACCACCCCCACCTCCAACTCCACCACCTTTGCCAAATCCTCCTCCAGCACCACCACCAACACCTCCACCATGACCGCCACCTATTCCACCACCAACACCCCCACCATGACCGCCACCAATTCCACCACCTTTTCCAAATCCACCACCAGCTCCTCCTCCAATACCTCCGCCATGACCACCACCAATTCCACCACCTTTTCCAAATCCACCACCAGCTCCTCCTCCAACACCTCCACCATGACCGCCACCAATTCCACCACCATGACCACCACCAATCCCACCACCTTTTCCAAATCCACCACCAGCTCCTCCTCCAATACCACCACCCTTGCCAATGCCTCCACCTTTACCAAATCCACCACCGGCACCACCACCAACTCCACCTCCCTTTCCAATACCACCGCCAATAACACCACCCTTTCCTATTCCACCACCTATTCCCCCACCCTTACCAAAGCCACCACCAGCACCACCTCCAACTCCACCGCCCTTGCCAAAGCCACCACCGGCACCACCTCCTACACCGCCACCCTTACCTATCCCACCACCAATGCCACCCCCCTTGCCAAAGCCACCACCAGCACCACCTCCAATGCCACCACCCTTGCCAAAGCCACCACCAGCACCACCTCCTACTCCACCACCCTTACCAATTCCACCACCAATGCCGCCACCCTTACCGAACCCACCACCAGCACCACCTCCAAACCCACCGCCAGCACCACCTCCACCTCCGAATCCACCTCCCCCACCAAACCCACCTCCCTTCTCAATGGTTAGAAACTTTTCCTCCTCGTTCTTCACACTCACCACATTCCTTGCAACCACACTCACTACAAAAACATGAAGACAAAGTAAAGATAACAAAGCAACTCTCCTAGTGCCACTTGCCATTTTGGTGGTATCTTTAGGAGTGTGAGCTGCTTGTTGATGGAAGCTTTACAGGTGCGAGGGTTTTTATAATAGAGGTATAGTGCATAACTAGTCTGCGTTTGCATTCAATGGGTCTCAACTACCAACTAATTGTCACATTAATGGATGATGCACGTACCCCACCATTACCACCACGCTCTTGGTGCATCAGTCTTTTATGACTGAACTGTTCGCCACTGCTATTGACATAAAGAAAACCCTACCATGCAAATCGGTAAAAGACACGCAACTCTGACGCACCCATACCCATTTACCACCCACATGGGCATGGCTACTTGGCTAGGCTAGGACTGACTTCATAATGGTAGGCTATTCCATCTTTGTAGTCCGTGAATTCGGATCTGATTCTCCGTTGGCTGGAGAAGTGGAGGTATACTAGGTGAAAATATGGACATTCAGAAAATAAAAGGGAAAGAAACTAAAAAAAAAAGAAAAAAAAAAGAAGAAGAAGAAGAGTTAAGTACGTAAGTGATTGAACGTATCCAAACCTTTTCCTCAGCGAATTTCTCTCCCTATATTAGTAAAAGTAAAATTGGGATTGCCTTATAATTCTATTAATCAGGGTGTCCTAAAATTATTAACCAATTAGTTTAGAGACAAATTATTTTTCACAATTTTTTTCATAATTCTTGAGGTAATTTATTGAAATTAAAGTTAGTAAAAGTGACATCAATAAATAGTTCATATCTATTCTCAACTCGAAACATAAGCAGTTATGAAAAATATTTTCAAAATGGAAAATATTAACCAATGCCATTAAAACATTGGTTTATAAATTATTTTTAAAAATATTCTATTGAAAGAATAATTAAACAATAAATATTATTTTTCATAAAAATAGTATAAAAAATTTTCTACTATACTTGTCTCAAGCACATGCATGGTATCATGGATAAAATAGTAATGAACGGTTTCTACTGCTATTTTAAGCATCCCAAATGTTTAGAAATGGAAAACCTGGACAGGTTATTTCTCTGATCTGCATGTTGTTGAGCAGAATAGAGAAACACCCTTTTTTAGTGAGGACAAATAAATAGTACAGTTATATAGTATATATATTATAATTTGAGCATTACATGACAAATTAGATAGAGCATTAATACAAATGCAATTTCATTGTGCATAAAGGAAAACTGACTCATTATGTGTAGATTAGTTCTAAGAACTCATCGAATTTGGCTTACCTCCAGTATTTTTTTAACTAAAATTTTCTTTTGTTTTAATGAGAAATTGTTATATCACCCACTAACTAAATAAAATGTGAAGATTAAAACTTACTACTATTTTCTATTGTGTATTTGAAACAAAATGACATTTCTACCTAAAAAAGTACTGGAGATAAACCAAATCTGAACTAATCTAGACATAAGTCAGTTTTCTTTAACGAAATAAATAAAGGAAATCCGGCCCCATATCTAACCTTTAAAAATTGAGATTAATGTCAATGCACCATATGATGACCATGTCAAATAATTATGATCATATTAATTATGAGTTCAAGTTCAAGCCAAACCACGTGAGATATGCTTTAGACTTTAGACTGAGGGATACAGATGTATTGGGATACGTACGTATGTACGTACTACGTAGTTATATTAATCTAGGGGAAGAAAAAATGGGCACTATACAATAATTTTCCAGAAAAAATAATTGTACTACCATCTAAATTTTTTTCTCTTCCTTTTTTTTTTTTTTTTTTTCCCAATTTATAATATCCACCGAAAAACTGATCAACTTCTACATCAAGTAATGGCACAGAGCTTTTTATTGTTGTCGAATAGCCAATTAAGGTGGTGTAGACAAAACCTAAGAAAATATAAAAAATAAATATTTATTTTATAAAATTTCATATGATCTGGACATTGACAAACACTTTCGTATTGCATATGGGACCATCCAGTACAAACCAGTTAGAAGGGGAAGAACGCAAAATGCTACGGACTCATCATAAATTTTGAAGAGATAATAGGTCCTTCTTCCCAAATTCCATGTGCCTGGTAGATGAAGAATTTAATGATAGTTTGAAAACTGATACATTTTGGTTCAGCATTCAATTCTCATCAACACTATATATCTATTTTAAAATTGTAGAACATGTAATGTTTCTTATGGGAGATATTGAATTTGGCTGTCTTTTTAAATTTTGCAAGATACTTGATAGCACGCGGATTGCTCGAAGAATTTATTTTAAAGGTACTGCATTTTTTACAACCTTAAGCTGAATTGTCAATCTAATCAAACATAATAAAAAAAAAAAGCATATATAACTACAATCAATATGTGCATGCTAAAAAGTTTATATGGGTCATGTTAACAAATGCTTAATTTTAGAGCAATGTTTAAAAAAAAAACAATTTTAACACTAATTTTATGAAAAATATAAAAACTGTTAAATAATTTAATTTTTTTTTCTTTTCCCATAATTAGTTTTTAGAAATATATCTTAAATCAATGCTCTTCCCAGATTATATTAGGATTTACTATAACTCAAATATGAAAATATTATGAAAATGTTGTAAGATTTTATTGGGCTGCACCTAAACTTTCTCTTGCTAAAAATGGTGCTATATATATATAGGTGCCGCCCAATTATGATGACTACAAGTAAAAATTTAGATCTAATCAATAATTGAACAAGGTAGGTCTGCTCTCATATCTTTTCTATCAGCTGCACACAGCTCATATTTATGGCTATAGACTGCTCGATGCAAGATAATATATATACAAGGGTAAATTGGTACATAATTATAATGAAACATATATATATTTCAACTGTAAAATTAACAACATTGGTCGCATTCCTAAGGACAAATTAGGTTAGCACTCACTATACAATGAATGGCCATCCTTTATAAGGAGGAGTCTTTCGTGTCTTACTTTTATCTACAAAATTATGCTATATCTACAGTATTTTATTGTATTTGGACTTCGGAGGGAGAGAAACAACAAAACATGTCATCACAAGCAATTAGGCAAAGGGATCTGTGTTTCTGAAGATAGTGAGTCCGACTTCAAACATCTTTCTTTTAAGGGTTCGGTTAATGTGTGCCCTAGACATTTTCTCGAAAATTGAAAAATCTGTCAATACTTTTTTAATTTTCGAGAAAATATTTCCAAAAATGATTAGTTATTGTGTGCCCTTAGGGCACACATTAACAAAATCCTTCTATTAATAGTCATATTTAATTAATTAATTGTATTATATTCTCTCTTTTATACTATCGCACTTTACTTCAAATTATTTTAATTTTTTCACATCCTTATGGATATTTTTAGTAGACATTTGTAGTTAAAAAATATTTACATATAAATGAAACATGATCTATAATAAAAAATAATAAAAATTTACACGTGAAATGCAATAACAAAATGCACAACATCTAAAGAGAGTGTAGCTTTTCAAAAATAATTTTTATTGATTCAAATTGTTAGACCTTAATTTAAATTTTTACATTGTGATATAGATATACAATAGATTTTATTGGACAATAAAAAGGGCCTTATTATTATTATTATTATTATTGTGGGGCAGGTGATCCGAGCACATTTTTGGGCTACGGGCCTTGTCCGAGGATGATCAAATACCCGAGGATGGTTAAAAGATCCATGCATACATAGGTCGGAAGGCCGAGGAGGAAAGAGGAAACTAACGTGGTAACCGAGGTTCCTGAGGAACAAAGGCACCTTGGGAGTGCATTACGAAGTCAACCATTCTGGAAAGATAAGCTCCAAGGGAAGTAGCAGAGCTGTATCAGCAACGAAAAGAAGAAATATCTGAGAATGTGGCAATCACCACCATATTAAATGCACTGCACTAACTGAACTAGCCACATTTATGGAGAAATGACACATGAACTGTGTCTTCCCAGCTCATAGCCCTTCCTATTACCTCCAGAAGGGCCTTATTGGAACAAGCATCCAAAAGATTTCCTAGAAATTGAATAGGTGGAAGGCTGTGATGTATTTGAGGGGAATATATAAGGAAATCGCCTCCATAAAAACGGGCATGCAATACTGAGAGAGAGAGAGAGAGAGAGAGAGAGAGAGAGAGAAAAGAACACTTTGTAAACAGAAAAACTTGATTGATATAAGAACACTTTGTCCTTGGATTGGTCTGAGGAAAGATATTTTTTTGAATTTGTGTGTCTAATCCTATTAAGTTGAACCCAATCTATATTGAGCCTGAACTTACGTGGCATAGTAGTTTCCTTACAAGATCCACTCTCTAACAAATTTATTGTTTTGAGCTTATTAGGCTGACCTCTACTATTCTCGGTGGGCTTGGGTTGCAATTCTAGTCTGTAAGTTGTGATTTACAACTATGTTTTATGTTGACTTTATTCCATGACAAAAAGTGTTGTAATTGCTTTAATTTTGTTCCTTGTATTTTGTGGGTTTTCATTGTATTGGGTTTAGTATTAAGTTGGTGAATAATCGAACATGAATTGAAGAATTAGTGCAATTTCACGACTAGCTCGCAAGAAGTTCGTGAGAAGAGCAACCCGCGAAAAGGTCACGTGAGAAGCACATGCTGGAAGCTGAAGATTCGTGTTAGGCTGTCAATTTCGCAACTGTCTCCCGAGTAGGGCTGACCTGCGAGGTACCCGCAAAACTCTTTGCCTGGAGGATTTTAAGTGTGACTTTCTTACCCTTCACCCATACTATATATACCTACATTACCCACAAAAGTATGATAGGCTATTCAGAGAAAAAAACCTTAGATAGGTTTTCTACAACACAACACACCCACCTTTTAGAGAAAGAGCTACTCATCTTTAGTAAGAAATCATTGTAGCCTTTTCTCCTTCCCTCTCCTAGTGTCATACTTTGAGAGAAGACTTGTACTCTAATACAACCCACACCTATTCAAAGTGTAGAAAGTGTTTTGGAGCTTGGGAAGCTTTGGGGATTTGTCAAAAGAAGCCGGTGAGGCTTGGCGGATGCAATCGGGTGTATTGCGGGATTTGAAAAGCTAGAGAAGACATGACTCCGAGAAGTCTGTTGGTAGCAAGAGTTTGAAGGGCTCACGTAGATTGGGTAGACTAGGCTTGGAGGGTCTTTTGTTATTCGTGTACTCCAACTTTTTTCTCTAGTGGATCGATTTCGACTTGGAGGGTCGCGGAAAGGTTTTTCGCCAAGTTCTTTGGTTTGCTCTTCGATAACACGTCTTGGTATTATCTTGTGTTTGGATCTCTCTTCCCTTATTCTTGTGCTTTATTTTTATTGTTTATTTTTCATGTGTTTGCACTAGAGTAGATCTGGTTATTGCGCTTCATTTACTCTTGTTCCGCACTTAAATAAGTTAGAGTAAAAGCAATCTAGCCGTAGTTTTTATTTTGTGTTTTAGAACAAATTCAAGCTTTCATAGTCCTTGTTATTATTATTATTATTATTATTATTATTATTATTATTATTATTATTATTATTACACTACAAGACACATAAATATAATATATTCTATTGGTTAGTAGGAGGAATTCTTCCATTTGGGAGCCTTCCTGTTTGGTTTGCTCTTAACTAAAAACTCAGTTCTCATATCTCATTCTTTATCATTCAAACTCAGTTCCCATATCTCATATCCCTGTCTCTATTTGTCTTTAACTTTGTCTACTTTTTGTTTGGTTCCAAATCTCTCAATGCTCAACTCAAAATTTTGACAAAGTGATGGAGCCCACGCACTGTCCAGACTCCAAATAAAAAGATAGAATGGTAAATTTGAAACCATTTTCCTCCCATTTTCAGCCTCTCTCCTCATTATGTGATTCCCAGCCACCCCTACATCTACCACGACTGACTACCCACAAACCCATGATTGACTACCCACAAACCCACCACCGACAATCCACAAACGCACCAATCATAATCCTCAAAAACCCAACCCACCCCTATTGTTTTCCATCCAACATCGTACAAATCACAAAAATTCAAACCCATCCACCACAACAAATTACCCCATAGACTCTAAAATCATATTTCAAGTAAAAAAAGCACATCTTAACCAAATTAAAGTGAAAATCACGACCTTAATCGAAACTCTAATATCATTATTGGACCTCCATCATCTCTACCATCATCAGCGTGACCACCAATTCTGCCATCACTAGTGTGAAGGCAGAAGAAAGAAAGAAGAAGAATAAGAAGCATCCAGAGTGAAGAAGAAAGAAAGAAAGAAAGAAAAGAGATTAAAAAATAATAATAATAATAATAATAATAATAATAATAAAAGAAGAAGAAGAAGAAGAAGAAGAAGAAGAAGTTGAAAGAAGAACCCAGCGTGAAGAAGAAAAGAAAACAAAAAGAGGAAAGAGAAAGAAATAAGGAAAAGAAGAAAGAAAGAAGAGAAGTATTGGAGAGAGAAAAGGTGAGGAAGAAAAAGATAAAAAGAATGGTGGAGAGCACATGTGCAGTCTGACCATGGCCCCACACATTACCAAATATTTACCAAAATGCCAATAACTCAGTTTTCGTAATTTTGAAAACTCTTAAGACTTATTTTCAATTCTCATCACTCTAACTCATTGTTGAGGACTCTTTTTTCGCCCCACATGACACTACTTCATTGGCAACCCACGCCACATCAACATATTATTGATTTTTTTTGGTAAATCTCTTTAAATCCCAAAATAAGCTTATATCTCATGGATTGGACTCATATATCTCACAAGATCCTTACTTCAAAAGGCGGATTTATAATCCACATTTCCTCTTCATCAATTGGGATCATAACCCCACGACATCATCAACATCAACATCAACATATGGATCGGGCTCAAGCAATAAATCAAATCTCACGGCCCATATTACCTCTTTTAAACTCATGGCAAGCGGCTTCTTCAACAAAAGCTCATATTTACGTAAAATGACAACAAAACCCAAGGTACGTCATCTCATCTTCGGCTTATGATCCAAGCTCATGAGTCTCTTTAGGAAAACTTTGGGAGTCGTGGTTCGGAGGGCCAAGAGGTATGTTCGATAAAGCTGTAGCGATTTAAAATTGATAGAAACATGTTTCTTGGCGTGTCTTCTCCAACTCCCTGAACTCTGACGATTCCGTGTGCAATGGCTAACATATGGTAAGCATCTTTTATCACATAGCACATAAAATGATAAAATTCCCCATTGCTCTTTTCTTAAAACTTAATATTCATCATATGATAAATACTCAATATCTCTAGCCATCTAAATGCTGAGAAAATAACTATTCGTTCAACCTCCAGTTGTTCCTATACAAATTTAGAAACTTCATTATATTATTCGACATAAACTACATTACTACTTTCTACTAAACTCCAACTTAAACACATGGCCTAATCTGATTGGCTATCTTTAATCTCATACAGAATATTCATGATATCTCTAATACCCAGTTGTTGTCTACCATAATCAGACCAGATATTCCTCTGCCAGCTACTAAAGCAGAGCATTAAATGCTCTTCTTGCTCACCAAGATTAAGTCACCGCACAATGAAACCTTGACTAAATCTCTACAGCTTCATTAACTATCAATTAATCATTATGTGTTGTAATAGAATCTTGGACCGAAAATACAAACACCCAAAAAAGGAAACATTTCCAATAGAACACCAGCAATGTGTTCAGCACTTAGCACCTGGTTGAAAGTGATATCACTAACCATTTAATGCTGAAATCCCAGTAGCCAACTGCTATACCCAAAATGGCAAGATACCCTTAAAAGAGATCTTACCATTTTCAGCCAAATCCATGAAATAAATGCTGAATATCCTTTTCAGCAGTCTGAAATCACCCAGCTGACCTCATCTGCTTCTGCCCTAAGCAACAGTTGTCTTACGACAGCTGTGACAGCTTTTCCTGACAGTTGGGATAGCTTTTTTAGAACAGCTATAACAGCTAACTCAGCATCCTTAGCATTAAAAATTTTCCACATTTGGCTAAAAACCAAAACCAACTAAAGAAACTATCTTTTTCTTGCTAAAATCCTTTCATTTTCTGCAACTCTTTCCTCCAGCAGTTTTAACCCAAAACAATAAGAACATCTTAAAGCTAAACATACCATTTTAGTTCAAATCCTAGGATGGATTTCTTGAAGATTCATTGCTAATTGGCACAGATTTTGGCTGAGATTATTTGCTAAAACCCTCCTTAAACTTAGCTATAAATAGAACCCCTCGTCAACATACCAAAAACAGGTCAATAGAGAAGAACAATTCTCTCATAAACTTCTCTATTCTCTCTTCCTCTAATTATCTTCTTAAGCTCTTAATGAAGTTCTGAGTTTTTAGTTTCCAAATTAGGAACTAAACTCTTCAACCTTTAGCTCATAAATGTCCTTCATAAGCTTTCATACATCCTCTAGCAAAAAATCTTAGCAGCTCTGCTAAGCACACTACAACACCATTACTCTCTTATACTCGTTCTCTTACTCTATATATTCAAAAAATACATCTATTTTACTGCTCTTATCTCCAAATACCTAAACACATCTCCATACTCTTCTCTTACAAAATCTTTCCTCTTGGAAAGCAATCTACAACTTCTCTAGGAGTTATAATCTCATATTTTTACTATCTTTAACCTCTATATCTCTCATACTTCCATATATCATACATATTACAAATACTACATCCCACAAAACATCTATATTTTTTACCATCTCCATACTTCTCAAGAGATATCAAAGACTCATATTAAAAGTCCTTCTCATGGAAGGCATGAACTTCTATTACTAAAGCTTTTCTCCTAGAAGGCACCAAAATCTCATATCAAAGCCCTTCTCCTAGAAGGCACAAATCTATTTTACATAAAGCCCTTCTCTTAGAAGGCACAAATACTCCATACAAAAGCCCTTCTCATGAAAGGCAACACTATTCATAACCTCACAACAACTAAAAAAAACATTGTCAAGGGGGAAACTCATTTAAGTGCATGATAAGAGGAACAAGCTTAACTAGCCTCTACACACAACTGGATATACTCTCTCTCCCTCCAGTTGCACCCATTTTTCCCCCTCAATCTTGAAGTTATCATGGAAAAACTGATTCTCTACCATTGGAGTCATTCTGTTGGAATATTATCAGCTCACTGACGCTACACAGTTGGAGCTATAAACCATACAAAGGTAAGTGACTCTGCTCCCATATCTTTAAATTTATATCATTGAATACATGATTACTTCATCTTTAAATACATATTACTTTATTTCAACTACTATTACAACTACTAATCAAAGCTATTATATCAAACACATTATATATTTATTCAACCATTATCATGATTCTTAGACTTTGGCTTTAATGGTTTTGTAGGCTTAAAAGTACGCCGGTAGCCATTGGACCACATGGCCCAATGTTGAGTTCCAGACACAACTCCCTAAACACAACCTGGGCCTAGCAAGGTCACCCCTCCAATGGACAACACGTGGCCAAGCAACCAAAAAAAGGCCCCCGAACATTTGGCGACTCCGCTAGGGAGTTGCATGTATCGTTGTATCATGCCCCCAAAGTCTAGAATCACATATCATAAAGGAGAAAACGACTCCAAATACTCAAAATCTCTTGATCCAGTAGACGCTGAGTCATAATAATATTACCTCATATTCAAGGAGATGCTATTCCACATGTCTCTCTCTACCATTCAAGCAACTCCAAGGCTACAACATGCCTATTACAAGCTTATTGACCCCCATAAAAGAAGCTTTTCCATCATTCCAGAAACAGAGAGCTTTAGTAGCAGAAATCCCTCTTACCGCTGGAGATCTTCACTATTATCCGTCATTCCTGCCACAAAAGGCCTTAGCAGTAGAAACCCCTCTTACTGCTGGAGATCTTTGCTATTATCCGTCATTCTAGCTACAGAGGGCCTTAGCAGCAGAAACCCCTCTTACCGTTGGAACTCTTTGTTATTATTAATCATTCCAGCCACAGAGTGCCTCAGCAGCAAAGATCCCTTTTACCACTAGAGATCTTCCCTGTTATCAATCATTCCAGCCATAGAGGGCCTCAACAACAGAAACCCCTCTTACCACTGGAAAGCTTCACTGTTATCCCTTATTGCAGCCACAGAGGGCCTCAGCAGCAGAAACCGCTCTTACCACTGGAGATCTTCACTATTATCCGTCGTTCCAGCTACAGAGGGCCTCAACAGCAGAAACCCATCTTACTGTTGGAGATCTTTGCTACTATCAGTCATTCCAGCCACAGAGGGCCTCAAGAGTAGAAACCCCTCTCACTGTTGTAGATCTTGACTATTATCTGTCATTCTAGCCACAAAGTGCCTCAACAGCAGAAATCCCTCTTACCGCTAGAGCTCTTCACTACTAACAGTCATTCCAGCCATAAAGGGCCTCAGCAACAGAGTCCCCTCTTATTGCTAGAGCTCTTCACTATTATCTATCATTTTAGTAGCAGAGGGCCTCAATAGCAGAAACTCCTCTTACCACTAGAGCTCTTCGCTATTATTCCATCCACAGAGGGCCTCAATAGTAGAAAACCCTCTTACCGCCGGAGGTCTTCGTTATTATCTATCATTTCAACGACAGAGGCACTCAGTAGTAGAAACTCCTTTTATCGCTGGACATATTCATCTCTTCAGCAAGAAACTCTCCTTTCGCCAAATATGTGTACCATTATTTCAAGCAAGAGAGGGTCTAATCAACAACAACCCTTTTTATTGCTGGACATATTCATCTCCCTAGCAACGAAGGGCTTCAGTAATAGATTACTCTCTTTAGCACTTTCTATTACTATCCAGCAGTCCAAAAAGAAAGGGTCTAATCGACAGCAATCCCTTTTATCGCTAGACATGCTCATCTCTCAAGCAACAAAGGGGCTCAGCAACAGATTACCCTTCTTTGGCTGCACTTTTTAGTAGCTCAACATCAGAGGGCTTCATCAGCAATGAACCATTATACCACTAGACAAGTACATCATTCTAGCTATAAAGAGCCCCAATAGCAGTGACCCCTTTTACCGCTGGACATGTTCATCTCTCCAGCAACAAAGGGTCTTAACAATAGATTACCCTCTTTGGCACTATTCAGTGGTTCCGCATCAGAGGGCCTAGTCAACAGGAACCTCTCATCTCGCTGGACAAATTTATTATCCATCATTCCAGTCATAAATAGTCTAATAGCAGCAACTAAGGTGGTTGATACCGTACTAATACCGGCCTGTATGCACCGTACCGATACCGGCCAATATGTACCTTACCGGTACATATACCGGTATTGAAATACTAATGTTTTGTACCGGTTTAAATTCCGGCTGTATTGGCCATACCGGCTGTATTGGCCATACCGACCGATTTCAGGCAATACCGGCCGATACTGGGCGTATGGGCCAATACAAAAAAAAATGTTTTTTTTTTAGTTTTGTAATTTTTAAATTTTTGTAAGGACAGAATGGTAACTTATTTGCATTAACTTATTATTATTATTCGTTTTCTTAATATGCAATGAACAATTAAACTTTCTATTTTTTATATTACGTTTTTTTTTTCTTTTATTTGATACTAAAGTCTAAAATCATGAATAATTTGTTCTGAATTGAGATAATATTTTATGGTAGATTTTTATATTTATTATAATTATATACACACACACACACACACACATAAATACATACCTATATATATATATATATATATATATATATATATATATATATATATATATTTATAAATATAAAAAAATAACGGTAAACCCGAAACGGTACACCGGTATCGACCGGTATCAAAATATATCGTTCCACTGGTTAAACTGATACAGCCTTTGGTACGAGATTGACTCCCTTAACAGCAACTCATTTTACCATTGGACATGCTCATCTCTCTAGCAACAAAGGGGCTCAGCAATAGATTACTCTTCTTTGGCTGCACTATTATCTAGTAGTTCGAAATCAAAGGGCCTTATCAGCAAACCCTTATTTAGCTGGACAGATCTATTACTATCCAGCAGTCCAAAAAGAATGGGTCTAATCGACATAGACATGCTCATCTCTCCAGCAACAAAGGGGCTCAGAAACATATTACTCTTCTTTGGCTACACTATTATCCAGCAGTTCAACATTAGAGGGCCTTATCAGCAAACCCTCATACAGTTGGACAAATCTATTATTATCTAGCAGTCCAACAACAAATGGCTTGATCAGCAACAAACCCTCATGGTGCTAGACACAATCATTGTTATCCATCACTTCTATAGCAGCATGCCTTATTAGTAGAAAGCCCTCATTTTGCTGAACAATCTATTTTCTTCTCCAACAGTTCAATCAAAAAAGTCTTCAGCAGAAAACACTTCTTCAGCTGGACGAATTATTACATCTCAAATCCCTACTTACCCACTCTGCAAATACAAAATACTCGAATAACCCCCACAAATACTTCCCACATATTACCTAAATATTCTCCACATTATTACCCAACTTGAGCTGCCACAAATACTCTCTATACAAGCCCCATAAATTATTTTGGGCCCACACAAGTACTCACCATACAATTACCATATTGAGCCACAAAATTATACCATCTCTATAAAAAGCCCAAACTCATTTACCTTGTGGGCAAAGCCCAACAAAACCCTCTTACAAAGCCCGTTGCTACACGGCACTTCTAAAGTCTATTGCTACACGACACATCTAAAGTCCATTGCTACATGGCACTCTAAAGCCCGTTGCTACACGACACCTTAAAAGCCCGTTGCTACAAACCGATATTTTTACAAAATCTCAAAAAACCCAAATAATATTTTGGCACCTATTTACAAAAGCACAAATAATATTTTGGCACATATTTACAAAAGCCTAAATAATATTTTGTCACATATTTACAAAAGCCCAAATAATATTTTGGCACCTATTTGCAAAGCCCAAATAATACTTTGGCACCTATTTACAAAACCCAAATAATATTTTGGTACCTATTGTTTTGACAACTACTTACTAAAGCTCAATATTATTGTGGCATCTTTTACAAAAACACAAGACTATTGGGCAAACAACTATTCTATTAAAACCCGAACATCATTTGGCAATAACAATTACCTAATACTCAAAAGCCCAAATACTATCCTTAGCAATATTTTATCAAAAGCCCAAATACTAGTTTGACAAAACTTTACAAATACTAAAAGCCCAAGTACTATCCTTGGCAATATTTTATCAAAAGCCCAAATACTAGTTTGATAAAATTTTACAGATACTCAAAAGCCCAAGTACTATCCTCGGCAATATTTTATCAAAAGCCCAAATAATATTTTGGCAAAATTTTACAAAAACCCAAATACTATTGAAAGCCCAAATACTATCATTTTTACAAAAGGCCAATACTATTTTGGCAACATCTTATCAATAACCTAAAACTACTACTTTTTTGACAAATAATTATTTCATAAAAGCCCAAATATTATTTGGCAGATAATATTATATTATGCTCAAAGCCCAAAGTTAATATTTTGGCAACAATATATTTCAAAAGCCCATGATTCAAGTCCATGGAAAAACTATTTTATCAATGGAATTCAATCCCCTATTAAAAGCCCATGGTTCAAGCCCATGACAATTACTTATCAAAGCCTGTGATAAATCTCATGGCAGTTATCTTTATTTCACTAACATTCAGGTTATCATTCAAGACCTACATCCAAGAAATGGAGAACTTTGTAAAAGAATTTTCTTAATCCATCACGGATCATGCCAACATTTGCTACATCACTATTCAACCAACTTCCATTGCTACATGGGGAATCTTTGCTGAAAGTGTTCTCATGAAGAATTAAGGATCACTCTTGTTGCCCTCCACAAGCAAAAATCAGATCCAAGTCTTACTTGAATCCATCCAGCAATCTTATGGCACTATTCCAAACTACCTACTGTTGTATCTTCACATCACACAATCTACTCAGCTGCTGCAAAGGTCTGAAAAGTTACTGCATCAGTAAAAGCCTTGCACCGCTAGAAAGCAAGATGGGTATTGCACAGTCCTTGTAACTTCTGATCATGACCTAGCAAATGGTGAAAAATGCAAGAAGCCAATGGCCAACAACTTGACAAGAATCCACCTACCGTTGGAAAATATGAAGTAGTTTCCAAACTATCTAAGTCCAACAAAGAATCATCTACCAACATTGTTAGGTGGCAACCTTGATTCTTACTTAAGGGAAACAAGAGGTTCAACTGAACTTACTTCCTAAACACGAGGGGACGGCTGCCACCATACAATTCTACTGCTCGATCTAGACTGTCGCCATCAATCTGGTATTTCCTATCTTACCGCTGGAACTTATGCCAACCATACTTTCCTCGAAGTTGCCAGTACTATTTCCTTCATAAACAAAGACATAAAGATCAAATATTCTCAATCATTATCATTTGCTTAACAACCACTACATTCAGCAAATCAGAAAGTCATCCAGAATGATGAATCACCTATTCAAATCAAGAATAGATTACTCCAGCAGTAAATTGACACACACCTAACAGCTTGCTTAGGCAGACAAAACAAACTCCAGCTACTCATGTTCAGAACTCTAGCAAATCCCTCAGTCTATATAGATGCCTCTAGCAGATAGACTTAATAATCTAGCATGCTCAGTCATGCAATCATCACACAAGATCATTACCACAAGTACCTACACTATTTCAATCAGCAAAGTGCCGATTTCACTACTGAATCCGTCAAGGTACTCCTCACTTGCTAATATATGCTTATCCAAGGCCTCTCAACTCTTAGGGGCTTAGTCTTATCAATCCAAAGGTTCTATCTCTAGGGGCTGCAATTGGATATTTATCATAACAAAGTACAACAATATCAATGAAGGCATTTCCAACTATATAAGTCTATTGGTCCAGCAGCAGCCAACTTCTTTCAAGAACACATTACTTATCAATTTGGCACTCTTACAAAATTAAAAGCAATAAATGAAGCTCTATTCATTGGAGTACCATTATATCAAGCCGTGGCAATCCCACGCAACCTCTTCAAAGCCGTGGATGTCCCACTCACCCTTCTCAAAGACGTGGTAATCCCACGCACTACACTATCGGAATCATAGCGGTCTTATGAATCACACTGTTGAAATCTTTGCATCATCATCATCAAAGTTGCAGTGATCTTACACTTAGGGAGCTTGGTCTCTCACTATCTATTTGAGAAGACTACATATAGATCTACATGAAGACTAGTCACTCCACCAATTAAATCAAGGCTACTGCTCCAGCTATGGAACTTTCTACTACATTGAATCTTTACATGTTTAGCAACAGCTATTCTATTACTTCAACAGTACTATCAGATCCAGCAATATGATCATCACTTACGACTCTATCAATACAATCATAATCATGTAGCCAATCCTACAGTGGCCATGCAATCTCCATGCTTCCTAAAGCAATTCTTCCAACAAGGATGGAATCTCAATGGGAAACTCATATTATCTTGGCCATCTCTATCAAATTTCTTCAAGAATTGACTACAATCAACAGTATCAGCAAAATATCCATCTACTATGATATCAAACTACGTTCTAGACTACTCCAGCAGTAAACACAATATTCATACTTTCAGAAGCAACAACTTCAATGCTACAGCTCCACTAGATCAAGAGTAGTATCCTCTCTAGTCGTAGCATCAAAAGTTCTACTCAAAATATTTCTAAATGGACCAAACACGGTCACAACTACAAGAATGAAGTCAGCTCCAAATGCATCGATTTCAACAAACTCAATCATAATCAAAGCAGCACCACATCTAGCAGCAATCCTGATCAGCAGCAACATTGCCTTGCTGCCTTTAATCCAGCAGTACCACATCTAGCCGCAATCTTGACCAACTACAACATTGCCTTGTTGCCCTCAATCCAACAACATCATCTCCAGCAGTCAACAATCTTAGACTGGCTCATCTAAAAAGGTCTTCAAGAAAACCCATTACTCGTGAATGCCCTTGTAGTACAAGCCCATGTACTCGGGGGGCTAAATGTTGAGAACTCTTTTTTTTGTCCCACATGACACTACTTCATTGGCAACCCATGCCACATCAACATATCATTGATTTTTTGGGTAAATCTCTTTAAAGCCTAAAATAAGCTTAAATCTCATGGATTGGGCTTATATGGCCCACAAGATCCTTACTTTAAAAGGCGGATTCATGATCCACATTTCCTCATCATCAATTGGGATCATAACCCCACAACATCATTAATATCAACATATAGATCGGGCTCAAGCAATGAATCAAAGCTCACGGCCCATATTACCTCTCTTACACTCATGGCAAGCGGCTTTTTCAACAAAAACCAATATTTACGTAAAATGACAACAAAACCCAAGGTACGTCATCTCATCTTCGACTTACAACAAAAAATATTAGAAGCGAAATCATAAACACAAACAAAAAACTAAAACCAATCGCACAAAGTCCCACCCATAATTATCACAAAGCAAAAAAAGAACAAAACTAAATTAAGCTTGAAATACTCTCTTTCATTAAACAATTAAGACTCTAGTAGTGGTATAGCTAAGGGAAGCGACCTAAAGGTGAAGGAGAAAGGTTTATCTTCTCTTATTTTCAAGACTATGTTCGTGATTAAGATTTGACTCAATAAATTATTACACATGACACAATGTTATAAAATGGGAGAATCATTATGCATAGTTACTGTGGTCATTTCAAAGAATTAAATAATTTCTCCTTCTTTTGAGACCAAATATAAGTTCGAGTTTATTTCTCCTTGAAGAGTGATAATCTTTGTCAAGTCCTAAAATTTCAATTAGCGGTAAGTAAGGGATCAGGAATAGTACACCCATCTACTTTCGGACTTCGGAGCCTTTTAACACTCCTGAAGGAATACGCTTGATCGCATGAGGCTGGAGACAAGCCTCAAAATTACATTTCAGAGCCCATTCGGTCATGTTAGACATAGGTGTTTCATGTTAGGAACATATGTCATCATGTATTGGCTAATCCTTTAACAAAACACACTTTACTTGTAATTGGGTAGATCTAGGATGTGTTTAATACTTCAAGGAACAAAGTTTCAAGATCAAGTGTTAAAGCCATGCAAATCTATCCAAGAAACAAGTGATGAAGTGCTAGTTTTTAAATCTCGACAGCTAGTATCTATCAAGGTTTAAAAAACTATTTTAGCCTGATCCTCGACAGCTGCTCGATAGATAGGGTATCTATCAAGATTTATGAAAAACAGATTTTTAGTTCTGATTTTCATTCAATCCGTGAATAGATGTTTCGGCTTTCTTTTCTCACAACCCTAAACATATATAAGAATTATTTTAAGGGCCGTCACAGGTTGCATAGTTGCATGAGTGTGAAGCAAAGAGTTGTTCATGCAAATTGTGACTGAAAACCTAGTTTGCTCTAGTTCTTCTTTCTCTTGAAGAAGCTACTATGTTTGTACGCCGTTCGATTTTGTGACCAAGCAGTTTCGTGATCTTCATCGTGTTAATGAATTGAAGAATTTTGTAGCCAACATCTTTCTTAAGTTGGTGATTAAGTCGCGTATTAGGATCCACGCATCTATTGGTTAGTCACGTACTGAGAGTCGTGCATTAAAAGAAGAGATTATCACTATAGAACAAGTCCAATTGTGTATTGGGGTAAGGGTTCAACTATAGGTTGGTATAAGGTATTGGGATTCCTTTACTTGTAACCACTGGTTGTGATAATAGTGAATTCTCAGGAGCGGTAACCTTAAAATTACCTGGTGGGGTTTTTTCCTTGGAGGTTTTCCCCATTCGTAAACAAATCACTGTGTCAACTTTATTTTCTGCTGCATTTTATTTTAGTTGGTGATTTGTTTATGCTGCCACGCATATTGTATGTTAATCTGATTAATTAATCAACTTGGCTATCATGTGGTATCAAGTGGTATCAGAGTGGGCACACTCTAATTAAGTTTTAATCTTTGCTGTGTGATCCATTGACCCCTATTGTCATGGCTGCTATTGGCAAGGAAAGATCTTATATTTCAAATACATCTTGTTTTTCTAATCTCTATTTAATTGAGTGTCTCAAAAAATGAAAGTCTTAAAGTTATTTGAAAGTTATCATAATGATGATTGAAAAAGATCTTAACACGAAAAGAAGAAACTAGGCTACCTCAGAATGAGAATGTACAGAGGGGTTCATTTGAGAAGAGTGAAGGTTAAAGGCTTTATTTGTAAATGGCAGATGAAAGTCTGCGTTCAAGGTAATGGACACATGTTTGTGGTACCTTGATAGTGGATGCTCACGACACATGACTGGAGACCGCTCTCTCTTTAAGGTCTTCAAGTCTAAGAAAGGTGGTAATGTCACTTTCGGTGATGGGAGCAAATCACGGATTAAAGGAAAGGGAACTATTTCTCTACCTAGATTGCTAGACATTGCAAGTGTGCTATATGTAGAAGGACTGAGAGTGAACTTATTGCGCATAAGTCAGATATGTGATCAAGACTTTATGGTGTTGTTCTCTAAAGGAAAGTGCCCTGTGCTGGATGAATCTGGAAAGAAACTCATAAGTGGTTTTCACACTCTAGACAATTGTTATGGTCTGGTCCTTGATGCTAATATTGTGTGTGATAGTATTCGTTTGTCATATGAAGATCTATGGCACCAAAGGATGGGACATGCTAGTTACAAACATCTTTCAATTGTATCTAAGCATGAATCAGTGTTGGGAATGCCAAAGCTCAATAGAGTATACAATGTTGTGTGTAGACCGTGCCAACTTGGGAAACAGAAAAAAGCTAAACATCCAGGCACTCAGACATTCGCTACATCTAGACCATTGGAGCTACTACATTTGGATCTCATGGGTCCAACTCAAACTAAGTCTCTTGGTGGGAAGAGATACATCATGGTTGTGGTAGATGACTTCACTAGGTACTCTTGGGTCATTCTTCTAAGATCCAAGTCAGATACTCATGAGCACATCGAAGCCTTGTGCACAAGGTTGCAAGATAAGAAGAGCTTAAAGATTGATCGAATTCAAAGTGATCATGGTAAAGAATTCAAAAACTCATACATGGAGTCCTTTTGCACTAGATCAAGTATATCTCAAGATTTCTCTGCTCCTATTACTCCTCAGCAAAATGGTGTAATAGAAAGAAAGAACAGGGTTATTTAGAAGATGGCTAAAGCCATGTTGCATAACAAGGATGTGGCTAGAAACTTGTGGGGAGAAGTCGTCAACACTACGTGTCATACGGTTAATAGGGTGTATTTCAGACCCGGTACTAAAAAGACTCCCTATAAGCTATAGAAGGAAAGGAAGCCGAATGTTAAGTATTTCAAAATCTTTGGAAGTACTTGTTTTATTCTCAAGGATAGAGAGAATGTGAGAAAATTTGACTTCCAAAGCGATGCAGGAATACTTTTGTGATACTCCTCTACAAGCAAGGCTTATTAGGTATACAACAAGAGAACCAAGAAGGTGATGGAAACTGTAAATGTTGTTATCGATGAAGCTTCGGAGTCTGGATCTAAGAATATCAGTGAGGAAATTCCCTAGGAAATTTTTCCTCTTGAGCCCAAGGATATTCAAGAACCTGTTGATCAAGAGCCTGCATCCCCAAGTACTCCCAGTACTCCAAGTGTTGTAGAAGGTTCAGTAGACATATCTACCTCACCTGATTCTGAATCTCATAAAGAGAAAGGACCCTCCTTCAGAATTAAGTTGAATCATCCTCCTGAAGTTATTGTGGGAAATATGAATGAGCTTACACTAAGGAAACGCACAGTTGATAAATGTGTTGCTAACTTTGTGCCTTATTCTTACTATTTGTTGCAGGCTGAACCTACCAAGGTTGAGGAAGCTCTTCATGATGAAAGCTGGGTGGAAGCTATGCATGATGAACTGCTTTAGTTTCAAAGGAATGATGTCTAGACTCTAGTACCTAGACCAGAGGGTGAGCACATCATTGGCACAAAGTGAATTTTCCGCAATAAGACTGATGAGGAGGGCAATGTGATCCGCAATAAGACTCGTCTTGTGGCTCAAGGATACTCACAAATGGAAAAAGTGGACTATGATGAGACATTTGCTCTAGTAGCCCGTATGAAGTCCATCAGGATTCTCCTAGCCTTAACATGCCATTGAAGTTCAAGCTTTGCCAAATGGATGTCAAGACTAATTTCTTAAATGGGTTCCTTAAAGAAGATGTCTATGTGGCTCAACCAAAAGGATTCATTGATCCCCACTTTCCGGATCATGTGTTGTACCTCAAAAAGGCACTCTATGGTTTAAAGCAAGCCCCTAGAGCTTGGTATGATCAGCTCACACAATACTTAGTGTCATATGGGTTCACAAGAGGAAAGGCTGATCAAACTCTCTTCATCAAAAGGGAAGATGACGAGTTAATAGTTGCTCAAGTCTATGTTGATGATATCATCTTTGGGTCAACAAAGGATGAACTTGCTCATGGTTTCTCCAAACTCATGCAGGCCGAGTTTGAGATGAGCATGATTTGAGAGTTAAATCACTTCCTTGAATTGTAGATCCGTCAGCAAGAGTCAAGTATATTCATATCTCAATCTAAATATGCTAGAAATCTTGTGAAAAAGTTTAGTTTGGAATCTGCTAGTTCTATTGGAACCCCTATGAGTCTAAATGTTAAACTCATTGTTGATGTGTTAGGAAAACGTGTTGATTTGTCTCTCTATAGAAGCATGATAGGTAGTCTTCTTTACCTTACTGCTAGTAGACTTGACAATAGTTACAATGTGGGAGTGTGTGCTAGATATCAGGCTAATCCTAAAGAGTTCCATATGACTGCTTTGAAAAAAATCATAAAGTATGTCAAAACCACTACCGACTTTGGTGTGTGGTACAGCAAGGACACAAATGTTGTCTTAGCTAGGTATTCAGATGCTGATTGGGCTGAGAATGCTGATGATAGAAAGAGTACTTCGGGGGATTGTTTTTATGTGGGTAATTATCTTGTCTCCTGGATGAGCAAAAAGCAGAATTTCATCTCATTATCTACTGCAGAGGCTGAATACATTGATGCTGGTAGCTGTTGCACCCAACTTCTATGGATGCAAAAACTCTTCCTTGACTACGGTATTTGTCAAGAACGCCCCACTATCTATTATGACAACACTAGTGCCATCAATATCTCTAAAAATCTGGTTCAACATTTTCGAACTAAACACATAGAGATTCGACATCACTTCATTCGTGAGCTTGTTGAAGATGGTACACTTACTCTTGAGTTCATTCACACTGATGATCAGAAGGCTGATTTGTTCACCAAGCCTCTTGATAGCAAATGGTTTGAATTCCTTCGTCAAAACATTGGTGTTATCTCCATGGAATGATCTTCTCTTCTCCTCCTCCTTCCTTATGCATTTGCATCTAGTTTTTATGCATTGCTTTGCTTAACATGTTTTTGTTTGTCTGTTTTCAATTTTGCTTTATTATGTTTTTTACTTTTTTAAAAAAATATTAAAAAAATTAAAAAATCAGAAAATTACAAAAACAGTGTGTTTGTGTACATTAGTACTTGTGTACCTTGAATGGCCATTGAAACAAAGTTTTCTAAACTTTATATAAGCATCTCTATGCACAACTAAGCAAGTGAGCTTTATGACTCGTGTTTGTGATAAGTAAGATTAAGTAATCTCTTGTACTTAACACTCGTATCACTCTTTTTGACGGGAAGGACTAGAAAATCCTAAGAGAAATGCATAAAAAACCATCTCACCACTGTTGCTTGCCAATCATGAAATGACATCTATATACTTCGACATATTAAAAGTGCAATGTCAAAAGTTTAACATCATTGGGTATTTCTTTTCTCTCTCTCATATGCCCTTGCATGATATGCTTAATAAAAGAAAATATGCAAGGAAAAAATAAAGCAAAAAGAATCAAAATGCTTTAAATATGATTGCAAGCGTGTATTCTAGGAGATGTGAGGGTTATAGGATGTACCTTGAACGTGATAGTCTCCATCAAGCAGTTATGATCATGTGTGAGTTCAATTGATTTGCTCATATCTCAAATCATCATAACATGTAGACACTTATGCAATCTTGCGATATTTTTCACACACAACACACAATATTCTTTGCTACTTTTGATACATGTGCAGGTACAATGTGATTTGGTCATCACAAGGTTTACTTGTATTAATGTATACCCACTAAACTGTCTTGACTTGTTTTTGAAATATAAATTTGGTTCGATTTGTTTTGTGTGTTTGTGTGTGTGTGTTTTGGATCTAAATGCTTGCATTTTTCTTGATTGAGAGATGTTTTTGAGAGCTTATAATGTTGTTTGGATCTTTGATTGAGTAGCATGCTTGACTGCATTCATGTTTGTGTTTTACTCTTCTTTGAAAAATTGTTTTAAGCAATCTCGATAGCTTCTTGAAACCACTCGACAACTAGGCTATATATCGAGCTCTTCAGCTCCTTTTCATCACAATCTTGATAGCTTCTCGATCCATCAAGAAAGTTTCTATCTCCTCGATAGCTTCTCGATCCATCAAGCCCCTTTTGATGTGGACACCTCTAGATAGCTTCTCGATAGATGTATCTGTTGAACTTTAAAGCTCAACACCTCTTAATACCCCTCGATCTGTCGGCTTGTGCTAAAAGTCCGAGGTTTCTTAACATGGTGATGACTTTTGTTCTCCATCCTTTGTCTCACTATAACTCTATCACAGAGCCTCGTGCTCGATTTTTGTTATCCCTCCTAAAGAACCTCTCTATTGACTTCCCTTTCTCATTTCATCCTTTCCCTTATAGACGTCTATAAGGATACAGTGACCTTATCTTTCCTTCAGATATCACGAGGATCCTTCGCCATTTTTTAGTCTCCTTTCCTGTTTTCGATCATTTCATTATCATGTGTGCCATTGATGAGGTGACTATCAGACGGAGTGAGGCCCAGCTTCAACCGAAGCTGCCACAGACTGAGATAGCAACACCTCCAGCTTCTTTAGCTCCATCCACATCCGCTCCTTCTTCTTCTGCGGATAGTATGACTCACGAGGCGATTATGGCGCAGCTTTAACACATAGATGCTCGCCTTGACACTCTTAGTGATGAGTTGTGTTAGTGAACACCAGTGTCGGTCATATTGCACGATGACAGGCTCGCCTTGGTGGCTTCGTTGAGTCTCCCACTCCTTCTCTAGAGACTTCTGAGGATGAGGACGATGATGGTGGCTCTGATGGCAATGGTGATGAGGATGATGGTGCTAGCTTTTCCAGCGATGATGAGATGACTGCTTAAGTTACTTGCCATTTGTCATTCGTGACAAAAAATGGGAGTAGTTTTGGGATATGAAAGTAGTCATGTATTTAGGGGAAGAGTTAGTATAGGAGATTTTTGTTAGGGGGAGTGTCTATTTTTTGAGGGATGTAGTGAGTACTTATGTATCTTTTATTTTCTTTGTCTTTTAGATACTTTGTTCATGTATCTTTAGTCTTGTGACCACTTTGTGATAGCAAACCTATATTCATTATTTATATATATATATATATATATATATATATATATATATATATATATATGATGAGGTTGTTATTACAGTTCTTTCACCTATCTCTACATCTGTTATTTCTTTTCTCTATTTATGCACATGCTTCTTATATATTGTATACAATCTTTTATTTCTGTTTCATACTAAGATGCCTTAATGAGTTTTGTTTAAAGTGTTTCAGAAATATAGGCTGTCAAAGTTTTCCTTGCCATGAACTCTCTTCTTGCAAAGTTTTTCAAGAATTTGTGTTATGATAGATTTTATTGTATTCAATAAGTGAGTATGAGTTAAATGATTTATGACTTCTCTCATATGTTCATTTGTTTGTTATGGTTTTGTCATGGATTGCCAATTGGGGATATTGTTAGGACATATGTGCTTCATGTTAGGAACATATGTCATCATGTATTGGCTAATCCTTTGACAAAATGCACTTTACTTGTAATTGGGTAGATCTAGGATGTGTTTAATAGATCAAGTGATGAAGTGCTAGTTTTTAAATCTCAACAGCTAGTATCTATCGAGGTTTAAAAAGTTGTTTTATCCTGATGCTCAACAGTTGCTCGATAGATCGAGATTTATGAAAAACTAATTTTTAGTTCTGATTTTCATCCAATCCGTGAATGGATGTTTGGGCTTTCTTTTCTTACAACCCTAAACATATATAAGGATTATTTTAAGGGTTGTCATAGGTTGTATAGTTGCACGAGTGTGAAGCAAAGAATTGTTCATGCAAATTGTGACCGGAAACCTAATTTGCCCTAGTTCTTCTTTCTCTTGAAGAAGTTATTGCATTTGTACGCCGTTGGGTTTTGTGACCAAGCAGCTTGGTGATGTTCATCGTATTGATGAATTGAAGAACTTTGCAGCTAACATCTTTCTCAAGTTGGTGATTAAGTCGCGTACTGGGATCCGCGCATCTATTGGTTAGTCACGTACTGGGAGCTGTGCATTAAAAGGAGAAATTGTTACTACAGAACAAGTCCAATTGTGTATTGGGTTAAGGGTTCAACTGTAGGTTGGTGTAAGGTACTAGGATTCCTTTACTTGTAACCGCTTGTTGTGATAATAGTGAATTCTCGGGAGTGGTGACCTTAAAATCACTCGGTGGGGTTTTTACCTTGGAGGTTTTTCCCATTCATAAACAAATCACCGTGTCAACTTTATTTTCCGTTGCATTTTATTTTAGTTGGTGATTTTTGTGCTGCCACGCATATTGTATGTTAATCTGATTAATTAATCAACTTAGTTAATTAATTGGTTAATTCATCACAATGGATCAATACATTCTTGGCCTATCAGGTCATGACTCATAAGCCACTGTCTGTATTTAACTTCTCTTTTCGTCCACTTCACCAAATATGTTCTAAACAGCTGTGTATCAAATCATGCTTAATTTGACACACAAGAATACAAGTTCATCAACGTTCAAACCATAGAAAGTGCAGAAACATTTGACCATCACAAGGGCTTAGAACCATATGGATTCCATAGTTTTAAGTCCTTTAACGTTCTGGCTTGTTTGGTTCCAAAAAGTGGTGCATTCACTTTTTATTTTCCCTTTTTTATATTTAAAATTTGAAATTAAATATAGAAAAAATGACTCATTTTCACATTTAAATAATGAAAAAAGTAACTTTAAAAAAAAATAGAAACAACTTATACCTAAAGTATGATGTATCTTATAGCGAAAGGCGTAAATGCACTTTTAGTCCCTACATTTTGGGGTCATTTCTATTTTGGTCCTTACATTTTATTTTTACCACTTTTAGTCCCTAATCCAATTAACGCGTGACATTTAAGTCCTTACCGTCACCCAACTAACAGAAAATGCTGACGTGGCTAACGGCACAGTAAAATAATAATTAAAAAATCTATTTTTGTATTAAAAAATTGCCACGTCAGCATATAAATTAATTTTAAATTAAATAAAAAAAATTAAAAACATAATTAAAAGCAAAATTAAAAACAAAAAATTGAATATGAACCTCAGTAACAACAAACCCAGAATAAGAACATGAACATCAAACCTAGAATCAAGAACATGAACACCAAAGAACAATACCACAACAAATAAAAACAAACCTCTAAAATTTCACACCTAAAACGCACAACACCACAAACAACAATTCACAAACCCAACTTTAGGAAAAAAATTTAGCAATGAAAACAAACCCAGAATCAAGGAAATATCCAACTAAAAACTTCATCAACAAAAAACCCATATCCAGAACTCAAAAAAACACAGTAACAAAACAAAAATTCACTCACCTGAATATCAATCTCATTCACTCACCTGAAATTCACAAAACAAAAATTCACTCACAGTAACCCATATTCAATCTCATACAGAGTCCCAAACCTGAAATCAGTCTCATCCAACTCCAATTTCAAACCTTTCCACTCATACACCTCCCTCACATTCTGAAACCCTCCTAACCCCACAAACCCTAGCGCCCCAAACTCCTCCTTCGCCCTCCTCAAAACCCTAGACTCCGCCGCGCTCAAAAGAATCTTCTCCGGCTCGGCCACGCAGTCTCTTCTGATCGACGGGTCCAACGGTTCCTCGTCCTCCTCGACGCGACTGACACCATCGACGATGACGGCTTTGGCCTTGAGAGTGACGACGCAGAGAGGGCCGTTGTCTTCTTCCTCGTGACCTGCGTTGAGCTCTGCGACGCCGCCACCGTCGTCGACGTTTACCGTCTCATCTAGTACAACATCTTCGGCGCCCCCTTCGGATCTCGCCTCGCCAACCTCAACCACCACGCCGGCTCTCTCCACTTCCCTCCCGGTGCCGATCTCTCCCGCACCGTCCTCATGATCCTAGTCCGTGACCTCAACATCACTTTTCTTCAAAGTACTCATTTCTTGATTCTGGGTTTGTTTTCATTGCTAAATTTTGTTCTTGAAGTTTGGGTTTGTGAATTGATGTTTGTGGTGTTGTGTGTTTTGGGTGTGGAGTTTTAGAGGTTTGTTTTTATTTGTTGTGGTGTTGTTCTTTGGGGTTCATATTCTTGATTCTGGGTTTGATGTTCATGTTCTTATTCTGGGTTTGTTGTTACTGAGGTTCATATTCAATTTTTTGTTTTTAATTTTTTTTATTTAATTTAAAATTAATTTATACGCTGACGTGGCAATTTTTTAATACCAAAATAGATTTTTTTAATTATTATTTTACTGTGCCGTTAGCCACGTCAGCATTTTCTATTAGTTGAGTGACGATAAGGACTTAAATGTCACGCATTAATTGGATTAGGGACTAAAAGTAGTAAAAATAAAATGTAGGAACCAAAATAGAAATGACCCCAAAATGTAATGACCAAAAGTGCATTTACGCCATAGCAAAATTATGATGTATCCTAAAATTAAATATAAAAAAAGGGCTTGAGAGGATGTAACAAGAGGTGGGGCCCTTTGCGTTTGCTCAATATTTACGAAATTGCCTCTATATTAGTTTCCTATGAAAATAAAAATGCTGAAAAGGTGTCTTCATTTTTTGTATTTATATCCAACTTTTAGGATATTAGAAATAAAAACTTAGTACGAATTCTTAAACTAAACAAGTTTTTTGTGGTGGGTTCCATTTAAAACTGAAAATAAAAATAAAAACACTAGTTTTTCCAACCAAATTTTTTGTGGTGGGTTCCACTAAAAATTGAAAATGAAAATAAAAACACTACCTTTTCCAACTAACCAAACAACTTCTTAGGTTTTCTATATTGGTCTGTCAATTCTAGTATTAAAGCATTAGCATGTGGAGTGCAAAAAAGTTCTATTTTGCATCTTTAAAAATCTATTTTATCTATTTTACCATCTCATTTTATAATTCCTCCACCATCTCATATCCTATTTTCACATCAGCTCATTAAAATAATATAATCCATGCAAATATATATATAAAAAAAATTATATCTCTTCCAATGTTCTCTTTCCTCTCTTTCTCTGTCTTTATCTCTCCGGTTTGTCTCTATCTCCCAAGCAAATCAATCACAACCACCACTTCACCCCCACACATGCCTAGCAAGGTAGCAACCACAACAACCACACACCCTAGTAAGGTAGCAACCACCACCACCCCACCATCACACACACCCCACCAAGGCAGAAACTACCAACAAAACAGAGAAAAAAAAAAAACCAGCAAATACCAATCACCAAGCACAACCACCACCCAAATGCCAAACCACCATCGATTCAACACCGATTCAAAAAAAAAAATAGCCAACGATTCAAACAGACAAACACAGCCACCGATTCATCACTTCATCAAACAAACACCAACAGCAACCTTCAGTGATCTAGCCATCAATTCAAACAGACAAACACCAACAACAACCATCACCGATCCAGCCACCAAGAAACCACAAACCCAGAAACGATGAGGAAGCGTGCTCCACCGAGAAACCCAAAAATTCCAAACAAAACCCAAAATTAAACCAACAACCCTTCAATCTTTAGTTGGGGGATAGAGCAATACAGTGAAGAGGAAAAAAAACACCAACTTGTTCCATCGCCGATCCAGCCACCGAGAAACTACAAACCTAGAAACGAGGAAGAAGCATGCTCCACCGAGAAAACCAAAAATTCCAAAAGAAACCCAAAATTAAACCAACAACCCTTGATTCTTCAGTTTGGGGATAGAGCAATACAGTGAAGAGGAAAAAAAAAGTCATCAGAAAAGAGAGTTATTCAACATGGGCAATGGAGCTTCTGTAGTTGGGAGAGAGAGGGAGAAGAGTGACTGAGATGAAGAGAATGAATGAGAAGAGGAGAGTGTAGTCTGTGACTTTGTACAGTGTGGAGTAGATGAGGAGACAGAAGGTTCGTATTTTCTATTAAAATAATATTATTATTTTTACAACCAAGTGAACAGTAGGTTCTATATATAAGAACCCACTATTCACAGGTTGCAAAAAATTTTAAGAACACATACCCGAATGTTGGACAACTTTTATGTGTTGGATGTAAAGTAGCAACTGCTAGTGCTCTCATATATTATATTCAGATTGCATAAAAGGTTAAAAAAAAAAAGAAGCTTTTAGTCATTAGTTATTGCAGTAGCCTTTGATCGATGTACAAGTTACTAAACACTTTTCTTCAAAAACATTTAACGTAGACAAATTTTTGAACATTAGACTTCTTCTTCTTTTTTTTTTTGATATATGTACATCAGTTAGCCATATAGTATTTGCACGCAAGGATGAAACCGGAATTTCATATTTGGGAGAGCCAAAATATGAACAAAAGAATTTCACAAGTTTATAATGAGAATTATAAAAAGATTCAAGAATAAATCAATATGCGAAAAATAGAACTTACCCCTATTTAATGTTAACTAAATATAAATAAAATGAAAAACCCAATAATTGTTTCTTAATAAATTTCAAGTTAATCATCTATATAAAGGTGTTATAAATTTTGTAGCAATTTCTCTTAAGTCTAAAGCACTCCCCTAAATTCTCTTATTTGTATAAAATTATGTTGTCATATCCTATATGGCGCCTAATTTGAAACTCAAAAAATATAAATATAAAAGATCAACTTTGAGAACCAAAAACAAAAATTAATTTTGAGAATAGAAAAAATGATAAATTGATGAATAGAAAGATGAGAGAAAAATCTATAACTTTGAGAAAATATAAAAAGCAAACAATTTGACATGAACATAGCACATTCAAATTAACTATATCGAAAATACTCCTTTTTTTTATACATTGATAATAGGGGGTGGAGAATTCGAACCGTGGATGTTTCAGTTAGAAATACCAGTAAATTTAAATTAATTGAGTTATAAAGCTTTTAGCTATATGAAAAAATACTCAATATTATGAGAGATTGCACCAGCCCATCAACTTTGGTTGGGCTGAATTTATGTCAACAAGTATAATAACATTAATGCTTCTCTTTATGTTTTCACTCTTAAATCAAATGTTTTACAATGAAATCGCTACTTATTTTATTTAATGAAAAATAAGAAAACCATATTAAAAAGAACACAACTTTATTGATCAACTAAAAATATTACATCAATAGAAAGTAAATGTGTGATTTTGTTGAACTTAATCCAATAGCATTATGACATACTATTTTTATTATTTAATTAAATTAATTACTCATGTAACAAACTAAAATGAATTGTTCATAATCACATGTGATTAGAAATGATTGTGAGGATGCATGTTGTTTGTTGAAATTTGATTTGGTTATAACTTTCAATCAAGTGGTCTGATTGGAGCCTATTACATATCTTTTTGAGCATTAAGACTTCTAGATATTTTTTTATGTGAAGAATTTAGAAATCTAGTAGTATAAATTGCAATTTTACCCCTGAGATGTAAAATGACCATTTTACCTTTGGCTAAGATTAAATGTAGGCTGCGAAATGAGGTGTTTACACTATGTTATGACATAATATGGATAACAAGAAACCATATCCTGAGGCAGTCGGAATGGGAAGTGGTATCCTATGTGCTTAATTAGTTAAATTACTAAAATGTATTGTGATCACCTAATGTCTTGGGATTTTGCAGGTGAGGAGGCCTATAGTGCAATTCATGGGATCTCCCTATCCCCCCTTTTGTGAAAGTAAACTTTGATTTAGGGACGACGAAACAGTTTGCATTCCAGCAATATTTGGAACCATAAGAAGCATGGTTTTAAAAACCGAACGAGACATCAAACCGTTTTTAAAATTTTTTTTGGTTTTTCCCAGTTTTTGACCGATTTTCCGGTTTTTGACCGGTTGTTGACCGGTTTTGAGGCTTTTAACCGGACCAGGCTGTACCGGTTTTCTCGGTCAGACCAGCCGGTCCGGTCCGATTTTTAAAACAGTGATAAGAAGTCATTTGTGTGTACAAAGACAGTAGAAGATCCAACTACTGGTGGAAGTTGATAGGCCAAAAATGTATTGACCCCTTGTGATGAATTAACCAATTAATTATCCAAGTGAATTAATTAGGTTCAATTACATGCAATGAGTGTGGTAGCACAAACAAATCACTAAATAACTAAATGCAGCAGAAATTAAATTTGACATGGTGATTTGTTTACAAATGGGGAAAACCTCCAAGGCAAAAACCTCATTGGGTGATTTTAAGGCCACTACTCCCGAGAATTCACTATTATCAAAACAGGCGGTTACAAGTAAAGGAATCTCAGTACCTTATACCAACCTACAGTTGAACCCTTACCGCAATACCTAATTGGACTTGTTCTGTAGTGACAATCTCTCCTTGTATTACACGGCTCTCAGTACGTGACTAACCAATTGCGCGGATCCTAGTACGCGACTTCAATCACCAACTTGAAAAGGATGTTGGTTGCAAAGTTCTTCTGTTCTTCAACAGATGAAGATCGTGAAGTTACTTGGTTATAAAACCCTATGGTGTACAAACACAACAACTTCTTCAAGAACTAGGGCAAACTAGGTTTCTGGTCACACTTATGGAGTTATGCTCTTGTGCAATTGTGCTCTCAGTTGTGTTACCTGAAACGACCCTTAAAATAATCTTTATATATATTTAGGGTTGTGAGAAAAGAAAACCCAAACACATAATCATGGATTGGATGAAAAACAGTTCAGAAAAACTGAATTTCATAAATCTCGACAGATACCCTAGCTGTCGAGCCACGGGCTAGAACAGCTCTTTAAATCTCGATAGATGCTAGCTGTCTAGCTAGCTGTCAAGCCTTAATGAACAGCACTTTTCACACTTGAATCTTGGATAGACTTGCATGGCTTCAATACTTGGACTTGAACTCTTGTTCCTTGAAGTATTAGACACATCATAGATCTACCCAATTACAAGTAAAGTGCGCTTTGTCAAAAGATTGACCAATTACATAAAATGTTGACATATGTTCCTAACATCCAATTACATATGTCCAAATAATCTCCCCATTTGGCAATCCGTGACAAAACCATAACAACAAATGAACATATGAGAGGAGTCATAAATCACTTAACTCATACTCACCTGTTAAGTACAATAAAATCTATCCTAACACAAACTCTTGAAAAATTTTGCAAAAATAGAGTTCATGGCAAGTAGACTTTGACAACCTGTATTTTTGAAACACATAAACAAAACTCATCAAGGCATCTTTATGTGAAACAGAAACAATAGATTGCATTCAAAATATAAGAAACATGTACATAGAGAGAGAAAAGAAACAACACATGTAAGGGTAGGTGAAAAACATACATCAACATATAGATAAAGCAAATATAAGTACAATGTATGTCAAATGGTCACAAGACCTAAGGTACAAGATATAATGTATCTAAAGAAGAATGAACACTCCCCCTAACAAAAATCTCCTATATTAACTCTCCCCCTAACAATGACAACTTTCATGACCAAAACTACTCCCCCTTTTTGCCATGAGTGACAAAGGGTAAGGGTGTCAAGTAGACATCTCATCAGCACTGGAAGAGCTAGCATCATCCTCATCACCACTAGACGCATCACCATCACCATTATCATCCTTATCCATAGAAGCCTCTGAAGTAAGAGGAGGTGAAGAAACGAAACCACCCATGACCGCCTGTCATTGTGCAATACGACCAACACGGGTGTTCACCTGACACAACTCATCACTGAGTGAGTCAAGGCGAGCATATATGTGCACAAGCTGTGACATGATGTCCTCGAGAGTCACACTGCTGGTAGAAGAAGAGGGAGCTGATGTGGATGGAGCTGTAAGAGCTGGAGAAACCATCGATCTAGACCGCCTCGAACGTAGTTGCGCCTTGCTCCATTTAACAGTAGTGGGGTCTATGGCACAAGAGACATGGAAGTGGTCGAAAACAAGAAAGGGAACGGAGAAGTGGCGTAAGATCCTCGTGATAGCAGAGGAAAAATGAGCTTATCACAAGTCACCGTATCCTTATACACATCTATGATGGAAAGGATAAAATGAGAGGGAAAATCAATGGTAAGATGCTCAATAAGGGACAACAAAAACCAAGCACGAGGCTTTGTAATAGAGTTATAGTGAGAAAGAGGATGCAAAACAAAAGTTATAACCATGTTAATAAACCGAGGACTTTTAGCAAAAGGAAAGCAAGAAATGAACTGATGATCACCCACTCAGAAGGTCGCTCATAAAAAGTGGAAATAAGCTCGTCCTTAGACACAGTCTTAAGACGCTTACAACAGGGTAGTCAGGATGCAATACTCTAGGGGCATGGAGCATGTCGGCTATAAAAGCCAGAATGACCACGATGCGCATACCTCGAACGCGAGTAGAAAACTAAAGTACTGAAGAATCTAATCCATGCATGATGGAGTAGAACTCCTGGATCAGCACGGATGGACATGTGACTGGGATGTCACACAGTGACTCCCAACCCCTACTGTAAATGACAGTGGCTAGGTCAATGTCAGAGAAGTCTGACAGAATGACGTGGCATTCTGAATGAATGCCTCATCTAGAAAAGTTCTTCGAAAGTCCTTGCGAGTTTTATCATCACAGAACTGGACATGAGAAGGAGTAGGATTAGAAGAAGTAGATGCCCCAGAATGAAGAGGGTTCCGGGACGGAACAGACTTACGTTTAGGTGCCATAGAAGCCGACTAACGTAAACAGAAGAGAGAGAGAGAGAGCGAGAGAGAGAGAGAGAGAGAGAGAAAGAAAGAAACACTCAGAAAAGTCCCAAGTAGTTCAAATATATCAAAATATATTGAAGAGAAAGAACGTATGCATGAGAATGCATGAACATGTGACATGCAATATAAAATACATCATGGGCTCAGCCCAACGAATCCTACTAGCACACAATCAGTTAACACAAATAGCACACATCTAAAATGCATGATAATGAAGTTATAATGCAAATAAGATGTAATGCATGAAGTTTTAAGATCAAAACTATAAAACCCATCCCAAAAATTTGGCAAAAACCTTTTTGATTTTGAAAAACCCCAAACTTTTTCAAAAATCCCAAAAACTTAGGTTAAAATAAAATGAAATGCATGAATATGAGGGATTAGGACACTTACCAAGAGTAGAAAAACTTGATTAAGGCCAAAAAAAGCTTTGGGAAAGTGGTTTGAAGTGAGTGAGAGAGGTTTGGGAGGTGAAAAGGTTAAGAGAGATCGAGAGAAATCGAGAGAAGTGAGGTCAGAAACGTGATTGCCCTTATATAGCCCTTCAGTAATTTTCGACAGATCGAGAGGTGTTGAGCTTTAAAGGGTTCGATAGATGCAGCTATCGAGCAGGTGTCCATAGCAAAGATAAGCTCAATCGATCGAGGAGCTATTGAGAAGGTGTCGAGGAGACAGGAACTTTCTCGATGGATAGAGGAGTTATCGAGATTGCTTTAAAAACAATTTTTTCATGAAGAGAAAAATACAGACATGAACACAATCAAGAATGCAACTCAAACAAGGATCCAAACACATTTTGATCTCTCAAAATCATCTCTCAACAAGAAAAATGTCATGCATTTTGATCCAAAACACACACACACACACACAAAACAAGTCTAACCAATTTTATATTTTAAAAACAAGTCAAGACAGTTTAGTGAGCATACATTAACGCATGTAAACTTTGTGATGACCAAATCATATTGTACTTGCACATGTATCAAAAATAGCAAAGAATTTTGCGTGTTGTGTGTGAAAACGTCACAAGATTGCATCAGTGTCTTTATGTTATGACGATTTGAGGTATGAGTAAATCAATTTAACTCACACACGATCATAACTATTTGATGGGGACTATCACCTTCGAGGTACATCCTATAACTCCCACATCTCCTAGAATACACGCTTGCAATCATATTTTCAAGCATTTTGATCTTTTTGCCTTTTATTTTCTTTGCATATTTTTCTTTTTATTAAGCATATCATGCATGGGCATATAAGATATAGAAAAGAAATACACAATTATGTTAAGCTTTTTGACATTGCACTTTTGTTATGCTGAAGCATACAGATGTCATTGACATTGCACTTTTGCTATGCCAAAGCATACAAATGTCATTTCATGATTGGCAGGTAACAGTGGTGAGATGGTTATTTATGCCTTTCTCTTAGGATTTTCTAGTCCTTCCCGTAAAAAAGAGTGATACGAGTGTTAAATACAAGAGATCACTTAACCTTACTCATCACAAACAAAGAGCCACAGAGCTCGCTTGCTTAGTTGTGCATAGAGATGCTCATCAAAGTTATAAGAGATACAAAGTTTAGAAAACTCTGTTTCAATGGCCATTTTAAGGTTCACAAGAATCAATATACACATACACACATTGTTTTTGTATTTTTCAATTAAAAAAAAAAAAAAACTAAACAAAGCAAAAACTAAAAACTAACCAAACAAAAACATGCTAAACAAAACAAAGCAATGCATAAAACTAAACTGACTTAGAACTTAAAAACACACAAGAAATGCACACAAAAAAAGAAGAAGAAAAAGTGATAGAATCATTTGGAGCCCTTTTCCTTCCACACTTTGAAAGAACCCTTCTTTTGAGCAAACCCATGTACCAGCGGTGAGGGGGAAGAATTGAAATTGCTCAAGTTCGAAAGGAAGATGAGGGCTTTGAAGAGATCTCCAAGAGGAGCAAAAGAGGATAGAAGCTAATTTGGGTTTCCCGATGCGACCATACCATTGCTTTGTTGAGTAGCTAGTCACTTATAGCAATTTGGTCGAGTATGACCGGCTGCACCACAGTGATGACAGAGATGCTGCTTCTTCTCTTTGGACTTTTGAACATTACTCTCCCTAGCCCTAGGATTTTTTGTTTCTTTCTTAGCAAGCTTAGGGGGTGCTCCTAAGATAGATTTATCCTTGTCTAGGTTCTCACTAGCTATCACATTGTTAACATCATTGTTCTCAAAATTGATATTGTTAGTAGGAGAAATAAACACAGTAGTACTAGAAGAAGCAATATTAAAAAAAAAAAAATCATACCCTAAACCGGTTCAATCGGAGGTAGATTTTTGCATGCTGAGCATCTCATCAAGCTTTGCACTTGAAGTCCTCTCTAACTGAGCTTTCACTTGAAATAGTTCTACCTTAAGCTTCTTAGTCTTCTCAGCTAAGAAGTTGTTTTCAAACCTCAGTGTTCCAATAGTCTGATTAGCTTCATCAAAATTTGTGGAAAGTTTTTCTCGTTCAATCTCCAAATCACTGAGCTTCTTGGTGGCCAACCTATACAACTTCTCATGCTTTTTTGAGACTTTGTATAACTTTGCATAGGTGGTGTGGATGTCATCTTGCCCATCCATCTTCTCAAACTTAGACTCCACCAATTCCTCTTCTTCATCCACATCTTCAACAATCCCTTCAGTAGGATTGACTGTGGTAGTGAAGGCATTTAGAATTTCGTCATCCTCATTGTTGGAATCATCCTCAGGTTCTGTGTTGCTCAAGGTAGCAGCAAGTGCCTTGCTTTTCCCAATAGACTTGAGATAAGGGGGCATTCTTGTTTCATGTGACCGAAGCCTTGACACCCAAAGCACTTTGGTCTTAAGGGAACAGTATATTAACCACTATCCTTAGCAACCTTCTTCCCTTTGTCTTGGCTCTTAGACTGTGAAGAATTTGATTGCCTATGGTCCTTGTTGAAGCCCTTTGCATTGGCATTCTTCATGAACTTCTTGAATTGCTGGGTGATATAGGACTTCATTTTTTAATCTTCATCATCGAAAAACTCATCATATCGCTGCTCTTGGCCTTCAGTGCATGCTCTTACTCTTGCTCTTGCTTGACTTCCCGAGCCTAGACAAACCCAACTCATAGGTCTGCAGATTTCCAACAAGCTCTGTCAAAGAAATTTTATCAATGTCCTTTGATTCCTCAATCGCTGTGATCTTAGCATGGAATCTTTCTGGTAGAGATCTAAACACTTTTCTCACAATCTTGGGTTTTGGAATGGTTTTTCCTAGATTGAAAGCTGAGTTTACTATGTCCTTAAGCCTGACATAGAACTCATCAAACGACTCATCTTGCTCCATCTTGATTTCTTCGAAGTTAGTAGTGAGCCTCTAAAGCTTTGAATCCTTAACAGCCTTGGTTCCTTCATAGGTTATCTAGAGAATGGTTCACGCCTCCTTTGCAGTTTCAGTAGAGAAAATCTTCTTAAACTCCTCATTTGTGACCGCACTAAATAAAACATTCAATACTCTGATGTTGAAGTTAGCCGCCTTGATCTTTGCATCATTCTAATCGGCCAACGCTTCCTTTAGCTTGGTCCATCCTATCTCCACAGCTTGCCACACCTTCTCATCTAAGGACTACAAAAAAGCTCTTATGCGTACTTTCCAGTATGCATAGTTAGTTCCATCAAATAAAAGAGGTACAATAAGAGATTGTCCTCTATCCATGACAAACAGGGGTCAATGGATCTCACAACAAAGATTAAACCCTAATCAGAGTGTGCCCGCTCTGATACCACTTGATAGGCCAAAAATGTATTGATCCCTTGTGATGAATTAATCAATTAATTATCCAAGTGAATTCATTAGGTTCAATTACATGCAATGAGTAGCACAAACAAATCACCAAGTAACTAAATGCAGCGAAAATTAAATTTGACACGGTGATTTGTTTACAAATGGGGAAAACCTCCGAAGCAAAAACCCCACCGGGTGATTTTAAGATTACCACTCCCGAGAATCCACTATTATCAAAACAAGCGGTTACAAGTAAAGGAATCATAGTACCTTATACCAACTTACAGCCGAACCCTTACCCCAATACCCAATTGGACTTGTTCTGTAGTGACAATCTCTCCTTGTATTGCATAGCTCCCAGTACGTGACTAACCAATTGTGCAGATCCCAGTACGCGACTTCAATCACTAATTTAAAAAGGATGTTGGCTACAAATTTCTTCTGCTCTTCAACAGATGAAGATCGTGAAGTTTCTTGGTCACAAAACCCTATGGTGTACAAACACAACAACTTCTTCAAGAACTAGGGCAAACTAGGTTTTCAGTCACACTTATGGAGTTATGCTCTTGTGCAATTGTGCTCTTAGTTGTGTTACCTGAAACGGCCCTTAAAATAATCCTTATATATGTTTAGGGTTGTGAGAAAAGAAAGCTCAAACACATAATCACGGATTGGATGAAAAATAGTCCAGAAAAACTAAATTTCATAAATCTCGACAGATATCCTAGCTGTCGAGTTGCTATCGAGCCATGGGCTAGAACAGCTCTTTAAATCTTGATAGATGTTAGCTGTCGAGTTTTAATGAATAGCACTTTTTACACTTGAATCTTCGATAGACCTGCATGGCTTCAATACTTGGACTTGAACTCTTGTTCCTTGAACTCTTGTTCCTTGAAGTATTTGAACTCTTGTTCCTTGAAGTATTAGACACATCTTAGATCTACCCAATTACAAGTAAAGTGTGTTTTGTCAAAGAATTAGCCAATTACATAAAATGTTGACGTATGTTCCTAACATCCAATCACATATCCTAACGGAAGCCAATGCTACCTATGTTAGGATATGAGCCCTTTAAATCCTATTGTATGATACTATGTATAACATTATATTATGATTAATAAAGTTGTTTAATTGTAATCTAAAATAATAGTAATATGAATATTTAGACATTATCATATAGTCCTTGAGATGCATAGTATGTGATCTAGTCACAGAAGATATAAGTCACAAGTTCTTTGTAAACTCAGAATTTTAGTTCGTAGTCGGTGATGAAATTGGGCATTTCATCTACGAAGACTATAATATATCAACTAAGATGATTTGTCTTGATCACAGAATTGGAGACTTCTAGTTGATATGTTGATATGTTGATATGTTTTAAGAGTTAAGACATATTGAACTGAATCGCTATGAGATTTATTATTCTCCTAATGATTGTCAAATGAATAATAAATCTCACGACTTCTATTTACATCAACTCTTAATCCTGAGAGAATAATGAACTTGATTATGAAGTGTAGGCTACTTCGATATATTAGGAGTGAGATCTAAAGTCACAATCAAAACCTCTGTATATTGGGCAGCCACATTTAATGTTGATGGAACATATATTCTCAAGATGGAATTCATAATCCCTTAACAGAGATATAAAATATTTCATTGAGATAAATTTAATAGGTTTAGTTATTCAGAGTGTTAGGCCTAACCACTTTAGTAAGAAGTTACTAAAGTATATATTTATAAAATTGGATTTCATAAATATATGAGGAATAACTTAAAGGATTAAACCGGGTACTCAAAGATTAAAATGTAGTAATCTTCAAAATGGTAGTCAACATTCATGACTTTGTATTACTACGAATATTTTAATGAAAGGTTTGCATGTATAATAAAGTCTTGGGATATAATTTATTAATGAGGCCTAGAGTGCAATTATATTTATATAGTGGTATTAAATATAATTAATGGTAATTTTGGATTTGTCAAAAGTTGACAAATAAGCCCAAGGCCCATTGGAGCTAGAGTCTTATTTGTTCCATTTTAGTCTCACTCTAAGCCATGTACTAAAGCCCAATTGAAAATGGGCCAAAAAGGCTAGCCCAATTAGATAATCAGTTAAATATAAGGAGAGAAACATACAGAATTTTGTAAAATGATATGATGTGTATGTGAGAGTAAGTCACTCTCTTATTCTTCCTTGAACATATACATGTAAACTGATAAAGACCATACTTCTTGGGCAAAAGTGGAATTAGAGTAAATATTAAAAGTGTTCCTAAGTACTTCTAATATTTGGTTTTGAATTTTACCGCAACAAGGTACGCTTTCTTGCTCTTAAATTCTGAAACTTACATAGTACATGTTAACAATTGCGAATGAAGTAGATCCTTTAATTTTTTACTGTGTATGTCTTGTATGCGATACAAACTATGTTTTTCAACAACTTACCTAGTTGTTGAAAACGTAGTAGAACTGTAGAAGTACGTATCAATCATTTAATCTGTGAAGAAGTGCTCTAAACATGGTCCAACCACTCCAAAACTCTAATACCACTCCTCATTGGTCTAGTGTAAATTTATTACTAAGACTATAATAGTATACTTATTTTGAATTCCTTTGCCTCCTTTATCCTTGAGTTTTGCTTGGAATTTCAAGAGAGAGATGGTATTAGTCCCTCATTTTGTACTTTGTTTTGTTTTGTTCTTTTCTCTAATAATAAGTATTATTAAGGAAAAAAATAGTTAGTAAAAGAATTGGTTGTAGTTTATGTATATTTGTAAGGAAAATGCTAAAGACACAATTTTTTTCACAATTTTTTTTTACAAATTGAGTGTTAGCATTGGGGGGTGTAAAACCCCCCAAGTTGCTATTTTCGCAACCCACCCGCTCAAATTGAGCTCCATCTGGGTGTGGGTTGCTTAAAATCTTTAGCAACCATGAATACTATTCATGGTTGCTAAACATAAAAGCAAATATAAAAGTATATGAAAGTACAAAAAAGATGAAAGAGATAGATGAAAATAAAGAGAGAAAATGAGTTGATAGGGTAGTTTATATTATTTTATTGGGTTGTATGCAAAAATAAAAACTGGGATGTTGGGTATATTGTTGGATAGGTTGGTAAAATAGATAAAGTAGTGTTTGAGGATGTAAAATAGGTATTTTTTTACATCCACCATTACTAGTGCTATGTAGTGAGTGGTTATTGGTAAGTAAAAGAAATTATGTTAGGTTCTAAATATTTAAGTATAAATGTTTAAGTTCTAAATTATTAGTGTGTTGGCAAATCGGGTACATAAGCTTGTCTAAAAATAGAAATTAGTGTCTATGAAGTGTTTTAGACATTGCTCAAAGTGTTGTAAGTCAGAATTTAAGAACATACAAACTACGGATTCAAGTATTGAAATTCAAAATAGCTTAACCGATCGAACCGCGATCTGCAAATTTGAATTAAAGCTCAGTAGCCCAACGTTTAGGGTTTCAGTCCAAACTTACTTGGTATATAAGGAAAACCCTACAGCACATTTTTCAAGTCTTGGAAAGCTACTCTTTTGAGATTTGAGAGAGTTTTGTGCCTTCTACCATTTCAAGCATCTATCAGAGTTCATTCACATACTACAAGTACCGGTGGAATAAAGTTGCAACCTAAGTTTCAGATATCAAGCATACTGAAGATGAAAAGCATGAATTGGAGGTTCATGTTGGAGTGGATCCACATCAAAGAAATCTGAGGGTTTTAGAGCTAGGTTTGATAATCAAAGTTAAGTTTACTACGAATTAAATATTCTTGACTATAAACTTCTATTTGATATAGTGGATTGTTCTTCTTGGAATAGTTTTCCCCAGATTTTTTACCTTAAAACTAGATTGTTTCATTGGCTTTCCTAGTGATAGGCCAAGAATGTATTGACCCCTTGTAATGTATTAATTGATTAATTAGCGGAGTTTAATTAATTAATCAAATTATCATACAAAATGCGTGGCAGCACAAACAAATCACCAAATAACTAAATATGATGGCATGGTGATTTGTTTACAAATGGGGAAGACCTACAAGGCAAAAACCCCACCAGGTGATTTTAAAGTCACCACTCCTGAGAATTCATTATTATCACAACAAGCGGTTACAAGTAAAGGAATCTCAGTACCTTATACCAACCTATAGTTGAACCCTTACCTCAATACCCAATTGGACTTGTTCTGTAATGAAAATCTCTCCTTGTATTGCACGGCTCCCAGTACGTGACTAACCAATAGATGTGCGGATCCCAGTACTTAACTTAATCACCAACTTGAGAAGGATATTGGCTGCAAAGTTCTTCTGTTCATCACAAGATGAAGATCATGAAATTGCTTGGTCACAAAACCCTACGATATACAAACATAATAGCTTCTTCAAGAGAAAGAAGAATATGACAAATTTTGTCTTTGGTCACAATTTGCATGAACAAAACTTTGCTCAATACTCACGCAACTATGCCACCTTTGATGGCCCTTAAAATAATCCTTATATATGTTTAAGGTTGTGAGAAAAGAAAACTCAAACATATATTCACGAATTGGATGAAAATCAATTTTGAAAAACTGAACTTCATAAATCTCGACAAATACCCTAGCAATTAAGCAGCTGTCAAGACTTGGGCTGAACAACTCTTTCAAACCTCGATTGATACTAGCTATCGAGTTAGCTGTCAAGGTTTAATGAACAACACTTCTTCACTTGATTCTTGGACAGACTTGCATGGCTTTAACACTTGAACTTGAAACCTTGTTTCTTGAAGTATTAAACACATCCTAGATTTACCCAACTACAAGTGAAGTGCGTTTTGTCAAAAGATTAGCCAATTACATAAAATGTTGACATATGTTCCTAACATGAATCACATATGTCCTAACACCTAGGTTATCATATATGTACTATGTAAGTTTCAGAATTTAAGAACAAGAAAACATACATTGGTGCGGTGAAATTCAAAACCAAATATTAGAATTACTTGGGAACACTTTTAATCTTCACTCCAATTTCACTTCCGCCTAAGAAGTGTGGTCTCTTAATCATTTTACACGTATGTGTTCAAGTGAGAATTAGAGAGTGACTTATACTTCACATACACACCATTTCATTCCTCACAAAATTTTGTATGTTTCCCTTCTTATATCTGATTGATTATCTAATTGGACTAGCCTTTTGGGCCATTCCAATTGGGTTTTAGTATGTGGCTTAGAGTGAGACCAAAAAAGAACAAATAAAACTCTAACTCCAATAGGCCTTGGGCTTATCTGTCAATTCTTAACAAGTTCAAAATTACTATTAATTATATTTAATATCACTATATAAATATAATTGCACTCTAGGACTTATTTATAAATTACATCCCAAAACTTTATTATACATGCAATCCATTCATTAAAATATTCGTAGTAATACAAAGTGATGAATGTTGACTGCCACTTTGAAGATTTCTACACTTAATCCTTGAGTATCCGGTTTAATCCTTTAAGTTATTCATCATATATTTATGAAATCCAATTTCATAAATATATATTTTAGTAACTTTTTACTAAAGTAGTTAGGCCTAACACTCTGAATAATCAGACTCATTAAACTTATCTCAAGTGAATATCCTATATCTCCGTTAAGAAATAATGAAATTTATCTTGAGAATATATGTTCCATCAACATTAAGTGTAGCTGCCCAACATATGAGGATTTTAATCGTGACTTTAGATCTCACTCTTGATATATCAAAGTAACCTATACTTCATGATTAGGTTCATTATTCTCGTAGAATTAAGAGTTCATGTAAATAGAAGTCGTGAGATTTATTATTCAATTGACAGTTGTTTATAGAATAATAAATCTCACAGTGGTCCAGTTCAATATGTCTTAACTCTTAAAACATATCAACATATCAACTAGAAGTCTCCACTTCCATAATCAAGACAAATCATTTTAGTTGATATGTTATAGTCTTCGCAGATGAAATGCCCAATTTCATCACTGACTACGAACTAAAATTCTGAGTTTACAAAGAACCTGTGATTTATATTTTCTATGACTAAATTACATAAATCACGTACTATGCATCTCATGGACTATATGATAATGTTCAAATATTCATGTTACCGTCATTTTAGATATAATAAAAACAACTTTATTAATCACAACATAATATCATATATAATGTCATATATAGCATCATATAATAGGATTTAAAGGGCACATATCCTAACAGTATCAACTTGGCAATGAAATTAGGTTAAACATTGTATGTTTAGGGGTCTTAAAACTAACAAATTATGTTTGTAGTGAGCCCAAATGAGAACCAGTAAAAATTTGTCACATCAATAATTTGTAAAAATGTTGTAAAATACTTTATGACTGTAGCATTACTCAAGTAGAGAAAAAGATTTATCTTAAAACTAGTTTAAAGAGAAACTCTTCAAACTCCTCATATATATATATATATATATATATATATATATAAAATACTGAATATGAATTTTGAAAATCTAAATATTGGATTTCATTTTTTTATTATATCTTTCACGAAGATAAAAAAAAAAATCAATAATTATATTATCAATCACATATTTAAATTTTAAGTTTTTGTGTTATAAAATTATGCATAAAAAATAAGTTTATTGATTAAATAATAAATAGCATCTAAGTTGAACAAAATTTGACATACATGTTAAAAATAAAAGGAACATGTAATCAAACGGTTAAATTTTCAAAATTCATATTTAATAATAAAAATATAGGCAGAATTTAAAGAATTTTTAAAAAATTAATTTAGAGAGAAACCTTGTCCATTAGTCTTAGAGATAGTACTTGAATGTTGGCAAGCACCCTTTCTATGCGTAATTTCTAATACCTTGTTGTATTTTTCAAGGTATCTAAAAGAACTTGGGTGAATCGCAATTCATAAGAGAAGGGCAGTTCATAAGAGAAGGCCACCGTACCTTTATTCCTCCAATGAGTTGGTGCGGCAAAGATAGGAACCCCCCACAATGAAAAAAACTTTTTTTTCTCTTTTTTATTTATTTATTGAAAATAATGAAAAATAATTACTAGAGCCCCGTTTCCATTTACAATAACTAAGTACATCTAAAATGTTCTTACAGTTTTTTTTATTGTTAACAAGATTTATTATAATTAGTGTATATTACAAGTAATTTTAGGAGAGAATTTGTGAATACAACTTTTGTATCATAACTTTAACATGGTCAACCGTAAGCGATAGGGAAAAAAAATTTCATCTAAAATCATAATTATGTTTGTGAGTGAAAGTAAAATAACTAAAATGTTAATGGTATTTCGAGAGAGAGCAATGTTACTCTGATCACAAAAAATGAATACTAGTTATGAAAAATGTTGCTAGTCTTCTGTCTAAAGGGAATATGAATTTATAAAGTCTTCTTGTCACTGAAATTGAAACAGTTCCAAATTGGACGGTATATATAAACACTGCCATATTTCTCAAAAAATAAAATATAAAAACTGCTTTAGTGCTATGTGACCATGTCCTTGTCATTTTCCAACCCAAAAAAAAAAAAAAGGTCCCAGTCCTTTCGCGTCCATTTTGGGAAGCACATAAAAGATAGGGCATGACTGTAATTTCCTATACCCATCCCTAAACTTAAAAAAGACATTGAAACTGAAAATACACGTCACTTTTAAATTTTTTATGAATGTTACTCTGCTTGTTTAGTTTTTTTTTTTTGGGTATGCTTATTTTACTTTTTTTAAAATATAAATATTTTACTTATTCGGTTTAAATAGAAAAAAATTTTAATATTCTTTTTTTTTTTTACTAACTACAACTATATTCCAATATAACTTATTTTTAAATAAAACAAGCCAATAAAAATAAATTCACCAAATAGGCCCAATTCCATGTAAAAAAAAATATACAAAATGTAAATTTCAGTGGGGCATTCTTTTGGTCCATCATAGGCCCATCAAGCCTATGGATATAAAAATCAACATCGTTTTTCCTCTTTAACTCTAGAATGTTTCAAATATTCTGAATGAGATTAAAAGTGTTTTACTAATTGAATTACTTGGCACTTATTTTTAGATAGATGAAAGACACTCTTAATATCAATATACATTGGCATACCGATTAAGATCGACTTGTTGTAGTTTCTCAAAAAAAAAAAAAGATCGACTTGTTAACAGTTGGCTTCATGTCAAACAATACGTTTATTACAAAATTCGGGCCTATTTGTGTTGAAAAAGGAAGAGATTCAAAACAAGTTGAAATTATATTTTCTGGGTTCTAGTTAACCCAACTGGTAAAGTCTTTGATAATTGAATAAGAAATTTAAGGTTCAATTTCTGCTTACACAAAAAATCGATTAGTGTCTTGATCTGATGATAAGAGCTATTATCAGGAACGAACGTCATAGGTTGAAACTCTTTAAAAAATAGTTGAAATTATATTTTGGCTTTTCAATATTAGTATTACATTAGTTTAGTATACTAATCCAATTTGTATTTAATTAAAACAAAAAATTATCATATATATTATTATTAAGATAAATAATGAAAGTTTTTTTGGTTAAATTTCTTCAAATCACATATTTAATGTAAATCATGTAATACCAAAATTTTATCAAAAACCAATTATTACAACAGATTATTAAATAATTTAAAATAAACAATGAAATTCCTTTTAAATTTCTTCAAAATTTTGATAATTAAATTTAATTGGAGTAGTGATTTATCTTTTTAAAAACTTTAGTGATGGAGTTTTGCTTATAAACTATGTGAATAAATTTGATGTACATGATTGAGTAACATGGTGTAATTTTGTCGTACAATTTATAATACTTGTATTGAGTCGCATAATGTGAGCATAACGTGGTAGAGTATAGAAAATTCTGCTTTTAAATAATATAAAATTTAATGATAAAACTGCTTCTAAATTTATAGAAAATTCTGGTAGATGACTTTTTATTAGAGTTTTTAAATCTTTGAAAATACTCTCCCTTTGTTTTTTTAACATCAACGTTTTTCAAAAATCATTTTTTAGAAAATTGTCTCATTTTTATATGTTTGGTAACAACTTTAAAATGAGTTGAAATATCTTTTGATTTCCCTTATTTAGCTTAACGTGAAATAAAGTTGTTTTCTTTATTTAGTTTTGTGTGAGCTGAAGTTGTTTTTTAGAAAATTTTAACGAAAAACAACTTTAGTTCACGCCAAACTAAGTAGAGGGAGTTAAGAGATAATTTTCTTTTGATTCACTTTTTTTATATACTAACAAACGCATAAAAAAAATATATTGAATTCACAATGTTCTAGAATCCAACAAATGAAAAAATAAATCTCAAAGAAATATTATTTAAAATTAGTAATCCTAGAAAAAAGAATCAAGAAAAATAGGAATATTTGAAATTATATAAAACTGCCTAAACTCATTCAAATAGCCAATATAAGGACAATAACAATGGACTAGATGGAAATATATTGGAAATAACAAATATATATATATATATATATATATATATATATATTATCCGATACTAAATCATTGGTTGAGCCTTCAAATCAATGAACCATACAAAATTCCATCGATAGGAAAGAAATAATTTTCTTACAAAAAAATCGATTGAACAATGAAAATCAGCACTTTTTTAGAAATACGAAACCGGACCCTTTTTTTTTTTTTTTTTTTTTAATAGTTGATTTTTCAACATTAAGTTATTTTGATAAAATAACTATTCTTTCATTCAATTTTGCACTTTTATTTATGTTTTTTTTACTAGTTTTTTTTATACACATGATAGTATTTCTTTTCTTTTTTCTTTTTTCTTTTTGAAATAGAAACATTCCATTCAATTAATTAGAAAAATTAGCATTTTGGTACAAAGCTTCCCTAGCTATTGGAGGTACATCTTCCATCCAATACATATCATCACTAATATTCCTTGCAAATTGAACTAACACATGAGCCACCCTATTCCCCCCTCTCCAAGTACATTCAATCCTAGCCCATTGCAAATTTCTAATCAAATGAGGAATTTCCCCAATCACATTCCCAAGCATTGACTGATCATTCTTCAGAGCTGAAATAGCTTTCCTGACAAAGCTATTATCCCCTTCAATGACTAATTCAGAGAAGCCAACATCCACAGCAGACTCAACGGCTTTTCTACATGCAAGTAATTTGGCCTCCTCACTGCAAAATACCTCAGGTCCCTTGACTGCCATGGCTACCATAACCTCACATTTTTCATTACGAATGACTGCTCCAAATCCGGAACTGTTGAGGGTTGAAAACAATGTTGCATCAAAATTAATCCTGAAGACTGATTGTGGAGGGGGCTGCCAGGTATCCCGATTAGGCTACATTACTTGTTCAGTTCCCATCAAATCTATTGTAGTCCGAAAATCCTCAAGAAACTCTCTTGCACAGTTGTTCAACCACCTCGGATCATGAAACTTACCACCATGGACAACCCTATTCCTTTGATTCCAAATCAGCCATGCTTGGACTAGCACTACCTACATTTCTTGTGACTTAACCCGATCCAGCAAGTAGTCCATTAATTGAAGCATATCAGCCATGTCTGAACCTCTTTTTTGCAAAACTTTCAAGCTTCCAACCCCACATCCTTAGCTGCATCACATTCCCAAAGAGCATGGACAGCTGATTCTGAAAATCTCAGACAAATTGGGCACATCGCATCATCAATTATTCTTCTCTTTGATAGATTCAGCTTTGTTGGCAAAATATCATTGCAAGCTCTCCATCCAAACACTTTAATCTTATTTGGAATTCGAAGCTTCCAAAGTGCAAACCAAATTCCCTTCCTAACACAGCCCCTTGAACTTTCGGCTACACTCCCTCCTCTCAATACTTCCTTAGCCACCTTGTATGAGGACTTCATAGTAAACAGCCCCTTCTTGTGATGCAACCAGATCATAATGTCTTCCACATGTCTTCGACTTAGCTAGATTCTATAGATAGCTTCAGCATCCTCTTTCTCAAACATGCCCATGATAAATTCAGACCTCCATGCATGCAAGTCTTGATCATACAATTCAGCAACAGTCACCTTTTGAACTTCATCCTTGACTAAATGCAAAGGCGCATTTGTTGGATAATTCGGTATCCATTTATCCCCTAAAACCCAAACTAAATGGCCATTCCCAACTCTCCAACAACACCCAAACTTCAAAATAGGTAAAGCTACCACAATGCTCTTCCACACAAAGGAACATTTTGGGGACTCCTTGGTTTCAAATAGATGAGTTCTTGGAAAATATCTAGCTTTAAGGCATTGATATACTAAATAATTATTATCATGCAGCAACCTCCACCCTTGTTTAGCTAACATAGCTAAATTAAATGCCCTTAGATCCCTACGACCCATTCCTCCATCCTTCTTTGATAGCGTTAACTTTTCACACCATTTGCCAATGAATTTTACTTTCATTCCCTACTTGTCCCCACCAAAATTTAGCACACATCGCATCTAGTTCATCATATAGTTTCAAAGGGAGTTGAAATACACTCATGGTGTAAGTATGAATAGACTGAGCAACCGCTTTGATAAGAATTAACTTACTAGCCTTAGACAACATCTTCCATTTCCAACCCTGCAATTTTTCCATATCCTATCCTTCAAGTATGAGAACGTGTGATACTTTGTTCTCCCTACTAAGGTAGACAGCCCCAAATATGAATCAAATTGGGTTACCTCCTGCACCCCCAAGATCCTCAGAATATCTTGCTTTTAACTAGTTGAAGTGTTATTGCTAAAAAAGACCGAAGACTTCTCCAAATTTATGCACTGTCCCGAGGCATTAGCATAGGTCTGAAGCACCTCAGAAACTACCTCCACCTCATTTTGTGTTGACCTACAGAACAAAAGGAAATCATTTGCAAACAATAGGTTAGAAACTTTCGATGCCCCTCTACAAATGGAAACTCTATGAATTTTTTCATCATTCTCTGCTTTTACCAACAAAGATGTAAGTCCCTCTGCACACAACAGAAACAATTATGGTGAAAGAGGGTTTTCTTGACGGATTCCTCTAGATGGAGTTACATTCCCATAAGGTTTTCCATTGGGTAGAATAGAGAATGATGTAGTGGTGACACATGTCATCACTCTCTCAATCCACTTTTATGGAAAACCCAATTTCTGCATAATGCCCTGTAAAAATAGTCATTCCACTCGATCATATGCTTTGCTGACATCTAACTTCAAAGCCAAAGAACTTGTCTTGCCCTTCTTCCTGGCATGCATAGAATGTAAAGCCTCATATGCCACAATAATATTATCTGTAATAAGTCTACCTGGCACAAATGCACTCTGGGTGAGGGAAATAATATCAGGAAGCACTTGTTTGAAACTATTTGCAAGCACTTTAGAAATAATCTTATAAATGACATTACAAAGGCTAATTGGTCTAAATTCAGACATCTTCTTTGGATTCTTCACTTTAGGGATGAACACAATATTTGTATGATTTAAATCAGGTAACATAACTCCATCATTCAAAAAATCTAACACAACATTCACTACATCACCACCCACAATATGCCAAAATTTTTGATCAAATAATGCATTCATACTATCAGGTCTAGGTGCCTTTGTTGGTCCCATCTGGAATACAGCTTCCTTGATTTCAGCAGCAGTAAAATCCCTGGACAACATATCCTACATGTCTGGAGTTACTTTGGTCGAGATTGTGCTTAAGCATTCCTCCATTTGATTGCATGAACCTGCACAAAATAGATTATCAAAATAATCAACTATTACCCTAGCTATGTCCTCCACCTCTTCCACCCAATGCTCTTGTGAATTCATGACACCCTTAATATAATTCATGATAGTATTTCAATATATGACATTTGCTGGAGAAAATGGGTATTTGCCCATTTTGTCCAAACTTTTCAGTAAAATACCCCATATTTGAAACTAATTAGGGAAATGTCTTTATTTTGAAACTCGAGTTCATGGAACTCGAGTACCAAATTTTTTTAAAAAATTTTTTCAGTTTGCTATAACTTGATTTTCTAAAAATCGAGTTTCAATTTAAAACTCTATTTTTGGACAATCTAGTTATAGCAAACTGAAAAATAAAAAAAAAAAATTTGGTACTCGAGTTCCATGAACTCAAGAACCATGTAAAGTACTCGAGTTCTGTGAACTTGAGTACCATGTGAAGTACTCGAGTTCATGAAACTCGAGTTCCTTGAAAAAATTCAAGTGGAACTCGAGTACTTCACATGGTACTCAAGTTCCAAAAAAAAAAAAAAAAATTAAGTTCATGTTTGCTATAACTCGATGTTCCAAAAATCGAGTTTTATATTTGGAACTCGATTTTTAGAAAATCGAGTTTCAAAATAAGGGCATTTCTCTAATTAGTTTTAGACGTGAAGCATTTTGCTAGATTTTTAAAAAAGAAAGGGCAAAAGCCAATTTCGGCCGACATTTGCTTCATGATAATTTACCTTTATCATTAAACTATGATACTAATTTGTTTTCTATGTAGGTAAGCTTCAAATCACAAATTTCTTATAAGGTAATAAAATTTTTACTAATTGAGTAAACTAGAACTCACTTATTTATGGTCTTTTAGGTCTTTTACTTCCTTCCTTTTTTTTTTTCTTTTCTCTTTTCCTTTTTTTTTTTATTATTTTTTTATACAAGATAGAATTCTATTTTAGCTTAATCTAAGTGTATATGTGTGTGAAACTCTCTTTTGGAGACTTGAACCTCGGTCCTTGCCCCTCACACCCCGCAAGCACTTATACTTGTGGAATGATCATCACACCAAGGGTGTGCGGTGACCAGTCTTTTACTCTTAAAAGTTGAAATAAATATATTTTTTTTTTTGAAAAACAGTTGAAATAAATAGTTAGAAAGCAATTTAAGGGTACTATTTTTAGTCATTTGTTATATTTGTATATGGAAACACATTAAACTTTATATTTGAATAAATGATCTTAATAATAATATTTATTACTTTCATTGTTTGGTATAGATGCATATTTATGTTTGAATTAATACCATCTTCAAATTTTTTTTTTTAGTTTATCTTCATCTTTTTTTTTATGTATATATATATATATGGTCTTTTAGGTCTTTTAATTCTTTTTTTTCTTCATACAAGATAGAATTCTACTCTAGCCTAATCTAAGTGTATATGTGTGTGAAACTCTCTTCTGGAGACTTGAACCTCGACACTTACCCCTCACACCCCACAAGCACTTATACTTATAGAATGATCATCACACCAAGGGTGTGCGGTGACAAGTCTTTTACTCTTAAAAGTTGAAATAAATAATTTTTTTTTTTGAAAAACAGTTGAAATAAATAGTTAGAAAGCAATTTAAGGGTACTATTTTTAGTCATTTGTTATATTTGTAAATGGAAACACATTAAACTTTATATTTGAATAAATGATCTTAATAATAATATTTATTACTTTCATTGTTTGGTATAGATGCATATTTATGTTTCAATTAATACCATCTTCAAATATTTTTTTTAGTTTTTCTTCATCTTTTTTTATGTGTGTGTATATATATATATGGTCTTTTAGGTCTTTTACTTCTTCTTTTTTTAATTTTTTTTATACAAGATAGAATTTTACTCTAGCCTAATCTAAGTGTATATGTGTGTGGAACTCTCTTCTGGAGACTTGAATCTCGGACCTTACCCCTCACACCCCGCAAGCACTTATACTTGTGGAATGATCATCACACCAAGGGTGTGCGGTGACAAGTCTTTTACTCTTAAAAGTTGAAATAAATAATTTTTTTTTTGAAAAACAGTTGAAATAAATAGTTAGAAAGCAATTTAAGGGTACTATTTTTAGTCATTTGTTATATTTGTATATGGAAACACATTAAACTTTATATTTGAATAAATGATCTTAATAATAATATTTATTACTTTCATTGTTTGGTATAGAGTCATATTTATGTTTGAATTAATACCATCTTCAAATTTTTTTTTTTTAGTTTATCTTCATCTTTTTTTATGTGTGTGTGTATATATATATATATAATTAGTGATCTAATGGTTATTGACCTAACAATTGCCCAGGAAATCTTTGACCGGGGGCCATTGCCCCCCTGGATTTTGGGGAAATTTTTTTTATAGGTATATTTAATGTTCAATTAGCCTCAAAAAAAAAAAAAAAAAAAACTTGGTCATTATTAGTCTCTTCTTACTCGGAGATGAAGATGATAGAAAAAAATTTCTCATTGAATGAATAGGAAAAGTACAGCTCTGCTTATATATACAAGGAACAGAGCAATGGAATGAAACAAAAGGAATTAAAAAACAAGCTTTTTAATTTTAACCCAAATCAACTTCTTGTACTGCATTTTTTGGATTCTCAATATCAAAATTAGCCTAAATTCTATTTCTTAATGGCCAAAATATTAGACAAAAATCCTCCCATCCCCACACGTAGGCTACTCTTCTGCTCTACACAAAGGCTACTCCTATGCTGGATGTTTATTCTTTGACTATCTTGATATTTGTTGAATCCATTGATGACCATAGTGGAGGAATGTTAGTTGTTTGTAACATTATCAGTGATGTTTATTGTCTTTATGAGTTACGAAAGTCAATTAATGATATTAGAGAGATTGTAAAGCGGATAGAATTTGTCAAACCAAGTGTCAATAGCATTCAAAAAGAAAAAAGTGTCAATTGGGCTTTAAAATGCCTAGCTAATGTGGCAAGAGAAGAGACTATGATAGAACATGAAACTAGATAATGTGGTCTTCAAAAACATACCCAATCTCAACAATTCAATTTTTGAATTGTTGACCCAAATAGATGATAAAATATTAAATAGACCAAAAAAAAAATTTATTCTTGAAGTTGCAATTTTTTTTTTTAAGTCCAAACTTCCCCCCCACCCCAAACTTTTGGCTCTAGCTCTGTCCCTGCTAACAATGGTTCATAAAAAAAGAAAAAAAAAATACCCAACGATTAAACAAGTAAACTCAATTCATATCACTTTTTTTTTTTTAGAATCTAATTTATACCCCTTAATGTTCTGTATGGTTTAATAACTACGATTTTTTTTTATGAATTATAAAATAAAGAAATAAAAGACCCCGGAACAAGTAAACCCAATTCATGACTTGAGTGCTTAATTGAGACAAATTATATATGGGCTTCCTAACTCTAGTAACAAAGGTTATGATTCCTTAAAGATCTATTGGATTGGTGAAATAAAATAAAAATTAAAGATTTCTTGCAAAATGACTCTTTATGGGCTGACTTTTGGATTTTCGCTTATTTGCGAGCTTGAGAAAATCCATAAAACGAACTGTTCTAGAGCATTCATATGAGGCTTGCAACTCATCAAAAAAAAAAAAAAAAAAGAGGTTTGCTCTCTTATGTGAAATTACCTTCTCTCTCTCTCTCTCTTGGAGGAAATTATGAGATATTACCTAACACATTATTGCTATTCTTTTTTGAGAGAGACATTATTGCTATTATTTATTTATTTATTTTGAAAGCTCTATTAATTATTATATTAACGAGCATTAAAATATAAGTGAAAGTTTCATTTCCTTTAATTATCTGTCAATAGGTTGAGTGTCATATGACGAGGATTGGTTTTTTTTTTTTTTTTAAGAAAGACCCATGACGAGGATTGTTTTCATTTCATTATTAAGATATTATTCTTCTATTTAATCGTATATATGATAGAATGTTATTTAAAAACTTAAAAGACATAAGTTAACACCACGAAATAAATCTTTTATTTAAGCTAAACTATAAAATAAATACTTTTGAAATGGAGTGAATCCTACTTCACACATGCTAAAAATTTAAATGTCAAATTATGTTCTAATCTTTTATCAACAAGAAATGTCACATTTTCTTAAGGAATGTCAATTGCAAGTAATTTTTTGGGAATATTAAAGAACCTTATATTTTAAATTGTAGTTCTCCTTTTATAACCTTTTATTTAAAAAAAGAAAAGAAAAAAAGAAGAAGAACAAGAAACTCTATACATACAAAATCTTATAACATTTTCATAACACTGTTGATTTGAGTTGTGATGGATCTTAGTATAATTTTATTTTAGGGAAAAATATAGTTCACTTCTGAAATTTAGGCTAATGCTAGTTAGGTTCAAAAATTTTCAAAATAACTTGGTCTCTAATAACCATTAGAGAAAGGGAAAAAATGAATAACAGTTTAGGGTCTAATTTGGATTAAGGGACTTAGTTAGTCAGTTTTGAAAAGTCTTTGACCCCATTGATATTATCCCAAATTTTAGTGATGTTAATTATATTTTATCTTTTTATTTTATTTTGATTTATGGTGAATTAATAACTTAGCTAGTGAAAATATTTTGAAATTTTGTTATGTTCCACTATTTGTAAATAGAATTAAAAGAAAATTATAGTCAACTAAGAACTTTATAATTCAATTAGTTGGGATGCTCTATTCAAATTTTCTCATGAATTATTAGGGAAAAAAAAAAAAAAAAAGTCCCCAAAAAACATGAGGGTACTTTTGTCATAAGATGATGGCATTTCGGATAATATTGGGAACAAAAGGGGGATGTGTAAAACAACCGGGCACTTAAATATTGTATGAACCACGCCGTTTCTTCAGTCTCTTGCCCCCACCTCTATATATTCCTCCAATCCTCTCTCTCCTCTTTCTCTCTCTCTTTCTCAATCCATTTCTCTTCTTCCCTCTTCATTCTTCTCTCTTCAATCAGACCCCTTCACGCACACTCTCTCCGCCTCTAACGGCCGCCTGCGTTGGCTTCACCGTAGATCCCACCGCCTCCCTTCCCTTCCCTTTCAATCCCATCCGATTTTAACCCCCCAACCTAACCCACTTTCTCTTTTCTGTGTTTTTATTATTTATTAAAATGTTTTTCGTGTTTTGTCATTTTGCCTATTTTGACCCCACGGTTTTTCATTTTTTATTTCACTCAAAACCGAACCCATCCAGCGAGTCTTTTTAGTCTTTCCCCTGTTTTTTTTGCTACTTTTTCTCACTTCTCGATAAAACTGATTAGACACTTTCCAAAAATCAAAAACAAATATCAAAACCCATGTATTGACGCTTTTACCCCCTCCCCTCCCCTCCATTTAAGAAACAGTTGTGTGGTGACGTGGCATGGTTGAAGGCTACGATGAGTTATCATTCTCGTCGGATTTTGACACCTGGGGCCTCAAGAAAACGTAAAGAAAGAGAAGCTTTATATTCTTTAAAACCGTCGGCTTCAACGTCTCCGGCTCCGGCTCCGGCTCCGGCTCCAGCTCCAGCTCCAGCTCCGGCTCAAGCTTCTAAGCCGAGCGAGCTGAAATCTTCGAATCGGCTTTTAGCTGGGTACATGGCTTATGAGTTCTTGACGAGGGGTACGCTGTTGGGTCAGAAGTTCGACCCGGCGGCTCGAGCCGAGGCGGTTCCAGTGGGGAGTTTATCAGCGGCTGAGTCGAAGAGGGAAGCCGAGCCGAGTGTGAAGAAGAAGGAGCACCAGAGTTATGGTGAGGTGGCGAACATATTGAAGACCGAAGGGACCCACATCCCTGATATTGTCAATCCTACGCAGCTCGCTCGGTGGATACAGATGTGAAACAGTCTGACGTGGCATTCTCTCATTAGTTACAAGCCACGTCAGATAAGAAAAACAAAAAGAAGAAGTTTTTAAAGGTCTCTCGAAATTTACAGTATGTTCGAGTCGATTCGAGGTGGCGATGAATGAGGACGATGATGGTGAGTTTCGTATGAAAACATAAACACAATATCAAATATCGAAAGCATTAAGGTTTCTGACCCCTCCCTCCTCTTCTTTCTTCTTCGACTCTCCCTTTCTTTCTAGAATGTTCTGTTTCCGGGAATGTTGGAATGTTGTAGTCCGACGTGTATTTCTCTGTCTATCTCTTTAGCTTCTGTGTATTTATTGCAAATTGTATTGTGTAATTTTGGAACAGAAATCCTCGTGATGGAAATCCTTTTAATGCTTTGTTGCTGTGGTTGTTGTTGTTGTTGTCGTTGATGGAAATCCTTTTGATTGTTTGGGATCGATGCATGGCATGGGTGACCTTGGTTTTTTGCTTCTTGTGTTTCTTTATGCATGCATTTGAGTGTGTAAATTTGTTTGCATGCATGATTATGATAGCATACATATTGTATAGACTAGAGCTTGAAGCCTTGGGGATTTTTTTTTTAATGTCTTACCCATCAGTTTGTAAATATTACGTAGTAAAATTTATAGTATTATGTCTCGTATTACTTGATAAATATCGAAGAAGCGGGGAGGGGCTTATATATGTAGGTAAGTATGAGCCAATAATCTCATGCGTTTGCATGTGTCGTGCATGTCTCTATAGCACTTCAGTTCATAGTTCATACTCTAGTCATGACGTGTGTATGCAATGCTTGTATGTGTAGAGAGTAGGTGTGCATGTGAGAATGGTGAGGAAGGTAGTTGAAGAAGGTCTTGTTTTGTATTATGAGTGGAGCTTCTATACTAGAACCACAACTTCTTCTTCGCAACTCTGACGTGACTTTTATTGAGAAAGAACTCTGACATTACTTGATTATGAGGGTGGCTGTTTAATACTTCTATATAAACTTGCCATTTTTTTTTTTATGTGGTTTTCCTCGGCACTTTTTTTTTATTTTTAAATATGTAATTTTATTTTAAATATTCAATAACAAATATCAGTAGGTTTTAATTATCATCTTTTATTTTTAATTATCATCTTTTATTTAGTTAGTGAGTTAGATAGTAGTCTCTTCTTTAAACGAAAAGAAATTTTTTAACAAAAAAAAAGTACCTTTTTTCTTTGCTACTTACTGTTAATCACGTCAAAGCGCTGGCAAAGCTGTAGCCATAAATTTTCTCATATATTATTTCAAGATGTCTGACTGAGAGCATCAATATGGAATTTATTATTTGCAGAAATCAGCTGTTGTTTGTATAGTTTTACACTTACAAGTTACGTAGAAAAATTTAAAACCTTACCATGTAATATCTATATAATGCCCTTGTTTTTAGTTTCTACGCGGTGAAATTTTATTTCACTTTTTTCTTCTTCAGAAGAAATTTGAAGTTTTTCTTATGTAGCACTTTAAAAGCGGTAACGAGTAATGAGTAAAAGGACTACTTGTATTGGTGATTCGAGCACTAGCAGTATCGTAATGCAATAGCTGATGCACACGTACACGTACACGTACTAGTGGGGAAAAAAGTGGTTTTACAAGTTTTACACGCCACACACACACGCATGAGTAACACGACCCGTAACGTGTCGCCTAATTAAGATATGATAGCACATCAGATTTCAATAGCTTTTACGTTTTGCCTTTGCTTTGTAAAAACACTTCCTCAAGTTTATAAACACCAAAAATTGACAAAATATTTGATAACTATTGATTAATGTGACATATTGTTGGTGATGAGTTCAAACGAGAAGAAGAAGAAATAATGGTTGTCAAACGATGTCAGTATGGCGACGGAAAAGTATATTCAGAATTATATATTATTTGGTCAAGCCAAAGGTTTTGCGTGCGCAGAAAAGTTTGTGATCCAGTAAAACTGGGCTACTAGTTTTGACGAGAAAAAGACAAAAAAAAAAAAAAAAAACCATGAAATATATATATATATATATATATATATATATATATATATATATATATATCGATGTTTGAAACGCTGTCCGCAAGCGCAGCTTCCGCAGCCATCACTGCACGCAATAAATTCTTTCACTTAAACTTTTTTTTGATGGGGGTATTCTTTCACTTATACATATCATTTCTCTTATATTTAATGTATCTGCTTCAATTTTGTTTTTAATATAACAATGACGAAATTTATGCTTGACCTCTAGTCTTGAGTCTTGACTTTTGAGTGAATCATATGGAAAATATGGTCTCTAGTTTCAAAAATTGATCTACAAATGCTCCTATCATGGTAGCCGTAATGCAGTACTTGATGAAAGCTATCCATTGTCTTCCTATCCATATAAGAAGAGATTATCTTGCATGTGGCAAATCAAAGCTCGCGGTCCCTCTAATTTAACCTTCTTCTTCTTCTTCTTTTTTCTGTCTAAGGTTATTTATTTATTTTAACTAATTTTTTTAAATGAAATTTATTTTTAACTTTTTATCATATATTTAGCATTAAAACTGCTAAAGAATTATATTTTCATACAATATTATGTAAGTAAACTACTGAAAACTACTAGACACCCAAATAAACTTATCTGAATATTTGTTGAAAATATTGTAAAAAAAGCTAAAAGAGAAGAGAAGGAAAAAAAAATTTGATTGCTTTTTTTGCTAAAAATACCATAGAAAAAAATTAAGTACATAGCATTTTGAGCAAAATCTATAGAGTATACATTTTACCTAACCTTTTGAGAAAAAATTAGAATGTCCATTGGCTGGTTGAGAAATAAGCTATCAAACCAAAATATATATGTCTCTTTTTTGTAGGACCCGCAAACAGTCCAGTGGGACACAAAAAAAAGTTGGTTAATTAAGCAAAAAAACTAGCTTAAAATCGAATTTGAAATGCACACCAAGTGCCATATTCATTCAATTTTATGACAAGTAGCTACAACAATAATTATATGATGGAAAATACTATAGATACTATAAATTCATAAAGTGTCACTAATTACAAAATAGCACTAATTAAGATGTTTTTATTTTTGTAATTCGATACTTACAATTAGGAAGAGGGAGATTTGAACTGTGTATGTTTCTGTTGAAAATTTTCGAAAGTATTAGTTATATAAGACTTGTCAATTTATATTTATTTATTGTGTTAGTATGACACTAATTTGTAACTTCCGTCTAATTCAAAACTCTCTCTCTCTCAAATTGGTGCATCATTTGTCACAAGGAAGATTTTCATGATCCCTCCCATTTGCAAGTGTGAATTGCCGCAGGTTTATCAATAACGTTGGGTTGTGATGAGACGTGTGCAATGATAACATCAATGATATGAGACTGTCCATTTTTCCTGGTTAGAAGATTAGTTTCTTTATTGCATTGATTTTCTAGGTAATTGGCCTCACATACTATATATAATGTTAATACTGGGTTAAGGTATTTACCCTCTTGTTTTGATGCTATTTTAGCAATAATGTACCATCTCTTTGAGTTTATGAATAAAAAATTTAACATTATATCATTAAAAGGTGGCACTAATAAGCACATTCACGATCACATCAATGTATAAGTTTAATTTTTATTTTTAAGTTATAATTACCTTTAGCATTTTCTTGGTAACACTAATCTCATGATCATGGGTACTTTTTCCAAGATTTATTCCCTAAAGTTTAATGAGATGTTTGCCTGAGCTTTAGTGGAAACATACAATAATACATGCATATGACCTTTCGTGTGGAAGTGGGTTTTCCAATCCAGGATTTTTCATAGTATCGAAGTAATTACAGCTTTGAATTTGAATTAACATTTTCGGAAGTTTTTCTTAGTGGACCATGCATGCGGTAACTTTGATATATAATTTGACAATTTTCACACAAAGTCTTATCTTAGTTCTCTTCATGAATCATGACTATTCTTCCTTTCTCCGTTTCTCTGTCATCGTGATATAACACCCAGGCCCCACTTCACAATATGCGTATTTCTTTTTCTGTACATAGGCCTTTTTTGCGTGCAAAATGCTAAGTTTTGTAATTTTGTTAATAGACCATGTTACTCCTCTCTTTTTTCGTACTATGGAATTATCTCAATTGAGAGAGACTTTGTCTTCCTTACAAAAAAAGGGGAATTAGAAAATGGAATAGGATTTCCTTAGGTTTATAGTTTAAATTTTATTTCTTGGATTGAATTGTGTATAGAGTTTTACGTCATTAAAAATTTTAAATAATGTGAGATTTTTTAAACCTTAAATTTGTAATATTTAGTTTAAATATGTATAAAAATAGACTCTTTTTATTTTGAATGAAATGGATATGATCATTTTCTTATGAGAACTGCATTGGTGAACAAAAACTCCTTCAACCAAGAAAAATGTTTTAAACTCTATTATCTCCTAAATTTTGATGAAGAAGAAAAGTTGAATTATTATCTTTGGTATAAAAAGACAGTCAATTCTTCATTAAATAAATAAACTATTAGTATTAATTGTCAAATTAGTAAAAATAGAAATTAAAATCTTATATAAGGGCAATATTGTAAATGACTTGATAAATTTAATCCAAAAGTACTTCCTTAGAGCATTTACAAAAGGTCAATAGAGTTTAATAAGTTAATTTTGGTTAGAAATTCATTTTTCTGTTTTAGACTAAAGTTCACCTAAACCTACCCCAGACCAAATCACTAGAAGTGATTTTTTGAACACTACTCAACATCTTTTGGGTTTTTCTAAGATTTTTGTAAAATCACAAATTAAGGAGAATTTGTGAGACTTATTTTGATGAGAAAAGAAAAAGAGTGCAATATAATCCATGAGAGACTGAGAGTAAAGAAAAGTATTGTAGCATGATCTATACGAGAGCAAAGAAAACAATGAGAGTTTTCTTAAATTCTAAGGCACACTATGAAAAAATTTGGTCTTCTCAAGGAGTTATTTTGAGAACATAACAATGGAGAATTGGAGTCTTCAACATGATTTTTTCAAGTAAGTTCATATTACTGTATGTGTTTAAATGTTTTTTTATTTTACAATTAATTTTCATATATTATTTCTAAAAATATATGAAAAAAGAAAATATATAAAATTAAGAATGATGATGCGAAGAAAATCAGTAGGCTGGATGCTTCGGACTTGAAAGGACTACTGGTTCTTTCTACGGCCTGAAAAGGAAAGAAAAGCGTATCAAAGGCGACCGGGGCTGCCGGCCAAAAATCCTCCGATGGCAAAGTTAGTTTTTCCCTCTATGTAATCTGAGTTCCAACTTTTTTGGAGTAAAAACCGAACATCCCTTGGCTTTGTCTGAAGCAGCCTTTATATAGTGTTCTTATAGGCAGTTATCAAAACTGGAACTTCTCCTGGATTCAAGGAGAAGTAGAAATCAGACGTAACTTGCATAACCGTTTGGAAGTTATGCTCTTGTTTCGCAACGGATACATGACGATTATGCGTGGGATAAGGGATTGTCACATTATGTTCGGAGATTCTTCTAAGTATGATATCCTCGTCCTGGAGTTCCTTCGTTGAGTGTCCCTAAATTCCAAGTGTAGCATACTCGTCCACGAGTTTTATGTGGACGAGTCCTCTCGGGGCAGGTCGCGCGCATCCCCTGGACGAAGGATGTAGCTTCACTATCATTCTCTGGACGACCTTGTCCGTTACCCTCGTCCTGAGGATAACTCCTGGACGGCTGCCGAGGTGATGACCGTCCAGGGACGGTCTCAGCGTTTTCGTCCCACATCAAAGAATATCTTTCAAATATAATTTTTTAAATCAAAATATAATAAACATAAACATAAAAATTAAAATTAAAATATATGCGCATGCATACATAAATACACACACACACACACATATACTTCCTTTTTTTTCTTTCTAAAATTTAAATACAAGTATATATGATTTTCTCATTAAAATTTAAATCTATTAGACTGTTTATACTTTTTCCTCCTTTAATTTTTTTTTTTTTTGAGGGGAAACAATGAAAATTTATTAAAATACGCCTCTAGAATCGGCTTGTACAACTAAATAAAGGTGGTGGAACATCCTCCATCCACATTAGAAAATCTGGTATGCCAATAGCATATCTAGCCAGACCATGAGCTACAGAATTACCTTCTCGCATTGTATGAGAATAAAGTAATTTAACAAATTGTGAGGATAAACCCTTCACCTCGTCTATAAATAAACCAAATGGAGCTAAAGAAACAGCATCTTCCCTATGAGCCTTAAACACTTCCAAATTTAAGATGCTAAAAATTCCAAATTTTTAGAATTTGAAAAATTTTCTACTCAAAAAGTATAACATTGGTTGCTTACTTATTGTATTAATCTTTTTTTTCCCTCTTCCATTAGGTAGATTTTCTACTGCCTTTCTTTCAAAATGATTGATTTTCAACTCAATATTTTAACTTTGTTTTTGTATGGGGTCCAAATTGAGTTGGTCCCTATGAAAATAGCTTTGTAGTTTTCATCAAATCACTATAATATTTTATTTAGATCATTCTTAGTTCAATTCCATTATCATCATATATTTGAAAAAAATTAATACTCCTATAATGTATTTTTTATTACCAAGAACATTAAAAACTTTATTAAAGTTTTGCAGCGTTGAATCTAATCTTGTTGGCTTAGGGCTAGACAGTTTTGTCATAATTGACGGCAATTTCTCCCAACAACTATTAAGATGTGCTTATTATCAGATATTAAATTTTAATCAAAATAATCTTTAGCTTCAAAAAATCAAATATACGTCAACTACTTGCTTAAATGTTTTTTTTTTCAAACATGCATACTTTATTTTTATTGTCTTTTTAGAAACAACATCTTGATTTATAACTTATTGTTTATATATAATATATAGTTTAAGACATTGGAAAGGGTTGGCACTTCTTGGAGTTGCTACCAGAGACATTCAAGGTTAAATCTTTCCCCAATTATTGAATTAGAGAGAGAGAGAGAGAGAGAGAGAGAGAGAGAGAGAGAGAGAGAGAGAGAGAATTTTTTTAATATAACATTTAATTAAAGACATAACAAACAATAACACATATGTGAACAAGAACTTAAGCAACATGACATCTTTTTTTATTATGAACCTATAAACAAATAAATCTTTTTTTGTCAAATATAAACTTGAGAACATTGTTCTAATTAATTTAACTAGTAAAGTTTCTTATCGTTAAATAAAAAATCTAGAATTTGTACTGCGCCTATACTAAAAAGCGATTTGTTATAAGATCAATATTCATGGAATGGACATCATATGTTGAAATTCTTTTATTTCTATTCCAATAATAATAATAATAATAATAATAATTGAGCATATATGTAAAGTTTTAATGTCAATTTTAGACCATATATGTTAAAGATGCTCGAATTTCAAAGCCCTCATTCTTTGAACGTGTTTGAATGTCTAAAGATAATCCAAACTCACTTTGGTGTGCCTTTCTCATCACTAATAACTTATTAGGATGATCTTCATAACATGAGCTAAAATAAAATGGGTTTATAGTTTGTTATATATGGTTCAAATAGTTCACTATAATAACTTTATGTAATATTTTCATATCATCAAGCTACTGTCAATGTATTTAGTGTAGGTATTTGCTTTCATCTCTATCACTTATATGGTTGTAAATTTTTAATTTTAGGTGTCTATTTTTTGAATGGCTCTATTTAGTATTCATCTCAATGACATACATAAATGGTATTCTCTAGTCTTCTAACTTGCCCTCACATCAGCAACAAAGTATGTTGCCACTTCCAAGCATTGTTCCATCTACACCATTACCAAGGATGCCACCACCGTCTAGCATAGCTCCATCCCAAGTACAGCCTAAGCTATCAAGGGAATCATCTACATGCTCCTACATTAGAACCTACATGCCCATTTTCCTCGCATACTCACCATCCGCGTACTGAGCCATCAAGTTATATGACTTATATATACTGAATATCTTTCAAAAATTTATATTCATAGCATATGTTAATTAGAGTTTTCATTTTCTCATTATTGTATTGATTCAATACATGAGGTTGAGGAACTCTAAAAGGACTACAAGGAGGCGAAGAAAGTTATTGGGAGTAATGATGGCAAGTTGTCGATTACGTTTTCAACTAAGTTTGATGGGCCTATTGACATTAATCGTTGCTCTTTCATCAAAGAAATAGAGTTCCAAATGAACAACATTGCAAAGTTGGTGGTCTGAAAAAATGGTTAGATATACCACATGAGAATAGAAACTCCATGAAAGATAAAATTTTGGTATGTATAGACTCCACGAATAAAATTAAAGCCTTTTAATACATATTTTTTAAAACTGTATAAGGCTTATGTACATAATATAATTTAAATGTTATTAGAATTGATGGACACTAGAGGATAATGATTTTTCATGGGATAAGATTTACACAATTGTCCAAGAGAGGTATAGGGTCTGGCAAAATACTTTTTCAATAACATTTATACTTTAGAGCATATGAAGACGATAGAGATGCATAACTTTGAAATAACCTCAAGAGCTTAGCGCAGTTGATTGGGAGGAAATGAATCAAATGATTAATAAACATTTTGGATCACAAGATTTTTAGGTAAAAAATTAAGCGCTTTGTCTAATTCTAAAATAGATTTGTTTAAACAATCATTGTATTGGTAGTAAATCATTTTTACAAGATAGTTATGAAAATGTAGGGTTTTTTTTTTTGGGGGGGGGGGGTGGAGAGATGGTTATAAGGTCTAATATTATTGAATTATTGAAGACCCATTCTATATATAATATTAATACTGTAGTTATGATTAACTGATAATAATATGGTTATGTATTTGTTTATATATCAGCGTAATCCAGAAACTCAAGAAGAATTCGATGATCTTGAATAGTTGGCCTCTCAAAATTTTGAGCTAACAAATAAATAGAGAATATTGGCTAAATGAACCAATGGACCTAAAATATAAAAAATAGGCTATAATAGCATGATCCCTTCAAAAAAGAAAGTTTTTAACAAAAACAAATCAATCCTTTTGCTTAACCATTCATTTTATCAAAAAATTTATTTTCTTATGTCCATGAGGATTATATATTTGTTTTTGACTTATCAAAAAAGAATTAATTCTTTTTTCTCTTATTTTATTTTTTGAATATTTTTTTACATCCCAACAAACTAGACAACTTTTGTTTATCATTAAAATTCTAGTAGTCAGTTCTTTTTAATCTTATATACTAAAGTTAATAATCTTATTTAAAATATATTTATAACTTATGACATTCTCTATTATTATTAGAGATTTATATAGTTAATTGTGTATGAATGTGTGTGTTTGGGAGAGGGGGGGGGGGGGTCCGAGAGCAGCACCTCTGCTGGATCGTGTTTGAGGAGTGTGCAAGCCTAATAGAGACCCCAAGCTAGGAAAACTGATAGAACCTGGACAAGGACCCTGTCAACTCGAGAACATCCCTCGGCCGTGGACTTCCTGAAGTGGGCGAGGGGAATCCCACCCCTTGCTGGATAGCATGAATTGAGGGAAGCAACAACAGCCAATTTGGTGAGAGAGAAGGAGGAAGGAAACTTCCCATAGAAGCCTTCATCACATCTGCATTAAATGCTCTACAACAACTATGTTAACCACATTAATGACTAAATGACACCTGAACAATGTCAAGACAGCCTGTAGTTCATTCATCACTCCCCCTAAAGGTGGGATGAGACAAGTATCTAAGGGAGATCAACCATCCTCCATATGGAGGGTTAAGATGAAAAGAAAATCACTATAAAAGGAAAGGGAATTCCCTTGAACAGGGAGGAAAAAATGGGAGATTAGTAAGAGATCACTCTAACTTGTATCCCCCCAAAGTGTAATAAGCTACCTCGACTGATCAAGGAGACATTTAAAGACTCCTTTTTTGTCTTTCACTTGCTATTTTATTTTTCTTTTCATATGGATCTTTTTCTTCGACTCCAGACCTGAAGATTAGAAGCCCACATGTTGGTCTACTGCACCCATCTCTACAAATTAATTGTTGTGGGCTTACTACCAAAGCCCAACTCTCTCTTAGTGGGCCTTTGGTACTCATTTTTGCCCCACACAAAATTTGTTTTAAATTTATAATAATCAATTTATCAATACCATAATTCAGTCTCCCAAACAAAAAGTCCTAGTCTCACCATTGTAAATGATACTATAATTTTGGTAAGTGTATTGCACCAAAGCCTATTCCTAAATCCTAATTCAACCTTGTGCTGCCCCATCATTGGTTATGCCATTAACATGATCAATTTTGGTTTAATTCGCTATTTCTCCTTCTTAAGATTGTTTCTTTGTCGAGATTGTTGATTTCTTGTTGTCAAGGATGTACTCAGATGCACATGAATTACCGTTTTGCTTTCCTTTTTTTTTTTTTTTTTCATGTGAAAATGACATCTTTCTTATTAAGGGCGAGGCCCCTATCCTATGCACAACAGTATAGGATAGGACTGGACACAGGACTAACACATGACCGATTTAGGACATGTGCCCACATCACCTTCAATGTACAAAAGCACAAGAGGGAAGCCAAAATCCTATTACTTCTTCACTTCTTAACTTTTTTCATTTAAGGGTTTGAGATTAAAATTTGTCTTGTTTTAACTCTCAATCTCAGTCAATGAAAGCAATTGCACTTGATCTCAACCCAAGGGACATGTAACTAATTTCTGATGATTAATGAAGAAACTAATAGTTTCATGTTTTGACCATCGATTGTCTATCTCCGCTTCTCTGCTTCCGTTCCATTGGAAGAGTCTGGGTTCAAATTCCGGAGACTGTAAATCCCCTTAGAACATTCTGTAGCTAAAAGAATAAAAGTTCCATGCCCTGTGTGATCATGACACGACTGGGCTGTGCTGGTGATTTATAAGACTAACTTAAAAATATCAAACTAGTGTCTCCATAATAACATTATTACTATACAATTATATACTAGGTGCATAATTGTTATACATACTAACAAATTGGAAGTCCCTTCGGGGACATCCAATACTAACAAATTGGAAAAGATTGCTAAACCCAAAAAACCTAGTAGCGTCAATGCTTCTTTTCCTTTGCTAGGCGTTCTTCTAATTTATCATAGAATTCCAACAAGGACAGTAGAAGTACAGCTTTCTAGCACATCAAGAGGAGCGCTTCACGATTACGGCCAAGCAAACTTAGTGCTGTTGCAGCTATGTGATGTCCAGTCAACCCAGCCAGAGAAAGCTGTTCGTCTGCTGATGCATGCTCAATGTAGTTGTCTGGTAGCACAATTGGACGCCACTTGAAAAGTTGATTCATAAAAATTTAAGAAAAGAATACAAATTAGACGGTTGATAAAGTAATAATGACTCATTTTAAACAAGATTTTGAATGTTACAATTGCATTAAAATTACAGTGAAATCATGATTACATCCATTTATCCATAGGTATCCAAAGAGAGCATCAAGGGAACTACCCACAAATAAATGCACACAAACATAAGTTTCATTTACGTATTTTCTAATCTTTGTACCAAACCATAAATGAAAATAAAATTCAGAAATTACTTAGGTTTCTCCAAATAAAAAATGTGTCCCTAAAGTGTGGCCAACCCTGACTAATTTATTAAGGATTCATAGCCAGTCCCAAAAATTTGTTGTTGTGCATGCAGGTGCATCTCTAGGTTTCTCATCCAGACAGTAGATAGCAAGTTGCCCCCCCTCCACCTATATCCTTTCTCTACCAAATGAACTCCAAGAAAAACTTAACCCTAGGCCCAACTTCTCTCTCTCTCAACAGGAAGATGAATTAATCATTATCTATGTCACTAACAATGTTACCTTAGTTCTTCCATCCAGTTTTCCATCAAGTGCAATGAACTGTGCAACATGGGATCCAAATCCTCCAATAGAGCCTTCCTCAACCGTGATCAGAAATGCATGGTTTTCACAAAGCTGTCTGATAAGCTTAATGTCTAGAGGCTTGCAGAACCTTGCGTCAGCCACTGTCACCTCAACACCAAGCTTCAAAAGAAGGGACCGAGCCTTAAGACAATTCTGAACCATTGCCCCATACCCGAGCAAAGCAACATCTTTACCCTCTGCAAGAACTTTCCCTTTTCCAATCTGCTCTAGAATACAATTTCGTCACACAATGGGCATTGAAAATGAATATTTAATACCACTAAGAATGCAAGAAGAATAATAGATGATGAACATGTCATTACTTTTAATTTTTGAATATCATAGGTAATATAAACTCTTGCAAAGCAATAGTAATTGAAATGATTTTCAAAGTAATATAACCAAAAATTTATGGGGTTCAGGAGATTACCTCTATGGGAATCCCACTGCATATAGAGTAGTCTGCCTGTACAATGGCCCCCCTAGGATACCGGAAGCAAACTGGTTGATCATCAATTTGGGCTGCAGTAGCCACCATGTGGACAAGCTCATCCTCATTGGATGGTGCCATAACTATCATATTTGGTAAGCATGACATGAATGTTATATCGAATGCCCCACACTGCATTGGGCCATCAGATCCTACAACTCCTGCACTAGTAATGACAAATCGCACTGGAATTCTCTGCCGATCTACATCATGGACCACCTAAACAACACAAGGAAAATAAGAATGCGTTTACATGCTAAAGCCAAACACCCAAAGCTTGCAACAACACAAATTACTTCACTGAAAAAGTTTTCCCCACAGGAAAAATCTTATATGAAACAAGAGGAGCCATATGATAAAGTTGAGAGAGAGAGAGAGAGAGAGAGAGACGGGGGGGGGGGGGGTGTGAAGAACCTGATCATAAGCTCTTTGTAAAAAAGTGGAAGGGATTATACAAAATGGCTTCAATCCACCACAAGACAAACCAGCAGAATATGTAACTGCATGTTGCTCTGCAATTCCCACGTCAAAAAACTTGTCTGGAAATTTTTCCTGAAATAGTTGAAGTGATGGTTCCATTTGCATTCCCGCGTGAACTGTCACAATATCTTTATCCTTCAATGCCTCCAAAACTAAAGCCTCCACAAAGCAATCACTATATGTCAATGGGTGGATACTAGATGGTGATGAATCAGAATTACTTGAATCTGCTAGGCAAGAAAAAGGGAAAACAATTGAAGTGTTAAGCCCAACTGAGGATGACTTTTTTGTTCTGTATATAAAGAAAAAGTCACGCCAGAAAAGCAACATGTAAAAATTAACCCTCTGCTGTGCACAGCTGACACAAGGGAGTAGTTTAGCGCCTGCTATTCATTACTCAATATATTACCAATCCTCAGTCCAAGTGTAAGCCAGAGAGAAGCTGAGTAGTTCAGTTTATATTTGACTTGATTTCTATTTAAAACTTTAAAAAAGTAGGCATCAGCTACATGACAGTATTTGTTTTTTTATGATGTGGACCCTCACCAAGGCAGGCCCTTTGGACACACTCCGGGGGAGTGAGCATCGAATGCAGAACCCCACCTGCCAGAACCTTGTTTTAGGTAATCCAGGGGAACTCCTAATAGGGATCGAACCCAAGATGTCTGGGTCTACAAATCATCCCAAGCCTCCAACCACTAGGCTGTATCCTGACGGGTTAACTACATGACAGTACTAAATTCACTAAAGGATCCCATCTTCACAAAAAAGACACTGTTGATTACAGAAGTGTAGATGATTAATCCTATGTTTAAATAAAAGTAGAATTTGGTTTATATGTGTGAACACACTTGTTAGTACCACCAAGCTCTTAGCTCTAGGACAACACATCCATGCTCACCTAAGTCCAAAGACAAGCATGAGCACCAGCTAAGCAAAACAAAACCAAAGTGAGCTATGCCAAGCTCAGTTATTACTCAATGTAACACAAGTGACTGATGAATCTCATGACTTAATGCAGAAAATTAAAAAAATAGATTATTGCAACAAACACCAGCAAGGAGAACAGAGCAAATGAAAATACCTTCAAGTTGCTTCTCTGCTACTTCACTCTTTCGATTATTTTCTGGTCCCTGATTTTCCTCTGTTATCACATGAACCAACACAGGACCCATTGAATCCAGAGATGCTACTTCTTGCAGAACGCATATCAGGTCTTCCATGTTATGCCCATCAACAGGGCCGATGTAATACAACCCAAGCTCTTCAAAAAGAGTTGATCCCAGTGGACCAATCATACCACGTGCATACTCATCAAGTTTGGCTGCTAATTCATGCATCCTCCTCCCAATTCTTTTAGTAACACCCTGACTAGAAACAAATGTTACTTTTATGGCAAAAGAACACAAATGATAATTCATGCGCATTCGCCTACCAATGCATGCTAACTATTGCAACAGAACATTCAAATTTCCAAAAGCCTCAAAAATTAAAAAATGAAGTTTTTCATAAAGCATATCTGACCAGAAAGCCTCCAACACATCCCATATAATTTTATAATTACTCAAATTAATCCTTCACACCAAGATTGCCTCAGGCTCACAGGAAATTTTGAAGTTCTATCTGGACTCCAATCATCCTCGGTCATATTAGACAAGATACCCAAATTTACAGTATGGTACTATGTGCCCATGAAACAGTCCATTAACTGGACATTAACTATGTTCTGCCAAAGAAAAAAAAATTATGCCCAAGGCAGGTATATCATAGAGATGCCAGTATCAGGAGCACATGTAATATTCAAACGTTACAAGGACCATCATATACATTCATCAAGAGCAGGTCAAAAATCTGCCAATCTGAAATTTAACACTACCAAAAGTTGCCACATCAGAGTGTTACAAATACGCAAGATCATGATCATGGAACAGAGATCAACAGAGCATATCCATTAAATGGTGTCAAGCTTAGCTAAATAAGTCTCTTGGGATAGTAACCAGAGAAAACCAAATCCCATTTTCAGTTAGGATTTTTTCCTTTAGTTTATCTTTTTGGTTGCAGGACCCAGGGGCAGTCACCGCCTATTGTGTACCTCATGGATATATATACATATATATATATAGACAGAGAGAGAGAGAGACACACACACACACACACACACACACACCAAAGGATTTTCTTTTTGAAAACAGGGATCTATTTAACGTCACAAAATGTGTAGGTTTGATTGTTCGAAATCTTCCAATCCTCCAAAGGTTGAGTCAATTAGAAGGGAAACAGAGAAATACCTTAGCAACTTCTCTCAACTTCCGGAAGGATTTACTTGACTGGAGCCTACTTAGAGAACTAGATAGAGCACTAATGGATGTCTTGGGGCCTTTTTCAATCTTGGGGCGTAAAGAGTGACGGCTGTCATTTAAAATCACTATCATATTTGAGTCCAGATAGCCCACATTACTCATTGCCTCATAGACCTGACCTGCCATAGTTGTCCCATTGCTGATGACAGTAACTATACGTTCCCTCTTCCCTTTAATATCACGTGCAATTGCCATACCTAGAAGAATAAATTTTTATTTTAATTGAAAGTTCCAAAATTGAAGTGGAGCTAATGAAGTTTTAGAAAGTATATATATAAGAAAGCTTCAACAATCACATAGTCTCACATTGATAACTTAACTGCCTAACATACAAATTAATCAAAATCAACGTCCAAAAACAGATTTAATTATTAGAAGGGAAGTAAATATTACCAAGCCCAGCAGAAATGCTGTTGCAACCATGCCCCGCACCAAATGGATCATAATCACTCTCAAATCGAGATGTGAAACCAGAAAGACCATTCTTTTCTCGAATTGTATGCATGAGGGGCCGCCTTCCTGTAAGAATTTTATGTGCATATGTCTGCAAAAAAAAAAAGAGAATGAATTAATGAATTTCTTTTATAAATGTTAAGGTGTGAATAGCCAATGTCTATTGCTTTGCTTTCAGTTATATCCACAATTTTGCTTTTAAACAACATTCGCATAAAATAGAATACAACAGGCAATCACTGTGCTTCCTCCCCCTAAACCACTCCACCCTCCTCTCCAACAACCTCGCACTCCCACAGAAAGAAATGTATAGATTATGGTCTTACTTGTGCCCCATCATCCCACAGTATCTTATCCATTGGAGCATGGAAAACATAGTGTATTGCAACTGTCAGCTCCACAACTGCCAAACTGGATCTAAAGGGTTTTTGAGTTCTTGACATTATGGAAGACAATTCCAAACGAATTTCATCAGCTAATTGTTTCAGTTCCTGCAAACACAACTCTTTAGTGAGCACAGAAGCTGTGAGCTTAGTATGATATGTATAAACCAAAAGAGTATCAATGCTTTTAAACTACCTTAGGAGACAAATTCTTCAAGTTGATTGGGTTTTCAATCACATCAAGTATTGGTGTTGAGACTTTCTCCCAGAAGAAATCATCAATATAAGGTAAAGAACCTAGTGGACTTACAAGTCCCTGCATCAAGAAAAATCAGATAATAACAAAGTTCAACAACGAATGATCATATAGATTATCAAATTGCAAGGATCATAACCAATGAAGATCAAACTGTATGTGAGCTCAGTGTTTACAATGCTTAAGAGTGCCAAGACAACTGATAGGTAAAATTAGAAAGGAAAGCATTCAAGAAAAGGTAGAATTCGATAATTGAGGATAAGATTGGAACAGTCTAGCTCACAAAGAAGTACAAGATGTAATATAGTGGAAGTTGAATTAGTTACAAGGATAAAGGTTGCAGACATGAGACATGAGACATGAAGGTCATAATTTCATAATACGGGCGATCCTAAAATGAGCAGAATGGCAACAAATTTCAGGTACCAAATCCAAAATACTTTAATCAAGGCTTTGCTGAGTTGAATGTGGGGTCTTGAGGCTTTAAGTAGACAATACTTCTGAATGCATGATCCAACCAAATTGTGTAGCAAAACTGCCAAACTTAATTAAAAGTTGTCTACTTTTTCAAAAAAGAAACATTTATATTAAACAAGGGGCCTACCAGGAAATTCCTTATTAAGGGCAAGCATTCATGTCCTCTAATTGCATACTCAGACAAGCAGAAAGAAGTGGATTTCAAACAGTTTAGTTACTGGTCTAAAGAATGTTAATGCTGCTTCCTCGAAAAGCTTGTACTAAGACATGACACAGAGGATAGCATTTTGGATGTTCTTGAATTCCAGGAACCAACTTCACAGCTAAACCAAACTTTTATAAGTTAATAATTGGAGGATGCCAGTAATGATCTTTTTAACTAATTCTACCTGTCCCAAATTGTTGGTCTTATTTAGAAAATTCAAATTTTTAAAGGAGCATCATTCAAAAGCGTTGTCTTTTAGTTAAAAAGGTAAAAATTTCAAAAACTGTCCTCATTAATATAAACTCTAGAGAAAGAATGGTATTGACTTTTTAAATAAAGTAAGGGGTAAGAGAGGAATTTTATTTATTAACTTTTCAAAGAGGACCACCCAAAATGGAATAGAGGATTAACAATTCGGGACAGAGGGAGTAATATGTGATTTGATTGAAGAATAACAAATAGAGGAAGTATACCAGATGTGCCAGATGCCGTTCATGATCTAATTTCACAGGTTTTGTGTGAGAAGCTTGGTGACAACTGATTGTGATGGCATCTTTGTACATGCTCAAAGAAATGACTATCGAAGTAAAAGCTATCTACTACGGGGCACATTTGTGGTAAGTAAACATGACAACCAAAGGGCTGCTGTTTACACAAATTCTTCAGAATTGATAAGAGACATCATCTTACAAGTTTAAGATGATTATTTGTTTGTTGGGAAGCCCCATTGGTCGCAAAACCATGAAGTGAAGATGACCAACCTGCATAGCGGGATATAGTCACATCTAGATATGATCTTCTTTACTTTATTAAAAAAGTTTATTAAATGTTAACTTAAATTCCCATTTTTTCCCAGCCAATGATCATAGATTTAATTTACTGAACCTTACTTTCATAATGTTACCTAAAAGTTGCAACTGACCCACCTAATGGAATAAAACATCACTTAGTTCAGTGTTAGATTATATTTCACAACTGGCCTTTGTAGTCAAGTGGCATCTCTCCCCTTCTGAGATGAGGTCTTAGGTCCAACGCATTCAGGGTTGTGATTTTTGGGGTTAAGGATATGTCTATCATTTGACAGAAAGATGAAATATCAGACAATGTAATCAATTTTTTCTCCAATTTTAAGCACAGGACTGGTCAGATCCTAGAATTCCATTTGGATCCAAATATCCTTTTGAAATTTGAAAGAGTAAATTTACTTTGCCGCCTTCTAGTTTCAAAGTGATATTTCTACCCTTATTTTACTTTTTCCCCATCTTTTTCTTCTCCGTACCACCACAATTTTTTGGAAACTAGTTTCTCATTCACACATAAAGCTTTCTTTTTTAAGAAGAAAAAAAAAGAAAAAGAAATCCCAGATGGCAAATAAAAGAGTTCCTACTAGCAGCTCAATAAAAAATGTCATTGTCAACACATTTCACGCACCAATGTCATAATAGATTCTGTAACATAACAAAATGAAGAACTAAAAGTATCAGTTACCACCAGGATAATCTAACAAGCCTGAACACATTTCAAGAATTTGTTTCCAACAAAGTTTCAATTATAAGTGTAACAAAACAATCTATGCTCAAACTAACCTTTTCCTTCTCTAACTCAGTTTCTTGGCAACCAAACAGAATATTAGAGCATATGGAAAAAAAAAAAAAAAAAAAGTTCAGCATACCTTAGAAGTAATGGCAGAACCAGAACAAGGGTAAAACTTAACTCTTGAGACTTCGACATTAAGAGGGAAACTAGAGCTTGAGCAGTTCATTCTATGAGGCAAAGCACCAATTTTTCCATGGGAATGGGCAGTGATTCCAAATGGGTACCCAACAGAAGCAGTACCCATCATGAAATAACAAGGACCCAACTCTCCAAAATTGATCAGTTTCAACTTTTCAGCCAAGAATCACAAATTCGAGTGCTCACTTGCAGGACTAGAACTGAAAAGTTATAAAAAAAAATAAAAAAATGAAGTGTAAATGAAGTAAAATATTCGGGAGTTTACAATGGTTGAGAATGTCTGTCCAAACATGGAAAGATAAGACAAAAGAGTTGCATAGAATGTCTGATTGAAACTTACAAACGGCTGAGAATATATATGTATATATATATATATATATATATATATACGGATTTGTGAGCGACCGATTCAAAGAAAACCAAATTCTAGTATATGTTTTGCTTGCAGACTGATCTATCCCAGAAAATAAACAAATAAAGAGATCTGCTTTCTTGTGGTTTTTTAATAAATAAAAAGGAGTTATTTTTAAGTTGGTAGTAAGATTTTAAATTTCACCACCGCACAGGATGCGACGTGGCTCTCAAGTATATAAATGTTCGTGGAGTAAGGGAAAGGTCGGAATTTAAGTTTCTATAAGAGAGTTTCAAACTCATATGCATTTAGATTAAATTAGACTAGAATTCTATTTTTTATAAAAAAAAAAAAAAATAATTTTCAGCTGTGTTTACTTTTTACAAAGGTGTTGAACCTTAAGAAGACAAAATGTTTAAAATATATAAACCAAATTATATTATTATATTATTTTCAAAATTATAGGTTGTCATTAATTGTTATGAATGGATAAAAAAATAATTTAAGTTGACGTTTCAAATTTAAAACCAATACTACTTATGATTTTTTCTTTAAAAAAAATTATTACTTATGATTTGTTGTGAAAGTATTGTGAACGGAACACTTTTTTTTTTATCTCCTAACATCACGTCACATAAAATTATTTAATTCTCATAATTTCATATGTTACTATTTTATTTTTTAACCATTTATTTTTTATTACAATCTTGGGATATCATTTTTTTTAAAATAGTAGAATAAATAGCTCCCCATACCACTACAGTACCATCATAATAAATACATATTAATAATTAATATAATTTTATATTTTATATTTAAATAAAAATATAGGATGGATAAATCATAAATCATATTTTGTTAAGTCTTTTTCATCTGATTAGTTATTTATATATTTTGGAGGAAATTTAATACAAAATCCTAAATTTAGACCATATTTTAGATTAGGTCACACAATTTTAATTTTGTCAATTAAAATATTAAAAAATTAAACTATTTTAATTTGAAGTGCTTGTCTACCTTTTTCACTTCCATTATTCTAAGAAATAGCAAAAAACATAAAACCATTTGATAAAATTTTATGTTTAACAATTTCACCTAAGTAACAAATTTAGATATATATATATATATATATATATATATATATATATGTGTGTGTGTGTGTGTGTGTGAGAAACTCCCTCTTGAAGACTTGAATCCCAACCCTTGCCCCACACTCCCACAAATTTAGATATTTTTATACTTGTTTTACTTTTATCTCTCCAAATGGAATTTTCTCTCTTTAGCTTCTTTATTCAATAACTATCAAATTGATATATGAACAAGTGAACGGTGAAAAGTAGACTTTAATTAATGGTTTCTCACTTTTTCTCTACTTCATTAATTCAGGGTTATTATTTTACTTTATTTTTTTCCTAGGAGAATTTTTACTTTAAATTGATGAAGTAAATACTTGGACTTACTCTTGCATAATTTGTTAGAAATTGGTAGTAAGGTGCACTAAGGGTCTAAATAAACGTTTTTCAGTTTTTTTTTTTTCTTTCTTTCTTTTCTAGTTGGATAGGTTTTTCTTCTTTTTTTTTTTTTTTTTAATTCGATAGTTACAATAATGAAAGAGAAATCAAACGCTGATACTCTTTGTAAAAGAGAGCAGTTTTATCATTGAACTTACAAGACTGTTAGCACTTTGGTCGTCCATTAAACAAGGGCAAATACTTCTTTTTTTGATAATCTATGAGGGCAAATAATTATTTAATTTACAATGTTACTCTTTCATTAATCATGGGGAGGTACAGATAAAGCACAAGCTTGCTTCATGTCCTGAAGGTATTTCACAAGGATGGTATCTATAATTTGTCCTAAATCTTATTAAATATTTAAGTTCTTAAAAAATGAACTAAATTTCATGTGTTTTATTTTGTATGTGTTAGGACATATGTGGAATTTGTTAGAGACATATGTTATGTAAATTGGTTAAACCTTTGATAAAATGCATTTTACTTGTAATTAGGTAGATCTAGGATAAGTTTAATACTTCAAGGAATAAGAGTTCAAGTTTAGTATTGAAGCCATGCAAATCTGTCCAAAAAACAAGTGAAGAAGTGCTGTTCATTAAAGCTCGACAGATCATATCTTTCGATGTTTAATGCTAATACTCGATAGCAGCTCAATGAAAGCTGTATCTGTCAAGAATTACGAAATTTAGATTTCCAGATCAGATTTCACGATATCCATGTGTATTTGTGTATGATTTCTTTTCTCACAACCCTAGACATATATAACGATTATTTTAAAGGCCGTCAAAGGTGATGCAACTTGATGAAAAGTCATTGTGCATGCAAATTGTGACCGGAGACAGAATTTGCCCTAGTTCATCATATTCTCTGTAGAAGCTACTGGGTCTCTGCTCCAAGGGTTTTGTAACCAATGAGCTTCTTGATCTTCATGTTGATGAACTGAAGAATTTTGCAACTAACATCTTTCTCAAGTTGGTGTGTTAGTCACGTACTAGAATTCATGCATCATTGGTTAGTCACGTACTAGAATTCGTATATTGAAATGAGAGATTGTCACTACGTTGCAAGTCCAATTGGGTATTAGGGTAAATGTTCAACTATAGGTTGGTATTAGGTATTAGGATTCCTTTTATTTGTAACCGCTTATTTTGATAATAGTGAATTCTCGGAAGTGGTGACTTTAAATTCACCTAGTGAAGTTTTGTCTTGGTAGTTTTCCCCATTCATAAAAAAATCACCTGTGTCAAATTTATTTTCCGTTGCATTTAACTTAGTTGGTGTTTTGTTTGTGCTACCACGCTTATTGCGTGTAATTTAATCTAATTAATTAACTTGGCTAATTAATTGATTAATTTACCAAAGGGGTCAATACATTCTTGGCCTATCAAGTGGTATCAGAATGGACACACTTTAATTAGGTTAATCTTTGTTGTGTGACCCATTAACTCCTGTTGTCATGGCTACAAGTGGCATGAAAAGATCTTTTATTTCAAATATATCTTGCTTTTCTAATCTCTATTTGATTGAGCGTTTCAAAAATTGTAAATCTAAAAGTTATTTGAAAGCTATCTTGATGATTGTTGAAAAATGTCTTAGTGTGACAAAGAAGAAACTAGATTGCCTCAAAATGAAAATGTGCAAAAGAGTTCATCCGAGAAAGGTGAAAATTAAAGATTTTGTACATAAATGGCAAATGAGAAAGAAAACCATTCCCACTGATTTGTCAAGCAAGCATGAAGTGTGTTTTATGATGAAGTCTGCATTTAAGGTAATGGACACATGTTTGTGGTACCTTGACAGTTGGTGCTCAAGACACATGATTGAAGACTGTTCTCTCTTCAAGGTTTTTGAGTCTAAGAAATGTGGAAATGTCACTTTCGGTGATAGGAGCAAATCACAAATGAAAGGGAAGGGAACCATCTCTCTGCTTGGACTACCAGACATTGCAAATGTGTTGTATGTAAAAGGTCTGAGAGTGATCTTGTTGAACATTAGTCAAATATGTGATCAAGATTTCTGTTAGGATCATGATTGTATACTGCTTAGTGTGTGCTCAGTTATAATGTGTTGTGTTTAATTGTACTGTGTGTTCTCATGATTGTATGCTGCTTAGTGTGTGCTCAGTTGTAATGTGTGTGCTTAGTTGTGATGTAACCTTTGGTGTAATATTGGTGTTGTATCTCAAGGTAGCTATCAAGCTTATTGGGTAGTTAAGTTTGTTAGTTAGTTAGATGGTACTAATGAAGTGGTGGAAGTTAGTTAAGGGAGGTAGTTAGTTATTGGCAGTTCACGAGGATTGATTGTACATTGTATATAGCTGAATTGATGAATGAGAAAAGGTAAGAAAGAACATTCCAGTTAACTTCCTCTTCTCTCCCTTAACCCCTACTCTGTTCTGGAGGTAGTTCCCTTGAAGCAACACTCTCTCTTTTTCTCTAATTCCCATATCCTTCATCTTCTTCCTTCCTTCCATTTTCAGATTTAGCTAAGCTCTTAACAACTTCATGGTGCTATTCTCAAAAGGGAAATGCCTTGTGTTGAATGAGTCTGGGAAGAAACTTATAAGTAGAGTCCGCACCCTAGATAATTGCTATGGATTGGTACCTAATGTTGATATTGTGTGAAATAGTATTCGTTTGCTAAATGAAGACCTATGACACCAAAGGATGGGACATGCTAGCTACAAACATCTACCAATTGTATCTAAGCATGAATCAGTGTTGGGAATACCAAAGCTCAGTAGGGTTAGCAGTGTTGTGTGTGGATCGTGTCAGCTTGGGAAACAAAAGAAAGCAAAACATCTAGGCACTCAAACATCAGCTACATCTAGACCTTTGGAGCTACTACATCTGGATCTTATGGGTCCAACTAGAATCAAATCTCTTGGAGGAAAGAGATACATCATGGTTGTAGTAGATGATTTCACCAGGTATACTTGGGTCATTCTTCTAAGATTCAAGTCAAATGCTCCTGAGCACATTAAAACTTTGTGTACAAGACTACAAAATGAGAAGAACATGAAGATTGATCGAATTCGCAGTGATCATGGTAAAGAATTCGATAACTCATACATAGAATCTTTTTGCACTAGATCTAGTATATCTTAAGAATTATCTGCTCCTATTACTCCTCAGTAAAATGATTTAGTAGAAAGAAAGAACAAAGTCATACAGGAGATGGCTAGAGCTATGTTACACAATAAAGATATGGCGAGAATCTATAGGGAGAAGCAGTCAACACCACATGTCATACGATTAACAGGGTATACTTTAGATCCAGTACAAAGAAGACACCTTATGAATTGTGGAAGGGAAGAAAGCCGAATGTGAAGTATTTTAGAATTTTTGAAAGTACTTGTTTCATTCTCAAGGATAGAGAGAATGTGGGAAAGTTTGACTCCTGAAGCCATGAAGGAATATTTTTGGGATACTCCTCCACAAGCAAAGCTTATTGGGTGTACAACAAAAGAACAAGAAGGTGATGGAAACTATCAATGTTGTTATTGATGAAGCTTCAGACTCTAAGTCTGAGAAAAGCAGTGAGGAAATACCTAAGGAAATTCTTTCTTTAAAGCCTAAGGCTGTTCAAGAAGTTGTTCAAAAGCCTATCTCTCCAATCACTCCAAGTGTTGTAGAAGTCTCAGCAAATATTTGTACATCAATTAAGTCTAAGTCTCATGAAGAGAAAGGACCTTCCTTAAGGATCAAGCTGAATCACCCTCATGATGTTATTGTGGGGAATATGAATGAACTTATACTAAGAAAGTGTAAAGTTAATAAATGTGTTGCTAAATTTGTGTCTTATTCTTGCTATTTGTTGTATGTTGAACCCATTAAGGTTGAGGATGCTCTCCAAGATGAAATATGGGTTGAGGCCATGCAAGATAAACTGCTTTAGTTTAAAAGGAATGATGTCTGGACCTTAGTACCTAGACCAGAAGGAGAGCACATCATTGGCACAAAATAGATATTTCGCAATAAAACTGATAAGGAGGGAAATGTGATCTGTAACAAGGCTCGTCTAGTGGCCTAATGATACTCTTAGCTGGAAGTAATGGATTTAATCATTTGCTCCTGTAGCTCGCATGGAATCCATTAGGGTTCTCCTAGCCCTAGCTTATCACATGAAGTTCAAGCTTTACCAAATGGATGTGAAGACTGCATTCTTGAATGATTTCTTAAAGAAGATGTTTATGTTGCTCAGCCAAAAGGATTCATTGATCCACACTTTTCGGATCATGTGTTGTATCTCAAGAAGGCTCTTTATGGATTAAAGCAAGCACCTAGATCTTGGTATAACCGGCTTATATAATACTTGGTTTCACATGGCTTCACAAGAGGACAAGTAGATCAAATTCTTTTTATCAAAAAGGAAAATGACGAGTTGATAGTAGCTCAAGTATATGTTGATGATATCATCTTCAGATCTACAAAGGATGAACTTGCTCAAAACTTTTCATAGCTTATGCAGGCCGAGTTTGAGATGAGCATGATTGGAGAGTTGATCAATTCTTGGAATGTAGATTCATCTATAAGAGTTAGGTATATTCATATCTCAATCTAAATATGCTAAAAATCTTATGAAAAAGTTTGGATTGGAATTTGCCAGTTTTGTTAGAACCCCCATGAGCCCAAATGTTAAACTCACTATTGATTTGTTAGGCAAAAGTGTTAAGTCTTCTTTATATAGAAGCATGATAGGTAGTCTTCTTTACCTTACTGCTAGTAGACCTAACATTAGTTACAGTGTAGGAGTTTGTGCTATATATCAGGCCAATCTCAAAGAGTCTCATATGATTTCTTTAAAAAAAAATCATAAATTATGTCAAATCTATTGCCGATTTCGGAGTGTGGTATAACAAGGACACTAATGATGTCTTAGTTGTATATTCTAATACAGACTGGGCTAGGAATGCTGATGATAGAAAAAGTACTTCGGGGAGTTTTTTTTATGTGGATAATAATATTGTTTCCTGGATGAGTAAAAAGTAGAATTCTATCTCATTATCCACTGTTGAAGCTAAATACATTACTGTTGGTAGTTATTGCACCCAACTTTTATGGATGCAAAAACTCCTTTTTGATTATGGTATTCGTCAAGAATATCTCACCATCTATTGTGACAATACCAGTGCCATTAACATCTCTAAAAACTCTATTCAACACTTTCGAAAAAAACATATAGAGATTTGCCACCACTTCATTCGAGAACTTGTCGAAGATGGCACACTTACTTTTGAGTTCATTCACACTGATGATCAGATGGCCGACTTGTTCACTAAGCCTCTTGATAGCAAACGCTTTGAATTCCTACGGCAAAACATTGTTGTTATCTTCATGGAGTGATCCTTCCTCTTTCTCCTATTTTCTCATGCATTTGTATCTAGTTCTATACTTTGCTTTGTTTAACATGTTTTTGTTTATTTGTTTTCAGTTTTACTTTTTTTTTTCTTCACAAAAATAAAAAAATGGAAAAATTAGAACAATACAAAAACAGTGTGTGTTTTATGTACATTTGTACTTGTATACCTTGGATGGTCATTGAAACAAAATTTTCTAAATTTTGTATTTTTTGTAACTTAGATGAACATCTCAATGCACAACTAAGCAAGTGAGTTTTGTGGCTCGTGTTTGTGATGAGTATGATTAAGAAATCTCTTGTACTTAACACTTATATCACTCTTTTTAATAGGAAGGACTAAAAAAATTCTAAGAGAAAGACATAAATAACCATCTCACCACTAAAACTTGTCAATCAAAAATAACATCTGTATGCTTCGGCATAGCAAAATTGTAATGTTTAAGCTTACATAATTGGGTAATTCTTTTCTCTCTCTTATATGCTCATGCATGATATGCTCAAAAAAAATATGCAAAGAAAAATATGCAAAGAAAAATAAAAGCAAAAAGAATAAAAGTGCTTTTAAATATGGTTGCAAGTGTTTCTAGGAAATGTGCGAGTTATAAGATATACCTCGAAGGTGATAGTCCCCATCAAGCAGTTATGATTGTGTGTGAGTGCATTTGATTTTTTCATATCTCAAATTGTCATAATATGATACACTTATGCACTCTTACCGTGTTTTTCACACATAACATGCAAATTCTTTGCTACTTTTGATACATGTGCAGGTACAATGTGATTTGGTCATCACAAAGAATACATGTGTTAATGTATACTCGCTAAATTGTCTTGACTTTTTTTTGAAATATAAAATTGTTTATACATGTTTAGCGTGTGTGTATGTGTTTTGGATCATAAATGCTTTGCATTTTTCTTGTTGAGAGATGTTTTTGAAAGCTTAACATGTTGATTGGATCTATGTTTGAGTAGCTTGTTTGTTGCATTAATCTCTATGTGTTTTTTCCTATCTTTGAAAAACTCCTTTTTATTAAGCTCAATAGCTTCTCGATAGATCCTTGACAGATTCTTATCTATTGAGCCCCTTGGACTTCCTTTCTTGACAAAAGTTAGTGCATACTCCATCCATCGAGCTTTTTGGAATTTGCCTCGATAGCTTCTCGATCCATCGAGAAACTTTCTGCTAGCTGATAGATTCTCGATAGAATCTCAATCCATCGAGGTACTTTTGCCGTTGACAGATTCTCGATAGCACCTCGACAGATTCATATCTGTCGAGATTTAGTACTTGACAGATCTCGAAAGCTCCTCGATCCATTGAGATGCAATTTCTATATATATACTTAGCACGAAATCAAATTCATTTTTCTCACTTCTCTCTCGACAAAAAATCTTTTCTCTCCTTCCAAACACTCTCTTCTCACTCAAATCCCTCTACCTGCATAATTTTCAGCCTAGACCAAGATCAAATCACTTGGTAACTGTCCTAAATCCTTCATTCTTCATGCATTCATGCTTTTTAGACTTAGGTTTTGGGATTTTTGAAAATTTTGGGGGTTTTTGGGGTTTTTGTGAATTTTTTGGGTTGGGTGTTGTTTATTGGATGCTACATGACCATGTATTGCATTCCATTAGCATTTTCATAATGTTTCATGCATTTAGATTTGTGCTTGATTATTGAAAATTGTGTGTTGGTAGGTTTGGATTGGGTTTCAACCCATGAAGCAATTTACATTTCGCACGTCACATGTTCATGCATATTCCATGCATACATACCATTTATTTTCTTTCGGTGTACTCTATTGTGATTATGTTCTGTATTCTCTCTCTCTCTCTCTCTCTCGGATAGATTGGGCATGGCACCTAAGCGCAAATCTAATCCGACTTGAAACCCTTTTTGTTTTGGGTCATCATCTTTTTCTAATCTCCCCGTTCCCCCTCTTCACGTTCGGTTCCGTGATGAGAAAGCCCATTAGGACTTCTTTGAGAAATTTTCTAAACGTGGCGTTCATCCGGAGCGCCATGTGATTCTGTCAAACTTTGCCGACACTCATCAGCTCGATGTCATTCACACTTGGGGATGGGGAATCTTTCTGTGAGATACCCTTGGGGTGTCCCATCGTGTTCATATAGGAGTTTTACTCCAATATGCACATTAACAATACCTTTGTACCTCAGTTTGCTACGCACATCAAAGGTACACGTATTGTAGTTACTCCTAATCTTGTATCCGAGATACTACATGTCTTGCCTGTAGCACATCTTGACTACCCCGCTTGTCAGCGTCAGAGAGTTGTGTCCTAAGACGAGCTTCTGTCTCACTTTTGTGAGACACCCTCCATATGGGGTAAGTGTCAAAACACCCCATGCTCAGGCTTTGCAAAAGGTCTGAGATTCCTTAATATGGTGATGACATTTGTTCTTACTCCACTATCTCACTATAACTCCATCACAAAATCTCGTGCTTGATTTTTGTTATCCCTCTTATAGGACCTCTCCATAAACTTCCCTTCTCATTTCACTATCTCTATCATAGATGTCTATAGGGATACGACGACCCATGATAAGCTCATTTTTCCTTCAGCTATCATGCAGATCCTTCGCCATTTTTTATCCCTATTCTTGATTTTCCCTACTATACTGTCATGGGTGCCATCAGTGTAGTGTTTGTTCGATAGAGCGAGGCCCAGCTTTGACCAATGTGGCCACAGATGGAGACGACTAATCCTCCAGCATCTTCTGTTCATTCCACCTTTGCTCCTTCTTCTTCGAGTGGCAGTGTGACTCTTGAGGCCATCATGTCACAACTTTAACGCATGGATGCTCGTCTTGATACTTTCACTACTGAGTTGTATTAGGTGAACACCCGTGTTGGTCGTATTACATGACAACAGGCTCGCCTCGGTGGTTTCGTCGCTTTTCCTTGTCCCTCTCCTTCTCTAGAGGCTTCAGCAGATAAGGATGACGATGATGGTGCTGATGATGATGATAGGGATGAGGATGCTAGCTCTTCCAATGATGATGAGACGAAGACCTCTCAGTGACTTACCCTTTGTCATTTGTGACAAAAAGGGGGAGTAGTTTTGAGATGATAAGAGTAGTCTTGTACTTAGGGGAAGAGTTAGCATAGGGTATTTTTTGAGTGTATATATTTTGAGGGAAGTAGTAATGATTTTATGTATTTTTCTTTTCTTTATCTTTAGTTACATTATCCTCTTGTACACCGGTCTTGTGACCATTTGTTTATGACATATATTGTATTTATTTTCTTTTATATATATGATGATTTATGTTGTTTTTCATCTATCTCTTCATGTGTTGTTTATTTTCTCTCTTTATACACATGTTCTTTATGTATGCATTCTTTTATTTCTATTTTACACTAAGATGCCTTGATGAGTTTTGTTTAAAGTGTTTCAAAAAGACAGGTTGTGAAAATCTATCATGCCATGAACTCTCTTCTTGCAAAGTTTTTCAAGAGTTTGTGTTAGGATTAGATTTTATTGTAATAAACAAGTGGTTATGAGTTTAGTTATTTAAGACTTCTCACATAATTCATTTGTTTGTTATGGTTTTGTCACGAATTGCCAAAGTGGGAGATTGTTAGGACATATGTGGAACTTGTTAGAGACATATATTATGTAAATTGGCTAATGTTTTGAAAAAATGCACTTTACTTGTAATTGGGTAGATCTAGAATGAGTTTAGTACTTCAAAGAACAAGACTTCAAGTTTAGTATTGAAGCCATACAAATCTGTCTAAGAAAAAAAAATGAAGAAGTTCTATTCATTAAAACTCGACAGATAGCTCGACAGATCATATCTATTGAGGTTTAATGCTATTACTCGACAGTAGCTCGACAGAAGCTGTATTTGTTGAGAAGTACAAAATTTGGATTTCCAAATCAGATTTCATGCATATCTATGTGTACTTGTGTAGGGTTTCTTTTCTCATAATCCTAGACATATAAAAGGATTATTTTAAGGGCCGTTAAAGATGATTCAAGGTGATGCAACTTGATGAAAAGTCATTGTGCATGCAAATTGTGACCGAAGATAGAATTTGCCCTAGTTCATCATATTCTCTGTAGAAGCTACTGTGTCTTTGCGCCAAGGGTTTTGTAACCAAGGTTCTTTTTGATCTTCATGTTAGTGAACTGAAGAACTTTGCAGCCAACATCTTCCTCAAGTTGGTGTGTTAGTCATGTACTGAGATTTGTGCATTATTGGTTAGTCATGTACTGAGATTCGTGCATCGAAATGAAAAATTGCCTCTACATTGCAAGTTCAATTTGGTATTGGAGTAAGGGTTAAACTGTAGGTTGGTATTAGGTATTGGGATTTTTTTTACTTGTAATCGCTTGTTTTGGTAATAGTGGATTCTCGAGAATAGTAACCTTAAATTCACCCGGTAGAATTTTGCCTCGACGATTTTCCTCATTCATAAACAAATCACCTGTGTTAAATTTATTTTCCACTGCATTTAACTTAATTGGTGATTTGTTTGTTCTACCACACTTATTGCATGTAATTGAATCTAATTAATTAACTTGGCTAATTAATTGATTAATTTACCAAATGGGTCAATACATTCTTGGCCTATTAGTATGTTTTTTTTTACTATTGATTTCATGGGAATCAAAATTGCAACTGAGGTTAGATTTGAGAGCAAAACTATTATTCCGTAAAGGATACTCCATCTCTTTGTGGTATACAATGAGACATTCAAGCCTAAGCCAATGCCAAGTGAAACAAAGGCAAAAGAAAATGCGTTCATTGGCTAATTGCAGATGTTGAAATGCAGAGCTCATCTGTTATGATTACGCAATTGTGGTATTCTTAAAAAGGCAATCAACCCAGTATTGTACTAATCATCACAAAAGCTCAGATGGTATTCAAGCACAAATGGGAACTTCAATACTACTAGCACAACAAACAAATCATACCATGGAAAAGTAATTTTGGGAAGTTTTTTGGGAAGAAAACAAAGAAAAAGAAAAAAAAAAAAGGAAAAAGAAGTTTCTCCGTTCTAGTCCTTCTTAATTGTTGCAACAGAACGTGCTTTCAGATTCAGGAAGATAGACCTGAAGTTAGCGAATCAGAACAAGAGTGCATCAGTACTAAATAATTCACACTGAACACATTATATTCATTAGACTATAAAAATATACTAGAATGTTGTTACATGCATGAATGTAAAGTTGAATAAGTGATGCTACCAAATTAATCAAGGTCAACTAAGAGAAAACACCATTAACATTTATATCACATTTTGGTCATGCTAATGGGATCTAAGGGTATGTTTGGAATTGAGGGAGATGAGGGGAGGGGAGAGGAGATGTGAGGTGAGAAGAATGTGACTGGCTCATAGCAGGTTTTTAATGTTTGATATAGATCTGCCAACAAATCCAAATGTAACATGATTCTTGTTCCAACTATTTTACTCAGATTTGGGAAAATTAAAATAAATGCATGAATGATTAGGCACTTCACTTAATAAACAGACACACACAAGATGCCTGATACAGACAAACAGTACTTATATAATAGAAATGATTAAGTAGTACATCGGTTACTACTTAAATGTAGAGCTATATCCAAAATAGTCTATTCCTTTTTCTCACAAAAAATATGAATAAAAAAGGTTTGAAGTTTAAAAATTTGTACGTTTGCAAATGATAGAATACATTGTTACACAATTTGCTACTCCCATTAATTTAGCTGAGCACCAGGCTTGCCTAAGTCTGTCAAAAATGTCTCTCATCATGGATAGAGAATTCATGATTTCAAGTAGCTTCTACCACTATTGCATTAACAAATTTATAGTAGACTACAAGTGCCCTGTTTCTCCACACTACTTCAGGCAAGAGAAAATAAGAGTTTGGTCCAGAAGGCAAGGAGCTAGTCAGCCTTATTTAGAGCAGCGAATTCATGATCTTGCCCCTTGGCAGGAATATATCCTTATTTACAGCTGTGAATTCTACCAATGTAGTACTTTATCTAGGCCTAACAGCTGGTATTCAAACCATAAATAGCAAAGTTCTGTTGTAGATAACTATAATTAAGAATATGGAGAAACTAGCATAAAGGGATGCAAGAAGTTTTTCATTGAAAAAAAAAGGATTTGTTAGGAAAAAGCACCAACAGAAAGCTATCTTTAGGATGGTGATTTCCCTACTTAGATGGAAATGGTGTCAAGAAAATCCTAATCTGAGGATAAAATGCCTAACACTTAGGAATAGTTTACACGGCACTCCTTAATATTCTCTCAATCAGAACTCTATCCAAAAACAAAGGAAATCATATATAGATTGGTATAAAATTGGTATGAAGCGAAGGACTAGAAAGTAGCTTTTTTTCTTCTAGTTTCTCAATCTCATGAACAATCATACATATGGCCTATAAATAGTTCTGAGACCCTAACTTTGCGCATTTTTGGAAATGTTGCAAGTTTACTCTTTTAAAACTTAATGGCTGTTGGCTAAAGTCACAATATCAAAGGTTCCAAGATGTAACCGTTTATAATGGTTATTTCTTGCATCATCATTTCAACTTTCTTCAGTTTTACGCCACTATGCATAGTTGAATATTATTTAACATCATACAAAAATGACAATCCCCCACCTATTTTCAAATAATAACATAACATAAATATATAACATCAGGCATTATATAATGCATGCCTATTGGTGGACTATGGCTTGAAACTTGAATTGAAAATAATTCAATGAACCTCAAGTGTTAAAAGAGGATCGAACCTTGATCTTATTGTTGAGAATTCAAAGAATGAATGTATTATACATGGGTTATATATATATCAAATAAGAACAAAATCAGGTATTATATAACGCATGCCAATAGGTGGACTACACCTTGAACCTTGGGTTATTAAGAGGAGTAAACCTTAATTTTAGGTTGTGGATTCGCTTGAGGATTAAAAATTGATCTTAAGTTTGAGAATTCAAAGAATAAATATTCACAGTATATAAGGGTTCATACTTGCAAAGGAAAAATCATCAAGAGCATCCATAACCACTTCATTACTCCACATTAAAAGCTATGAGCTCTGTCAAGGATAATGTCCAATTTTTCTCATTATGGAATTACAGTGCATTAGCTAGATATGAGAGTTTAGTAGGAAGAGGATTAGACTTACCTCAACTATTTCTTAAATATGCAATGTAATGGAAATGAAACTTTCACATTCATATTTCTAAGATAATTCTTGATTAAATTGCCTTGAACTTTTATGCACATGATTTTCAGTTTACAAAGTTACACTTAATTGACATCAGTGTGAGAGCATGTTTCAATCAAGACTGTCTAACAGTTCCATATCTCTCATGGTTTCACTAATTTTCCCACCAGAAAAAGGGTTTAGTAAGGGGGTCTGTTAACATATGATCAGTTGGTTGATATTCGTTTACCGATTTACCTTTTTTTCACAAGACTTCTTTTGTGACTGTATCATAGTAATATGTTTGCTATTACTAGACATCCTCTTATTCCTTGTATTATGAATAGCAAGAAACAAGTACATTTATAATTCAAAACATAACGCATAGTATGTTTTAAATATCTCAGAATATTAATTTCTTTCCCATCTCCAATACTAGGGTCACTAGTGAATCAACTTAATACATCAACAACACATGATGTACCATGTCTAGTATAAAATAATTGCTTACATTAAGCTACCAATCATTTAGCATACTCTTCTTGATTAAGAAGTGCATCATTATTAGGTATCAGCTTGCAATGTGAATCAATTGGAGTCTTACTAGGTTCACCATTAAAATAATTAAAATTTCTTAACACTTTCTCAATGTAATGAGATTGATCAAAATTATTTCATCATTTCTTTTAACTTATTTAAAACCAAAAAGTTCACCTTGGTACTGTTCATACAGTGTAAGCTTTAGCCAATGGGCAATAATTTTTAAACGACCAAACTTACAACCTTTCTGAAAAGGGTCAAAGTTATAGTATCAGGCCTATTTCTAGGCTACATGTTGTTGTGCATGAGTGAAAAAAACTAGAATATAAAAAGCTGCTATCTTGTCCTCTATTGTTGTTCATGAGATTGAAAAAACCAAAATATAAAAAACTTCTACTTTCTTGTCCTCTGTTTTCTATAATCTTCCTATATCTTACTTTCTTCTTGATATATTTATTTCCTTTGTCTTTTGTGTTGGGTTCTGATTGAAAGAACATTAATGGGAAATCTTAACCCGAGATCATCTGCATCTAAGTGAGGAAATCACTATCCTAAATGTAGCTTCCGGGAAATGCCTTGCCTAACAAATCCTTATATCCCATTACAAACTTCTTCCATCCTTTCTACACTTGTTTCTCCATATTCTGAATTACAGTTATCTACAACAATTTTAGTATAGTGATCTTCATGGTTAGAGTGGAGAAACATAAGACATTTAATCATCTCGACTACTAACAATGGAACTTCAAGATTTTCTATCGATTGATAATTACAAACTTCTTTCATCCTTTTAGCTCACTTTAATTAATTAATTTATTTTTTGCTAAACTCCTTTTAACTTACTAGTTTCTCTATATTCTGAATTATAGTTACGTACAACACATTCAACATGGTAATTGCAAGTGGTCTTCCTTCGTGGAATCATAAGTATTTTTATGATATATCCACTTAATCTATAGGGTTTCTTGTTTAGTCCATTCCATAACTTTTGGGGTCCAGAATTAAGATGCTTTTGAAGATGATGTATCTTGTGCTAAACTGTTGCTTCCTTGTGTAGTTCAAATTTTAAATTCGTATTTAATAAAATATTTATGTTAACTACTCACATAAGGTAAATAATGCAGACGAATAATGTAAGGTAAATAAAAGCAGGCAAAGTTAGAGGATGTAGGATCGCACCAGCATGAGGCAACAAAGCTGTGAAATATAACGCGGAATTGCACAGGCATATACTGGTAATTAATCCAACCAATTATAGGCCAAAACTGCAGGTCACACACATCAAAGTGTTAGTGCTGCCAATTTATGAATTGGCTTGCATGTCAAACAACAAAAGATGGTCACCAATACCTTCCACGCAGTCAACTGAATAGTGGGGTAGTCCTTTCTAACTTTATTCTTCACTAAAGCCCATGGTCTTCCTGCAATACCAGACTATAGCTTTACTTTCTAAATAATATAAAAAATTGTATAAGCAAAGCTATTTGTCCTTCCAAGTTTTAGATGGTGTTTATTGACTCAGCATTCTGAGGTATAAGCATATCTCATGAAATGTCAAGTTTTCTCAGGGTCTATTTTTGACAAAAATTATCATTATCATTATATGGATAAGTATTTTTAACAAAAGTTATAGAGTGAACTGGCCAAGGGTTAAATGCCACAAAAGAACAGGTAACAGGAAAGATGCAACTGTGCACGCGTTTGTGTCCCAATTAGTCCTAGGCATGGATTTTAGGGGTTCCATGATGGAGGATTGAGGGTTTGATCATGTGCATGACAGTTCTGGTGTACTGCATATGTTATTAGCCCTCCAATCAACCTTGCCTTGAGAATATATCTCTTCTAAGCTTATGGCTAACAAGATGCCTGTCTTCCTATGTTTGACTGCAGAAGTGCTTTCAGACTATTTTTATCCCTCTCTCTCTCTCTCTCTCTCTCAACAAGTAACCACAAGGATATAATACCACTATGTTAGAACACACATTTTTTTAACCCTTTCAAGTTCCTTTCTGGTACATAGAAGAATACAATAAAATATGAAATCATATACCAAAGAAAAGCATTTAGTGGTAACAAAGCACTCATGCCTTTATAAAGGTACATAAGATTGAATTCCTGGCCGTGAGCAATTTCAACTAAAAGACTTAGTTTCACCAATTAACCTAAAACTAAAAGACTTAGTTTCACCAATGAACTTTAGGTTAATTGGTGTTTCCAACAAAAAATTTTATAGTTTGATTCCGCCTTCCCCAGTCGGACTCTAGAAAACACTAGTTACATCTATGCTATTTTCTAAAAGAATTAGTCAAACTACATTAATTAGCAATCATTGTAATCATGTATATAACCCAATTTGACCTAGTAAATGTCCAATGTGGGACTCGACATACGAATGTGCAAAACACACACATCCAATCCACGTAATCTGGGGTATCACATCCTAGATGCAAACCAACAGCTCTCGAAGTTTATATGTTGCGAGGTCTAGAAATTCGCATATTGTCTCTCTTCCCCAACCAAGCCCAACAAATGGTTCTGTTGCATTTTTCTTTTTCTTTTTTAATATTTTAGAGACCAGCAAACATTTAAAAATAATAAAAAAAAACCCATCTACAGCCTAAAAAAATATTCCTTTTACACTTTTAATTTTTTTTCACAAATTTTTTTAATAGAAGTTCCACTTCTTCCATTTGAAGTGGGGAATCTATTTTTCTTATAAAAACAAGGTAGTATACAGTATGGTTGAATTGCAAATTTTCAAGGTAGGTATTTCATTTTTTTTTTCCTTTCAATTTCTTATTTCTTCCTTTTAAATCAGTTTTACAATACTGCAACACCATATTTAGAGCTTATTTATTTATTCAGAATTGTGATAATTGGGGACAAAAGTTAGGGTAGAAAGAAGAAATATTTGGCATTGTACAATTTCTTAAATTAAATTTTTAAAAAAACATGTAGAGTTTAAAAAAAAAAATCAGCATATATACTAAAACTATAAATGCTTGCACATTGATTTATTTTCTTAATTTAATTTTAATTAATCGAATTAACTGTTAAATATAGATTACTCTTGTATGTTATTTGTTGATTGATATATCATATATATCTTTTAATGGACACTAGGCCAGAAAAATTAAAGTATAATTTATATTTCTGTTATATTTTTTTTAACAATTAAAACTTTGTTTAATTATTTATTTTATTACTTATATTAATTAGCATTTTAGAATCAATTTTGTTTTCAAAATTTTCTCTTAGTCTTGAGTCTTGACACTCTGAACTAAAACTTAGCTTTGTTACTGCCAGATATTATATATAGTTAGAACAATGGTTAAATGATTAAAATCACCACATTTTTTAACATCTTGATTTTTTGGAACAATTAATAATTTATTATGGTATCAAAACAAAAGGCTAAGGAAAATTTGATTGGGGAAGAAATCTCCTCTAATTCATTGGATCAAAACCAAAGAAATATATATATATATATATATATATATATATATATATATATTTATTCAATCAGCACTCTTTGGAATGTAGCACTGTTCTTTTTCTTTTCAGAAATGCAAAGACAGACCCATTACAAGTACAACAGCAGCAAGAACAACATTACAAGTTTACAACAACTTGTAAACTAATTACTGCAAAAAATGAATTATGAAACCAAGAAAGTATAAATGCAAAATAAAGAAGCCAAAACAGAGCTTAACAAAGTAAGGCACAACCCAAATTGAAGTTAACAGATTCCAAATAATGGATGCAATCATGAAATGGAACACAGAACATGTGAGGAGATGGCATGATTGTCACACGTACCTTCAATTACCAAGCCATAGTACAGCAAGAAGAAAAAGTTGTTCCAAGGAGACGTTGTTAACTGTTCTAGTATTACCTAATTATAGAAGACTTCATTCATCAATCCATGATCAAAAAATTTCATGCTGGCTAGAATAGTACAAAAGATTCATTTCAATAACCTCAAACTTGGTTGAAATAGACTAACAAAGAAAATGAACTGAAGCAAAAGAATTACCTTCTTGGCAACAGTTTCGTTGCCCTTCTTCCCTTTGAAAATTTGTTCCATCAATTTGTGGAGAAAATGCCCAAAAGGTCCTGAATATGCAAATCCATAGATCTGCAAAGCATTTTATTTTTTTTTAGCAAAGAAAAAAAATACCATGAAACAAGAAGTCAACAACTCACTACTAACGGTTTATGGCAAATAAAAAATCAAATAATTTGAGTTTGGCTGCTGACAAAAGGTGACAAAATAATAAAATCTTTTTGTTTTTACTCTTCAAGAATAGCTTAACACAACTATTTGTACAGTCACCAGATTTAACCAATTCATGGAAAAGAAAACAACATAAAACATGACTAAAAGGCCAAAACTTAAAAGTTTGACTTTGATTAACAGCTTAGCATCAGAAGAAAACAAAGCAAAGGCAATAGAATCAAAAGGTAGGCATACCATGAAAAGAAGTAATCTTTTCAATTGAAGTTTCTTGACTCCAGAAATCTTTTGAGCAACTGCATCACTACATCCAGCTAAAACCCCAGCTGTAATTGCCTAATAACAGAACAATTTGAAGCAAATATTATAATGATGCAAAAAAAAAAAAAAAAAAAAAACAACAACAATAACAAAAAACAAATACAAAAGTGTTATATCATGCGAGGAAAAAAAAAAAAGAGATGGATTTGAATGAAAAATAAAAGAAACCTTGGTTCTGAGAGGATGATGTTGAAGCTGCAGAAGATATTTCTTCCAAGCGACGGTGACAATGTCAGACATGGTGTTTGATCAAACGTCAACTCTATCTATCTGGGTTTTATTTGGTATTAGGAGAGAGAGAGAGAGAGAGAGAAGGAATTAATAAAAGGAAATGGGATTGGATAGATATGAATTGAAGGGCACTAAAAATAGTGGGATAGGATTGTCCTAATCCTAAACAATGTCCTTCAATTCATAGTAATGTTAGGTGGCGAAGTAAAGACAGCTTTGAAGAGGAAGATTATATATAACCTCAACCCAAGAATAGAATACAATAGAATAGAAAAGTAATGGTGGAAGACGAAGACCAAAGGTTCAGACTTCAAACTTCAAACCCAACAACTTTGTCATTGTCTTATATTAAAAATATGATTCACGTCGTCTTACAATCGCAGGTTTATAATAAAAAAATGTTTTGCCTCACGGGGCCCTACATAACTATAACCCATAAGGTCTAAAGCACCTTTTTTTTTTTTTGCATAAATAATAATAATTATTAAAAAAAGAAAACACACATGGAAATGCAATGCAATAAAAGTTTCGATTAGTTTGCGTTTGGGTCTACCTTAAAAAACTAGTTCTATTGTACTTTTTGGTATTATTTATGAGTCTCATTATACTATTTCAGCTAACTTTACCTTTATTTATAATACTTTTAGCAAAAAAATTTTAATTTCAGTAAAATAAGTGGATCCCAAACAGACTCTTAAATGTTGGGGCCACTTTTGACAAATTTCTTTTTATAATTATCTGATACGTCTAGAAACACGTCCACCTTAGAATAAATAAATAAATAAATATATATATATATATATATATAATTATTCCCTAAAAAAAGGGTTAAGTTTTGTGCTATACAAGCTTTTCAGGATTTATAATTTTACACATTATTAATCTAATGCATATTTTTTTTTAATTGAATTTAAACTATACTTTATATTTAAATCCCACATTAAAATCATAGTATATCATATAAACTTCAAACAATCACCCTCTTTTTCTTTCAAGATTTTCCATACTCACTTCCACACCAACACATACCATTAGGAATAAAGAAGACAAAGCAATAGCGAAAGAAAACAATTATATTTCACTAACATCAAGCCCGAAAGACTTCCAAACATCTAAGGTTAAAACTGAACCTGGCAAAGTTTGCTTTTTAAGTTGAGATTTGCGTTGTCCTTGTCCACAAGCTCAAACGCACGTTACTACTCAACCGAGAGAAAAGAGCTAGAGATAGAGAATGCAAAGCGCCTTTATTAAAGACTTTCAACAGTACATGGATACTTCACTTGTTCCATTAGAATTTCCCAATACATTGTATGATGGAGTCAGCCAAATCTCGTCGCGGTTTTTACTTCTAAACTCACACCAATAAACACCACTTCTCTGCCTTTGCCAGCCGCCTCCAACTCTTCCTCAGCTCATCTCCGTCTCTAGACTCTCTCCTCGCATTTAAGGGCATCATCGCTAATCTCTCATATGCTACCAAATGACACTGGTGTAGAGAGAGAAATTTTCAATCAAGTACAAATTGCCACGTAGTACCACAAAATCCATGTGGTACATTCGAAACGGTCAATTACAAATTTCCATGTGCAACTTAGTAGGTTTTATTGTTATTATTCAGGGATCAATGTAAATATTCCATATGTTACTGAATAGAAATTACAAAAAATACCAAAGAGCGAATAAAAAGTTGTCGATATTTTAGTTTAAAATGGCATAAGCAATCTAGTCAAATGTTGCTATATGTTATTTTAAATTAAAATACTTTGTTTAATGAAAATATCACGTATCCCTTAGAGAACAAGGTTTTTTTTATTTTTTATTTTTATTTAAAGAAATACGTGAGTTTTATTACTATGAGGAAAGATACAAAGCATCCTGAACCACGAGGGACTCAACAAAAGATGGAGTTTCTTTTATCCATGTTACAAAGTTATCAATTTCTTTGACATAATGTGTCAAGGTATGAGCTGGTTTGTTTCCTTCATGTTGAACATACTGCGTGATTGTCTGAAGTTTTGTAACTTAACGTGAATGCCTCCTATGCAGTTTTCGATAGTAATTGGTACCGTGAACATGTCTGCAAGAGCTTCTGAGAGAGCTAAGGAGTCTGTCCCAAAGATAGCCTCTTGTATTCCGTTGTAAGTGGCGAAAGAGATTGCTTCCTCCATTGCTTTGGCTTAAGCTTCAAGTGGTCCTAGCGGTAATGGCTGATGCTTACTTAAGGCAGTAAGAACTGAGCCCTCATGATCACGCACAACTGACTTGGAATTTTTGAAGACAGCTGACAGTTGCATCCGTATTAACTTTATACCGTGGGAAAGAGGGAGGAGTCCACCGTGAGTCATCGACAGTCTTGGGCTGAAGTCGTCTGAGATGTGCTACCTGGAAATCCGCAAGTAGAGTTTGGGCTTTGTATATTATCTCCTCGCTGGATTGTCGTGGAGATCCAAGCCGAGATTTGTTTCTATTGCACCACATGCACCAAGTCAACGTGACAATTAGCTCAAGCATATGATGGAAATATGGATGTGCGCAGTGGAAAATAAACGGATCTACTTTATTCATAAAAGTTAACATGTACTATACAAGTTTCAGAATTTGAGAACAAGAGAGTGTACCTTGGAGCGGTGAATTTCAAAACCGAAGATCAGAAGCACTGGGGAAGACTTTCAATCTTCACTCCAATTCCACTAACGCCCAAGATGTGTGGTCTCTCAATCAGTTCCAAAAAGAAAAATGTCAAAGTGTCTAACACTTACTTGCACCACTTCGCAATAGTGTTCTTACAAAATTCTCTACAGAAAATTCTGTATGTTTCTCCCTTTGTATCTAACCGATTATCTAATTGGGCTAGCCTTTTGGGCATTTCCAATTGGGCTTAAGTGTGTGGCTTGGAGTGGGACCAAAAGGGACCAATAAGACACTAGCTCCAATGGGCCTTGAGCTTTGCTGTCAAGTCTTGACAAGTCCCAAGTTACCATTAACTATATTTAATACCACTATATAAATATAGTTGCACTCTAGGCCTTATCTATAAATTATATCCCAAAATTTTATTGTACATGTATCCCCTTCATAAAATATTCGTAGTAACACAAAGTCATGAATGTAGACTGCCACTTTGTAAATTACTACATCTTATCCTTGAGTACCCGGTTTAATCTTTTAAGTTATTCATTATATATTTATGAAATCCAATTTCATAAATATATACTCTAGTAACTATTTACTAAAGTAGTTAGGCCTAACATTCTGAATAACAAACCCATTAAACTTATCTCAAGGGAATATTTTGTATCTCCGTTAAGAACTATGAATTCCATCTTGAGAATATATGTTCCATCAACATTAAATGTGGTTGCCTAACATACTGAGGTTTTGACTATTATTCTAGATCTCACTCTTGATATATCAAAGCAACCTACATCTCATGATCAAGTCTATTATTCTCTCAGGATTAAAAGTTCATGCAAATACGAGTCGTGAGTTTTTTATTCATTTGACAGTCGTTGGAAGAATAATAAATTTCACACAGTCCAGTTCAATATGTTTTAACTCTTAAAACATATCAACTAGAAATCTTCATTTCCATGATCAAGACAAATCATCTTAGTTGATATGTTATAGTCTTCGCAGATGAAATGCCCAATTTCATCACCGACTACAAACTAAAATTCTGAGTTTACAAAGAACTTATGATTTATATCTTCTGTGACTTTTCACATAAATCACATACTATGCATCTCATGGACTATATGATAATGTCCCAATATTCATGTTACTATTATTTTTAGATACTAATAAAACAACTTTATTAAACACAACATTAGTCATACATAATGTCATAAATAATAACATACATAGCATCATACAATAGGATTTAAGGGCACTAATCCTAACAATCTCCCACTTACCCTAAAGACTATTGTGCACTAATCTAACTCCCATCTCCTCCAAATGTGACTCGAAAGTCCTTTGGGGCAAGGTTTTGGTAATGAGATCCGCTAGATTCTTTGCACCATCAATCTTTGCTACAACCACATCTCCACGAGAAACAATGTCTCGAATGATGTGATACTTTCTTTCTATGTGCTTTCCTTTCTTGTGATTCCTTAGATCTTTGGATTGTGCAACCGCTCCACTATTGTTGCAGAACAATGTAATAGGAACTTACTCAATTCTCATAATACTAAGATCAGAAAGGAATTTCTTAAGCCAAATATCCTCCTTTGCTGCCTCACAAGCAGCAACATATTCGGCTTCCATGGTGGAGTTGGCAATACAAGATTGCTTAACACTCCTCCAACTTATGGCTCCACCTCTTAAGATGAAAACACATCCCGACGTGGATTTTCTGAAATCTATATCCGACTGAAAATCCGACTCTGTATACCCAATGGGAATCAAATCCTCACAACGGTAAATAAGCATATAATCTCTCGTTCTCCGTAGATACTTGAGAATATGCTTTACAGCTTGCCAATATTTTGGTCCTGGATTTGATTGATATCGGCTAACCATGCCAACTGAATGACAAATATCCGGTCTAGTACAAAGCATGACATACATGAGACTTCCCACAGCAGAAGCATAGGGAACTTGTCTCATCATATTTTCCTCCTCTTGAGTCTTAGGCCTTTGGTCATCAGACAGAGGAACTCCATGTCTAAAAGGAAGTAATCCTTTCTTGGAGTTTTGCATGCTAAATCGTTCTAGAACCTTATCAATATATCCAGCTTGAGACAAGCCTAACATCTTATTCTTTCGATCTCGCCAAAGCTTGATCCCTAGAACATAGTTAACTTCGCCTAAGTCTTTCATATCAAATTGGCTTGACAACCAAACTTTAACCGATGACATTACTCTTACATCATTTCCAATGAGTAGAATGTCATCAACATAAAGCACTAAGAACATTACTACTTTGTTTTGATGTCTTTTGTACGCAGATGGTTCATCAAGATTTTGTTCAAAACCAAATAATTTGATTGCTTGATCAAATCTGATGTTTCATGACCTAGATGCTTGCTTAAATCCATAAATGGACCTTTTCAACTTGCATACCATATGCTCTTGGTTCTTTGCTATGAAACCTTCTGGTTGCAACATATAGATTTCTTCTTCAAAATTGTCATTTAAAAATGCAGTCTTGACATCCATTTGCCAAATCTCATAATCATAATGAGCAGTAATGGATAAGAGAATTCTGATAGATTTAAGTATGGCTACTAGCGAAAAAGTTTCATTATAGTCAATGCCTTCTTTTTGTGTATGCCTTCTTTTTGTGTATGCCTTTTGCCACTAGTCTTACTTTAAATGTTTCAACCTTTCCATCTATCCCTTTCTTCCTCTTGTAAACCTATTTGCAACCAACAGGTTTAATACCATTAGACGCCTCTATGAGATCCCAAACTTAATTGGGATACATGGAATCCAATTCAGATTTCATAGCATTGACCCAATGACGTGCATCTATATCATTTATTGCTTCATCATAAGTGTAGGGATCCAATTCAGCCTCTTCAGAGATAGTTTCATAAGTTTCTCTCAAACCTATGAATCTTACAAGAGGCCGAACAATTCTCCCACTATGACGAGGCACCCGTGTACTAGACATCTCATGAATAGTATATTATGGTGTATCCAATACAACCACATCATCCCTAGTTTCATCCATTGGTTGTTTAACTACAGGTTTATTCATTTCAGCTAAGACAAATCTACTTCTAGGAGTAAAATTATTCATATAGTCATTTTTCAAGAATTTGGCATTTGTGTTAACAAACACTTTATTATCCTTATGACTATAGAATAATCCTCCAACTGTTCCTTTTGGATAGCCTACAAAGAAAACCACTTCTGTTTTAGATTGTAACTTGTCAGACTTTCCTTTTAACACATGTGCTGGACAACCCCAAATATGGAGATGTCTCATACTAGGCTTACGCCCATTCCACAACTCTACAGGTGTTTTAGGAACAGACTTCGAATGTACTAAATTCAGAAGATATATTGCAGTACTTAAGGCATATCCTCAAAAAAATATTGGTAGAGTCGAAAAACTCATCATGGATCTAACCATATCTAAAAGAGTCATATTCCTTCTTTTTGCTACACCATTTGGTTGTGGAGTTCCAAGAGCAGTCAATTGGGATATAATCCCATTTTCAGTCAAGTAATCCTTAAAATCACCAAAAAGGTATTCGCCACCTCGATCAGATTGAATGGCCTTTATACATTTACCCAATTGATTCTCAACTTCAGCCCTAAACTCTTTGAACTTGTTAAAAGTTTCGGACTTCCGTTTCATTAGGTACACATAACCAAATCTAAAGTAATCATCAATGAAGGTGATGAAATACTCATAACCACCTCTTGCTTGAATTGACATAGGACCACATACATTTGAATGTATTAGTTCTAGCAAATCTTGAGCTCTTCTATCTTTTGCATTAAAAGGTCGTTTGGTCATTTTACCTTTTAAACAAGATTCACAAACTGGAAATTCATCAAAGTCCATGGGTCCCAAAAGTCCATCTTTGATAAGTCTTTGAATTATGTTTGAATTAATATGACCCAAACGCAAGTGCCAAAGATATGCTTCACTAGTAGAAGGGAACTTACTCTTTAATGATTTCACATGTGAATTATTATCTAATTTAGAATTGTATAATTCATGCTTATGAAGAGTTAAAATATAAAGACTATCAACAATATTGCCAGAACAGATAAACACTTTACCCTTCTTTATTACAACATTGTCTTTAAGGATAACACAATATCTATCTTTACCTAAAGAAGTTGCAGAAATTAAATTCCTACGAACATTAGGTACATAAAAACAGTCTTTCAATATTAAAACTCTAGACTCAAAGCACAAATTAAGCACTCCAACAGAAAAAACTAGAACTCTACTCCCATCCGCTAAGGTAAGAAACAATTCTCCTTCATTCAGCTTTCTGGTCTCTTGAAACCCCTGTAAAGAATTGCATATATGATTAGTACAACCTGAATCCACACACCAGGAATCCGTGGGTTTTTGTATCAAACATATTTCAAGAAGAAAGGAAGTTTTCATACCTTTGTTCTTGGCAGCCTTAAACTTTGGACAATTTCTCTTCCAATGTCCATTCTCATCACAATGGAAACACTTTCCTTTGAGCTTCTTTCCTTTGTTGGCAACTCCTAAGGCAATTCGCTTACCTTCTTGCTTAGTGAAGTCCTTCTTCTTCTTCTTCTTCTTACCTTTGCCTTTCGACTTAGGTTGAGAAGTAGAAGCTTCACCAACATTGGCTTCAACACTAGAAGTACCAAGGATGCCTTCTGCCACTACCAATTCATTCATTAATTCAGACAAAGACTAAACCTTTTTGTTCATATCATAATTCAGTCTGAATTCCTTGAATGATTCCGGTAGTGACTGGAGTATCATATCCACTTGGGATTCTCCATCAATGTCGGCACCTAAAACCTCTAATGTATTCAGATTAGAGATCATTGTAAGACAATGCTCTTTCACTGAAGTACTTTTAGCCATTTTGGTATTATAAATTTGCCTTATGGTTTCTTGCCTTGCTGAATGGCCTTGCTCACCAAACATCTCCTTCAGACTATGCATAATGTCCGAAGCAAGTTCTACATCCTGCATTTGATGCTGAAGAACATTTGAGATGGATGCTAGGATATAGCACTTGACCATTTCATTAGATTTCTGCCAACGATCATATCGTTGTTTTTCCTCAAGAGGAGCATTTAATGAATGAAAGCTAGGACATGGTTAAGTAAGTACATATTTGTGCTCTTTAGCTGTTAAAACAATATCCAAATTTCTTTTCTAGTCAATATAGTTGGATCCAGTCAGTTTGTTTTGATTAAGAATAGAAACAAGTGGGCTAAATGATGCCATGTTCAAATTTGAAAATAATAAACATGAATATAATAAGTAAACTGGACATTATCAATTTAGCATATAAACATATAGTATGGAACCTTAATAAAACCATAACATAATATATGCAACGACAACCTAATCATATATTCAATATTCCTCAGCATAGAGTGAACATTAAATATTATGATTGATTGAGAACTATTCTCATTATTAGTGCTATCATGATAACTCTTATCAAACACTAATAATATGCCATTTTACATTTAGCCTCTAAGTAATATTAGTAAGAACTCAACATAGAGGATACTATAATACTTAGTCTAGGGTATACCATTGTCTAGAATCATGTGTAGCCACATATCATCCATTTAACAGGCTTATTTCGTAGTACCACAATACAAACACCCTCCGCATGGAATGCAAAGCTCGAAACTAAGACAAGACGTTTGATTAAACCACTATAAACCAAGAAATTCAATCTTGTAGGACCATGAAATAAATACTCTCCGCATGGAATGCTAAGCTTGAGGCAAAGACAAAGTATATATTTCACACTACTATGAACCAACAATGGAGGTCGTGAGATCCAACCCTTGTATCTCTCTCCCACTAGATGTTTTAAGATGAAGGTTTTTAAATTTAAAACATGTATAAACTAATTACGCATTGCCTTGCTCTTTATATATGTAAAAACACTTTGGAAAAATTCTGAATCCACAATCCTTGATCGATCAAGGAAAGTTTTAGTTGCTCGATCGATCGAGAAAAATTTCTACGAAGCTCGATCGATTCTCTATAGATCCTCGATCAATCGAGAGATTGTCTGTCAGCTCGATAGATGCTCGACAGATCCTCGATCGATCGAGCGTTGCGAATTTTGAATTTTCCAAAATTTTTCTAAGATAGTTTTTCTACGTTTTCATGCACAAAACAACCAACATACGATCATAATGAACATAAATTGATATCAAAACTGAATTACATTGATGCTATAGCCTTAAAGTTCAGTTTAACATACTTAAAGTAAAAATTAAACAACATCATAACATCAAAATCAGTTTTTATCAATCAATAATTTCAACAATCATGTAGAAAACAAATTTCTAACAACATGAAACTATTGTCTATAATTCCGAAACTATAAACATGTTAAACAGATACGAAATGAAAACCTGGCTCTGATACCATTTGATGGAAATATGGATGTGCGCAACGGAAAACAAACGGAACTACTTCATTCATAAAAGTTAACATGTACTATATAAGTTTCAGAATTTGAGAACAAGAGAGTGTACTTTGGAGCGGTGAATTTCAAAACCGAAGATTAGAAGCACTTGGGAAGACTTTCAATCTTCACTTCAATTCCACTAACGCCTAAGATGTGTGGTCTCTCAATCAGTTCCAAAAGGAGAAATGTCAAAGTGTCTAACACTTACTTGTACCACTTCGCAATAGTGTTCTTACAAAATTCTCTACAGAAAATTTTGTATATTTCTCTCTTTGTGTCTAGCCGATTATTTAATTAGGCTGGCTTTTTGGGCCTTTCCAATTGGGCTTAAGTGTGTGGCTTGGAGTGGGACCAAAAGGAATTTATAAGACATTAGCTCCAATGGGCCTTGGGCTTTTCTATCAACTCTTGACAAGTCTCAAGTTACCATTAACTATATTTAATACCACTATATAAATATAGTTGCACTCTAGTACTTATCTATAAATTATATCTCAAGACTTTATTGTACATGCAACCCCTTCATAAAATATTCGTAGTAATACAAAGTTATGAATGTAGACTGACACTTTGTAAATTACTACATCTTATCCTTGAGTACCCGGTTTAATTTTTTAAGTTATTCATCATATATTTATGAAATTCAATTTCATAAATATATACTTTAGTAACTATTTACTAAAGTAGTTATGCCTAACATTCTGAATAACAAACCCATTAAACTTATCTCAAGGGAATATTTTGTATCTCCGTTAAGAGACTATGAATTCCATCTTGAGAATATATGTTCCATCAACATTAAATGTGGTTGCCCAACATATTGAGGTTTTGACCGTTATTCTAGATCTCACTCTTGATATATCAAAGCAATCTACATCTCATGATCAAGTCTATTATTCTCTCAGGATTAAGAGTTTATGCAAATACGAGTCGTGAGTTTATTATTCATTTGACAGCCGTTGGAAGAATAATAAATCTCACACAATCCAGTTTAATATGTTTTAACTCTTAAAACATATCAACTAGAAATCTTCATTTCCATGATCAAGACAAATCATCTTAGTTGATATGTTATAGTCTTCGCAGATGAAATGCCCAATTTCATCAACGACTACGAACTAAAATTCTGAGTTTACAAAGAACTTGTGATTTATATCTTTTGTGACTTTTCACATAAATCACATACAATACATCTCATGGACTATATGATAATATCTCAATATTCATGTTGCCATTATTTTTAGATAATAATAAAACAACTTTATTAAACATAACATTAAGTCATACATAATATCATAAATAATAACATACATAGTATTATACAATAGGATTTAAGGGCACTAATCCTAACAGCATATCATTTTCCACGTGTTGCATGAAGACAAGGTGCCAGAGAACGTCCATAAACTCTTTGTAGTGGACGTCTCTAATATCAAGTGGTAGTTTTGTTTTTTCCCATGTCTCACGTGCTCTGTCACAATTCCAAAAGATATGGGCACTAGTCTCCTCATGCATGGCGCAAGCTTCACAAGTGGCTTTCTCTAGAACTCCACGGTGGTATAGATTAACTTTGGTGGGTAGTATATTGCGTCAAATGGTTTTGATTTTGTTTGGAATATTGAGGCTCCAAATGGTGTTCCAAAACAAATGATGATCCTGGTCATTTGATGCACGACCTTCATGGGCTTGAGAGGATAAGGATAGAGCTAGCTTATATGCACTATTGACTGTAAAAATTCCTTTTTTGGATGGTAGGCCCAAATAAGACGATCTTTGGCATGACTGTAGCTACGTGGGATATTGAGGATTGTGTCGGCATCTTCAGGGAGAAAAATGTGGTTGATCAAGTCGAGCTTCCACTCTCATGTCTCATCATCAAGAAGGGTACATACCCGTGCATCCAAGGGGATTGTGTTTGGCGTGGAGATGGGTCGAAAGGTGGATTGTCTTGGGAGCCATCAGTCAAGCTAGACTTGTGCTGTTGTGCCATCACCAATCTGCCATCTACATTCGGCTCTAACCAAGTCTTGGGCAGCAATGATGCTTCGCCACGCATAAGAAGGTTTCAGGCCTAGTTCTGCCTGAAGAAAGTCAGTGTACGGAAAGTATCGAGCTTTGAGAACCCGGTAGACTAAAGATTTGGTGTTTGTTTGCAGCCGCTAACCTTGCTTGGCTAGGAGTGCCAAGTTAAAAGCTTTTAGATTACGAAAGTCCAAACCACCTTCCTTTTTTGTAGGGCTGTAAATGAACCAAGCTGATCATGAACAACTCGGGCTCGGCTCAATAAAAAAGCTTGTTCATGTTTGTTTGTTTATAAATAAGCCAAGTTTAAGCCTTAGTTTTAGATTTGTTTAATAAACAAGCCAAGCCCAAGTAAAAAAATTTGTCCACGAACAAGCTCATGTTCTATTAGGCTTGATACACAACAATTCAAGTATAGACTTATTTATAAGTTTATATGTGTTAGCTAAATATACTCTTTACACATATCTTAATAATAACATGGCCAACATGAAACCACTACCTATATTACCTTAATTTTTTCCTTCCCTTTAAACTGATAAAAAACCACTTTAGACTATAGTTACATTTAAAAATAAATAAATAATTAAGTAGGCCACATATGATCCTCCCCTATCAATTATCTAAATTAAAATTATGAAACATGTTAGTATTTTCTCATTCATAATAGTTACAAACATGTATTTTTCTAGTCCTTCACCATCTAACGTGAATGTAAAAATTGTATTTTGAACAATTGCTAAAGCTATAGAAAAGGAACGATGAATGAATGAATTTAATTATATGAATTATTAATTTAAATAATAGCTAATCATAAGCAAGACTAAATGCATAATAAAATGAATATATTATTTTCTTTTTCTTTTTTAAATTTTAGAGATTTAAGCATTTAATAATGTAATTTTTTTAAATCTCAGGCTCAAAAACTTGACATGAGCTTGAGTTTGAGCTTAATATTAAGCTTGAGTTTGGCTTGACTAGCTCAAACTTTTTTACTTTTCCATGAGCTCAAGTTCAAACACTATTTTTAAGCTTGTCACAAGCTCAAGTCAAGCTCGAGCTTTTGATTTTTCCTAACGAACCAAGCTTGAACATGCACTACTCGACAAAACTTGGCTCATTTACAACCCTACTTTTTTGGAACGTAGATGGACAACAAGACTAAAATAGCTTTAATGCATATATGTGGCTTGCCTCGGCTCTCTAAGACACTTGGTTAATATGTTGTCTTCCCTTTAATTAATAAGTTTTCAATATTTGAATTTTGTAACCCTATTAACCACGATTAGATACCGTGCTAGTTATGAAGGGATTGTGGCTGATTTCTTTGAGCTCCTTTCGCACACGTCTCGTCCACCTGATGCCACTTACCACAGTAAGGTTGCCAAAATATTTTGAAAACCCTAGTCTGCTCTATACTTAGGGTCAGCCCTTGCGTATGTAGCTGACAACCATAGTTAGAATCACCTATGAGAAGTTTTTGATGAAAATCACAAAAATTAATTAGTGCAACACCCTAGTCTCACGCTGTTGAGGAGTAAGGAGTGGATTTTAATTTGCACTCCATTTTTTCAACTATAGAAAGAGGATTCTGTACCCAAGGCAACAAAACACACACAAAAAAAAAAGAGAGATAAAAGCTATTAAAAGGAAAATGAAGGCTTGACATGCTCAAGACTTTCACAAGGATTTTTTAGGATTCTCTTCCTATAGTGTTTTTGATCTTTTAGTTTATACTTTTCCTTGCACTCCTGTGCTCTGCTTAGTGGGGAGATTCTGCTCCAAGACATCCAGGTGAGTTTCTTACTTTTTAGTTTTTTTACATTTTAGTTTTTATTCGCCCTTTAAAATTATGTCTTTAATTTTCAAATTTTAGCTTTTGTCCATGCTTTATAATTTTCCTATATTTTTTGTTTTTACACTTGAAAATGAGAGGATCCTACTCCCCACCATTGGGGCTTCATGGTACCCACCCCATTCATGGAGCATCCACATTAGTGAAGGAAAAAATTTAACAATTTAACACCACAAAAAACTACTTTATTTATTTTTTTCACCTCGCTTTACAAAACACTCAACATTAGTGGTTTTATTTTAACATTTAACATAATAAAATAATATAAACAATATAATAAAATAATATATTTATTACAATAAACAACCACCACCACTAATACAATAAAATAATATATCTTTTAATAATATATATATATATATATATATATATATATATATATATATATATATATATATATATATATATATATATATATATATATATGTCCCTCAGATTTTCCCAGAATCTCTTCAGGAAGCTCTCAGGTATTTTAGCTCAAGACTCTAAGTCAATAATCACAATTCCCAATTTCAAGCAATTTTGCATATGACCATCAGGTATAAAATCCATTGGATCAGTATGTGGTCCTATGCAATCAACAATAACCTGCTAAATAGGGAATTCTTAGTAAAGTGGTGGGATAGCCTTAAAATAGATCCAGTTATCGACCAGATAAATAAGGATTCCCCCCCTCCAGTCCACAAAGCCATAACCTAAAAGACAAGGTCCCAGTCTAGCCTAGAATCCGGCTCAGTCGCCGGAAAATCTAGCAAGGAATTAAAGGATCTTGCCGAACAGTTGCTCCTCCAGGCTTCACAAATAGAGTAAGAAGAAAAAGTTTCTCCTACCTCTTCTGAAGCATCCACCAATCGCCACCCATTTGACCCCCTCCAAGATTCTCAGAACCCTTATGAAGGCAATAATTTGGACAGCTCCTAGACTATCTAGTAGCACCAGTCACTATTTAGAATAGTTCTAAACAGTTCCAGATTCTTCAGATAGCACCAGTCATTATTCTGAACAGTATTAGCAGACAAGTTACTATTCATGAACAGTACCAGCCGACATAAAAAGACAAAACATGAAGAGTGTCGCAGCTTTGTTGCTCTTTCTAGATTCCCATCTACTTTCAATGGAAAATGGTTTCACACTCAGGAAAAGCAAATTACCTCCCCCACCCCCCCGTAGAATTTCAGGAATTTTCAGAGGATCCTAAGCTCCTCCCAAGCTATATAAAGAAGCTAAAGTTCCATTCAAAGATAGGCTTGGTTCAGCATAACTCCCTTTTATAGAATCCCTTTGTAGTCCTATATTAGGAACATTGTCCAATCCTGTAATCTAATGGCATTTTCAATTTTTAGTTTTCTATGTAGTCTTATGGCTTCAGTCAACCATTTCGCATAAGTTGTAACTTACCATGAGTGGTATCAAAGTCAAGTTGGCCGATAATAGTTGTAAGTTACATTCATTAAGCATTAATTTCAGTTTCAAGTTACAGGGGATACATTCCATGACTGGTTGCCTTTCCTAATTTTAAGCCTCAAATGCCTATTTCCAGCTAAACGGCCACTTGCTTAGGATTCCAGGACTTACAGGTCAAACTTGTTCTCCCTGAAACAAACTGTAGGGCTAAACATAGACACTAAAAAGAAGCAGATGACTAGAAGATAACTGGTTAACATAAACTGATAATATAGAATTTTTAAATAGGAGTGATAAGAGAATGTTACAACCACAACAGTTTTAGAAAATAGGAAATATAATAAAAGATAAGAATGGAGAAGATATAACAGATGTAGAAGTAGATGAAGGGGAGAGGGAGAGTTATTATAAAATAAATGTAAACTTTGAGGCACAAGAAAATTGGGGAACAATTAGCTTGTGAGATCGCCCAAATAGAAATCAGAAACTTTGAGGAAAAACTCAAGCAGGAAGTCTGCTCTAACCTACCCATGACCTTTTGGCATAGAAAGAGACACGAAGTGACTCTTCCATATGTCAAAGATTTCAAAGAAAATGATATCCCAACCAAAGCTCGCCCCATCCAAATGAGCAAGGAGTTCATGGAATTTTGCAAAGCCGAGATAGAGGACCTCCTTAGCAAGGGAATCATTAGAAAGTCTAAGTCACCTTGGTCATGTCCAGCCTTTTACGTCCAGAAGAATGTTGAGATAGAGAGAGGTGTACCTAGATTAGTCATCAACTACAAGCCCCTTAACAAAGTTCTAGAATGAGTTAGGTATCATATCCCCAATAAAAGAGACTTAGTTAACAGGCTTAGTAAAACAGTCATCTTCAATAAGTTTGACATAAAAAGTGGGTTTTGGAAGATACAAATCAGAGAGTTGGATAGGTATAAGACAACCTTCACCACACCCTGTCATTATGAATGGAACGTAATGCCTTTCAGTTTAAAGAATGCATCCAGTGAATTCCAAAACATCATGAATGAGATTTTCAATCCATTATCCAGTCACTCCATTATTTACAACGATGATGTACTCATTTTTTCAGAATCCACTGAACAACATTGGAAACACTTGCTAGCATTCCTTCATACAGTTAAGCTCAATGGCCTTGTTGTTTTAGCTTCAAAACTCAAACTTTTCCAAACACCTATTTGGTTCTTAGGCTTTGATATCCATCATGGTTTAATCAAACCCATAGATAGAGCCATTCAATTTGCAGACAAGTTTCCTGATCAAATCCTAGAAAAAACTCAACTTCAAAGATTTCTAGGATCCCTAAAATACATTTCAGATTTCTATCAAAATCTTAGACAGCAATGCAAGCCCCTTTTTTGATAGACTTCAAACAAATCCACTTCCTTGGACTCAAACCCATACTTCTACCGTTCAAGAAATCAAAAAATATGTCAAGATCCTCCCTTGTTTTGGAATTCCCTCAGTAAATTCCTTCAAAATTGTCTAGACAGATGTCTCTAACATTGGTTATGGAGACATTCTCCTTCAGCGTACTAGTCCTATATATATATATTACCTTCTTAGCTATAGTGCACAACCATCTTTGGCTATGCACTGTAGTGCAATAGCCAAATGATATGGCTATATCTCCACCAATGCACTAGCTTTTTGTGACACTTTTGTTATATCTAGTTGCTAAATTTAGCATTTTAACTATATGCTTTTACCAATACAAATGCTAGGGGCTTAATAAATATGTTATAAGTGTGTATTTGTTAAGGGAAGTAAAATCTTAACACTAAAATGGTTCTTCCATGAAATAATATTCCTATAAACCATCAAATTCTTCTTTCATCATGGTAAACTGAACTCTCAATTCAAAAAGGAAAAAACATAATAATTTGCATTGACACTTTCGATTTAAAAAACATAATATTAAAAGGAAAATGCATGTACAGTAGGGTCCATAGCTCAGTGGTAGAGCATTTGACTGCAGATCAAGAGGTCACCGGTTCGAACCCGGTTGGGCCCTCTTTTTATATTAACTTTATTTTTATATATCAAAAACCAAACCCAAGAATCAAATGAAGCTTCAGCGAGTAGGAGGTCGATATTGATATTCGAGTTCATCTAATCATGGATTCAACCTCTGGTGGGCCAGTCCAACCTAGTACATTAAAAGCAACGTTAGATTAATATTAATAATAATAATAATAATAATAATAATAATAAGATGGGCCGAAAACATCTTTATATCAATAAAGTCAACCTTTTTGTAAGTTTTTTTGGACCAATTTTATAGGTGGTAAAGTTAAAAAGGTAACCTTCTAAGTTTTATTTGTCATTTTAGTATTGTTTTCAATCATTTTATTAATTTATGCCAATTTTTTATTAGAAAGATCTTACAATAAATCACCCTTAACGGAAGTGTCCGTTAACATTTTCTTAATAATAATAACTACTCGCTAACCTGTGTGATGCACAAAAAAACTATTGATTTTGAAAAAAAAAAAAATCCAACAATGTGTAAAACTTTAAAAGGCAACTTTCTGAGTTTTATTTGTCATTTTAGTATTATTTTCAATCATTTCATTAATTTATACTAATTTTTTATTAGAAGGATCCTACAATAAATCACCCTTAACGGAAGTGTCTGTTAACATTTTCTTAATAATAATAACTACTTGCTAACCTGTGCAATGAACAGAAAAACTATTGATTTTGAAAAAAAAAAAAATCCAACAATGTGTAAATAGACATTCTGAAAAAAATAATAATTGAAATTAATCCAAATAAATAATTAATTAACAAAAAATATAGTTTTTAATAAGAAAACAAAAAATCACATGAACCTAAATAAAAAGCATTTAAAGTGAAGAATTAAGATCGCAAATACCAAAAACCCTAAGACTTAAAATTTCAAAATTTATAGAATCCTCAAATTCTACTTCAGAACCAAACCAAATTCAAAAAATTTATATATAACATACCAAATAAAAATTTATTGTTCTCTAGGCTGAAAGACATAAGTTGCATATTTGATTTTTCTCCAAAAAAATAGAAATGCTTTATTTGCCATGTACAATATAAAAAATAATTAGTAGAAATTTCAACCCAAAACCAAATCCATGATTATCAATGTGTCTTTTTTTTTTTAGTCCTATCATAATTTTTGTTTTTATATAGATTATCAACGTTTGAGTTTGAGTTTAAGTTGGACTTATTAGAGGGATACAGTTTCACTCCTTGTTAAGTTTTGATAAAAAAAAATAATTTTATTTAAAAAAAAAATGATAATAATGAGTTTGAGTTTAAGTTGGACTTATTAATGAGATAAAATTTCACTCTTGGTTAAGTTTGGACTAAAAAAAATTTATTTAAATAAAATGATAATTTTATTTAAATATTGTGCTGACATGAAAAATTGTGAGAGTTTCAGAGAATTAAGTTTTTTATATAACTAGTCGCTAACCTGTGCAATGCACGGGATAGTTAAATAAAAATTTAAAGTACTTATTTTGTTTAAAAGTTTATGACTTAACTTTAAAAAATTTATAACTTGAAAATAAATGAAAATAAGTAATTTTTTGTTCAATATAATGATTTAGAAAAATTCTTTTTCTTTCATATCATTGGCTCCACGTAACACATTCCGGCGTGGGCTATTCTATGGTGATGACTTCACATAATACTCAACTGTAATTAAATCTACTATCCATCACCAATCTAATCTATATTATCTTGATAGTATATCTACAAATTGCATTCTCATATTCTTAGAGCTTGCCACATCATTATTATTATCTATATATAATATAAAAATGAAAATTTTAATTTTTTAAGATACTTACGTTAGAATTAAGATTAAAAAAATAATTATATATTTTTTTAATTAGACCTCACGTTAGAATTTTTTTTAAATGACTCACTTTAGGTTTCAAAAAAAGATAAAAAGAAAGATTCATGTAAAAAAAAAAAAAGAAACTTTAAGATTAAGGAAAAAAGAGAGAGACTCCTGTTAGGACTCTCTCACTATTTAGTATAAAAAATTAAAAAACTTTCATAAATTAAAATGATGATTTCACGTTAGAATATATATATTTTTAAAAAGATTCACTTTAGGTTTCAAAAAAATAAAAAAGAAACATTCACGTAAATAAAAAATTAAAAAAAAGCTTTAGGATTAAGGAAAAAAGAGAGACCTCTGTTAGGACTCTCTCACTATTTAGTTAAAAAAATTAAAGTTAAAAAAAAAAATTTTGGGATTAAGGAAAAAAGTGAGAGACTCCTATTATGACTCTCTCACTATATAGTTTAAGAAATTAAAATTTTTGTATAAATTAAAATGATGATGTGGAAAATTATGGGAGTTTCAGAAGCTTCCGTTATATATATATATATATATATATATATATATATATAGATAATAATAATAATAATATACAATTAAAAATATAATAAATATATTATCAATTTTGTTATAAAATAGTATAAATCTATATGATAATGAATATGAATATGATTAACAATACATCAACGACATAATAAAAAAAAAATTCATAAATCGTAATTATTTATTTATTTTATGTTTAAAAATATTTATACCCAATTTTATAATAACTTGCTAAATTATGCGATTGTGAGTAGTAGATATTTTCTACTTGGTAGTTTAATATTGATATGAATCTACAATTTTTCATTGACCACTTCACTCTCGCATAATTTAACAAATTTTGAAATTGAGTGTAGAAATAGTTTTGTCCACAATATTGTTGTGAAATTTATAGTACCCTCCTCACATTAATCATAATAATTTAACTTGGGTTAGTGTAAAACCTATGGATGGATCCATGCCTCTGTTTTTGAGCTCAGCGTGGGCACACGATTCACAGCAAAAATGTACACAACAATCACCACAGGGCTCAGCTGGTAATCCAAATTTTGCTCGTAATTTCCTTCTATAGATCCTGCAGGAGAGAACCCAATGACAATGGAAACCCATCAACAAGAAGTGCAAGCACCCTTGCCGACAACATGCTATGAAAAACGGCAGAAGTCAGTGGCAAACAAGAACAAAATCACATTGTTATTGCACAAAATTATATGTGTGAGGTTTAAGGTTGGCGAATTTCATGATAACAAAACTTTTTATGAATTTGTAATTGTGGTTTTTTTTTTTTTTTTGAATTCGTAATTGTGGTTGAGATATATATACAAGTTCAAACTGTATCATGATTCATGGGTAGACTTTAGCAAAAGTTAAAAAAGGGAAGCTTCTTGGAAGGTGTTTGATTTACAAACACCATTCCTTATTTACAAAAATACCAATTTGATTTTTTCCCCTTTAAAAACTAATTACACCACTTAAAAAAATTTCTTTTGAACCGTGCATTAGATTAACAATTTAAATATTATTATTATTATTATAAAACTAATTAATATATATTATCGGTAATTTCTAAATGATATTTATAAGCCGATATCAAAATATTTCGTTTAAGTGGACAAATTATAATGGGCACTGAAATGTTATTCAGAACTCTATAACTTTCAAAAAAGTGATTTTTGCAAAATTTTGACCAAAACGTTTTTAGAATTAAATTTTACCAAAAAAAAAAAAAAAACCTTGGCTTGGACATCAAACGTGCAGCTGAAATCACTTTTGAAAGAACATTTCTTAGTCTCAAATAATCTTATACCGGATGGAACAATATTTTGAGGGAACTTCCCAATTCCCAAATCTGGAATTCATCTTCGATTCTTCTGTAAATATTAACAAGCTGATTATACTTACAACTTTTCCTTTCATCCAAAACCTCAGCGATTTGGCCATGGGTGATGCATGGGAGACAGCATGTTATGCAACCTTCACCATAGTCATTTCATCACTAACTGAACTTTCGAACCATTAACTTGTGTGAGAATATATAAGCTTGGCTGCAAATATTGTATGGGAATGTTAATGTTGTGCATGCATGTGGGAGAAAGAAAAGAGAGCATACGTGTACATTTGTTCACTCCACACTCCTGAAGACCATTAGACCATTTCGGTTAATTAGATATACGAATGAAATTCACGTTCTCTGAGTCTGAAGCCATCCAGAAAAAAAAAAAAAAGTAAAAGAAAGATTGAAAGTACGAATTTTGTAGAGATACTAGCTACAACATTCATCTATTTATACCTCCCCTCCATGTAGGAGCTTTTTTTGACACTATCTTTGGGAAACTCCGCCTAGTAAAATATTTTTTTATTGCATTTCCATGGTCAAAAGATAAAATAAAGTTTCATCTAGTAGAGTTCTAGGTAATGTACCAATCAATGAACTTCCAAGCAGAAGTTCACAAAGAAGAAGAAAAGAAAACACTCAAAAACCATGGTTGAAAAAATGACAAGTGGATTACAATATTTTGTGCTTAATATAATTGCATTGCACTTAGAATGCATAGGCCATCTGCTAAAAAATTGGGTTCACTGAATTGATGAAATATTTTGTGCATTGGAATATACATGAACTTCGTGGTTGCAATAAATATTTATTGCTATGTGGAATATGAATTATAAGAGTGGTTGCATTTGGTTGCATTTCATTACTAAAATAAGATGAGATAGGTAAAATTTTGTCATAGCTCCCCATATCAAAACACTAAATCCTAGATAAAAATGAAACTCACCAAACTAAATTCGAACCCATTGTTTGAATATTTGTTGAAATATTTAGCATTGTGCTGATGAATTTTGGGGAAATCTGAATTTGTTTTTTAATTTATGATTTTTTCTTAGGTTTGAAGATATAACTTTGGGAATTTTTTTCCTATCTTCATATTTTGGGATACCTATGTGAAATACTGATCCATCCGAAATTTGATTGGCAACCCAAAAGGAGGGCGCGGTTGATTTTGTTCATCCTAAAGATCGGTAATGGGTCCATAGAACTGTCACCTGATATGGTTTGATTGATAGCCAACTTCACCCCCCAAAGAGTTCGACCAATTTGTGGGCACTCCCTAACAATAAATACTCCAAAAAAATAAATTACATAGAAATATAAATGAAATTAGATTTTTATTGCATGCACGTAGATTAGCTTCATATTGTTACCTGAAAAAAGAACCTAAAAGCTTGGATTTGTGTTAAAAACACAAGAGCTGTTCAGACCCCAAATTAAAAGATTATGGCTCGGTTGATTTTCTTTAATTTAAACTAAGTGCGGAATAAAGTAAATGTGAGCGTACAAACAATAAAACTACTTTAAGCCATGTTCATCAAATATCAACAATAAAATGAAAGCTAAAAGAGTAGGGGAAGAAAGATGCAAACACAAGATAACATGCAGATGTGTTATCGAAGAGGAAACCGAAGAACTCGGCGAAAAACCTCTCCGCCGCCCTCCAAGTGGTAAATCGATCCACTAGACAATAAGTTGGGATACAAGAATAGCAAGAGACCCTCCAAGCCTAATTTACCCAATGCATCTAAGCCCTCCAAGCTCCTACTCCAACAAGGCTTCTCGGAACCGTGTCTTGTCTAGCATTTCAGATCCCGTAATACGCCCGATTGCATCCGCCAAGCCTCACCGACTTCTTTTGGCAAATCCCCAAAGCTTCTCAAGCTCCAAAACACTCTCTACACTCTGAAAATGTGTGAGCTGTGTTTGGGTACAAATCTTCTCTCGAGGTATGACAGTGGGAGAGGGAAGGAGAAGAGGCAACAAAAATTTCTCACTAAGGATGAGTAGCTCTCTCTCTAAAAGGATGGTGTGTGTGTTGTTAAAAACCTATCTAGGATTTTTTACTCTGAATGGTCTCTCATACTTTAATGGGTAATGAGGGTATATATATAGTATGAGTGAAGGGTAAGAAAGTCACACTTAAAAATCCTCTAAGCAGAGAGTTTCGCGGGTATCTCGCGGGAAGGCCTTACCTGTGAGACACTCGCGAAATCAACAGCCTGGCATTACTCTTTAGCTTCCAGCATGTGTTTCTCACATTGCTCTTTCGCGGGTTAGCTTCTCGCGAGCTTCTCGTGAAATCCACTTGTTCTTCAATTCATGCTAAATTCTTCACCAAATTAATACTAAACCCAATACAATAAAATTCCACAAAATACAAGGAACAAAATTTATGCAATTACAACACTTTTGATCATGGAATAAAGCCAACATAAAACATAGTTGTAAATCACAACTTTACAGAACCCATTACCAAGAGTCTTAAGTTTAGGAGTATTGTTTTTCTTCTTCATGAGAATATTTAAGGTGCAAATTGTCCCTCTCTTATGTTTTGTAACAATTAGTAAAAAAATATAAAAATAAAAAGAGAAAAAGACCTATTTAAAATTTGCAACAATCATGAAACTTTCTATGGAAAATCAAATTGGTCCATGAAGTCCTCAATGGAGGAACTTTTGTCATAGTAACTAAATCTTGGGTATTAAGATAGTTGGGATAAAATAAAGATGAAGATATCTATAATTCAAGTCAAACAAAACCAAAAAAAAAAAAAAATCAAGACAAAATTGAAACAAGAAAAAAAAAAGGCTCAGTAAATTTGTTAAAATTTCAAACCTCTAACTTTGCATGGTTTCATTTTGGTTCAATAAATTCAATCTCATTCTTAAATTTCCAGACCATGTTTAATGTGGCTTTTCTATCCACTTTTGTTAGTTGAGCTCCAAAAGTCTAATAAAAGAGAAGAAGTGACTTAAACAAAATATTTTCCCCCCTGACCTTAGACCAATCGATTAAGTATGGCTTAATATACTATTTGATATATATATATATATAAATGGGTTGGGTTTAAGTTACACCGGTGTAACTCTAAGTAATATTACACTACCTAATATCTTTTTATTGGATGTGAATTTTAATAAATCCATCGTTAGATTAAATTATCTTCTTATACTCTACATGCTTGCAATTTGAGATTAATAACTATGTTTTCAATTAAATGTATAAATTACAAGTTTTTGTATTTGGAATTGTGCATAAAAGATGAGTTTCTAGATTTAATAGAAAATAGTATATGATTGGCACGAAACTTGGTATGCGATATATGCAACATGTAATCTAACAGTAGAATTTTTTTAAAAATTACTCCAATAAGAAGTTATTAAGCAACATTACTTAGAGTTATACTAAGTGTAACTTAAATCCAACTATATATATATATATATACATATATATTAATTCTTTTTTTCCCCTCCACCGTCAATAAACCTTATATCAACAACAAATTGATACCCTTTTTATAAGCACCTATTGAAAATTTGAAACCCCCCACATCATCCACCACTCCTTATACCAAATTGAAACCCCCCACACCCAAGTCAGTACTTGCCACCTTCATTAACTCAATCTTATTGCCTCGAGTTGTTACCTGACCCAATTTAAATCACCCATTCATATAAAGTTGGAAACCTAACCATCCACAATAGTAGTAGTAAAAGGGGATAACATGTTACACATACTCTATGTAAACTCAAACAACCCATTATAACTTAAAACATGACTTCAGTTATAATGGGTAGGGTGTGTTTGCACATGACATAGGACATGTGAGTACCAAAATATATATGAGGGGACTAAGATTTTTTTTTTTTGTATCGCACAATAATAAATCTTGAAATGGAGATTCAACTATCAACACATTGTCCTAACCTAAGGGACTTACATGTAATTGTCACTTAATTTAATTAATATAGGAAAATTAAGAAAAACCTAAAAATAAATTTTCTTTTTGTGAAAGACATATATTATGAAATTTTTGGAAAGAAAATATTACGGCTTTGATTTCTAAGTACAATATGATGAAAAGGGAAGTCCAAAACTTATTTTACTCGTTACAAGTGATAGAAAATTACAAGAACGAAAGTTGATAACTGAAGAGGGTAGAAGTGAAGTAGACGATCAGAATTTACAAAGACTCGCTATAGGAAGCATCACTAGGACGACGGATAAAAGCATGCGACGACAAAACCCCTTAAAAGGTGGACGGTTAATCTGTTGGGACGGGTCACCTTTAGTGTATGGATGATTCAAGGAGAACGGATCGCCTGAAAAGGACGGATAGCCCCCCGGAAGGACACTGAGTTCGACGGAGCCAAAGACACCATATGGCATTGACATGGCTTATTTGGCCCCCAAACGAATTTCAAATAATAGTAACTTGTGATCCACGATTAACCCTAGTCAATAGAACCCTTACATGGAAATGGTCTCTTAAATCTCGCGTATTTATAAAGATCTTCTTTGCAAGGAAATATTCCTCTGGCCCAAGGCACCAAGGTCGGTTCCCCACTACTATAAAAAGGCCATAACATTTAGAAAACAATCTTTGACTTAACCTTCAGAAGGTATTAGGCTGGAACCATACCGGTACTCTTTTGAGGTCTTTTTCTTTTTAGTGTTGTGCAGGTGTTGTTTAGGGCACGTGAGTACTGTATGGCCTACTGACGATTTTCAGCATCATTAGTTGGCGCTGTCTGTGGGGAAGAGTAGGTAAGTCGTGCTGTTGTTTCCCGGACAAAAAGGTTACATAGTGCTTACCCGTTCGATGGCAACCAACACCAACGCCCACAGAGATGAACCACGTACTGCGATTCTTGAGAAACAGATTCAGACACTAGTAGCGGCTATTGAATGCCTTACCAAGCAAAACCATGACTTGGAGGAGCAACTGCGCCAAAGGGACGCTGTGCCTCGGGACCAAGAGGGGGAGCAAGAAGGCAACAGTCTTCAGCGCAATGACACTAGACGAAATCGAGAAAGGCCAGAAGACAGTAATATTATGAGCAGACCAATGGCCACGGACATCGCCCTACCGAACCTGGTCGCAGATATGCAGATGATGAGAAAGCAGATGGACTTAATGATCAACGCCCTTAAAGGGCGGGTGTTGAATGATCTCAACAATCTGGTGCACCGGACGGATTCGCCCTTCTTCGCACCTATCACCTCATTCCCTCTACCACCGAAGTTTTGTATGCCGAAGATAGAGGCCTACAATGGGTTGAAGGACCTATTAGACCACCTGGAGACGTTCAAGACCCTCATGCATCTGCAGGGCGTGGTGGATGAAATCATGTGAAGGACCTTTCCCACTACATTGAAGGGTCCTGCGAGGGTATGGTTTAGTAGGCTGACGCCAAACTCCATCAATGCTTTCAAAAAGTTGAGCACCCAGTTTGCCTCACATTTCATTGGGGGACATAGGTACAAGAAGTCAACCGCATGCCTAATGAACATTAATCAAAGAGAAGACGAGACATTAAGGTCTTACATCACTCGTTTCAACAAGGAAGCCCTTTCAATAGACGAAGCCGACGACAAGATACTCGTGGCAGCATTCACCAATGGACTATAGAAGGGTAAGTTTTTGTTTTCTCTATACAATAACGATCCAAAGATTATGTCGGACGTGCTTTACAGGGCTACCAAATACATGAATGCGGAAGACGCGCTGCTCAAGCGAGAAGAAAAGCCTAGAGAGAGAGAGAGAGAGGCAAGAAGAGGCAAGACAGGAGAGAGGACAAAAGGGCTTGAGGACGGGTGACGGGCGGGAAGATAGATGTTCCAAGACCCTCATGGCGAGATTCACAAATTTCACTTTGCTAAACGTTCCGATCGACCGGGTACTAATGCAGATAAAGGACGAAGGATCATTGACGTTTCCTGACAAGTTGAAAGGAGATCCCAACAATAGGTCCAGGGAACTGTCGCTTCCATTGTGACCATGGCCATGATACTTCCGAATGTTACGATTTGAAGCAACAGATAGAAGCCCTGATCAAGCAGGAAAGTTGCAGAGGTTTGTAAGTAAAGAAAAGACGGACTAGCCGCAAGAGCAGGGCGCCCGGAGGGAAAACGAGTGCCCCAAACCACCCATCGGAGACATAAGAATGATTGTAGGGGGCACAATAGCTTCCTGTTTAACTAAGAGGGCGTGCAAGACCTATCTTCGATGGTTCAGAACATCCAGCTGACAAGTTTGGTCCTAAGGATGGTGCGTATGGACGACCCAGTAATTGGGTTCTCGGAAGAAGAAGCTCGACGCCTTAATCACCCGCATGACGACGCGCTTGTCGTAAGTATACGGATTGGTGACTACAACACTCACAAGGTCCTGGTAGATAATGGCAACTCCGTTGATATACTCGACTACCCAGCATTCCAGCAAATGAGAATTGGGAGAGAACGACTAATCCTAATTGACGCGCCCCTCGTTGGGTTTGGAGGAATAAGGGTATACCCACTAGGCGTGGTCACCTAACCCGTCACTGTTGGTGATTACCCCTAACAGATAACTAAGGATGTTACATTCCTTGTAGTAGACTGCTCATCTGCTTACAATGCCATCTTGGGCCAGCCTACTCTTAATTTGTGAAAGTCGTAACCTCAACTTATCACTTAATGATCAAGTTCCCAATTGAGTACGACGTAAGGGAGGTATGGGGTGATCAAGTAGCGGTGCGCGAATGCTATATAGCCATGCTAAAGATGGATGACCACTTACCGGCAATGTGTATAGAGGAACGACAAGTAGTAGCGGAGATAGTAGAAGGAATAGAAGAGGTCCCCCTTGACGACTCTTAGCCCGAACGAACAACCAAAATTGGTACTCTTGATAGATTACCAGTCCGTCAAGCCTTAATATCATTTCTGAAAGAGAACTAAGACGTCTTCACTTGGAGCCACGAAGACATGCTCGAAATTGACCCTTCAGTTATTGTTCACAAGCTAAACGTGTCGCCCTCATTCCCTCCTATCCTCCAGAAGAAGCGAGTGTTCGCTCAAGAACGGGACCGAGCGATAGCAGAGGAAGTCGGCAAGTTGCAGGAGGCAAGATTCATACTGGAAGTATACTACCTGGACTGGCTGACCAATGTAGTAATGGTCAAGAAAGCCAACGGAAAGTGGAGGATGTGCGTGGACTTCACAGACTTGAACAGGGCATGCCCCAAGGACAACTACCCACTCCCAAGGATCGATGTCTTGGTGGATTCAACGGCAAGACACCAGTTGTTGAGTTTCATGGACGTATTTTCTGGGTATAACCAAATAAAGCTAGACGAAGCTGACCAAGAGAAGACTTCTTTCGTCACAAGCCAAGGGCTCTTCTGTTATAAGTTGATGTCGTTTGACCTTAAGAATGCAGGCGTGACGTATCAAAGGCTGATAAACAGGGTGTTTACACACCAGATTGAGAGGAACATTAAAGTGTACGTAGACGACGTGCTGATAAAAAGCGTACAAGAAGACGACCACCTGGACGACCTGAAGGAGACATTCGAAACCCTGAGACGCTATAACATGAAGCTCAATCCGAACAAATGCACGTTTGGGGTGACGAAAGGGAAATTCCTGGGGTTCATGGTGACCCAAAGGGGTATCAAAGTCAACCCGGACAAGGTTCAGGCTATCATGGAGTTGACACCACCAAAAACTATCAAGGAGGTGCAAAGTTTGAATGGAAAGATTGCAGCGTTAAACATATTCGTTTCAAGAGAAAAGAATAGGTGCCTCTCTTTCTTCCTCACATTAAAAAAGGCTTTTGAATGGACAACTTAGTGTCAACGGGCGTTCGAGGATCTAAAGGCATACCTTTCTTTGCCACCTTTGCTAAGCCCACCCAGACCAAGAGAAGAGCTCGTCCTCTACTTGGCCGTCTTCTCAACCACTGTTAGTGCACCTCTAGTAAGGGAAGAGAACGGGACGCAAAAACCCATATACTTTATGAGCCAAGCATTACGAGGGGTAGAAGAGAGGTACCCACCTATGGAAAAACTCGCCTTCACGTTAGTAACTGCAGCGCGTAAGCGCAAACCATATTTCCAGGCCCACACTATAGTCGTCTTGACAGAAAAATCGTTGCAGAGAGCAATGATGTCCAGAGGTAGCTAGACGAATGATGCTATGGATGATCGAGCTGAGTGAGTTTGATATACAGTATCAACCACTTACAGCCACAAAAGGACAAGTTATTGCCGACTTTATTGCTGAATTTGCCTGCTCGAATGAGCAGGGGGCAGAAGGGAACTCCCGATGGATGATATCCACGGACGAGTTGGCAACTAAACATGCAAGAGGAGCCAGTATAGTACTTCTCAGCCCAGAAGGAGAGGAGGTCGAGTGCATGATCAGACTCGATTTCCCCATTACGAACAACAAGGTCGAGTACGAAGCTCTGATAGCAGGACTAGATCTCGCACAAGTAGCAGGGCCACAGATGCGATAGTACGTTGCGACTCCCAAGTGGTCACTAGTCAGATTACCAGTGGTTATGAATGCAGAGAAGAACGGATGAAGGAGTACCTCGAAGAGGTGAAGAGTCAGATGAGGAACATCAATGCAGAATTCATTCAAATCCCAAGGGAGGAGAATGAACGAGCCGACCATCTTGCCAAGGTGGCGTCAGTAGATAACATGCCTTCCCCAAGCCAGGTACTCCGCTTTGTTCAGAACTCACCCATAATAAATGTAGTCAACATGCAGGAGATAGGAATCAAGGAGAACTGGATGACGCTAATTATCTCCTACCTGAAGGATGATTTATTGCCTGATGATAAGGGAGCCGTAAGGAAATTGAGAGTATATGCTGCACGATTCATACTGATTAAGGATTTCTTATAAAAAAGAGGTTTCTCCCGCCCTTACCTGAGGTGCCTTGTCCCCAAAGAAGAAGATTATGTCATGAGGGAAGTCCACGAGGGAGTGTGCGGAACCACTCGGGGTTGCGATCCTTAGTCCATAAGCTAATTAGGGCCGAAAACTACTGGCCTACTATGTATAAGGATGCCCAAGCGTATGTCAGAAAGTGTCACAAATGTCAGAGGTTTGGTAACCTCATGAGGCAACCGACGGAAGAACTCACTCCAATGATGGCCTCGTGACCCTTTGCTCAATGGGGGCTTGACATCATGGGTCCGTTCCCTACAACAATTAGGCAGCTGAAATTCCTACTGGTCGGCATAGATTACTTCACCAAGTGGGTAGAGGTCGAAGCCATGGCCAACATCACAAAGAAGAATGTATGCAGTTTTGTATGGAGAAACCTTGTTTATAGATACAGAATACCTAGGGTCCTAGTCTCTGACAGTGGGAAATAGTTTGATAATGACGCATTCAGGGACTTCTGTTCACAGCTTGGGATCAAGAACCATTATTCTTCGCCTGCCCACCCTCAGGCCAACGGACATGTTGAGGTTACGAACTGATCCTTGTTGAAAATCATGAAGACTCGGCTCGAGGGGGCAAAGGGTATCTGGTCGGAAGAGCTACCCAGTGTGCTACAGAACGACGGCAACAACACCTATAAGAGAGACAACATTTTGACTTGCGTATGGTATCAAAGCGGTCATCCTAGTTGAGGTAGGTCTCACTAGTTATAGGGTAGCAAACCACGATGAGAAGAAGAACGACGAGGCAATGCGTCTACAGCTCGATTTAGTAGATGAGGTCAGAACGACGGCTGAACAAAGGTTAGCACGATACCAAAGCCTTATGGCCAGGCACTATAACTCTCAAGTGAAACACAGGGACTTCAAGGAAGGAGATCTCGTCTTAAGGAAGGTAACAGGAGCTACCAAGGACCTCTTTCATGGGAAGCTAGGACCCAACTGGGAAGGACTGTACAGGATCGTGTCATGGCATAGGAAGGGCATGTAATATCTCGAGACACTGGACGAAAAAAAGCTACAACATCCATGGAACGCGGAACACTTGAAGAGATACTACCAGTAGATAGAGGCGCAACTGCCAGCACTCCTTATTTCTAGTTTATTTTTTTAACTGATAACTTTAGTTTTTATTATTCTCTACGGCACTTTTAGAGCCCAAAGGGCAATTTTCGTATTTTTTATGAACAATATTCTACTTGCTTATCCATCATAATAAGAGGAGTTTATTCAGAACATATTGAATGTTTTTCGCTGAAGTTTATTTACCAATTCCACAAATTGGACGGACCATCCTATGAAGGATGAAATCCATTTACGTAGTCCACAAATTGGATGGATCATCCTATGAAGGATGAAGTCCATTTATAGTCCACAAACTGGACGGATCATTCTATAAAGGTTGGAATTTACAAAGTCCATAAACCTTACAGATCGTCCTATGGAAGTGTACTTACAAGTGCATAAACTGGACGGTCCCATGAAGGTCCAAAGGATGAGTCATCCTGGATATATCATCCTAAGGACAAAACTTGATAACATGACCACAAGCCAGACAGATCCTCCTGAAAGGATGAAATTCATATAACAAATCCATTAACTGGATGGAACGTTATCGAAAGGATAGAGGTTGTTCACACTGAAAAAAAATTCATATGAAAAGCAGACGGATGCACATTATATGACATATAATCAAAACACAATACAGGTTTACATAAAGCCTAAAAAAGGCAACGGTTGAAAATTATCAAACATATTTTTCTCCCATACGTTTCCAAACTTAAAAAAAAGAAAAATATATCTATATATATATATATATATATACACACACACACACAACTGTACTTCAGGGCTATGGGGGTTTCCTTTTTATCTTCAAGCACCTAAGCTGAAGGCTGACGGGTATCACCCTCAACGAACCTCTTTGTATCAGCCTTATGAGCCTTGCCATCACTAGGGTTGTCACCAAAGAGCTCGTTTGTCCCTCGGTGCCAACGGGGCAAGTGGGAGTTTGGCCCCCAGGGTCAATAATGATATGTGAAAGGTTCAAGTCCGAGAAAGAAGCCTTGACCTGACGGAGGCAATCATCAAAACCGTCGGCAAAAGATGTGCCCAGTTCACTCAAGAGGGCGTCGGAGTCTTGATACTCTCGTATAGCATTAACCTTCGCCTGAAGGAGACTATCCTCTTTATCCTCCAAGGTTTTTTCCAGCAACTCAACCTGTTTTTCCGAATCACCACGAAGTTGCTCTAATAACTTCAGTTTCTCTTCATGACGGACCCTCCAGGCCTTCAGCTCCGTCAGCTCTTCCTCCGTTGCATTTGCCTTTGAACGGACTCGTTCCAATGTCTTCTCATGGGAAAGACAACGCTCCATCAACCCCTTCATCATTAGGACCCCCTACACCAACCACAAAAAAAGTAAGAACAATGATAAAAAATACGACGGAACATATAGGGACAGGTACAAACCTGTGTAGGGTTGAACAGTCTTGTCTCCCCCATTGCTTCAGTGGCGTGGTTGCCAAGGTCCTCGTAGTCCTCATCCTTGATGATGGAGGTGATTTTCTTGAGGGCGTATTGGGAATCCTCTCGGAAAAGGACGGGAGGTTTCTCCTTGACGGGGTCTAAGTTAACCATCAGACCCTTACCCTTCCCCAAGCCAAGCTTGGGGGGTAACTTAAACCTGCCAGAAGCTTGACTGGTAGCTAGTCCCGTCACCACCTTTTGCTTTTTGCCTTGACGGTTAAGTTTCTTGGACGGTTGCCTTTTTGTGGACGGGTGGGTCGAGCCCGTCTTAGGGGGAAGACTCCCTTTTAGTTTTTTCTTAGCAGCAACCTACTGCTTGATGAATGCCCTTCTACTGACTTCTTCCATTTCTACAAACACACAATGGGCAATGGACTTACATTTGCAAATTCGTGCATTGTATTGACGGGTAGCAGTAGTAGGTTCTGGACTGTCGCAGTACTAGTGGAGAGTATCCAAGGTAACAAGCTTGACCCAAGTCCTCTCCGATAGCTTGGTGGTCCTGAAGATTTTTTTCTAAGAAACCGAATTGCTCAGTAGTAACCTGTGGATGGTTGCGAGCTGAAAAAAATATAGTTAGGGCAATTGAACAAATAAAAATGGATTAAACCTAATAAGGACGGGCACATACCAGACGGGGGCATTATACCTCATGTCGTGTCCACAGGCATGTACTCATGATCATTTGGGTGACACATCTAGTTATCCCCATGGAGGAAAAAGTATTGACCCTTCCAGTTCCTGTTAGAGTCCAGGGTCTCACACACTAGTCTAAGCACTAGACTTCGTGGAAGGAAACTGTACATTCCCCTGGATTGGGCAATTTCAAAAGGACAGTAACAATGGAAGAATTCTTCCACTGTCAACCATCGTGCCTCGTTGGACATCACCCTGTACAAAACTTCTACACCCAAAAAAACCCTCCAAGCATTTGGAGAGATCTGGGAGACGGCCGACCCTAAATATTAGAGAAGATGACGGTGAAGAGCACTCAATGGGAAGTGAAGCCCAGCTTTCAACATCTACTCGTACACTCGACGTCTTCAAGACCCCTATAGTAGCACTTTTCAGACTTAAAGGGTAGACGAATGGATATGTTGTCAGGTATCTGATACTTCTCCCTAAGTGTATTGAAGTGTGATGGCTTGATGGTAGAAACGAAATCATTTACCGTCCGCAAGAGAAGTATGATGAATTCCTTGAACCCATCAGGACCTATGACGGATTGGATGGGAGGGTCGACACCATCTAGGTCATCGCTTGAATCATACTCTGACCCGTCCTCACCCTGCACCTCATCCTTCATATTGGAAGGAGAGTTGGCTGACGGTTCCCTTTCCTTGCTGGAGGTGTCAGGGCCTGCTTGACCTGACGGAAACACCTCATCATAGCCCGCTTCATCGCGAACAAACGATTGACCACAGGACACTTCACTAGACATCTGATATCTATAAGTGATGGGTAAAAATCCTAAGACTTTAAGTCTACACTGACGACTGGCAAGCGAATATAACAGCAAAGGGAAACTTGAGATAAGAGAACAAATACTTACAGCTTGACGGCGTATTAAGGGTGACAGGATGACTGAAGAGAACGGTGACACCAACTTGACGAGACGATGATTTGCAAAGAGTGGACGGAAACGCTCTGATAGCAAAAGTTTTTCCAAAATGTGAAAATGAGAGGGACGAGCAGCATATATATAGAGGGAACGGCGAGGAAGTCGAAGGGACGCTTTGGTTCAAACAAACAACCACTAAAAGCTTGCCACTTGTCCCTGCCGCATTAATGACCTTAGGCTAGCCTATCAATCAACACACGCTCCTCAAGGATAGAGGCAAACCGTCACTCCATGGATCCGTGAAAAATAAGCAACGGGTCCATGGAGTGAGGGGGCAACTGAAGAGGGTAGAAGTAAAGTAGATGGTTAGAATTTAGAAAGACTCGCTATAGGAAGCATCACTAGGACGAAGGATAAAAGCATGCGACAACAAAAGCCGTTAAAGGTGGATGGTTAATCTGTTGGGACGGGTCACCTTCGGTGTACAGATGATCCAAGGAGAATGGGTCACTTGAAAAGGATGGATAGCCCATCGGACTGACATTGAGGTCGACGGAGCCAAAGACACCACGTGGCATTGACGTGGCTTACTTGGCCCCCAAGAAAATTTCAAATAATAGTAACTTGTGATCCACGATTAACCCTACTCAATAGAATCCTTACATGGAAAGGGTCCCTTTAATCTCGCGTATTTATGAAGATCTTCTCTACAAGGAAATATTCCTCTGGTCTAAGGCACCAAGGTCGGTTCTCCACTACTATAAAAAGGCCATAACATTTAGAAAACAAGGTACGGATAATTCATCCCAGCTCTGGCACTCTAGAGTTGTAACAATCTCTGACTTAACCTTCGGAGGGTATTAGGTCGGTACTACACCGGTACTTTCTTAAGGTCTTTTTCTTTTTGGTGTTGTGCAGGTGTTGTTTCGGGCACATGAGTACTGTGCGGCCTACTAGCGATTTTCAAAATCATCAGTAACAAATAAATTCTAACCTACAGCCCCTAGGATTAGGTGTTGAGACTACGTTATAGAGCAAGAATGTGTTAAAACACCCATTGTGCGTGAATCCAATAACGAATAATCGCTCTTCTAATATACAATGACCAATATAAATAATCGTTTTAGTCTGACCCCTTTTGACGTAGTTTATTTTGATTCATTCCTAACTGGGTTAAACTTAAATTCGACTGATTTGGGGGTCTAGGGGGGAAATGGTTCGAGTTGCAGAATTAGCAGCATGTTGTAATTATTTCTCAAAAAAAAAAATTCGACTGATTTGACCTATTTACAATTGATGTAGAAAAATTCCATCAAGTTTATGGGGAAGAGATTAGACAAGGACGCGGAAGATAATTTGAAACAAAACCTAACTTTAATAATACAACAAAGCCTAGCTAACATATTAGACCATCGTAACTCCCTTTTTCTGTCAATGTTTTTAGTCGCCACCAAAAGCTTGCCAAGTAAACCTATTTTATTGTTGACAAAAACCAAATTTATTTGTTATAGGTCGTAGTTCTCCTCAATGGCAGCTTTGGGATTTTTTTTCTAGGAAGGTCAACATGAAGATGTATCTTGGGTAAGAGATGAATCTTGCACTTTACGAAGATTTTTTATTACAAATTTGTCCATGGTATGTACCGGAAAAAAAATAAATGATAAACTATAAGTTCATTTGACATTTTTTTCTTAATACAATGAACATATTAATTATTTTCATTAAGTGAGCTTTAATTATTACTACTCAAAAATAATTTTATTTATTAGTTTAGGAAAATTATATGTTTATATTGTACTATCAGTGTAAGATTTACATTGTAAACTAAATCAATGTGTACAATATTGTACAAATTTGCAAAAATATACAATACACATTTGTTTAGAGACAATATAAATCTTAAATTGATAGTACAATATAAACTAAGAATTTTCTATTAGTTTATTCCAAATTTGTTAGGATCTAAATAGGGTTTTTTTTTTTTTTTTTTTCATGTTTAAAAAGGCTATGATATTGTTAAGAATATCATATTTAAGCTTATTTCGACTAGACTTTAAAAATTTTTAGGGTTAGGGTATTCAAAATTTCATATTACGAGGAAAAAATAATAAGCTAGAAACAAAGAATATTATATATTATACAAAAAATGCCAGCTTAGGGGGTTCATTTGAACCCTCTGAACTCTACATAATGCTGACCCTGGTTTTCCTCATGTCAAATGATGTCAGCCGTACTAAATATATTTTCACGAGAGACATGCAAAAACAACTACTCCACTAACACCTTGAGCATAGTGATGGAATGCTGACATGGTTATTTTGCACACATATTTTTCAATTATTGAATTTTGATATGATTGATGTGATTTCAATTAATATCAAATACATTTTCATGCATAAGATAGATGATAGTCTTCCTCCAAAATAGGAGCTCATCTATACATTGACGGTAGGAACTGTGGAGGAGCATTTGGTGGGCCAACCCGACCTAGTATAGTAGAAAATGAAGTTAGCCTAAAATAATGATAATGGTGAATTGGTGATGATGATTTAAGGAAATGGTTTGAGTTATAATACAACCTTTAGAAGGGTCCAACCCTCTATATATGTTTTAGCTCCCCGTGCTCTTGACAAAGAGCACATGGTCCACAACAACAATGTACACAACAATCACCACAAGTTTCCTCTGGTAATCCAAATTTCGATCTTAGTTTCTCTCTTTAGACGCATGAGAGAAGACACTGGCATTTGCAAAACATCAACACCCCATATAAGTAGCCTTGGGTGGCGCAAGCTATGCAAATTGGAACAAGAAAGAGTGATACTATGTAGAGAGATTAAAATATGACTATAATCATAAATGGATGTCATTCTTTCGGAAAGACAAAGATCCTGTCTCTCTTCCAATAAAATTATTGAAGATGATACTTAAAATTTTGGGACATGAATTAATATTATTGTTGTAAATTGATTATTATAAGGCTCTAAGCCAAACATTCTAGGGTTTGAGATGGTTAGAATAGCCTAGCCTTTGTAGTTAAATAGTTCTTCTCCCTCTTTAATTGAAGGATGTTGTGGATTTAGTTCTTTGATTTTAAAAGGAAAACTATTATTATTCTCAGAAAGTAATTCTTTTAGATAACTATTTGTAAAACTTGAGTTCATATTTCAAACAGAAAGTTTCTTCTTCCATGAAATAATATTCCTATAAACCATCGAATTCTTCTTTCATAATGGTAAACTGAACTCTTAATTCAAAAAGGAAAAAAGAAGAAGAAAAAAGAACATAATAATACACTTTCAATTCAAAAAACATAATATTAAAAGGAAAAACAGAAGAAGTACACAGTTGGGTCCATACTCCATAGCCAGTGGTGGCGCATTTGACTATATTTTAATTTATCATAAACAAAACCCAAGAAGAAAATGAAGCTTCCGTGGGTAGGATGATATTGATCTTCGAGTTCATCTAGTCATTCATTCAGTTTCTGGTGGGCCAGAGCAACCTAATACATCAAAAGCTCCGTTAGACTAATAATAATAATAAACAACTAGAAAAATTCTATATTATAAATTTTGTTATAAAATAATATATTATCAATTTTGTAATAAGATAATATAAATTGATAAATATATTATCAATTTTTTTTATAAAATAATATAAATCGATATGATAATGAATGTGATTAACAATACATCAACAACATAATAAAAAAAATTTATAAATTATTATTATTTATTTATTTTATGTTCAAAAGTTTTCATCAAATTTGTAAGTTTTGAGTTAAAAAATTTAGGATAAATCTAGGCATATACTCAAGTATTTACCCAATTTTATAACTTGCTAAATTATGCGATTGTGAGTGGTAGATACTTCTACCTAATATTGATTATATGAACCTATCAGTTTTCATTTGATGACCACTTATTCTTACATAATTCAACAAATTTTGAAATTATGTGTAGAAAAAGTTTTGTCCGCAATATGTCATGAAATTTATAGTATCCAACTAACATTAATCATAATAATTTAACTTGGGTTAGTGTAAAACCTTTGGATGGATCCATCATGCCTCTGCTTTTGAGCTCAGCATGCTCCTGGCAAAGGGCACACGATTCACAGAAAAAATGTACACAACAATCACCACAAGGCTCAATGGTAATCCAAATTTTGCTCGTAATTTATTTCTATAAATCCATGAGAGAATCCAATGACCTGAGACCCCATCAACAAGAAGTACAAGCACCCGTTCCGACAACATGCTATGACAAATGGAAAAAGTCAAAGTGGCAAACAAGAACAAAATTACATTGTCACTGAACAAAATTATATGTGTGAAGTTTAAGGTTGGCGAATTTCATGATAATAAAACCTTTTATGAATCTTTAATTGTGGCTGAAATATACAAGTACAAACTGTATTGGAGCACCTCAAGAAGACATTCTGTCAGGTTGGCGAATTTCAAAGACTTTTTATCTTATTTTGTTATGTTGTAAAAGTTTAATTTATGTAAGCTAGTTGAGCCCCTTAAACTATATAGGGGTCTTCAACAAGAATTTCCCCCATGTATGCTTCCTTTTCATTTTTCTCTATGTATGTTGTATAGACATATATTATATATCTATATATATATATATATATTTTTTTTTTTATGTGATATAAACTCCTATATAGATTATAGAACATCTTCTCTTGCGGTAATTAATTATTGTTTCGAAGGAATAAGTTCTAAGTGAATGTTTTTTTATTAATCATTTTATTCTCACTATAGACTGCTAGCCTCTTCACATGGGTACGTGTTAAGAGATTCTTTAAAAAAAAAAAAAAATTTAAGTTATAAACACAAGTAGTTATCATTTAAGTATAAAATGTGCAGTCTGATTTGATGATAATTAGCTTTATATTTTTAATTTAATATTTTATTAAATCATTTTCAATTAGAAAATATCGTTATTTTCAAAAGTATAAAAAAAGCGAATTCTATTACAAAATAATAATAATAATAATAATAATAATAATAATAATAATAATAATAATAGCATGACATGGGTAAGAAATCAATTTTTTCTATCTCTCCACTTTTTCATTCCCAACCAAAAAAAAAGAAAAAAAAAAAGAGAAATTAAAGTTTTTTCTACCCTCCCACTTTTCCATCCTCTCATCATTTTCTCTTTTCTTACTTTTCCACCCCTCCAACCAAACCAACCCTTAAAACTAGAATAATAATCCTTCTTATATAATAAAAATAAGGGTAAAATGCAAAATTGACCCTCTAAGTTTTTTTAGATTTCATTTCAGTCTTCTAATTTTGCTTTTCGTCATTTCAGTCCTCTAACTTTTAAGTTTATTTAATTAAGGCTTTTCTATCAACTTTTGTTATATGTTGTGATTAATTTTTCAATTTTATAAAATTTTCTTCAAAATTTTTAAATTAAAAAATATTTAATTAATGATTGAAAAATATTTTCCAGATTTCTTTTTTCAAAAAAATTTAACAAAAGTTAATGGAAAGATCTAAATTGAATAAATTTGAAACTTAGAGGACTAAAATGAACGAAAGCAAAATTAAAGGGCTGAAATAAAATCTGAAGAAAATTAAAGGGCCAGTTTTTCATTTTAGCCTAAAAATAATAATAATAGCATGTCATGGGTAGACTTTAGCAAAAGTTAACTTTCTATAACTTTTCAAAAAATGATTTTTGCAAAATTTTGACCAGAACGGTTTTAAATTTAAATTTTACCAAAAAAAAAAATTTAACCTTGGCTTGGACATCAAACGTGCAGCTGAAATCACTTTTGAAAGAGTATTTCTTAGGCTCAATAATCTTATATCAGATGGAACAATATTTTGAGGGAAAACTTCCCAATTCCCAAATCTGGAATTCATCTTCAATTCTGCTGTAAATATTAACAAACTGATTATACTTACAACTTCTCCCTTCATCCAACGCCTCAGCGATTTGGCCATGGGTGATGCATGGGAAACAGCATTGTAAGAACACAATTCAAACTCCCAATCTAAGGTTGGAAATGGGCTTGAAAGGCCCTTTGACAATAAATTTGTAGAGAGTGGGTTTGTAATCTAGTTCTCAAGGATGGTTTTAAATAACATAGAAAAAAACGGGCTCCGGGCCCAATGGCACGAAATAAAGAGTTATTTGTAAGAGTATAACTAAAAGCTCCTCCTCGGACACAATCCAAGGATAGTTTATAATATTGCTTCCTAAGGTTGGTTACAATTGTAGATTATCATCTACTATTGTCTTTCTCCTTTCTAGAAAGAAGCTCCTCCTTTTTCCGAAGGTCTTTCCCTTTATTTATACTTCCTCTTCTTCTCTTTATCATCTTCCACCTCATGGTTTGTAACGCTGACTTGGGATACTTGTCCCATCAATTCTTTCCTAAAGTCCGCTGGGGTCAGGGACCAAGTCCCAAACCTCATGCTTAGGTCCCATCTTTCCATCTATGCAGTCAGTATATCAATTACAGAGCTTTTAATGTATGGGCGGTGGTAGTAGCTTTACCTTAGATATTCCACCGCTCTTCCTATTGTCCTCCACGTGTACCGTGTCTTCTCATAGTCATAGGATTTCTCATAACATAGCCCGGGGATATTAAACCTCTCTTCTTTATGACCTCGGCTTAAAAACCCGAGGACAAATCTATTTCTCGGACGTGATTGGTCACTCGTTTATCATATCTTCACTTGACATTTTCTTTATGAGGTACATTCATGTACTCCTAGATCATTTGATGTCCTCGGATTTTGAGTTTTTAGCCCAAAAGACTTTGTTGGGCCATCCTTGGTAAATTATTGGGCCCAATGCCCCTACAATAGCCCCTCGAGATTCTTTATTTCTTCACCTTAGGAGGAAAAGAAGATCTCGACTTAAATCTCATTTTTGTCTTGCGGATTTTTGGCAATATTGCTGACGGGGACAATGACTTTTGAATTGCCTGTCGCATGTTCCCGATGCTCCGGCATATGAAGCGCCCCTGAATTAATTTCTGGCGTCTCTATGTCCCCCATGTTTCAACGATGCGACACATATCCAACGGTTGAGAGCCGTTCCTAGGTTGAGGCGGGAATTCTCCCGCTTCATAACTCCTTTTGATATATATAAATACTAATTTTCTTCAAATCTTTCACACTACAATAACCTTATAATGTACCTGCCACATTTGCTATCTCCACGTGCCTTCTCATTTTACCATATACTTTGTTCGAGGTGACCGTGCCTTCTTCTTTTTTAAAGTAAGTTCTCCCATACTCTCTCCCCTTCTTATCAGCTCTTTGTTTCTTTTGTTTTCTTTCTCTCCCTTTCTTTTTCTTTTTCTCTGTATCTTTCGTCCTCGGCATAGTTCTTTTTTAGTTTCTTCACACCCCCCTTTTTCAAAGATGGGAAGATTTGCGTCCCTAGTGGATTCAAACGAAAAAATAGAACAGTTCAAGGCTAAGTACTGAATCCCCTCAGACGTATCTATCAGGTACTATAACGAGGAGGAATATTTTGAAAAAAGAAAAACGGGGGAGGTAGTAATCCCAATGATTGCATTCATTGAAGGGGGAATGAGAATCCCCATGGGAACCGTGACTAGGGATTACCTTAGGGTTTCTAGATTAACTCCCACCCAGTGCGCCCCAAATGTCTTTAGGATCTTAGGTTCCATAGACGCTTTAAATGAGAAGATGAACCTAGGGCTCACTTATCACGACGTGAACTGGGTTTATAACCTCCATTACCTGACAAAAAAAGACAAATATTACCTAAAATCTAGATACCCAGAAGTTAGGCTAATTCAGTGTCTGCCCGAATCTAATAAGGGTCTAAAAAACGACTTCCTGATCGTATCAGGAAACTGGCACGACGGCTTACCCTGTCCAACAAGGGGGGGACTCCAGGTGAAGTTTTTGGTTTTTTTATCTAGAACCCTAAAAACCATTATTATATTCTTCTTTTTTCTTTTTGTTTTTGTCTTCTTATTTATTCTTACCTTTTTCCTTTTGGATAATTCTACAGATCCACACGCAGCGGATCGTCATCCTCTCCTCGTTGATTTTGGACATTTGGACAGGATCTTACAAGCCGAAGTTTTTGTGCATACTGACGGCCAACTCCGAGCGGCTCATCTCATCCTCGGCTACAATCCAATTTCCAAAGCCTTTCAGGCACCGAAGTGCATGATCAAAGCTAAGGACCCCCGCCTTCCTCGAATTAGCGTTACCGTTGAAGGTTTCCTGCTACCGGAGGGGGCTCCTATTCCCCAAGGCACTCTGATCACTCAACCAATACAACCACCACAACCTGTTCCAGTTGGGATTCCCTTAGTCCCTATTCCCACACAATTCGTACTTGGTGAAGCCACGTCTTCCCATCCTATTGTAAAGGAAGAAGAAAACATCGTCGAGGTATCTGATTCCGAGGACGAGTTCGAGGTTTTTAACCAACCCCACTCTCCCGAAGACTCAATTTCTATCCTCGACACCTCTTTACAAGTCTTGCCAGCCATTGTTCACCAATCCGATAACATGGGCATTCAGCGCAAGGTCAATCCTAGTCTAAAAGATGTGCTTGAGGGTCACACAGGCTCTCAAGAGCCTTCTAAGGAACTGCGCCCTAGGGCCCAGGATAAGGGTGATGACAAAGGCCCTGAGTCTAGACTCCCTCCTCCTCCTCCTCCTCCCCAAACTCAACGTCCCAATCTGGCTGACCTTAAAAGAAAAAGGGAACAGCAGAAGGGAAAGGAAGTGATGGAGGTTGGGAAGGGCTCTCTTCCTAAAGAGCCCGAGATTGAAAAGGGTAGTAAGTAGGCCCGCATGGTGCAGACCAGGTCGGATAAAAGGACCGAATCGCAGGTGACCGTGCAGGCTCCTCTATGGCTCCCTGACATGACCATGGATGACCGGGCTATTACCGTGGATGCGTCCATCAGAAACTCTGATGAGGGGACTGCTGCGTGCGTGGCAGACGCATTGGAGCAAGCGTTGCTGTTCCCTGAGGACATGGGTAAGCTCCGAAAGAAAAGAGACTACAATGTCTTCATGATTCTGAAGAAGGAGCTTGCGATGGTAAGTTTTTCTTCTAAGCCTTATCTATTTTTATTGTATATATATATATATATATATTTTTTTTTTATAAAACTTACACACACACACACACACACACATATATATATATATTTTGTTCACATGCTGTTCAATCTGCCCATAGGGCAGAAGAGATTGCCATTAGCTCATATAAGTCTCTGAGGGCCAAGGAATCTAGGAGTGAAGCCGCCCAAAGGATCTCGGACATTCAAAAGAAGAAGCTACAGGAGGTCTCAGCCAAGTTGGTTAAGGCAGAGAGTGAAAGGTCAGGTTTAGAGGCCGATCTCAAAACAACCACTAAACAGGCCGAGGACTAGCGACTGATGCTCCGACAAGCCGACGAGAACCTCGCTGCAGCACGAAAACTTATTCAGGATCTGAAAAAAGATCTGAAGGAGTCTGAGAAGGTTAAAGAGGAGGCCATCAAGGGCAAAGAGAAAACCCTTGAAGAAAAGGAAAGAGCTGAGAAGGCAAAAGAAGAGGCCGAAAATTCAAAGGAGCTGGTTGAACAAGAAGGTTACGAGATTGGTGTGAAGGAGATCACGGAAACCTTCAAGGCTCAGGTTCTCGAGGTATGTAAACATTACTGCCTCCAAGTGTGGAACGAGGCACTTTCCCAAGCTGGGGTTGATGCCTCTTCTACTTTTTGGAAAGCAGAGAGTGTCTACTATCCTCCAGCAATTCGAGCTTCTGACGCTCCTCAAGCTGACAATGAAGCTGCCTAGGTATCATCTGAGGATTGGAGAGGTGAACAGGCTGAACACTCAGCTCTTTTTGAAGATCTCCACAAGTAAGTTGATTCAATACAAGAGAAGGCACTAGAAGACATACAGCCTTCAAGTGACCTTCAGGAATCTTCCAAGGATGAGTTGGGTGACCAAGCAAATCCGATAACTTTGAAGGATGATTCCAAAGGCAAAGGAATTGCCGATGAGGCCTCGGTGCAGCTTCCACCTCCTCAAGACCCTAAAGGCCCTCTGAAGATAAAATTGAAGCAGTGACTGCTTTTCCTTAGTTTTGATTTTTTCTTCATTTTCTACTAAGTGTAATTTCGCAGTTTCTTGTAATTACAAAGTACTTTCTAAATCTAATATAAGCGCAAGTTCTTTTTTGTTTGATGGCCTTTACTTTCATTTTGTTTTGCCATATATTTAGAATAGTAATCCTTTCGCCCTTATTAATTTACTAAAATCAAAGCCAAAAAACTGGATCAAACTTAATACTATAGGCAGGAGATGCATTAAGTGATGCTCATGGATTTCTTATCCGTTTATCACTATCTCAGGGAGACTCTTAAGCAGTTGATTTTTCATTTAGACCTCTAGTTTGATTTATGTCAAATATATGAAATAAGGTATATGATCTAATGACCTAGGCATACCAAGCTTTGATACTTTAAGAAAAAGAAAAGGAATGTTAATTTTCCCAAAGTAGATGATCCGAGGACCAGACGTAACTAAGGTTCTGTTTAACACTTGGTAAAAAATAACAATTTAAACGAGGTATGTGGTCCGAGGATCCAGGCACACCGAGCTTCAGTTTGATACTTAGATGAAAACAATTGAAATGTTAATTTTCCCAAAGTAGATGATCCGAGGACCAGACATAACTAAGGTTCTATTTAACACTTGATAAAAAATATCAATTTAGACAAGGTATGTGGTCCGAGGATCCAGGCACACCGAGTTTCAGTTTGATACTTAGATGAAACAGTTGAAATGTTAATTTTCCCAAAGTAGATGATCCGAGGACCAGACATAACTAAGGTTCTGTTTAACACTTGATAAAAAATATCAATTTAGACGAGGTATGTGGTCCGAGGATCCAGGCACACCAAGTTTCAGTTTGATACTTAGATGAAACAGTTGAAATGTTAATTTTCCCAAAGTAGATGATCCGAGGACCAGACATAACTAAGGTTCTGTTTAACACTTGATAAAAAATATCAATTTAGACGAGGTATGTGGTCCGAGGATCCAGGCACACCAAGTTTTAGTTTGATACTTAGATGAAATAGTTGAAATGTTAATTTTTCCAAAGTAGATGATCCGAGGATCAGACATAACTAAGGTTCTGTTTAACACTTGATACAAAAAAAAAAATCAATTTAGACGAGGTATGTGGTCCGAGGATCCAGGCACACCAAGCTTCAGTTTGATACTTAGATGAACGAAGACAATGAACGCAATGCAGTTTTAACAAAAATGGCCGAAGTGCCTTTCATTTAATAATAGTACCTTCATAGGTTATTTACATTCCAAGGACGTTGTACAACATGTTCGTCCAAATCCTCCAGATTGTAAGCCCCTATTCCTGCGACCGAAGTAATACGATAAGGTCCTTCCCAGTTGGGCCCTAGTTTTCCCCATGCTGGATTCTTTGTTGTGCCCAAAACTTTCCTCAATACCAAGTCGCCAGGTGCAAGAGGTCGCAGTTTTACATGAGAATCATACCCCTGTTTGAGCTTATGTTGATAATAGGCTAGTTGAACCATGGCATTCTCCCGTCGTTCCTCAACTAAGTCTAAGTTTCTCCTCAATAGGTCATCGTTGCTATCTGGAACGAATGAGCTTTTCTTTAGGGTTGGGAACCCAGTTTCTAGGGGTAATACTGCTTCGGCTCCATAAGTCATGGAGAAGGGCGTTTCTCCTGTGGATCTTCGTGGGGTAGTTTGATATGTCCACAAGACATGTGGCAGTTCTTCCACCCACCTTCCCTTAGCATCACCCAACCTTTTTTTGAGTCCATTAACTATCATTTTATTGACGGCCTCGGCTTGGCCATTCCCTTGAGGGTAAGCTGGAGTGGAATATCTATTCATGATGTCCAGATCACAACAATATTTCCTAAAGGCTTTGCTATCAAATTGTAAACCATTATTTGAAATGAGAGTATGGGGGATGCCAAACCTGGTAACGATGTTTTTCCATACAAATTTTTTCGCTTCCATGTCTTTGATATTCAATAATGGCTTAACTTCAACCCATTTGGTGAAATAATCCATTCCGACGAGGAGCCATTGCCTGTTTCCTGTTGCTTTTGGGAAAGGTCCAACAATGTCCAAGCCCCATTGAGCAAAAGGCCAAGGGCTAGATAGAGGATTAAGGACACCTCCTGGTTGATGTATGTTTGAAGCGAATCTTTGACATTGGTCACACTTCTTCGCATAATCCTGCGCCTCCCTCTGCATGTTGGGCCACCAATAGCCCTGAGTAAGGGCTCTATGAGCCAAAGACCTTCCCCTAGTGTGACTTCCACAAATCCCTTCATGCAACTCTTCCAAAAGTAACTCCGTTGCCTTGGGGTGCATACATAACAAATATGGTCCTGAAAAAGAGCGTTTGTATAATTTATGGTCCTCGGATAACCAGAACCGAGTTGCTTTCCTGCGAATCTTATCTTCTTCGACTTTTTGTTTAGGCGGGATATCATCTTTGAGAAAATTTACTATTTGATCCATCCAACTAGGCCTTGTCCTAATTTGAAGAATTCGAGTGACATTACCATTCGTCTCAGCAGGTTCAGCAGATCTTCGACAAGGATAACCCGCGGTAGGCTTTGCGCCGAGGATGTTGCGAGTGTGACTAATGAATCGGCATGGGTATTCCCACATCTGGATACATGTAATAGAGAAAAAGACTCAAATTTAGATTGCATACACCTGACCTGGGTTAGGTATTCTTGCATTCTTGAATCTCTTGCTTCTAGCTTCCCTTCTACTTGTCCTACCACCAATAATGAATCCGAGAACATTTGTACCATCTTCCCTTCCATTTTATGAACCATGTTCATCCCTGCGAGGACGGCCTCATATTTTGCTTCGTTGTTGGTGGCCGAGAACCCCAATCTCAAAGATTTCTCAAAAGTAATTCCCTCCGGGGATACCAAAACTAGTCCCACACCAGATCCTCTCTGATTTGCTGCTCCATCAACGTGCACTTTCCATAACGGAGGCTCTTTGCATGAAATCATGCCTATTGATTTTTTACCCACACTTGATCCTTCAATATATTCTTCTAATGAGGGCTCAGTAAATTCCGCCACAAGATCCGCGATGACTTGCCCCTTTGTAGAGGTGCGAGACATATATTTGATGTCAAAAGCTCCTAGGATAGTGCCCCATTTCGCAATTCTTCCCGTATAATCCGCACTCCGAAGTATAGATTTGAGAGGGAGTTGTGTAAGGACAACCACCGTATGGGATTGGAAGTAATGAGGAAGCCTTCGTGTAGCATGCACCACTGCTAAAATAGCTTTCTCTAGTGGCAAATAACTCACCTCGGCTTCATGCAGAGACTTGCTTACATAATAAACTGGCCTCTGGATATTACTATCATCTCGTATAAGAACCAAACTAATTGCATGATTAGCTACTGCAATATATGCAAACAGAACTTCATCAATTTCTGGCCGAGACATAATGGGTGGTTACGAGAGAACTCTTTAAGCTATTGAAAAGCCACAGCACACTCCTCGGTCCATTCAAAACCCTTCCATTTATTCAACAACTGAAAGAAAGGCCTACATCTGTCCGCGGACCGAGATATAAATCGATTGAGGGCAGCGGTCATACCTGTTAGTCTCTATACTTCTTTAGGATTCCGAGGTGGGTGTAAGTTGTTAATCGCCTTAACCTGAGCAGGATTCACCTCAATTCCCCAGTGAGTTACCATATAGCCTAGAAACTTGCCCGATCCCACACCAAAAGAACATTTAGAGGCATTGAGTCGCAACTTATACTCTCTTAGCGTTTGAAAAGTGTTGCTCAGATCTTCCAAATGCGTAGAAACTGCTTTACTCTTTACCACCATATCATCCACATATACCTCAATAGTCTTTCCCAGTTGTGTCTCAAACATTCTCGTCATCATCCTTTGATAGGTAGCCCCTGTGTTTTTCAAACCAAAGGGCATTACCTTATAATAGTAGTTTCCTGTGGGAGTGACAAAAGCAGTTTTCTCCTGGTCCTCCACAGCTAAAGGTATTTGGTGGTAACCTTGAAAAGCGTCAAGAAAACTCATTCGAGGATGTCTAACAGTAGTGTCTACCAATTGATCAATCCGAGGCATTGGGAAAGAGTCCTTCAGGCAAGCTTTGTTCAAATCTGTGAAGTCCACACAAACTCTCCATTTCCCATTCTTCTTTTTCACCACTATCGTATGTGCTAACCATTCAGGATAAAAAACTTCTTTGATAGCACCCGCCTTCTTGAGTTTCAGCACTTCCTCTTTCACAGCCTCGGAATGCTCTTTCGAGGACCGCCGAGGTGGTTGCCTCCTTGGTACCGCAGCTGGATTGACCTTTAAATGATGACAAATGAAACTTGGATCAACCCTAGGGGCCTCATAAGCATTCCATGCAAATACGTCCATATTTTTTCTCAAAAACAAAATCAGCTCTTCCTTCTCCCCCTGTGGCAATTGAACCCCTACCTGAAAGAATTTCTCAGGGTCGTTGTCTATGAGAATCTTCTCCAATTCCTCACATGCAGGTTCATCTACCTTGGCTGTGCCAAAATACTTTAATTGCTACGCCTCTCCGCCAGCTGAGGATGAGGACTCCGGCTTAGGTTGACGTAGAATTGCAGCCGTGATACATTGTCGAGCCACAGACTAACTCCCAAGTAGCTCCACCACCTGGTCTCCAGAATGAAACTTAACCTTAACATGCAAGGTTGAGGAAACAGCTCCCAACGCATGCAGCCAAGGTCTTGCCACAATTGCGGTGTAGGGAGAATAGGCATCCACTACGATGAAATCTACGTTCACCACCTCCAGGCCCGATTGTACAGGCAGTCTAATTTGCCCCTTTGGAACGACAGCCTTTCCCTCGAAGCTTATCAAGGGTGAGTCATACGCCATAAGATCTTCAAGCTTTAACTTTAAACCTCTAAACAGGTCAGGGTACATGATATCTGCGCCATTGCCTTGATCGACCATCACCCTCTTCACATCATAGTCCCCTATTCTTAGGGTTACCACCAAGGCATCATCATGAGGCTGGATAGTCCCCACTTTTTCCTCTTTCGAGAAACCTAAAACTGGTAGGATACTCGCCTTAATTCTCTTCGGCTGATCCCTTGACTCCTCGGCCAAAGACCAAGCCACTGACATTACCCTAAATGGAGCTGAGCCAGTCCTTCTAGGTGCCGCGAAAATTACATTGATGGTACCTAGAAGAGGCCTTGACGAAGGGTCACCGTGGTTTGCCATCCCTGATTGGTTTCCTTGCCCATTGGGCTGATACAAGAATTGCTTTAGCTTTCCCTCTTTGACCAACTGCTCTAAATGATTCCACAGAGTGCGACAATCCTTGGTGGTGTGACCCCTCTCCTGGTGATAATGGCAATGGAGATTTTGGTTGCATCTCAGAGGGTCCCCTGCCATCTTATTTGGCCATTTGAAGAAAGACTAATGCCTGATTTTCTCCAACAGCTGCTGCACTGGTTCTTTGAAAATGGTGTTGACCACCTGTGGGGGCATATGACTAGCTTGTCTGGAAAAATCTCTTGCCGGCCTATTGTTGTTGTATTTGTCCGACCTGAAATCCCTCATTTCCTGTGGGATAACCTTCGTCTTACCCTTCCCCTGCTGCTGATCTTCCTCAACCCTTTTGTACTCGTCGATGCGATCCATAAACCGGCGCACGCTTCTGACAGGCTTTTTCGTCAAAGACTTCCTTAGGTCATGCTCCGTCGGTAGGCCGACCTTGAAGGTCCTTATTGCCACATCACCGAAGTCCCCATCAATTTCATTGAACATCTCCCAATACCTATCCGAATACGTTCTCAGGGTTTCCCCATCCCTCATGGCCATGGATAATAATGAATCCAATGGCCGAGGAACTGCATGTGATGAAGTGAGAACCAAATGCTCTAGTAAGTTCCTTGAAAAAGCTAATAGAGCCTGCCCTCAAGCCATCAAACCATCTCATGTCGACAGGCCCCAGGCTAGAGGGGAAGATCTTGCATATCAAGGTCTCATTCTTGGAATGTACTGCCATTCTTTGGCTGAAATGGCTCACGTGCTCCACAGGATCCGTCCGGCCATTGTAAATAGTGAAGGCCGGTTGTGTGAAGCGCCGAGGTAACCTCCTTTCCTCCAGTCTGTGCATGAAGGGTGACTTGGAGATTTGGTGCAATGCCCTACCCATCGCATCATTTCCCAAGCCTTTAGAGGAGAAGTCCATGCCATGCCTCCCATGCAGGTTGTCCTCCTCGGAAGAAAAAGATTCACCCGGGGGAGTCCTGGACCTCTGCCTGTAATTGTCATCCTCGGATCCTTTCGAAGAGGGGTCGGAGACCGAAGGAGTTCGCCTTCGCCTTTCGTGACGTAACTTTCTTTTTAGGTTGTCAATCTCTTTTTGCATGGCCTTGGTATTCCTCTCGTGAGGACCTCTACTTCCTCCTTGTGAATGACTCGTACTTCTGATAGTGTGCGTAGTATGTACACTACCTTCCCGGTTCTCTCCATGATCAGGATGTAAGGAGTGATCCTCATGCTGGGAGCCTACGGACTCCGCAATGCGTTGTGGTCCTGAGCCCACCATGATGTACTAAACTTCGTCAAAGACTAAATTCCCACAGACGGCGCCAATTGTAAGAACACAATTCAAACTCCCAATCTAAGGTTGGAAATGGGCTTGAAAGGCCCTTTGACAATAAATTTGTAGAGAGTGGGTTTGTAATCTAGTTCTCAAGGATGATTTTAAATAACATAGAAAAGAACGGGCTCCGGGCCCAATGGAACGAAATAAAGAGTTATTTGTAAGAGTATAACTAAAAACTCCTCCTCGGACACAATTCGAGGATAATTTATAATATTGCTTCCTAAGGTTGGTTACAATTGTAGATTATCATATACTATTGTCTTTCTCCTTTCCAGAAAGAAGCTCCTCCTTTTTCCGAAGGTCTTTCCCTTTATTTATACTTCCTCTTCTTCTCTTTATCATCTTCCACCTCATGGTTTGTAACGCTGACTTAGGATACTTGTCCCATCAATTCTTTCCTAAAGTCTGCTGGGGTCAGGGACCAAGTTCCAAACCTCATGCTCAGGTCCCATCTTTCCATCTATGCAGTCAGTATATCAATTACAGAGCTTTTAATGTATGGGCAGTGGTAGCAGCTTTACCTTAGATATTCCACCGCTCTTCCTATTGTCCTCCACGTGTACCGTGTCTTCTCGTAGTCATAGGATTTCTCATAACATAGCCCGGGGATATTAAACCTCTCTTCTTTATGACCTTGGCTTAAAAACCCGAGGACAAATCTATTCCTCGGACGTGATTGGTCACTCGTTTATCATATCTTCACTTGGCATTTTCTTTATGAGGTACATTCATGTACTCCTAGATCATTTGATGTCCTCGGATTTTGGATTTTTAGCCCAAAAGACTTTGTTGGGCCATCCTTGGTAAATTACTGGGCCCAATGCCCCTACAAGCATGTTATGTAACCCGCACCATAGTTATTTCATCACTAGCTGGACTTTTGAACCATTTGTGTGAGAATGCATATGTTTGGCAAATGTATGAGAATGTCAATGTTGTGCATGCATGTGAGAGAAAGAAAAGAGTGCATACATGTACATTTGTTCACTCCACATTCATAAAGACCATTAGACCATTTCAGTTCATTAGATATAAGAGTGAAATTCACGTTCTCTGAGTCTGAAGCCATCCAGAAAAAAAAGAGAGTAAAAAATAGACTAAAAGTACGAATATTGGGGAGATACAAGCTAGCTACAATTCATCTATTTATATACGAATAAGTCTTGTGCCACTAGAAGGACTCTTTTATATATACCTCTCCTCCATGTACAGGGACGAACCTAGGATTTAAAGCTGGGGGGCGGAGATAAGCGAATTTTTTTTTTTTCATTCAAATATGCATCCATATAATCCAAAGAATCAAGATCAACTTTTTGAAATTGTGTTTGAGAGAGATGGTTATTTTCCGGAATTGGGATATCGGCATTTTCTAGAATTGGGGAATGAACATTTCTTGAGATTGGAACATCGATATTTTCCGGAATTGGGGAATGAATATTTTCTAGAATTGGAATATCCACATTTTCTAGAATTGGAATAGCAACATTAGTTGTTGGCAATCCACATTGACTTCGGAAGAATTTGAACCTTTTCTTTTGAAAAAATCAAGCATTGTAGTTGATTTTTTTTATGATTTACAAATAAAATAAAAATCATATAAGAATCACTGTTATTTTCTTAAATTTGTGTGACAATTTTCTTTATTTATGTCTTTGTGTTGTCCCCATCTTTTTGACACTGACCCACTAACCCAATGAATCCCACTACCGACATTATAAATTTATTCCGCTTTCTGCACTACTAAAAAAAACTTTTCTTAACTTTACTTTTTTTTTTCCTATCCCTTGTCCGTTGTCCCTATTATGCCCAACTACCAATCAACAAAGAAAAAACTAATATCTACAAACTCTACTCTCTCTCTCTCTCTTTTATCTATATAATACAAGAGAGAGAGTCACAAAGCCAAAAAGCCAAAAAAGAAAAAAAAAACATCACAAGCAGCACAGAATCAATTCACAATCACCAACATCAGTTCAGTTCATCACTCATCAGTAAAAACAAAAACATGAAACACCACAAGTCCACAAGGCACAAGCACAGTTTATGTGAATCTCAAATCACAAACATTTTATTAGGTTTCGAAGAAAAAGATAGAGTAAATATATGTGAAGTGTAAACTGTAAAGGCTAGAGCAACGAAGCAGGGTTGGGCAGATCGGGCAAGTGGGTCTCGCATGGGTGGCAGCGACAGCTGATAGGGAGACTCTCGCGTGATGGCGTGGCGGCGTGGGTGCTGGGTAGCAAGATCAAGATGGGTTTCGCAAGCGTCACGGCGACACTGCATGGGGGTGGGCAGTGGCGTCAAGGCGTGGGTCTCTCTGAGTACTCTCCATCTCTCTATCTCACCTCTCTATCTCTTTGTCTCGCCTCTCACTTTCCTTTCTTCTTCTTTTTTTTTTCTTTTTATTTCCTTCATTTTTTGCCTTCTCCGTTTGGTTTTGGACTTCTGAGAGATGAGTTTTCTTTTCCTTTTTTTGTTTTAGATTTACATGGGTCATGGACTCTTGCCTCCTGGGTTGGCTGGCTGGGCTTGGGATTCAGATTTTGGGAGGGGGCCTGAGCTAAAAACTAAGGGGGGCCCAAGCCTTTTTTTCTTTTCTTTTTTTGTTGAAAATTTTACCTACTAATTTTTTTTTTTGGCCCAGGGGGGGCTAGGGCCCCCTTAGGCCCCCACTTGGGTCCGTCCCTATCCATGTATGAGCTTTTTTGACAATGTCCTTGGAAAAATCTGCCTGGTAAAATATTGTCTTATTGCATTTCCATGGTCAAAGGATAAAATAAATTTTCATCTAGTAGTGTTCTAGGTAATGTCACCTGAATTTATATTTTAAGTACCAATCAATGAACTTCGAAGCAGAAGTTCACAGAGAAGAAGGAAAAGAAAAAAAAAAACCCAAAACCATGGTTGAAAAAATGGCAAGTTGATGTAGACTTGTTGAGAGAGAAGAAAATATTTAATATTATGTGTTGTATTCTCTTTCATAGTTGAATTAGGATTTTAATTGTTTTTCTTTTTCTAATTAAAGAGCTTTTTCCTTACTCAAGTAGGAGTAGGTTTATTATTTCTTTTCCCAAAAGGAGTAGGAGAAAATAAAGATTAAAAAAAATTGGGCTTCGTGATAGTTGGGATAAAAATAAAGATGAAGGCATCGATAGTTCAAGCCAAACAAAATTAAAAAAAAAAAATACAAGAAAAAATTGAAATTGAAATTGAAATTTGAATAGATTGAAATTGAAATTGAAATTTAAAAATAAAGATGAAGGCATCTATAACAAACTTTCAATTTGAATAGAATTTAAATTTGTTGAAATTTAAATGATCAAGTTTTACCAAAATTATACATTTGTTAAAGCATTCACATCAGTTCAGCTATAATTTCCCGTCTATTTTACACTAAAAACCTTTTTTTATTTTTTTTATTTTACATACCCATTTCTCAAAATCCTCCACATTAGTCCATTTATTCTACAATCTATTTTATTTAAATAATAAATTTTCTCAATTTTTTTATTATTTCTCTCAACTACCCATATGCTCTCTCTCTCTCTCTCTCTCTCTCTCTCTCTCTCTCTACCCATTTTTTTTTATTTGTTGCTCTCTCTCTATAGCCATCTTTCTACCCATCTCTATACCCATTTCTGAACATAGATCAACTCTCCCTCTCGATCTAATCCACACCCTCTCGGTCAATCTCCCTAGCTCCAATCAGGCAAGACCTATCTCGGTCAGATCTCCCTAGCTACGATCAGGCAAGACCCACGAGCTCTGATCAAGTAAGGCCCACGAGCTCCAATCAAACTCGGTTAAGCACCGATCTAGCAAGACCCACATGCACCGATCATTCCAGTCAAGCACCAATTGTTCCACAAGCACCGATCGTTTCGATCAAGCACCTATCTGTCTCTTTGTTGGTTTGTCCATGTGGGTTTGTTTGTGTGTGGTTGTGTTTGTGTATCTTTGTGTTGATTTGTTTGTGTGAAGTGTTTGTGTGTAGATGTGTTTGTGTGCATTTGAGGAAAAAGAAGATGAGGAGAGGAGAAGTTACCGAGTTCGTTGTGCACGGAGAAGAGAGAGAAAAAAAATGAGTGAACGTGAAATTAATAAAATAATAAGATATACATCTACAGAAACCGTGCATATATGCACGGTTATTGTAGCAAATGTGTAAATATACACAGATTTAGAAAGACTGATGTGGAAGATTTTTGGGGCAAAATGTGTAAAATTGGTTGGTTTTTACATTTTACAAAGTTTTGTGGATGCTCTTAAATATTATCCCCTAATTTGAGAAAATATATCATAATAAATAATATAAAATTAATTTACTAGTGAGTGAGACTAAAAAAAATTAAAAACTTATATAAGAGAACCAAACTTAAGTAAATTTCGTTATAGTAAATTTCCTTTGGCATAATATTCTGTACGCAAATTCAAAAGCAAAGAACACTAAGTAAGATAAATTTATTAGATTAAAACATAAGTGTAAGTTGCATCTTGAGAAAAAAAAAATTGAAAAAAATACAACAATGTGGGGTTTAATTATATAGATGACTTTATTGTTTAAGAGGGATTATTTCAAAAAGGCATCGCTTAATATATATATATATATATGTTAGATTCTAAGACCTTAGAGACTAATGTATTAGACCTTCAATGTGTATTTGTGTATTGTATTGGCAAACCATGATCAAAATATAGAGTCTAAGTTTAGGCTTGCTTAAAGTATGTTTTATTGTAAAGTTGGAATTGAGTGATTGCAGAAATTATTAGTCACATTCTGCAAGGCTCGATCGATCGAAAATTAGACTCGATTGATCGAGATTCATGCAGTTTTGTTTTTTTCTGCAAAATTTCCAACTTAGCCCAAGCACGTTTAACATGTAGGATTTTATATTTTATGTCTCATATAAATAGAAAAACCCTATCTACATTTTCAGGTTTTGATATGTTGTGTGGTTGAATCTCTTGTGAGATCTAGAGGTGTTTATCTTCATATACACTAAGGGTTATCAAGATCAAGATTTATGTCAAGAACTTGGTGATCGTTTCAGTTGCTGCATAAAGAACATTCAAGAAGATCAAGATTCACAAGTAGGAGAACTTGTGGTTGTAGTGGATCAAAGAAAAAAGTAGTCCGTGAACTCGGAATTGTCACGTGGTCGTGGTAATAAGTTTTCTACTCGAGGTAGCAATAGGATATTAGTGGTCTAAATCTTATTCTATAAACTTCAATTCTCTCATAGTGGATCTATTTTACCTTGAGGATAGCTAGGTTAAATCAACCTCAGGTTTTTTACCGATTTAGTTTTCCTGGGTCATCGGATCTTTGTGTTCTTTATATTTCCGCATTATATTTTTTTTACACATTGTGATTCAACCTAGTGTTAATTAACAAACTTGTTAATCAACTTGGAATAATATTAGGTTAATCATACTGTGTTAAAGGGTCTAAATCTCCATAAGTGGTATCAGAACGGGTTAACTCTAGTGTTTTGATCTTTTGATCTAAGAGTTGATCTTTGACCCCTGTTGTCATGGATTCTTTGAAGTTCTTATTGCTAAAGCTCCATCTGGTATACCTTTGGTGTATGTCACTTGTTGCATGTGTCAAGTCTTTCCTTGAGTAGCTTGCTACAATTACATGTGATAATAATTATGTGTGTTATATTGCTTTAATCGCCTTAAAGGCACGTGATTCTTGTCTTTGGTATTTGGATAGTGGTTGTTCCAGGCATATGACAGGAAATGAAGCTCTATTAGAAACACTCTTTGAAGGAAAGATTGGGACAGTCACGTTTGGAGATGAAAGCAAATCTGTGATCAAAGGCATTGGAATTGTGGACATTCTAGGGTTGCCCGTATTTGAAGATGTCTGGTACGTTGATGGATTAAAGGAAAACTTACTCAGTATCAGTCAGATTTGTGACAACGGACTTAATGTTCTCTTCACCAAGTATGAATGTGAGATATTGGTTGGAGGAGGTGACTGCATGTGTATTGGTGTTAGGACAGTCGATAATTGTTATGGTATAACACCAAGTATAAGCAACAAGTGTTTTAGTGCAAAAATCAGTCAAGTAGACTTATGGCATCAACGTTTGGGACATGCAAGCCACAAGCAATTAGAGAAGATCTCCAAGTGTGAAGCAGTTCTTGGATTGCCCAAATTTGAAAAGATTGAGAAGTGCATATGTAGACCATGTTAGATGGGTAAACAAGTGAAGTTCAAGCATCCGTCTGTAAGTGAAGTTCAAACCTCTAGACCTTTGGAGTTGTTACACATTGATCTCATGGGTCCTGCCAGAGTTCAGAGTTTAGGAGAAAAGAAGTATATCTTAGTTGTTGTGGATGATTTCACTAGATATACTTGGGTTGTGCTTTTGAGAGATAAGGCTGAGGCTCCTAAAAAGATGGTACACTTATGCAAGAAATTGCAAGTGGAAAATGGCAATGTAATAGCCAAAATTAGAAGTGATCATAGGAGAGAATTTAAGAACACTCAACTGACTACCTTCTGCAATAATCAAGGGACTCATCAAGAGTTCTCTTCACCCAAGACACCGCAACAAAATGGAATAGTGGAACGGAAGAATAGAGTTATTCAAGAGATGGCTTGTGTGATGCTAAAAAATAAAAAGATGCCCAAGTTCCTTTGAGGAGAAGACGTTAACACTACATGTCATACTATCAACCAAGTGTATTTCAGACATGATTCCAAGAAAACTTCATATGAACTCTGGAGGGTAAAGAAGCCTATAGTCAAATATCTCAGAATATTTGGTTGTGACTGTTATGTTTTGCGGGATAAGGAGAATCTAGAAAAGTTTGATGCAAAGAGCGACAAGGGATATTTTCTGGGATATTCTTCCACCAGTAGAGCATATAGAGTGTACAATTTGAGAACTAAGACAGCCATGGAATCTTCAAATATGGTGATCAATGATGAAATAGCTTTAGAATCTCATTCACAAAACACTCTTCTGATTCAAGAAAAGACTATGGAGGTTGATGATTCTTTTCCAAAGGATTATGTTGGGAAACATAGTGATGAAGAACTACAATTAATCAATTATACTGTTGCAGAACCTTTGGTCTTAGAACCATCTACACCTATTCATGAAATCCAACAAGAACAATGTGAACCTAATTCCTCACCTGAACAAAAAGGTACCTCCACTTCTTTGGTCAAAGGTCCATCTTCTAGAGTAAAGCTAAATCACCCTGTTACAAACATATTTGGGTAGTCTGAATGATAACATGAGGTTGAGGTCTAAAGCTTTGAATGTAATACTCACTCATGTTATCTATCCCAATTCGAACCAAAGAAAGTGGATGAAGCACTTCAAGATGCTGATTGGATAAATTCTATGCATGAAGAACTTCATCAATTCGTTCAAAATGATGTGTGGAAGTTAGTTCCTAGACCAAAGGGAGTGAATGTAATAGGAACCAAGTGGTTTTTAAGAACAAGTCAGATGAACATGGTATAGTTGTTAGAAACAAATCAAGACTTGTTGCTCAAGGTTACACACAAGTGGAAGGGATTGATTTTGATGAGACTTTTGCACCTGTAGCAAGATTGGAATCCATTAGGATACTCTTGGCCATAACTAGTCATTTGAATTTCAAGTTGTATCAAATGGATGTTAAGAGTGCATTTTTGAATGGGATGTTACAAGAAGAGGTGTATGTTGAACAACCAAAGGGATTTGTAGATCCTCACAGACCAGATGATGTTTACAAGTTGAAGATAGCACTTTATGGGTTGAAACAAACCTCTCAGGGCATGGTATGATAGGTTGACTGCATATCTCACTGAGCATGGATTCAAAAGAGGATTTGCAAATTCTACTCTCTTCATATGAAAGGATAAGAATTATTTTGTAGTAGCTCAAATTTATGTTGATGATATTATTTTTGGTGCTACTAATGATTCTCTTCCTATGTCTTTTGCAAATGAAATGAAGAAGATGTTTGAAATGAGTATGGTTGGTGAACTAACTTATTTCTTGGGATTGGAGGTGAAGCAAATGGATTCTGGAATTTACATCAACCAAGCGAAGTATGCTAGAAATATTGTCAAGAGATTTGGACTTGAAAATGCTACACATGCTAAAATACCGATGGTTGCGAATGCAAAGCTAACCAATGATCCTTCAGGTGAGTCTGTTGATGTTACTCTATATAGAAGCATGATTGGTTGTCTATTGTACTTAACTGCTAGTCAACCAGATATTGCTTTTAGTGTTGGTGTGTGTTCTAGGTTTCAATCTAATCCTAAGGTTTCACATTTGAATGCTATTAAAAGAATCATAAAATATGTTAGTGGAACTTGTGATTATGGATTATTTTATAGCAAAGAGTCGAATATGTCTCTTGCTGGATTCTCAGATGCAGATTGGGCCGGCAATGTCGATGATAGAAAAAGCACTACTAGTGGGTGTTTTTATGTAGGGGCCAATCTTGTTGCTTGGATGAGTAAAAAGCAAAATTCTATCTCTTTGTCAGCTACAGAAGCAGAATATATTGTTGCTGGAAGTTGTTGTTCGCAGCTTCTTTGGATAAAAAAGCTTTTAGGTGATTATAGGATATCACAAGACACCATGGTTGTCTATTATGATAATTCTAGTGCTATCGACATCTCTAAAAATCATGTTCAACATTCTAGGACTAAGCACATAGAGATTAGATATCACTTTATTAGGGATCTGGTTGAAAGAAAAATTGTCACTCTTGAATATATCCCTACTGAACGTTAGAATGCTGACATCTTTACCAAACCTCTTGATAGAAGTAAGTTCGAGACACTTTGTGAAGTGATTGGTGTGATTTTGTGTCCCTAGTCACCTTTTGCTCTCATGGTCCTTGTGCTTCATCTCTTAATTTCTTGTGACCATTTTTTTCTTTTGATGTTTTGTTTTCCTTTTTGCCTTTAGGAATTGTGTTGCATTACATTCATGCATTTCATGTTAGGTTTTTTTTTTTTTTATAAAAAAAAATAATAAAAAAGGGAAAAATATGTTTTGCTTTTTATATCTTGGATTTTGTAATCAAGGCTGGCCATAGTATAATACAACAATGTGGGGTTTAATTATATAGATGACTTTATTGTTTAAAAGGGATTATTTCAAAAAGGCATCGCTTAATATATATATATATATATATATATGTTAGGTTCTAAGACCTTACGGACTAATGTATTAGAACTTCAATGTGTATTTGTGTATTGTGTTGGCAAACCATGATCAAAACATAGAGTTTAGGTTTAGGCTTGCTCAAAGTATGTTTTGTTGTAAAGTTGGAATCAAGTGATTGCAGAAATTATTGGTTACATTCTGCAAGGCTCGATCGATCGAAAATTAGACTCGATCGATCAAGATTCGTGCAATTTGTTTTATCTACAGAATTTCCAACTCATCCCAAGCCCGTTTGACATGTAGGGTTTTATGTTTTATGTCTCATATAAATAGAAAAACCCTAGCTACGTTTTCGGGCTTTTGATATGCTGTGTGTTTGAATCTCTTGTGAGATCTAGAGGTATTTACCTTCATACATACTTGGGGTTATCAAGATCGTGACTGATGTCAAGAGCTTAGTGATCATTTCAGTTGGTGGCCAAAGAACTTTCAAGAAGATCAAGATTCATAAGTAGGAGAACTTGTGGTTGCAATGGATCAAAAAAAGAAGTAGTTCGTGGACTCGGAGCTATCATGTGGTCGTGGTAATAAGTTTTTTACTCGAGGTAGCAATAGGATGTTAGTGGTCTATGTCTTATTGTATAAACTTCAATTCTTTCATAGTGGATTTGTTTTACCTCGAGGATAGCTATGTTAAATCCTTCCTAGATTTTTTTACCATTTTGGTTTTCCTAGATCATCAGATATTTGTGTTCTTTATATTTCCGCATTATATTTGTTTTACACATTGTGATTCAACCTAGTGTTAATTAACAAACTTGTTAATCAACTTGGAATAATATTAGGTTAATCATACTGTCTTAAGGGATCTAAATCTCTACAAATTAATTCGTCACAAGGGGTCAATACATACTTGGCCTATCAAGTTCTTCTGGTAATCCAAATTTTAATCTTAATTTCTCTCTATAGGTACATAAAAGGAGAAAATCGCACTAGAAAAACATCAAGAACCCATGTAGATGACCTTGTGAGTCACAAGCTATGCAAAATGGAACAGGAAAGAATAATCGACAAGCATAATTAAAATGGGATTATAATTACAGTTATCCTAGATGCTGCCATTAAACTATAAAACTTTTGACACTAGTTATTATTTTGTTATTGATTGATTATTCTAAAAATTTATTGAGAAATTTTCATGGGTTTGATATGGTTAAGGCCCAAACCTTTCGTAATTATGCTTCAATAAATTTGATGTCAATTGAGGGGAAAAAAAGGGTTTTGAGAGATTTAAAATAGCCTATTTCCTAGTTTTATTTTTTGTCGAAGTCTTTCCATCCTCCTCTCTTTCATTTATTCATTTATTTTAACAACGTAATTTAAATTTGTAGAATATACTTTATGATTATTGTTCCTTATCATTAGAGTACCAATAATTGTTTTAGTGTACACATGACTCAATCCCTTATTCAGCAACAAAAAAGTTTATTATTTGAGATTACTAGAGCCCACAATAATCCTCTTATTTGATTAAAGGAGACTGACAATTTAACTCACTAAATTTGAAAAGAAAAATAGTGGTATTCTCGTTAACTTTCTTTTGCAAAGTATAAATTGATTTATATTGAAGTTTTCTATCACATCGAAATCGTCAAGTTTGTTAGGCATGACTTTTGTAATACTCAATTTATTTGGGTCAAATATGAAACGAAAAACTTGAAAGGCCAGGGCTAAACCCATGTTTATATTTAAGGGATCGTGTCTCATGCCTGAGATGGCCTTATTCTTGTGGTCAATCTACCTATGAAACTTCCTTTCTCATCACTAAATCAAATGAAGCCTGTTCACTTCAATCTATAATAAAAATAGAATAAAATGTGTTGGGTTAAAATGAATTGACCCATTGCAAATTAATTAATTACCCTAGTTAACTAATTAGTCAAATTACATGCAATAGCGTGGTAGTACAAACAAATCACCAAATAACGAAATGCAGGAGAAAATAAATTTGACATAGGTGATTTGTTTACGAATGGGGAAAACCACCGAGGCAAAAGTCTATCGGGTGAATTTAAGGTCACCACTCCCGAGAATCCACTATTATCAATCACAAGTGGTTACAAGTATAAGGAATCTTACCAAATCCTATGGCTTATCCCGAAATACCAACCTACAATTGAACCCTTACCCTAATACCCAATTAGACTTGTATTGTAGTGGCAATTTCTCCGTTCAATGCACAAACCCCAGTATGTGACTAACCAATGATGCATGAATCCCAGTAGATTAAAACTTAATCAAAGTGTACTCGCTCTGATACCACCTGTTGGGTTAAAATGAATTGACCCATTGCAAATTAATTAATTACCCAAGTTAATTAATTAGACAAATTACATGCAACAGCATGGTAGCACAAACAAATAACCAAATAATTAAATGCAGGGAAAAATAAATTTGACACAAGTGATTTGTTTACGAATGGGGAAAACCACCGAGGCAAAATCTCACCGGGTGAATTTAAGGTCACTACTCCCAAGAATCCACTATTATCAATCATAAGCGGTTACAAGTATAAGGAATCTTACCAAACCCTATGGCCTATCCCAGAATACTAACCTACATTTGAACCCTTACCCTAATACCTAATTGGACTTGTATTGTAGCGGCAATCTCTCCGTTCAATACACGAATCCCAGTACGTGATTAATCAATGATCCAGGGATCCCAGTATGTGACTAACTCCATTGCACGAATCTCAGTACGTGACTCACTCACCAACTTGAGGAAGATTGTTGGCTGCAAAGTTCTTCAGTTCATCAACAATGAAGATCAAGAAGTTCCTTGGTCACAAAACCCTTGGGGTAAAGACGCAGTAGCTTCTTCAGAGAGAATGATGCACAAGGTCATAATATACTCGTATTCTGTTTGCATACACTTTGCATATGTTGTGCATAATCCTGTGCATGTGATTGCATTTAAAATAAGCCTTATATATATCTAGGGTTGTGAGAAAAGAAACCCTACAAAAATATATTACAATATGCGTGTAATCAGATCTGGAAAACCTGATTTCATAATTCTCGACAAATACAACTTATGTCAAGCTTTTGACGAGCTACAACATTAAATCTTGATAGAAAGGATTCTGTCGACCTTTAATGACCAGCACTTCCTTCACTTGTTTCTTGGTTAGGCTTGTATGGCTTCAATACTTAACTTGAACAATTGTTTCTTGAAGTACTAAACCCATCCTAGATCTACCCAATTACAAGTAAAGTGTATTTTGTCAAAGGATTAGTCAATTACATAAATATGTCCCTAACAAAATATTTGGATTTCAAGGACAGCATCTTTGCATCTGTAGTTATTTTATTATGAAAAATATTTGTATACTAGTCCTATTACACATCTTATACATGTTTGAAATGCAGTTAAATTGTGATTTGAAGTCACGATTTCTAACTTGGAAATTGTGACTTCAAGTCAAGATTTCAAGGTATTCTAAGTATGTGCATAAGAATGCGTGTAATAGAATGTGTATAATGAACACTACCCATTTCATTATGTTATATATTCATGAGGAAATTCTAATACTTTGGTTACACTTACAGCTTTGGCCTTCATCCAAAACCTTAGCAATTTGGCCAAATTAGGGTGATGCAAGGAACAAAGCTTGTTATGCAACCAGAAACTTAGCAATTTGGCCAAACTACGATGAGTTCTTAACTTTCAGATCACTTGTAAGACAATGCCAATATTGTAGTGTTACATATACGTGAAAGATTTGTGAGGAATAGAGGGAGCTAGCTACTTACATGTATTTATGTCCTCTCGGTAGCCACAAAGGCCTGCAGACCATTTGGGTTTTCGACAACGATGATCAATGTTCATGTTCCCTAGCTCAATGTGTTGGGAAACAGCAACTGAGGATATATCCTAGGATTACCTATTTTTATGTACTTCTTCATTCCTTTACATGTTTATTTATCTAGTGAAATTAGATGATAAAATTAGTAATAATTGAGTTATCATACATATAAATATGATCGGAATTTTATGCTTGGCTTGCTTGCTTGTTGTTATTATTATTATTATTATTTTCTGTAGACAAGCAAAGAATTAAGCATCAGAGCAAGGTATACACTCAGATAAAAAATACAAGGGATTGTTTTCATCTCCAAAAACAATTTAATAAGCCAACCTAAACTAGTGTTTGATCAGTGCAATACATAGTAAAGTTCAGCAAATTTTAAAGTTTAAAACTATATATATAGGCCAAGAATGTATTTACCCCTTGGGCAAATTGACCAATTAATTAGCCAAGTAAATTAATTAAGTCAATTTAACATGCAATACGTGCGGTAGCACAAACAAATCACCAAATAACTATATGCAACAGAAAATAAATTTGGTATGGGTGATTTTTTTACGAATAGGGAAAACAACTGACGGAAAACCACACCAGGAGAATTTAAGGTTACCACTCCTGAGAATCCACTATTATTAAAACAAGTAGTTACAAATAGAGGAATCTTAGTACTTTATACCAACCTACAGTCGAACCCTTACCCCAATACACAATTGGACTTGCAATGTAGTGACAATCTCTCATTTTAATGCATTGCTCCCCATACGTGACTAACCAATCAATGCGCGGATCCCAATACATGGCTTACACACCAACTTGAGAAAGATGTTGGTTGCCAAGTTCTTCAGTTCATCCACACGATGAAGATCAAGAAGCTCCTTGGTTACAAAACCCTACGGCGTACAAACGCAACAGCTTCTTCAAAAGAAAGATGAACTAGGGCAAATTGTATCCGGTTACAATTTGAGTGAATAATCACTTTGCATCAAGTTGCATCACCTTATACGGCCCTTAAAATAATCCTTATATATGTCTAGGGTTGTAAGAAAAGAAGCCTTACACAAATAGCTTGGATATATGTGAAAAACAGATCTAGAAATCTGATTTTCGTAAATCTTGGTAGATAGGTTATCTGTTGAGCTGTTGTCGAGCTTCGCACTAAAAGCTCCTGTAAGAGGCAAAATTTTAAGCCAATTATAAAATGCCACATTAAAATTTAGTGGAAAATTCCAAATTAATGTCATTAAATTAATTAAATTAGATAATGACATGTGTCATCCAAATTGACATCACACTGGCATATCAAAATTTGCCACATGTCATTTGGCCCACAAGATAAAGATAAACTTCCTATTCAAAATTTATGGATAATTATCTTTATTAAAATAAACTAAATAGAGATAATGATTTATCTTTGTTGATTATTATCTTTATCAAAATATGATATAGATAAATAGAGATAATTATCTCTAAGAAGAATTTGGGCCAATCAAAAGTCTACTACATACTTTCAAGCATATCAACTCAAAGTGGAGTTTATCCTCTAAAATCACTATAAATAGAGGACATCCCCTCTCATTTTAAAGGAGGTTTTTCAAGAGGCCTAGGCTCTGGAGAAATTCTGTCAAAAGAATTTTTGAAGAACTTGAAGAACATTTGAAGAACATTCGAAGGGCTTGAAGAACTTGAAGGACAATAAATCTCTAATAAGCTTAAAGCCAGAGATTCATTGTGAAGACCATTTGATCTATCTTTCAACCAAATTGAAGAAAATTTCGCGTTTGAGTCAAGACCATAAAGAAGATAGAATCAGAGGAGCATTTGTCAAAACTGAGATTGAACTCATTCCTTGATTAATACAAAAAATATATTTGTAGAACTCATTTTTTTTAATTTGTTTGATTTTTCTTCAATTGAAAAATTTGTGTTTACAGCTCCTTTTAAATCTTGATAGATACAATTTGTTGAGCTATCTATCGAACTTTAAAATACAGCACTTCTTCACTTTTTTTCTTGAACAGACTTGCATGGCTTTAACTCTTGACTTGAACACATTGTTGCTTAAAGATTTAAACCATCCTAGATCTACCCAATTACAAGTAAAGTGCGTTTTGTCAAAGGATTAACCAATCTAAATGACATATGTTCATAACTATTTTCACATATGTCCTAACAATCTCCCTCTTTGACAATCCATGACAAAATCATAGCAAACAAATGAAATATGAGAGAAGCCATAAATCACTCAACTCATACTCACTTGTTGAATACGATAAAATCTAATCCTAACTCAAACTCTTGAAAAACTTTGCAATAAGAGAGTTCATGGTATGATATATTTTGACAACCTGTATTTTTGAAACACTTTAAATAAAACTCATCAAGGCATCTTAGTGTGAAACAGAAATTAAAAGATTGCATACATAAGAAACATGTGTATAAAGAAAGAAAAGAAACAACACATAAAGAGATAGGTGAAAGAGATAACAACATCACATATATATATCAATGATAAATACAACATTTGCTATCACTAAGTGGTCATAAGACCTATGTACAAAAAGATAATGTATCTAAAAAAGAGAAAAGAAAAGATACATAAAATCCTTACACATCCCTTAAAAAAAAATAACAATACCCCCCCTAACAAAAAGGTCCTATGCTAACTCTTCCCTTAGATACGTGACTACTCTTATATCCAAAACTGCTCCCCCTTTTTGTCACAAGTGACAAATGGAAAGTCACTGTGAAGCAGTCATCTCCTCATCACTGGAAAAGCTAGAATCCTTATCCTCAGACGCCGCTGGAGAAGGAGAAGGAGAAACAACAAAGCCACCTATCTAAGCCTGACGTCGAGTGATACGGCCCACACGAGTATTCACTTGACACAGCTCATCACTGAGAGTGTCAAGGCAAGCATCCATGCACTTAAACTAAGCCATGATGGAGGAGTTGCTATCTCGGTCCATGGCCGCTTAAGTCGAAAGTGGGCCTTGCTCCGTCGAATAGTACCAGTGTCAATGGCATGCAAGATGGATAAATGATCAGACTCAGGATAGGAGATAGAGCACTGGCGAATGATCCTTGTGATAGTAGAAGGAAAGATGAGCATATCATGGGTTGTCGTATCCTTATAAACATCTATAAGGGAGATAATGAAATGAGAGGGAAAGTCTATAGAAAGATCCTCTAAGAGGGATAACAAAAAGCGAGCACAAGGCTCAGTAATAGAATTATAGTGAGACAAGGGATATAGAACAAATTTCATCACCATATTCAGGAACCTCGGACCTTTTTCAAAGCCCGAGCATGAGGTGTTTTGATGCTCACCTCATGAAGAAGGTGTCTCATAGAATAGAGACTGAAGTTCGTCTTTGGACATAGTCCTCAGACGTGGACAACAGGGCTAATCAGGATGTGATTCCCTCGGAACATGTAGCACTTCGGAGATAAGCTCTAGAGTCACTACTATATGAGTACCTCTAACAAAAGTAGAAAACTGAGATACTAAAGAATCGAAACTGTGCATATTGGAGTAGAACTCCTGTATGATCACAGAGGGATAGCTCACGGGCATCTTACATAGAGATTCCCAACCCCGTCTGTGTATGACATCCAGAAGAGCAGTATTGGAAAAGTCCGATGAGATAACGTGGCATTCTGAATGAATGCCACGTTTGGAGAAGTTCTCCAAGAATTCCTTACGGGCCTTCTCATCATGGAACCTGACATGGAGAGGAGTGGAGTCAGAAGATGATGCCCCAGAACGAAGAGGGTTCTAGGACGAAGTAGACTTGCGCTTTAGTGCCGTTTCGTAGACTATCCGAGAGAGAGAGAGAGAGAGAGAGAGAGAGAGAGAGAGAGAGAGAGAAGCACCAATCAACAGGAGTAACAGAATATGGAAAAGAAAAGGTACGTATGCATGAACAATGCATGAGCATGTGAAGTGCAGCGAAAAAAAAAACATCATTGGCTCAGCCCAATCCAATCCTAACAGCACACAAGGTTCCAACATATAAAACACACATCTAAATGCTTGAAAATATTGTGAAAATACTAATGGAATGCAATGCATGATCATGTAGCACCAAATAAGCGACACGCAACCCAAAACTTTAACAAAAACTCAAAGATTTTCAAAAAACCCAAAAAAAAAATTCAAAACCCAAAACCTCGGTCCAAAATGCATGAATGCATCAAGAATGAAGGTTTAGAAGATCATACTAGAGGAGAAATGCAAGATCTAGGCCGAAATCCAAGTGGGGAAGATGAAAAGAGTGAGAAAAAAGTGTTTGGTGGGAGAGAGATGGCTTTTCTGTTGAGAGAGGTATGAAAAAGTGATATCAGATTTTGCGCTGAAGTTATTTAAAGAAAACGTGTCTCAATGGATTGAGAGGTATTGAGAATCTGTCAAGCACTAATTCTCAACAAATAAATCTGTCGAGAATCTGTTGATGGCAAAGAACCTCGATGGATCAAACAACTGTCGAGAAGCTATTGGCTAGACAAAAACTTTCTCGATGGATCGAGAATCTGTCGAGAAACTATTGAGAAAAATTCTATATAGCTCGATGGATCGAAGATGCGATAAGATTTGTCGAGAAAAAGAAGTCCAAGGGTCTTGATGGATAGCTAGCTGTCGAGAAGCTGTCAAGCTTGATAACAACAAATTCTTCAAAGGGAGAAAAACACACAAATGAATGCAATCAATCAAGCTACTCAACCAAAGATGCAATCAACATGTTAATCTCTCAAAAACACTTTCAACAAGAAGAATGTAAAGTATATAAGATCCAAACACACACAAACACACTAAATAAGTCTAACTGATTTTATATTTCAAAAATAAGTCAAGATAGTTTAGTGAGCATACATTAACACATGTATTCTTTGTGATGACCAAATCACATTGTACCTACACACGTATCAAAAGTAGTAAAGAATTTTTGCGTGTTGTGTGTGAAAACATTGCAAGATTACATAAGTGTTTCACATTATGACGATTTGAAATATGAGAAAATCAATTTAACTCACACATAATCATAACTGCTTGATGTGGACTATCACATTCGAGGTACATCCTATAACTTCCACATCTCCTAGAAACACGCTTGCAACCATATTTAAAAGCATTTTGATTCTTTTCACTTTTGAATTTCTTTGCATATACTTTTCTTTTGAGCATATCATGCATGGGAAAATATAGAGAGAGAAGAAAATACCCAATTATGTTAAGCTTTAAACCTCATAATTTTGCTATGCCGAAACATACAGATGTTATACATGATTGGCGGGCTTTAGTGGTGAGATGGTTATTTATGCATTTTTCTTTGGATTTTTTAGTCCTTCTCGTTGAAAAAAGTGATACAAGTGTTAAGTATAAGAGATTACTTAATCTTACTCATCACAAACATGAGCCACAAATCTCACTTGCTTAGTTGTGCATTGAGATGCTCATCTAAGCTACAAAAGATACAAAGGTTAGAAAACTTTTTTTCAATGGCCATCCAAGGTACACAAGTACCAATGTACACAAAACACACACACTGTTTTTGTATTTTTTTTTCTGATTTTTCATTTTTTTATGATAAACAAAATAAAACTAAACTAAAAGAAAAAAAAAAAAAAAAACTTGTTAACATAAAGCATAGCATAAAACTAGACTAACTCAAAAACAAGATAGCAAAACACATAAGTAATGCATAAACAAAAAGAGAGGGAGAGAGAGAAAGTGACTAAGGGGATGTTTGGGAGAGTAATTTAAGTTATGTTGTTTAAGAGTTTTTGATATACATGTGGGTCAAAAAGTGTGTGAAAATGTGTGTAATGTTGTTTAAAATGTGTAGTTGTGTGTTAACACTAGGGTACCAAACAGGCCCTAAATCACTTTGAGCCTTTTTCCTTCTACATCTCGGAAGAACCTTTCATTTGTGCGAATCCTTGAACCAAAGGTGAGGGGGAAGAATTGAAACCATTCAAGTTCAAAAGGAATATGCGGGCCTTTAGAAGATCTCCAAGAGGAGCAAAAGATGATGGAAACTTATTCTAGTTTCCAGATGAGATCATGCTGTTACTCTGTTAAGTGGCTAACCACTTGTAGCAATTAGGTCGAGTACATCCTGTAGCTCCACAGTGATGACAGAGATGCTGCTTCTTTTGTTTAGACTTTTGCTTATTACCCTTCTTAGTCCTAGGGTTTTTAGTCTCTTTCTTTTTAGGTTAGGGGTGCTCCTAAGATAGATTTGCCTTTGTCTGTGTTCTTACTAGCTAAAACAATTTTAATATCATTGTTCTTAGAATCAACATTATTAGCAGGTGAAACAAACATAATAGTACTAGAAGAAGCAATATTAGGAGAAGAAAAATCATACCCCAAACCGGTTCTATTAGAAGCAGATTTCTGAACGCTAAGCATCTCATCAAGCTTTGCACTAGAACTCCTATCTAATTGAGCTCTAACCTGGAGCAGCTCCTCTTCAAGCTTCTTGGTCCTTTCTGCAAGGAATTTGTTCTCAAATCACAGTGCTCCAATGGTTTGGTTACCTTCATCAACCTTTGTGGAGAGCTCTTCTCGATCAAGTTTTGCATCACTCAACTTCTTGGTGGCCAGCCTATACAATTTCTCATGCTTTTCGGAGACCTTGTATGGTTTTGCATAGGTTGTATGGATGTCGTCCTGCTCATCCACATCTTTAACAATCCCCTCAATAGGATTTATTGTGGCAGTGAAGGCATTCAAGATTCCTTCATCATCATTATGTGAATCATCATCATTATTTGAATCATCCTCAGGCTCGGTGTCACTCAAGGTAGCAGCAAAGGGTTTGCTTTTCCCAATGGTCTTAAGATAAGTTGGACATTCTTGTTTCAAGTGCCCAAAACCTTGACAACCAAAACACTTAGGTCCAGAGGGAATAGTGTATTGACCTCCATCCCTAGCATCCTTTTTCCCTTTATCTTGGCTCTTGAACTGTGAAGAACTGGATTGCTTTAGGTCCTTGTCAAATCCTTTCGCATTGGCATTCTTCATAAACTTTTTGAATTGCCTTGTGATGTAGGATTTCATCTTAGAATATTCATCATCAGAAGACTCATCGGTGTCACTACTTTTGGCCTTCAGTTCCATGCTCTTACTCTTACTCGATTACCTGATCCTAGACAAACCCAATTCATAGGTTTTCAAGTTGCCAACCAAATTTGTCAAAGGAATTTGGTCAATGTCCTTTGATTCTTCAATGGCGGTTATCTTGGCATGGAATCTCTCCGGAAGAGATCTGAGCATCTTTCTCACAATCTTGGGTTCGAGAATGGTTTCCCCAAAATTAAATGCAGAGTTCACTATTTCCTTGAGCTTGGCATAGAACTCATCAAATGACTCATTCTCCTCCATCTCAATTGTTAGGATTAGTGCCCTTAAATCCTATTGTATGATGCTATGTATGATATTATGTATGACATGATGTATGACTTAATATTGTGGTTGATAAAGTTATTTTATTATTATCTAAAATAATGGTAACATGAATATGAGACATTATCATATAGTCCATGAGATGCATTGTATGTGATTTATGTGAAAAGTCACAGAAGATGTAAATCACAAGTTCTTTGTAAACTCAGAATTTATAGTTCGTAGTCGGTGATGAAATTGGGCATTTCATCTGCGAAGACTATAACGTGTCAACTAAGATGATTTGTCTTGATCATGGAAGTGGAAACTTCTAGTTGATATGTTGATATGTTTTAAGAGTTAAAACATATTGAACAGGACCGCTGTGAGATTTATTATTCTTCTAACGACTGTCAAATGAATAATAAATCTCACGACTTCTATTTGCATGAACTCTTAATCCTGAGAGAATAATGGACCTGATCATAAAGTGTAGGTTGCTTTGATATATCAGGAGTGAGATCTGAAATAACGGTCAAAACCTTAGTATGTTGGGCAGCCACATTTAGTGTTGATGGAACATATATTCTCAAGATGGAATTCATAGTCTCTTGATAGAGATATAAAATATTCCCTTGAGATAAGTTTAATGGTTTCGATTATTCGAGAGAGTTAGGCCTAACCACTTTAGTAAGAAATTACTAAAGTATATATTTATGAAATTGGATTTCATAAATATATAATGAATAACTTTAAAGAATTAAACCGGGTACTCAAGGATAAGATGTAGTAATTTACAAAGTGGCAGTCTACGTTTATGACTTTGTGTTACTACGAATATTTTATGAAGGGGTTACGTGTTTAATAAAGTCTTGGGATATAATTTATTAATAAGGCCTAGAGTGCAATTATATTTATATAGTGGTATTAAATATAATTAATGGTAACTTTGGACTTGTCAAGAGTTGACGGAAAAGCCCAAGGCCCATTGGAGCTAGTGTCTTATTGGTCCCTTTTGGTCCCACTCCAAGCCACACACTAAAGCCCAATTGGAAAGGCCCAATAGGCCAACCCAATTAGATAATCAGTTAGTTATAAAGGGAGAAACATACAGAATTTTTATTAGAAGAGATTAGAAAAGAAAAAGAAATGGTGTGTGAGAGAGTGTGAGACACATTTTCATTCTCCCTTTGAAAAACTGATTGAGAGACCACACATCTTGGGCGTAAAGTGGAATTGGAGTGAAGATTAAAAGTGTTCCCAAGTGCTTCTAATCTTTGTTTTGAATTTCTCTATACCAAGGTACGCTATCTTGTTCTTAAATTCTGAAATTTACATTGTGCACGTTATCAATCATGAATGAAATAGACCCTAGTTCGTCGCTTCCGCTGTGGGTTTTGCATGAGATGCAAAACCAGAATTTTTCCTTCAATTGGTATCAGAGCCAGGTTTTCATATCATGATTGTATAGCGTGTGATTAAATTTTAGAATTTAAGAAAACTGTTATCTTTGTGTTTTCAAATTTCTGCATTAAGATATTGTTCCATTATTTTTGTGTGCATTAATAAATATATGTGATATATTGTTCTACATGTGCACGGATTGATCATTGATTTAATTACCATTAATGGAAGAATATGGGATTGCATAGATATGTAATGTGCGTGAATGATGCCCACAAGATGAAGTGAATAGTACCGTGCTTTTATGGTTCTTACATGCAGTTATTAATTTATGAAGTAACTGTTTTTTGTAATTGTTAACTGCATACATTGTTCGGAACTTTTCTTGTACCGTTTGACTTGGCTTCTTTGCATGGTTTAAACTTTCAAGTTTTGGCTTATATGATATATGCATGTGAATAAAATTCATACGGATGGAAGGACATGTGCAATTGAATTGTGTTTATACGGTTGGGTTCTTAGATTTAGACTTGCATGGGTTGACTATTCAAAGTTTTTTCTTTTGTCTTGCATCTTTTATGGCAAATGAAAAGATCAATCCATATATATATATATATATTGCAAGTGGGACCCATAGATATTATTGTAAAGGTGGAATCTTAGAATTCATGAATCAAACATGAATTCCATCTTGAATCTGCACACCTTGCAACCGTGGGGTCATAACATATATAATATATATATATATATGTAAAGTACATATATATTATATTATATTATATTATATTATATTATATAGTGTAATAAATATATATTACATATATTAATTTGTATATTATATTATATATAATATAATATGAATAAAAATTAATATATGTAATAAAGTTTTTTATTACGTTATATATATTTATATACGTTAATGCTAGTTTAATGAAATTTATTCCTAATTAGATTAGGATTATTTTTTCAACGTGTCTAGCATTATTATGGTTCTTAATCTTAAAAACCTTTATTTTAAAATATCTAGTGGGAGAGAGATTCAAGGGTTGGATCTCACGGCCTCCATTGTTGGTTCATAGTAGTGTGAAATATATACTTTGTCTTTGCCTCGAGCTTAGCATTCCATGCGGAAAGTATTTATTTCATGGTCCTACAAGATTGAATTTCTTGGTTTATAGTGGTTTGATAAACACCTTGTCTTAGCTTCGAGCTTTGCATTCCATGCGGAGGGTGTTTTATCATGGTACTACAAAATAAGCCTGTTAAAGGGATGAGATGTGGTTACACATGATTCTAGACAATAGTATACACTAGACTAAGTATTTTAGTATCCTCTATGCTGAGTTCTTACTATTATTACTTAGAGGCTAAATGTAAAACGGCATATTATTAGTGTTTGATAAGAGTTATCTTGATAGCACTAATAATGAGAATAGTTCTCAATCAATCATAGTATTTTATGTTCACTCTATGCTGAGGGATATTGAATATGAGATTGGGTTGTCGTTGCATATATTATTTTATGGTTTTATTAAGGTTCCATATTATATGCTTTTATGCTAAATTGATAATGTCCAATTTACTTATTATATTCATGTTTATTATTTTCAGATTTTGTCATGGCATCATTTAGCCCACTTGTTTCTATTCTTAACCAAAACAAACTGACTGGATCCAACTATGTTGATTGGAAAAGAAATTTGGACATTGTTCTTACTGCTGAAGAGCACAAATATGTGCTTACTCAACCATGTCCTAACTTTCCTTCATTAGATGCTCCTCTTGAGGAAAAACAGCGATATGATCGTTGGCAAAAATCTAATGAGATGGCCAAGTGCTACATCCTAGCATCTATCTCAAATGTTCTACAGCATCAAATGCAGGATGTAGAACTTGCTTCGGACATAATGTATAGTCTGAAGGAGATGTTTGGTGAGCAAGGTCGTTCTGCAAAGCAAGAAACCATGAGGCAAATTTATAATACCAAAATGGCTGCAGGAAGTTCAGTGAGGGAGCATTGTCTTAGGATGATTGCTAATCTGAACACATTAGAAATTTTAGGTGCCGACATTGATGGAGAATCCCAAGTGGATATGATACTCCAGTCACTACCAGAATCATTCAAGGAATTCAGACTCAATTATAATATGAACAAAAAGATTTATTCTTTGTCTGAATTAATGAATGAGTTAGTGGCGGCGGAAGGCATCCTTGGTACTTCTAGTGTTGAAGCCAATGTGGGTGAAGCTTCTACTTCTCAACCTAAGTCGAAAGGCAAGGGTAAGAAGAAGAAGAAGAAGGACTTCACTAAGAAAGATGGTAAACAAATTGCCTTAGGGGTTGCCAACAAAGGAAAGAAAACCAAAGGAAAGTGTTTCCATTGTGGTTAAAAAGGACATTGGAAGAGGAATTGTCCAACATTCAAGGCTGCCAAGAATAAAGGTATGAAAAGTTCATTTCTTCTTGAAATATGTTTGGTACAGAATCCAACAGATTCCTGGTGTGTGGATTCAGGTTGTACTAATCATATCTGCAATTCTTTGCAGGGGTTCCAGGAGACCAGAAAGTTGAATGAAGGAGAACTATTTCTTACTTTGGCTGATGGGAGCAAGATTCCGGTTGAAGCTGTTGGAGTGTTTAATTTGTGTTTTAAGTCTAGAGTTTTAATATTAGAAGACTGTTTGTATGTACCTAATGTTCGTAGGAATTTAATTTCTGCAACTTACTTAGGTAAACATGGATATTGTGTTATCCTGAAAGACAATGTTGTAATAAAGAAGGATAAAGTGTTTATCTGTTCAGGCAATATTGTAGATGGTCTTTATATTTTAACTCCTGATAAGCATGAATTATACAATTCTGAATTAGATAGTAACTCTCATGTGAAATCATTAAAGAGAAAGTTTCCTTCTACTAGTGATGCATATCTATGGCACTTGCGTTTAGGTCATATTAATTCAAGTAGGATTCAAAGACTAATCAAAGATGGACTTTTACAGCCTATGGACTTTGATGGTTTTCCAGTTTGCGAATCTTGTTTGGAAGGTAAGATGACCAAACGACATTTTAATGCAAAAGGTAGAAGAGCGCAAGATTTGCTAGAACTAGTACATTCAGATGTATGTGGTCCTATGTCAATCCAAGCAAGAGGTGGCTATGAGTATTTCATTACTTTTACTGATGATTACTCTAGGTTTGGTTATGTGTACCTAATGAAACGAAAGTCCGAAGCCTTTTGAAAAGTTCAAAGAGTTTAGGGCTGAAGTTGAGAATCAATTGGGTAAACACATAAAGGTCATTCGATCTGATCGAGGTGGCGAATACCTTCTTGGTGATTTTAAGGATTACTTGATTGAAAATGGGATTATATCCCAATTGACTGCACCTGGAACTCCACAACAAAATGGTGTAGCAGAAAGAAGGAATAGGACTCTTTTAGATATGGTTAGGTCCATGTTGAGTTATTCGACTCTACCAATTTCTTTTTGGGGATATGCCTTAAATGCTGCAATGTATCTTCTGAATTTAGTACCTTCGAAGTCTATTCCTAAAACACCTGTAGAGTTGTGGAATGGGCGTAAGCCTAGTATGAGACATCTCCGCATTTGGGGTTGTCCAGCACATGTGTTGAAAGGAAAGTCTGACAAGTTACAGTCTAAAACAGAAGTGGTATTTTTTGTAGGGTATCCAAAAGGAACAGTTGGAGGTTTATTCTATAGTCATAAGGATAATAAAGTGTTTGTTAGCACAAATGCCAAATTCTTGGAAAATGACTATATGAATAATTTTACTCCTAGAAGTAGAGTTGTCTTGGCTGAAATGAATGAACCTGTAGTTGAACAACCAATGGATGAAACTAGGGATGATGTGACTTTATTAGATACATCACAAGATACTACTCATGAGATGTCTAGTACACAGGTGCCTCGTCGTAGTGGGAGAATTGTTCGGCCTCCTATAAGATTCATAGGTTTGGGAGAAACTTATGAGGCTATCTCAGAAGAGGCTGAATCAGATCCTTACACTTATGATGAAGCAATGAATGATATAGATGCACATCATTGGGTCCAAGCTATGAAATCTGAATTGGATTCTATGGATTCTAATCATGTATGGGATCTTGTAAAGGCGCCTAACGGCATTAAACCTGTTGGTTGCAAATGGGTTTACAAGAGAAAGAGAGGGATAGATGGAAAGGTTGAAACCTTTAAAGCAAGACTAGTGGCGAAAGGGTATACACAAAAAGAAGGTATTGATTATGATGAAACTTTTTTGCCAGTAGCCATGCTTAAATCTATCAGAATTCTCTTATCCATTGCTGCTCATTATGATTATGAGATTTGGCAAATGGATGTCAAGACTGCATTTCTTAATGGCAATCTTGAAGAAGAAATATACATGTTGCAACCAGAAGGTTTCATAGCAAAGAACCAAGAGCATATGGTATGCAAGTTGAATAAGTCCATTTATGGACTTAAACAAGCATCTAGGTCATGGAACATCAGATTTGATCAAGCAATCAAGTCATTTGGTTTTGAACAAAATCTTGATGAACCATGTGTGTACAAAAGACATCGAGACAAAGTAGTAATGTTCCTAGTGCTTTATGTTGATGATATTCTACTCATTGGGAATGATGTAGGGGTAATGTCATCGGTTAAAGTTTGGTTGTCAAGCCAATTTGATATGAAGGACTTGGGTGAGGCTAAATTTATTCTAGGGATCAAGCTTTGGCGAGATCGCAAGAATAAGATGTTAGGCTTATCACAAGCTGGATATATAGATAAGGTTCTAGAACGGTTTAGCATGCAAAACTCCAAGAAAGGATTGCTTCCTTTTAGACATGGAGTTCCTCTGTCTGATGACCAAAGGCCTAAGACTCAAGAGGAAGAAAATATGATGAGACAAGTTCCTTATGCTTCTGCAGTGGGAAGTCTCATGTATGCCATGCTTTGTACTAGACCAGATATTTGTTATTCAGTTGGCATGGTCAGCCGATATCAGTCAAATCCAGGACCAAAACATTGGCAAGCTGTAAAGCATATTCTCAAGTACCTTAGGAGAACGAGAGATTATATGCTTGTTTACCATAGTGAGGATTTGATTCCCATTGGCTATACAGATTCAGATTTTTAATCGGATCTAGATTTCAGAAAATCCACTTCAGGATGTGTTTTCACCTTGGGAGGTGGAGCCATAAGTTGGAGGAGTGTCAAGCAATCTTGTATTGCGGACTCCACCATGGAAGCCGAGTACGTTGCTGCTTGTGAAGCAGCAAAGGAGGCTGTTTGGCTCAAGAAATTCCTTTCTGATCTTGGTGTAGTGAGAATGGAGCAAGTTCCCATCACATTGTTTTGCGACAATAGTGGAGCGATTGCACAATCCAAAGATCCAAGAAATCACAAGAAAGGAAAGCACATTGAGAGGAAGTACCACATCATTCGAGACATTGTTGCTCGTGGAGATGTTGTGGTAGCAAAGATTGAAAGTGCAAATAATCTAGCAGATCCTTTTACCAAAGCCTTACCTCAAAGGACTTTCGAGTCACATTTGGAGGGAATGGGAGTTAGATTAATGCACAATAGTCTTTAGGGCAAGTGGGAGATTGTTAGGATTAGTGCCCTTAAATCCTATTGTATGATACTATGTATGATATTATGTATGACATGATGTATGACTTAATATTGTGGTTGATAAAGTTATTTTATTATTATCTAAAATAATGGTAACATGAATATGGGACATTATCATATAGTCCATGAGATGCATTGTATGTGATTTATGTGAAAAGTCACAGAAGATGTAAATCACAAGTTCTTTGTAAACTCAGAATTTATAGTTCGTAGTCGGTGATGAAATTGGGCATTTCATCTGCGAAGACTATAACGTGTCAACTAAGATGATTTGTCTTGATCATGGAAGTGGAAACTTCTAGTTGATATGTTGATATGTTTTAAGAGTTAAAACATATTGAACAGACCATTGTGAGATTTATTATTCTTCTAACAACTGTCAAATGAATAATAAATCTCACGACTTCTATTTGCATGAACTCTTAATCCTGAGAGAATAATGGACCTGATCATAAAGTGTAGGTTGCTTTGATATATCAGGAGTGAGATCTGAAATAACGGTCAAAACCTTAGTATGTTGGGCAGCCACATTTAGTGTTGATGGAACATATATTCTCAAGATGGAATTCATAGTCTCTTGATAGAGATATAAAATATTCCCTTGAGATAAGTTTAATGGTTTCAGTTATTCAGAGAGTTAGGCCTAACCACTTTAGTAAGAAATTACTAAAGTATATATTTATGAAATTGGATTTCATAAATATATAATGAATAACTTTAAAGAATTAAACCGGGTACTCAAGGATAAGATGTAGTAATTTACAAAGTGGCAGTCTACGTTTATGACTTTGTGTTACTACGAATATTTTATGAAGGGGTTACGTGTTTAATAAAGTCTTGGGATATAATTTATTAATAAGGCCTAGAGTGCAATTATATTTATATAGTGGTATTAAATATAATTAATGGTAACTTTGGACTTGTCAAGAGTTGACGGAAAAGCCCAAGGCCCATTGGAGCTAGTGTCTTATTGGTCCCTTTTGGTCCCACTCCAAGCCACACACTAAAGCCCAATTGGAAAGGCCCAATAGGCCAACCCAATTAGATAATCAGTTAGTTATAAAGGGAGAAACATACAGAATTTTTATTAGAAGAGATTAGAAAAGAAAAAGAAATGGTGTGTGAGAGAGTGTGAGACACATTTTCATTCTCCCTTTGAAAAACTGATTGAGAGACCACACATCTTGGGCGTAAAGTGGAATTGGAGTGAAGATTAAAAGTGTTCCCAAGTGCTTCTAATCTTTGTTTTGAATTTCTCTATACCAAGGTACGCTATCTTGTTCTTAAATTCTGAAATTTACATTGTGCACGTTATCAATCATGAATGAAATAGACTCTAGTTCGTCGCTTCCGCTGTGGGTTTTGCATGAGATGCAAAACGAAAATTTTTCCTTCAATTAATCTCTTCAAAGCTCGTGGCAAGCTTTTGAAGTTTTGAATCCTTGACAGCCTTAGTTCCTTCATAGGTTATCTGGAGGATGGTCCATGCTTCCTTAGCAGTTTTAGTGGATGATATCTTCTAGAATTCCGCTTTAGTGACTGCACGGATGAATGCATTCAATGCTCTGCTATTGAAGTTTGCCACTTTGATCTTAGCATCATCCCAATCAGCTGAAGCTTCCTTTGGCTTGGTCCAGTCTATCTCCACAACTTGCCACACTTTCTCATCTAAAGACTGCAAGAAAACTGTCATGCATAATTTCCAGTATGCATAGTTAGTGCCATCAAGTAAAGGAGATATAATTAAAGACTGTCCTCTATCCATGACAACAAGGGGTCAATGGATCACACAACAAAGATTAACCTTAATTAGAGTGTGCTTGCTCTGATACCACTTGATAGGCCAAGAAAGTATTGACCCCTTGGGTAAATTAGCCAATTAATTAGTCAAGTAAATTAATTAAGTCAATTTAGCATGCAATACACGTGGTAGCATAAACAAATCACCAAATAACTAAATGGAGCAGAAATTAAATTTGACACAGGTGATTTGTTTATGAATAGGGAAAACCACCGATACAAAACCCCATTGGGTGAATTTAAGGTCACCACTCCCGAGAATCCACTATTATCAAAACAAGCAGTTACAAGTAAAGAAATCCCAGTACGTTATACCAACTTACAGTTGAACCCTTACCTTAATACACAATTGGACTTGCAATATAGTGACAATTTCTCCTTTCAATGCACGGCTCCCTGTACGTGACTAACCAATCGATGCGTAGGTCTCAGTATGCGGCTTACACACCAACTTGAGAAGATGTTGGCTGCAAAGTTCTTCAGTTCATCCACACGATGAAGATCAAGAAGCTCTTTAGTTACAAAATCTTATGGCGTACAAACGCAGTAGCTTTTTCAAAAGAAAGATGAACTAGGGCAAATTGTCTCCAATTACAATTTGAGTGAATAATCACTTTGCATCAAGTTACATCACCTTAGAAGACCCTTAAAATAATCTTTATATATGTCTAGGGTTATGAGAAAAGAAACCCTACACAAATAGCTTGGATATGCGTGAAAAACAGATCTGGAAAGTTGGTTTTCATTAATCTCAATAGATAGGTTATCTGTCGAGCTACTGGCGAGTTTCGGGCTAAAAGCTCATTTTCAACCTCAATACATACAATTTGTCAAGCTATCCGTTGAGTTTTAAAATACAACACTTCTTCACTTGTTTCTTGAACAGACTTGTATAACTTTAACTCTTGACATAAACACAATGTTGCTTAAAGACTTAAACCATCCTAGATCTACCCAATTACAAGTAAGTGTGTTTTGTCAAAGGATTAGTCAATTTTAAATGACATATGTTCATAACTATTTCCACTTATGTCTTAACAATAATGAAAATAACAAAATTAGTTACAAAATCGGATTAGTTGTAGCATATGGCTACAACTTAGTTTAATATATTTTTATTGGAGGTGAATTTTAACAAATCTACTATTGAATTACATTTTCAATTTATATCCTCCATGCTTGCGAAATTTCTAGAAAATTAAAGATTAATAACTATGTCATCAATAAATTGTTTAAATTGCATGTTTTTTGTAGTTTAAAATTATGTATAAAATATAAGTTTATAGATTATATAGTAAATAATATATGACTGGCACAAAATTTGACGTATATATTAGAAATATAAAGAACATATAATTCAAATGTTAGATTTTCAAAATATGTAATAATGTTAATATTATTAAAGAAGTTGTAGCCTTAAGCTACAACCAATTTTGTAGTTAAATTTTTCCATAATTAAAAATTCACATTATAGATTTTAAAGAAATTACCATGTATTATGTTATTAGAATTTGTCGTAATTGAATCAAAATTTGTCTAGTATTGGGTTGCTTTATAAAAAAAGTCGGTAATTTTTTTTTTTGAGAAACCAAACCAAGCACTTGGAAAATTTATTCAAAAACAAATCAATGAACATCTCTAAATAGAAGAGGAGCAATGTCATCACGTAAATCTTCCAACCAAACCTGAAGCCCTAAAACATAACTAGTCTTTTTTGCTAACGCATCAACAATAGAATTACAAGCACGACTAATATAATTAAACTCAACATGCTGAAAACAAGCTGCTTGGAAATGAATGTCCCCAAGAATGTTCCCAAAGTTGGCAAGCTGACCCGAACCATTAAGAAACGCCTCTATGACAGTAGCAGAATCCCCTTTGACCACCACTCGAGTTAGACCAATCTCAAAAGTAAACTGAACAGCCCACTGGCACGCCAAGGCTTCCATCTCCGCCACAGACTGACCAAGAGGAACAGGCATGGACATCGCCCCAATAGGATCTCCCCTGTTGTCATGAACAATCACGCCCACACCTGCCAAATTTAAAGCTTAAAATACTGCTACATCAAAATTAACCTTGTATATATTAGGATCAGGAGGATGCCACTACTATATGGCTTGAGGATGAGGGGGCACCATCTCAATCTCTCGAGCTTGAAAAAAATCTTGAAGAATATTATCTGCTTCCCTGCAAATGCTGGTCACGGGACGAACAACTCGATTGAAATGAATAGCATTTCGCCTATTCCAAACACACCACGCTGCAATAATGAAAATTTCTGCTTTATATTCATCTTGGCATGGCATAAATCTGGCTAATAACTCTCTGAAATTTTTCGGTTGAACAAGGACAACTTGATGGAACCACTCCAAAGAAGACCAAACACAAGAAATATCCTTCCACAGCCAAAGAGCATGAATGGTGTCCTCAGGCTATTCTCTGCACAGATCACAAGTAGCAGAATTCGTGACATGACGACGTTGTAAGTTCTTCTTCGTTGGCAGAGTATCATTACATGCCTTCCACACAAAATGCTTAATTTTGTTAGGTACCCGAAGCTGCCAAAGGCTCTTCCAAAACTTCTTTTGACTATCCATATTTGAACTACCTGCATTGGACATAGAATCACAAGAAACAAGCATTTTATAAGCACTGCTAGTGGTGAACAAACCCGAAGGAGTGTGTGTCCAAGCATTGCGATCAGGGGGACACCAAAAACTCAAGGGAATGCCCATAATTAATTCAGCTTCATGGGGAAGGAATAAATCCCGCACTACCTCTTCTTTCCACATGAATCTGTCCTGATCAATAAGAGAACTCACTCTTGAATCCGCTGATACCTGGGGCAGAGGAGTAATAATAGAACCATTAGCTTTATCCAGCAACCACCTATCCTCCTTAATCCTCACTTTTTCACCCGTCCCTACCCTCCAAACCATCCCCCTGCGTATAACATCCCTAGCACTTAGGATACTTTTCCATGCATAGGATCCCACACTAGAGTCCCTTGCTTCAAGAATAGAGCTATCGGGGAAAAAATCTTGCCTTGAACACATGATAAAAAAGCGAGTCAGGATTATTAATCATCTACCAAACTTGTTTGGCCAATAATGCATCATTAAATTTCTCAATTTCCTTGAACCCCATACCACCAACCTCCTTAGCCTCACAAAGTCTTTCCCATTTAACCCAATGAATCTTCCTATTTCCACCACTATATCCCCACCAAAATTTCTGAATCATGATTCCCAATTCCTTAATCAATCCTTTAGGGAGCTTAAAACAAACTCATTGTGTACGTGGGAATTGCTTGTATGATTGATTTAATGAGCACTTCCCTACTCGCCTGAGACAAAAGTTTTTCCTTCCACTCTTGAAGTTTCTTCTACACCCTTTCCTTAACATAAATAAAGCTTTGTTTCTTCGCCCTTCCCGCAAGAGTTGGCAAACCCAAATATTTCTCATACTGGCGGATTGTGGGGACACCCAAAATATTTTGAATCTGAGCTTGCATATCTGGAGTGGTATTAGAACTAAAAAGAGATTAGTTTTGTCTCTATTAATTTTCTACCCTAACCCTTTCTCATAGACAGCCAAAATGTCTAGAATCTTCTGACAATCCTCTCCTTTTGCTCGACAAAATAAAATACTATCATCAGCAAAAAATAAATGGGATACCCTAGGACCATTCCGACAAATAGCAACATCCTGTATATGTCCTTCCATCTCAACTCTATGTAACAAACTTTGAAGGCACATTGCACACATAAGAAAAAGGTAAGGTGATAAAGGATCACCTTGGCATAAACCTCGCTCCGATTTAATGTATCCCATAGGCTGACCATTAAGGAGCACTGAATAAGACACAGACGTTATGCATGACATAATAAGGTTCACTATTCTATCTCCAAGACCCAAGTGGCGCATGATTCTTTCTAAAAATTCTCATTCCATCCTATCGTATGCTTTACTCATATCAAGCTTAAGAGCCATTTAACCCATCTTCCCTTGCGTTTTTCTTTTAAGATAATGAAGCATTTCGAAGAAGCACATTATCAATAATAAGACGCCCAGACAAAAAAGCACTCTGAGATTTAGAAATTTTTTCAAATGATTAACCACAACCTTTGAAATCAATTTATAGAAAACATTGCACAGACTGATAGACCGAAAATTAGAAGCTTTCTTAAGTTGCTTATTTTCGAAATTAAAGCAATGAAAGTTGAGTTAAGGGATTCTGAAACCACACTTATGTTAAGAGCTTTTAGCACCACCGTAGTGACATCCTCCCTAACAATATGCCAGAAGGATTTATAAAATATAGGTGACATCCCATCAAGTCCAGGAGCGGTAAGGGAAGCCATTTGTTTGAGCGCCACCCCAACTTCATCTGCATGAAAATCACCTCCCAACAGCTCAGCAGCTTCCTCAGTAATAGCTGGATGGATGCTCTGCAAAATGTTGTCAAAGTCCGAAGGGTTTGAGGAAGAATAAATAGACCTGAAATACTCCTCAATAATCCCACCCAATTAGTTTTCATCTTCAACCCACACACCGGCATTGTCCTCCAAACTTGATATGAAATTATGTTGATTTCGTTAGTTTGCTCGACAATGGAAATAACGAGTGTTACTATCTCCTTCCTTAACCCAAGCATTACGTGACCGTTGCTTCCACATGCTTTCTTCTCGACATTTGAGTTTCTGAATTTCATCCCTAAGGGTATAAATCTTCCCCGGATTTGACACATAGGAACTCTGCTCTTCAGCCCACTTTAACTCCTTGAGCTTCTTTGCCAAAGTATTACGCACATGTCCAAAACTATTTTTATTCCATACTCTCAAATTATCTTTACAAGCCGTAATCTTCCTATGAAAGCCCCACTCCACATTAGGCGCAGATTCACCCTCCCAAGATTGTTTTATTACATCTTCACAAGTGCTATCTTTTAGCCACATGGCTTCTAAGCGAAAAGGACGACCTTTCCTGTAAAAGCGCTTAAATTCAGAATCTGAGCAAAGCAGAAAGGGTTTATGATCAAGATGATGAAAACGGAATGCTGGGAATCGAAGAATCCAATCAATAGTCGCCACACCCCTATCCAGACGAGTCCAAGTATTTTGGTCACCAAGTCTTCTATTACACCAAGTGTAGGGAAATCCAGTAAAACCAAGATCCTTCAGGTCACAATAATCCAATGCATCCCGAAAGCACTGCATTTGTCTCTCTGGCTTATCTAGCCATCCCAATTTCTCATTAGCAAATATAATTTCATTGAAGTCGCCCATGCACACCCAAGGTAGATTGAAACGGTGACTCAATGATCGAATTAAATCCCAGGAGTTTTCCAGCTAGCAGTGTCAGGATCTCTGTAAAAACTAGTGAATCGCCAGGCATCATCCACTCCTTGGTTAATAACAACATCAATGTGGCGATTAGAAGTGGTCTAAACAGTAACGTCCATATCAGACTTCTAGAACAAAGCAAGACCACCACTTGTATTGACACATGGAATAAAGAAAAGATTAGTAGAATGAATCCTTCTACCAATTCTATCTAATGTAAAATTTTCAGCTCTAGTTTCCATTAAGAAAACTAGTTTGGGATCGTTTGTTGTCACTAAGGCAACAAGCTCATCTTTTGTCTTTAAGTTCCTAAGCCCACGACAGTTCCAGTTTAGGCAACTCATAATGCTCAGTGGTGCTGCCTTGCAGCCATCACCTCAATATTTTGGTCCTCCATCCCAACACATAAATCCATGCAACTTTTTTTGCTCTCCACTTGTTCCTCAAGATCAATGCTCATGCGACGCTTCCCACTATCTTCTTTGTTCTCCACTGTCATGAACATACGACCACCATCATTCTCCTTAGGAATCCTACCCACCTCCCTAGCTACTCTTTTCCATGCCCTAGTCAAAAGAGTTGGCCCTGGAGTCTTAGTTGAATTATCAGCCAAAGTAAGTGGCTGATCTGATTGGACCGAAGCAAAGACATGGACTCCTTTTCCTCCACTGTAAACCTGCAATTCGTGGGGTCAGAAGTTGAAGGGTCAATAGATTCCTTAACTAGCTGCACATTATGATCAACCTCCATGCCACAATAACCGTTCTGAACTACCTCCACCAACCTTGAATTACCGAGAGTAGGAGCTGTTGAATCAATTCCTCTGCCCTCATTCTCCGTTTCTTCCTCATGTGTGCCTACACTGTCCGATTGCATGGACCTTTCAACCACACTACGTTGGGCTTGGGTTTGGCGGTTTGTGTGCTTCTACCATGGGACTTTACTACGAGCTGTCCCCGGAATAATTGCCATCGTTTTATGAACAGCGCTCACTGAATCCGCTCGAAGCCAATCTCCATATTGTTGATCCTCCTTTCGCAACCTGCCCTTTCTATGCAACCCCACCTCACAATCTCTTTCTCCATGGCTGACTCGACCACACCAATAACGAAAGTTAGGCAGCCGCTCATACTTTATACCCACCCAACCCACCAGTTTCCCTTCCGTCCAAAGCTTACAACACCTAGGTAAAGGTCGTGATATGTCCAGGCTGATTCGGACCCTCAAGAATTCTCCCCCTACCCCATCATCCTCTAGTTCAGCCACCTGAAGCACCGTACCTAATGTCCTACCCACTAATTCACCTGTTTCCAACGTTAATAGATCTTCAGGGACGTTATGGAGCTGAATCCAGAACGAAGAGTGAGAATAATCAAGAGATGAAGCCGCCTCAGCAACCAAAGTTCTCTGAAAGACCACCAGATGTTTATCATAGGACCATGGTTCAAACTCCAGTACACATTCAAGGTCAAGACAATCCTCAAACTCAAATAGAAGTATGTTATCACCCATGTCTTGGATTTTAAGTTCACCCCTAGGTCTCCATAGCGGTTTGAACGTGCGTGCCACGGCATCGACGTTCAGAACCTGTTTCGTGAAAAATTTACCAGCCAAATGATGGATGATAGTTCCTCTTGTCCCGTTACTTCAGCACCCCTTTCTTCCTCCTCAGACAAAGAAAACCTAGCCCACATCTCCTCAAGTCCGGCCATAGCCACACTAGACAGCCAAACAACCAAACTGAATCGAACCACGTACCCACCACAGAAACACACCGTCCTACCAGCCTCACCAGAGTCTGAATGGAAAGAAAACCTAGACTAAGCTAGGGACAAAATTCTACAAATATTAAGGTAGAGGAAACCCTAAGCCCTAGCCGTCAGAGAAACCCTCGATATTATATATTCTCTCATAGAGTTACCTTTAAACTAAGATTGTTAGGCACAATTTGCAACTCGAAAAAAAAAACTTATATATATATATATATATATTTAGAGAAACTTATAATTATATGTTAATAATGATGACTTGTTAAAATGAGAGGTTTCATAAGTTTATAAGGCAAAGTTAAAAAAGAAAAAAAAAAAAAAAGTCAATAAAAAATGAAAGTAGTATTTTTAAACCCAAAGACACCAAAAAAAATAAAAATAAAAATAAAAATCAATATAATGCTACAATGATCTCCGAAACGTCAGGTTAAACCACATCAAATCCAAATAGAAATAACAATTCCAATATATATAACCTTAACCCACCGTCACCCATCCCAACCTATAACCTACAATGGTCAATGGTAATGCCCCAATTCGTTGTCCTCTCTCTCTCTCTCTCTCTCTGACTTGGTGGTGTTGTGAGTGGGCTGAGAACGGCCCCGAAATTAGCGGTGATTTACTTTATTGACCTACCATCATAAAGTGAGCCTGGGCCAGATGATCTTGGACTTGGGCTGCCTTAATCAACGGATGTCTGGGCTTTTTGACGACTTCAACTTGAGCTCGACGCTCGCTTGGTTCATCGACCGAAAAGATTGAATAAAAAAGCAAGAAAAATGCAAGTTTCTTTTGTTGCAAGAAAATGAAGAATGAAAACACTTAAAAGGGATTTGTTTTTTTTAATAAATTTTTTCTGTTTTATACCGTGATCTTAAGAACAAATACAGATTTCTAAGCACTGCTTTATGAAAACAATTTGCCAAACAAGTTAAAAATTTAGTGGGACTCGCCAATTTATGTTTTTCAATCTCCAAAATTGTTTTTAAATACAAAAAGTCCCGGGAGACAATTTAACACACACTTTACCATATATGTAAAAAGTGGTGATTGAATAATTTTTAACCAATTATTGGTGATGGTTTTATGTATAAGTGATGTTATCTAAAGCATAGCATTTATTACTGCTGAGCTCCTGTTGCCCCATCTCATCACCATGTCATTTGCCACATAATTATTATTTATTATTTTTTCTATATTTTTTTTTTGCAAATATATATATATATATATATAAATAGATTATTGACTTTACATATTCATCTTTATTAGTTTTAACATCTATATACATTTCTTTTTTATTTCCAATTTTCCTATAATTTTTTTTAAATATTTACACTTTCTTTAACTTTTCTTCTTCCCTTACCTTTTCATCTCCCCACTGCCCTCTACTTTAATATTGCTATTCATCTTTTCCTTCATCTTCCTTTATTTGTCTCTTCTTATCCCTTCCTTCTTACTATAAATTTGTTAGTCTCTTCCATTCTTTGCATAGTTTTCTCTCACAAAAAGGCTCTCTCTCTCTCTCTCTCTCAATGTTTTGGTGGATTTTTATTTTTTATTTCATCTCCGCTATAGGTTGATAAATTTTTGTGTTTTTAAGAACTCTAGTTTATGTTTATACGATTTAGTTTTGTGTTTTAAGTTACTGTTATTATTATTTTGCTCTTTGATTGTTAAATTTTACCCGATTACATTATAAAAAATTAAAGATAGTAGATAAAAATAAAATAGCATTCCATTACAAGGCATAATTTGGATAATTTAGTGTTTATTGTTATATCTTTTAGTTTTTTTTTCTTCTCTTCTATTTTACTCAATATTGAAATTCAGCCACATCCTCCTTATCATTAAATTATTTATATTTTCTCTCTCTTTTTGTTTTTTAAAAAATGTAATATTTTACTTAAATTCAAATAAAAGAAAATTGTGCTCATCAAATTGTACTCATTTTTTTTAACATTTACACTTTCTCCAACTTTTCTCCTTCTCTTTACCTGTTCATCTCCCCAAACATTCTACCTTGATATCACTCTTCCTCTTTCCTTTTATCTTCCTTTATTTTGTTTCTTTTTATTATCATCCTCTTAGTATAAATTTGTCATTTACTATTCCATTCTTTATATAATTTTCTCTCACAAAAAAGTGGTTATTTCCCATTGTTTCTCCCTCAATTTTTTGGTGGATTTTTATTTTTATTTTTCTTGCATCTCTATTTTAGCTTGATAAAGTTCTGTGTTTTTTAAAACTCTATTTTTGTTGATGGGATTTAGTTTTGTGTTTTAAGTTTATTTATTTATTTATTTAATTTTTTATGACTTTTATTGTTAAATATTATCATATTGTATTATAAATAATTAAAAACAGTATATACGAATGTACTATTATTATATTACGTAGAATTATTTGTTAAGTTAGTGTTTATTATTATGTATTTTATTTTTATTTTTTTCTCATATCATTTTATTTAAAAGGCGGAAATCACTTTTTCGTCCCTACATTTTCAGTCAATTCTCACTTTAGTCCCTACATTTTATTTTTACCGGATTTAGTCCCTATCCTGAAAAACGCTTCCTAGTTTGGTCCCTACTGTTACTCATTTAACAGAATTATCCTACGTGGCAAACAGTCCAACTGTAAATGCTGACGTGTCCATTAAAATAATATTAAAAAAATTATTTACATTTTTAAAATGCCACATCAGCAATTTAATTTTTTTTAAAAAGCCACATCAGATAAAAATAATATAAAAATTTATAACCTAGTTATTTTTTAAAAAAAGAAAAGAAATTAGTTAAATTAATTTTTTTCTGTTTTTTGGAAAAACATGAAGAACTCAGCTTGCCCAGAAAAATGCGTTCTTCCCCAACTAAGCTTGTCCTCACCCTCCATCTCTTCGATCTCAAGCCCTCACCATCTATCTGTCACTCTCAAGCCCTCACTCTCCATCTCCGATCTCAACCCTCGCCCTCCGCCCTTCGATCTCTCAAGATCAAACCAGACTGACTCTCTCTCGTCTCAGATGAAACTCACTCCATAGGTCTCGTCAAGGTGGATCATGCCGTGGGTCTTCAAAATGGTGGGTCACGTAGTGGGTTAGGCTGTGTGGGTCACGCTTGGGCTTTCCTTGATGGGTTTTGGTCATAGTGGTGGTGGGTTGTTGTGGGTGTGGTGGGTCGGTTTGTGGCGGTTGGGATGGGTTTTGATTGGGTTGTGGGTTGTTGTGGTGGTGGTGGGCTCTTGATCAGGCCATGGGTTGTTGTGGATTTGGTGGGTCAGCTTGTGGTGGTTGGGATGGGTCGGTGTGGCAGTTTTGGTGGTGGAGTTCGTGGTGGTGGGGTTCATGGTTCATGGGTCGGTTGGGTTTTTTCTACTGGTTAAAAAGTTCCGGGCAAGCTTAGTTGGGGAAGAACACATTTTCTGGGCTGAGTTCTTCATGTTTTTCCAAAAAAAAAAAAAAACAGAAAAAAAAAAAATTAATTTAACTAATTTCTTTTCTTTTTTTTTAAAATAATTAGGTTAGAAATTTTTATATTATTTTTATTTGATGTGGTTTTAAAAAAAAAAAAATTAAATTGCTAATGTGGCATTTTTAAAAATGTAAGTAATTTTTTTAATATTATTTTAATGGACACGTCAGCATTTACTGTTGGACCGTTTGCCACGAAAGATAATTTTGTTAAATAAGTAACGGCAGGGACCAAACCAGAAGCGTTTTTCAAGATAGGGACTAAATTCGGTAAAAATAAAAATGTAGGGACTAGAGTGAAAATTGACTGAAAATATAGGGATGAAAAAGTGATTTCTGCCTATTTAAAATTTAAATTTAGCCACATCCCCCATATATATCATTAAATTATTTATATTTCCACTCCTTTTTTTATTTTTAAAAATTTAAAATTTAATATCTTGCCTAATTTAAATAAATAAAATTGTCCACATTGAGTGAAGTAATGCTAGGGAAACACTCATTCTCACACCCAATGCATCAAAGGAAGAATGAAATACAAAAAAAATCAAGTTAGAAACACAAAAAAAAAAAAAAAAAACTAGTAATGCATATTTAATGTCATAGAATCATCATCAAATTTTGGAAAGCGATAGGTTGCCAATGGAGAGAGAGAGAGAGAGAGAGAGAGAGAGATGGTATAGAAAAAAACCAATACAAAGTAATAAAAAGTAGATAAAGAAAAAAAAAAAAAAAACCAAACATCAATTAGTAATCGTTGATTGGAAAACAAAGAGGTTGTACGGAGAAGTAAAAAATAAAATAGAGATTACCATATAGAGAACATTAAAAACTTTACAGTGTAGTAACATAAGCTGTTAAATTCACTTAAAAAAATTAAATCAACAGTCAACAATTAAATACAATTATAGTACTAAATTTAAAATTAATCAAACTTTAACTATGGAAACTATATTAATCATAACTAAAAAAGAGATGTTTTCTGATAGTAGTAGAAATTATATAAGAAATAAAGTTAGAAAATTTAAAAATCTATTTTTTGACATTTCATTTAACCATATTTATAATATATATATATATAATTTTCATACACTATTACTTTCGAAAATCTAATGAACAATGCTACCTCTCATTTATCGTTTTTGTTATGCAAATCATTAATTAGTAAATATATGATAATGGTAAGAAGCGTTACAAATGAGATCACTAAAAAAATAAAAATAAAAATTAGTTAGCCACTATCATTATGGAGTAGCAATCTATAATTTTACGCATCCAAAAAGCTTGTGAGAGCATTATCTTGAGATGGTTTGGGATGGTGTTTTGCACTCACTTTTCTAAGCTATAGCTTGCCCTGAAAATAGCAATATGTGAGGGTTGTAATTGGCGACGAGAGCATGTCAATATGTCATCATTGCGTATTGTTTATGTCAATGCATCATTACAGTATTACGCATCGAACAGAGAAAAGGAAAAGGATCTATTAAGGTATGCCACTTATTTAGCTTTAATATAATCCAAGCTTGTCCATTAAAGAAACCCTGTTAATGTTATTGATTGTTATATAAAGCTTGCGCGTCTCTAACTCATAAAGTTACACTGTCGACCCAGATTCGTAATGGTTCAACTGTTCAGTTCTTGCTAAACAGTGTATGTGAATCATCCCAGAAATTTTTTTTATGGACACCATGTCAACTTGCCTATATATCTTTATATTTTTCGTTGTTTTGTTGCTTACACTATAATGGGTTTTTGGTGTGATACAACATCATGGCATTTATTACAGGCAGCTACTTGTTGTCTTATGTCAATAAGCCCAATCTTATAGGGACAATGCGTTCCAAAATAAACAGTCGATGTTGAAAGGTTTTCACACCATGGTTTGCTTAGATATACTTATTAGATTATGCGTTTAAAGTCAATGGCCTAATAGCCTATGGCATTCTGCCCTCTCTCCATGGGATTTGTTTCTACGTGCATCCCTCTAGTTATCATAACATATTGCAGAAACCATTATACACTTGGAAAAGATAAAGTAGGGGACAAATATATTTCTTCATTTAAAATTTGTTCTTAAATGTGCAAAAATATGATTTTATATCAGTCCGTGTCATCCTCTAATCCTCTTAATAATAGCTCTAAAAATTTGTTTATATTTTACTATGGAATTGTATTACTCAAATTCCAAGGCTTACATATCAATTTAGGCTGCAAAAGAGAAAATTGAATAATCGTATCTTAATAGTTGGAGTGGTATCGTGACTGATGTCAAGGTTGATTAAACTTTGATCGATCAGTTTGTAGTTGAGTTTGCAAATTTTCCTCATTTTGAGTAGATTCTTGAGTTATTCACTTGTGTCTTCAAATAATCTTCACTTCATCTTAGTCTTAGAGATTAGAAAATTGGACAACTCAAATACATCAAAATATGTTTTGAGTCTTTTGACTTGAATTTGCCGACAATTACAAAATATCATCCTAACAAATAGTAACAAGAGAATAAGAGAACAAAGAGTAGAAAGAAAGAAATTCGACTTGGCCACTTCTAAGCACATCTCCATCCGTTCACCTAGTTAATTAACTATTTGCATAGTAAATGGTTAAAAATGGGAAATAAGTAGGAGATAGATAGAATGAGGAGATGCAAATAATTACATGTTTGAAACTCAAACATCAATTTCTTCCGCTAACCAACTCCATAACTTTCACTAATAGATCAAATCAATACCATGATTAACCATGTAGTGAAAGTTAAAGCGATCCAACAATTTGCTTAGTAGCCACAAGGATTATCATTTTTAATTTTGGTTTGAGCAAGTGTTATCCAACAATTTCCTTGGTTTGGTGTTAGTGTCTCTATCAATATTTTATAGATTAAAGAATTTTCCACTAATATAAGTTGAGTGTACGGTATTTCTTAGTACCAACACATGGATGCATTTCAATGTTGTCCACTCAAAGGGTGAGATATCTATAAATTTCTTTTCCCATTTAATTTTTCTCTTCTTACAACCCTTATTGGCTTCAGCTTATGAATGTGAGTTTCTTATATGCTGATGGTACCAATTACGACCTATCTCGCTAACTATCATGACAATATTGAAAGGACCTACTTCACGTCATCATGCATATATACAGGTGAGATTAATCATTCATGGCTATTTGTTAGCAAGAATATGATAAATCCAAAAGGCTTTCACTACGGGGAAAAACAAATGCCACTGTTCTCAAACTTTCACAAGTCAGATATCTGGAAAGATCATGAAGGCTTTTTAGAGGAAAGTAATGCAAAGTTCTGAAGTGTCAGATTGGCTTGACAAAGATATTGGTTGGATTCAATGTGTCTCCATAATGCTTGGATAAATTGACTAAAGCATGAATTTTGCTCTCAAGTACTGCCATGCATGCTGCAGAGGCCATCTCGAAGTACCGTAATGGCGTAATCCGAAGGTCATTAGTAACAATTGAAAGAAGAATAAAGATTAGATAGGTCAAAGCACCAAAAAGGAAAAATGTGAATCTGATCCTATACAATGGGGAATCTTCTTTATTTTTTCTTCTGGGTAATTATGAATTTAGAACTGGCGTGGGGAGGACGATTTGTCCTCTTTTGCAGTATACAAGGTATATATGGCATGAGATATATTGTGGTGACAATACATGGGCAAGGATTAAATAATTTTTTTAAAAAATATTTAAGGACAGTGTTTAATCTTGATTACATTGACAATAAATCCTATTACTCTACATTTGAAAAAAAGCTAATATCAGCAAACTACAATATACCTGTTTTTATTTTTCTTACAATATTTAATAGTAGCTAGTGGGGATTTGAACCTAAATTCTTCTCATGAAAAAAAAGTTTAATAATTTACTTGAATTACAAAATTACTATAATATTATCATTGGAATCATTTGACATAAAAAAATTTTCTCCTAAAAAATAAATTTGGATAAGAAACACTAAGAAAAAATAGAAAATATAAAAATTCATTAACTCTCAAATGGGATCTATAAATAAAGTTATTATTAATTAAGGATAAAAATATAGTAGAAAATTAAAATCTCACAAATCAACAAGAAATCCATCAAAAGGATTTAAAAGATAATAAAATAGTATACTGCGAAGATACCAATAAAAATATCATAATTATTTTCAAACATGTAGTATTACAATTCTTAATTGTGTAAAAAAAAAAAAACTAAGACTTTATTTGGTATAACGTTTTTTTTTTCTTCAAATTTTTTAAAAAGTTTTACAGTAAAAAAGTGAGGTTTAAAAAAGACTAAAATACATTTTTTACTTTAAAACTTGATGTTGTTCTTATTTTAGCTATTTACATTTCAAAATTTTCATTTTGGCAATTCATATTAGATTTAGTTATTTGTTTGACTCTACACGTCTCAAAATTTTCATTTTGATATTTTTTAGTCCTTCACAAAAATGAAAATTTTAAAACATAAAAGGCTAATATAAAATGGAATCAAACATAAAGTATTAAAATGAAAATTTTGAAACATAGGCCAAAATGAATTGAATCAAATACAGAGGACATAACTAAAAACTTGGAAATGTGATTTGCTACATCCAGTACTAACTTTTAAACACTCAGTTGAAAATATTTTTTGGAAAATAAATTATTTTCAATTATTTAGTTGCGTTCCTGAAAATACTGCAAAATATATTTTCAAGTGTTTGATTACGTTCTTAAAAATGCAATATGAAAAATATAGTTTCTACTAATTTCTAATTGGGGACTATGGACATTAGTGGGGGATGGTGGTTGGGTGGCAGAAAATGAGGGTTGGGGTGGAGGTTCGGTCAATAAGATTTGGGTGAGGCGGAGAATGGTTTATGAAAAATGAAAGCGTAAATCAATTTTTGCCATAAGTGTTTTTTTTTTTTTTTAGGATTAATTGGAAAAAAAATTTTGGTTGACCAACATTTTTTGTCGCCTCAAAAACCAATAATGGTAGAAAATATTTTATGGATATGAATTTCTATTAAACCAAACATAGCCTAAGGTTTTTTTTTTTTTGGATCTTCGTTTGTTGTTATTGCGTTTCCCTTGCCCTAATGCCACCATTTTACAATGTGATCTTGGTGGTGGTTGGTAGAGACAGAAAAGATTTGGACCAATCAACAAAGGGCTGTAACTCTTTTTCCTAGTCTTAGCTAAAGATAGTAAGTTCAATTCCCTTTATTTGGTTTTCTTTCCTTTTTAGTGAAGGTGTATAGGCTGCTGGACAACATGCAATGTTTAGCTTTTAAGCCTTGGTTAGACTTTGGGTTTTGAGAATAGGAAGGTCTTATCATCTTAAGCTATTTCATGGGTGAGTTTTGTATGCTCGATGTGTTACCAAAACAATAGAGTGGGGCGGGTTTGAAGGATGAGGTCTTTGCTCCCGCCCTGCATGGCTTTATCTTACTTCATCCCTCCCCCCCTCTCGCCTCGCATGACAAGGAAAATTTTCTTACCCCATCCCCGCCTCTTGAGGCTCAGTGAAGCCCTAATCCACCCTTGTAAAACATCTACTTCTTGTTATTTTGCCTACAACTATTACAATTATTTTTAATAAAACCTGTTTCATTAATAAAAATATACTTGGAATTACAAATAAATTTATCCCATCAAATCAAACTAATTTTTAGCGAAAATTGAATAATATTATTAAAGTGTTTCATAAGACAATATCACAAAAAAAAAAAAACCAAAAAGCTCATATTACAAAATCATTTATTCAATAGTATATAAATTTGTTTATAATAAAAACAAAAAGAAAATATCAAAATTGGTACCTTATTTCCAACCTTGCTAGAGAAAAAAAAAAAAAAAACAAACAAAACAAAACAAAAAAAGGCAGAAAACCTTGTTAGGTAGAATAAAATAAACTAATGATATGTTTGTTTAAATAATAGGGTTTTAGGATATGAAAAATTTACAATTTAACCCTTATTAATGTAGGGAGGGTCGAGGCGGAACGAATTGAAGCTAAAAAATTTAAATCCATCCTCACCCCGCTCTGTGGTGTAGGGCTAAAATTTCACCCTATTTCCGCCTCACCACCTTTGCAGGGCGGGAAAAATCTACGTAGAGCAAAGCAAGAAATGGCAGATCAAGCAGGACAAGGCAAAATTGTAGGCTGTTGTTTGGTTTAGCTTGAGCTAAGGAGGAACCAGCCTAGCTATAGTTAGTTACTCATGTGGGCTTCAGTAATGGGCTGTTCTCCTTAGCTTTGACACATGGGCTGAAGCTCGTGAAGATGGGCCCAGTCCCTGTGGCCTTTTCTTTGGGTTGCACATGTGGTGTAGTCTCTTTGGGCTTTGCAACCCTTGTTTATTTGCCTTGAGCTGGATTCTTAGTCCAGTGTGGCCAAATCGGCCCAATACCACCATTTCTAAAAAAATTTAGGCAGAAACCATTGTTTCAGAACTAATTGGGGATGTACCACTTTTTCCAGTACTCGAGTTTGGCGAACTCGAGTACTGGATTTTACAATTCCCCCGTGGCATGCCAGCGTGGAATATCAATGTTAAAAAAATGTCCCCAAGTACTCGAGTTTTTTAAACTCGAGTACTGTACGATCTGGTACCCGAGTTTAGGAAACTCGGTTACCAATCTGGATTGACACTGGACCTGTTGTGGGTTATGCCGAGTAAGACTCGAGCTTCATGTACTCGAGTACTGTGAACAGTACCCGAGTTCTTGATGCGCGAGTACTAATCTGGATTGGTCTGATTTGGTCTAATTTGGTCCATTCAGTCCACTTTGTTCCATTTTGGTCAGTTTCGATCCATCTTTGTGTACTTACATATATAATTGGAGACAACAAGTTTAGGTTGAGAGCCCTTATTCAAAATCTAAATTTATTAAAACAAATTCTCGAGTTTAGGGGTCAGCTGTCCACCATTGCTACACTGATATTCATAGTGCTACATGTGCTGCTCAATAGCTCGGCACTGTTGAACCCTATCTAGTCATATCATTCACACTCACGTCAATACACAGATCTGCATCATTTTGCAATGCAGTGTTTTCAAGGATGCAGAAGACCCCTGAAAAGTTTATGATGCATTTAACACAACTCGGTATTGTCTTGTCAAGTTCATGTCAGATGAAACACAAGCATGCTAAATACTCTTCACATGAATACCGTTCACTGAATAGTCATGGCGCACACCGCAACTACCGCCCGAATAAGAGAATCTCACTATGACATTGGGAACATTTGAACAAAAAATTCATATCGTGGTTTTCCACTCGTATTGACATGACAAGCCCTGAATATGTTAAATTTTATTATTGAATACACAAGTGGAATGAGGTTATAAATGTACCACAATTCTTTTCTTATTCCTACACCACTAACTTTGTAGGTTGAGTAAGCTATGAGTCGCAACGCCTCAACATCATCTCGTACACGTAGAAACAAGTTTCAATCTACTTCAACAAATGAATGATCACAAGTTCCAAGCAGATCAACAACTACAAACATACACGTACCACTATGGAGGGAAATGGGTTGGAAAGAAGAGAGATTTCGTTAACATGCCAATATACACGTACGAGAGTCTTGGAAGCGTTGGCCACATCATGGTCGGCAAACCTACAAAACTAAGTACGTATACCACCGCAATGGAGTTCACCGTAGCAGAACCACCATGGTCAACCCTATACGAGAAGAGGTGTGAGTTGGAGGTGTATTGTCGATGGCACGGGTTACGAGTTCCTAAGGCACGCTCAGCCGAGTTACCTAGAGATGAGCCTGCCAACATACTTGCTCGCCTTGAACAAGAGAACAATCAAATGCAAAGGCGGTTAGACCGTTTTCATGCAGTCCAAAAAGCTAGGAAGCATCTAAAGGGGAAGGCGCAAGAGCGAGCCATGAAGTCTATTAATGAAATTACTGCGTTAGATGATGAAAGTGACATTTCAGACTTCTCAAATTCAAGCAATGATGACTTCCAAAAATTTCTACCTACGAACATTCAACGTTGTTGTTGATGTCTACACGTTTTGTGCAATACAAAATGTTGTTGATCATGAGGGCAAATGATCCTATTGTACGTGCACCTTTTGCAAATCTAAAGATGAATTGTTCATTACTTTTGGCTAAGTTTATAGGAAATCACTTGCTCATTTTTTCCCTGTTGTTCGTTGTTGGTATGTTACGAAAAGATGTACTTGTATTAGTGTTTGCAAGAATTATAAGTGCTTGGTGAAAATTATGGTCTAAACTCAATATTCCGTGAGTAAAACTCGCTTTTCTAACGTAATACTGAATGTCATTATTTAAATTCTTTGACAAATTCTTTGAAATCAATTCGTCCATCTCCATTGTCATCAAAGACTCTGATCATCCTTTGGCATTCCACTTCCAAAGGTTCCATGAGCCCCACTGAACAGATCTAACATTTGAAACAACTAAACCACCGAGCTTTTTTTCTCAAATCAAATAATTTCCTACACGTCACGCCTTAACTCTCTGCTTTTGTTTCTTTTTCTTTTTCTTGTAAATTTTAAATAAGATACAAATTTTAACCTTAGCATATCAATAAACTTCCCTATTTGACAACAATTGATTTGAAATGACTGGTGGCAATATTTATCCCATATTTTAAATTCATGGTTGAAATCTTTTTAGATCCTTTAGTTGAAAATTCACCGAAATTATTGATTAATTATCAATTTATCTCAATTTTGTCTTCCGCAAGATTGCGATTATTAACCACCAATTGGCAATGCACCAAATGATAAAGTAGAAAAAACATCTCCAAAAGAAAAACCATTGCAGGCCAGTTAAGGCAATTTATACTATATAAGGAGTTTACAAATTATAAAAGTAAAAAATAAAATCTTTGTAACTAGTCTCTATAACCCAAACACCCCGCAGATAACTCATTGATGTCATCATGGAAATTTAACCAAATGTGAGATTATCAACCAAGAGCTTTGTGGCTCAATGAATATGCTCGGTCTCTTTTACGAGGAGAACCTAGATTTGAATCCCCCTTTCCCTCACTTGTTTTAAGCAAACTAAAAAAAAAGTGAGATCAACAATTGAACAAAATATCAAACCACAAACCATATAAAATCTAGAAGGGCAAGCCCCTGCTTCTCCCTTCTTGTTGAAGTTATGTGATGAGAGGAAACAGTAGTTGGAAAATTATTTTGTGATGTCAAGTATTCTAAAATCTGACTCAGGACACTTTTTGAGACATTAGCTCTTTCACATGCAACATAACATGCTATAAACTCAAACATATGGCCTATGTCTTTCTTAGAAGGCCATTCTTCGACCAATCCACTGACATCTTCACTATCTGACCTCTCTGTCTGGGAAATGTCCCTATTAAGCATACAAATAAGAGAGTTCACTGTATCTTGGACCAATATATTTTGACATCCATTGTGGGAGCAGGGAGGAACAGTATGATTCTGACTCTGACAAGGCTTATGAGGATGAGAAAACTGGATACCTTGTAGCTTCATGGCCACAAGTCATTTTCTAATCAACACCACGTTGCAACACCGCAAACATGAGCAAGGTATTCAACTATTAGACGCAGAAGATCCAAAGCTGATACTGAATTTGAAGCTAATGCAGGTCAACAGTTGATTGTTACCATCCTCCAGTGTCATCTTGAGAGTGTAAGAGCCCTGTGAATACCACAAACCATCAGCTGGTTGATGCGAAACACTAGAGTAAAAAAAATAAAAATAAATGATAGATTAAATTGTTATATTGGACTGACAATGAAAGAAGGAATGGAAATTACTGATTTGCAAGTTTGGCTTCTCTTAGCCATGCATATGAATCCACATGAAAGAGGATACTTATATCATTACTTCTCTTAGCCATGCATATGAATCCATATGAATCCACATGAAAACTAATCTGTACGAAGCTCTAAGACATAATAATTGATGAAGTGACTCTTACCTGGCCAGCTTCAATTTCAGTTTGAAATTTCCTTGCAGCTACACCAGATGTAGTAAATATAGAAGCCCCATTGCCATATTTGTTCCAGAAGTACAAGTCACATACAAATCACATGTAATACTTCTTTAAGAGAATTAGAAAAAGTATGGTAATATATACAACAAGAGAAGAAAATTTAAGGAAGTACTTGTTTATGTTAACAATATTTATGGCCTCTTCGAAACTGTCAGCTTGATGTTGAGAGGGACAGAAAAATTGTATGTTAATATCTCCATACTAGGCAATCAATAACCTGATTGATAAAAACAATGGAGTAATGAACACACCTCCATGCAAATAAGAACTGGGCCAAAAATTTCCTCTTGCAAATGCGGAGGTAGAAAAATGTCAGCATTGTTCTGAAGTCACAGTTCAGCTCTTTTTATCCAATTGGAAAAAAGCAAATGCAAATGCAATAGGATCAGAAGAAGAAAAAGAACATAAAGTTACCTTCAGGTGAATCAAAATTGAATTTCCTAGAGCAAACAATAGTTATATATGGCTTCATTGCCTTCTTCTTCTTCTTCTCATCCTCTCCACTCCGGGTAGTAACATCGCACTCTTCCCCCTCTTCCATGACACGAAACTCTTCAATCACTGAGACAAGAAATCCGCACACTTTTGCATTCATCAATCTCCTAAATGTATAGCACTAACCAAGAAAATTAGCAAACAAATTTCAAACCTAAAACATAAGGCCGTAAATTATATGAGTTGAAAACTCGGTTAATTGCCTAGCTCACCTTTCATCTACCACCATATAATATGGATTGCACATGATATGTTCCATGATGCACATCCTTGCTTCCATTATGAAATGATAGAGGACACCTTCGTGGCCCTTTCTCAAATGCCCATCCATATGTGAAAATTTGATTCATCACAAAATGTACATCCCTAGATATTAGCATCGATGTTTGGTTCAAATGAAGCCAAAAAGAATTATATATTTAACATGCGATTATCAAGGATGGACAAAATGATAAGGAAAAACAGACAAATGATTAAGAAGAAAATATCAAGATATATCTCAGAGTAGAGGAGAAAATGATCCAACTAACAAAGCCAAGGTATATGTAGTTTCTTCTTCTTTCCCGCTCGTTATCGAAATAAGCATATGATATACCTGATGTATTGAAATACTTAATACTCAAATACAATAAAGAAGCATATGATATTTCTTTATGACTTGACAAATAGCAATTACCTAACCCTATAACTTCTGTACTTGATAATTAACAAAAACATTTTAAAGCCTTGAGGGCTCCTCTCTTTCTTCTTAAGACTAGAGTTACATAGATTTCATTTCATGTGTCAGCAACTTGGATTGACTACAAAAGAAAGCCAACATGTAAAGTTAAAATTTGAGTAACATTCATTCTGATTTTTTTTTCTTTTCTTTTGAATAGAGAATCTTCCACACATTCTGCTAAAGCTTCATATAGTGAGCGTACCAGATTGAACCATTCATGTCAGTGTCTATATGAGTTTGGCCAAAATCTTAAATTAATCTACCAAAGTTGTGATTATTATCTTTTTGAAGGAATTTTTAAGGGATGAGTACGATAATTAATTGCAACTTTGGTGAAATAAAAGAAGTTGATGAAGAAGAAGGTGTTACCCATGACTGGATCAGAATTGCAAAGCCTAATCAAGCCAATGCTGAACTTGCTGACACACACACAAACGCCAATAATTTTTCACCATCATCATCCAAAAATCTGAACTTGTAGCTAAATTTATGAACTCTGAAAAAGGGGAATTTCTCGTCTTTTTTATACCCAAACAAAAATTCTATAAATCAATATCATAATGTTTTGCTTGAAATTGATTAATTGTAAATTGAATAAACTCACAATAACAATGATTGTGAAGAGACCAGAACTTTTCAACCAGTGACACATTGGGAAACTAAAAAACTGGAACCTAAAAATGCATTGCATAAGATCAGAACATAATGTTAAACAAATGGTACCACATCAGCACTTCATTTCACCAGAAGGGGAAATTAACTAACATCATGAAAATGATCAATGTGGACAGAAGTACTGCTTCAAACTTTACATGAACTGAGAATTAACAATTACTGAAGTACATGTTTTAAATCATTAGGTTTATCTTTGCTGAAGTCAGATCAATGTGGACAGAACCTCAATTTGTTTATAGAGTCACTCAACAAATTTATAGAGATTAAGATATCCTATTAAAGCATTAACAACTTTAAAAATGTACTCGAAAGGACCTATTTGTAGTTATTTCCATATAAAAGGTCATTGATCTTACAATTGACAGGACATTTTAAAATATTATAAATGAAGTGTGATCAGGAGTTGTTATTTAATACGTATATCAAAAGCACACACAAAAGAGAACATAGGATTGAGCCATTGGTGTCGGTGTCTTTGAGATTTTGGCCAAAATCTTATAAATTTAGCTTCCAATGGTTTTTTTTTTTTAGGGAATTTTTGACAGATGAGTAGGATAATTAATCAATATTTAGTTCTAATAAAAAAAAAAAGACGAAGCAGAAGAAAAGTTTAAAGAAGCTACCCATGAATGGATTTTAGACTTGCATCACTGAATCAAGCCAAGAATGAACTTTGCCCATGCAAACAAATCATCTCACACCATTGCCATCCAAAAATCTTTGTTTGAACCTAGAAACACAGAAATCATAGGTCCTCTTCTTCGGTGTGCTCTTCTTCATCATGCTCTTCACTGTGTTCGTCATCCTCTTCACTGTCTTCATCATCTGACGAGCTTGAAAGAATCTACATGCCCAAAAGAAAACCTTATGAGTAATTTCAAATTAGTCTACATGCCCAAACTGAAGGAAATTAACAAGAGCAATTGGAGTTGTTTTCTCTATATGCAAATGAGTAAGATTTGCTACCATGATCATTTTTTATTAGTCTAAACAATTTTAGATCCTCTTCTTCCTCAACCTCTTCTTCCTCATCATAGCTCTGAAAATCCTACATGCCCAAAAGAAAACCATATGAGTTATTTCAGTTTAGTCAATAACAGCAGGAAATTAGCGAGAGCAATTGGAGTTATTAATTTAATATTGATATATTGCAAAATAAAAGAAGAAGCCCAACGAAAAGAAGAAGTGTCCGAAGAAGTTACCTTGGCTCTGGCATAAATTCTTGACTGCCTCGCACATACTTGTAATCAATGATGATGTTAGGGATGTGGGAAATCTTGGGCCAGTCCTCTCCTGTCCCTCTTTTGAAGCATTTCTCCAGAATTGGACATGTTGAGATCTCTAGTTTCTGTAATGGAGTTGTATGAAGGAAGTTCGGCACCAACTTTAACTTTGTGCAAACAAGGATTTCCAAGTTTTGAAGACGTGGCATTATAGTGAATCTTCTGATACAGTCTTCTTCTTCTCCTCCAAGTTTTGGAACACAGACTTTTCTGTTGAGCTAATTAAAACACCAATTACATAACCCCAGTGAAACAACATAATTAACAAATAAAATATAATTTCAAACGTTGTGACAAGCTAGAGATAAATTTAACTGCAAACTATTGGGCAAATAAATATAGTAAACGTCGCTTCAGAGCTAGTAAAAAGTGTAAAATTACCATTCAAATACCATATAAGTACCACTCAAACACAAGAAGTTCACTTATATCTACATGACATACATTAAGAAATAAAAAGCAAGAGTATACAGCATCTTAACCATCCTGTACCAGCAGAAAACATGAAAAAGATTGCCCCATAGTAATATAGTTCCCAGTAAGAGTCTTGATGCTAATCAGTGAACAGGGTGGGAGGGGTTTTTTAGTTGCACCTTTTTTTGTACAGTGGGAGGGATGGCAGTAGGGTTCATTTCTGCCATGAGATGTGGTGCACAGAGACATACTGAAGAGTTTAGTTTACAAATCCTTCTCCTTGGCAGACAAGGACACTACAGTGGTAAACAAGATAGCTTGTCTGCAGGGGTTTTGCATAGGTGTCCTAATTTTTGAAATACCTCTACAAGATTGAGAGGTGCACACCATGTTAATTTATTTTGAGCTCTTGCAGGGAGCTAAGGTGCGGGGGGTTTGAGAAGATACATGCTTTTGGGATTTGTCATTCCCTATTCCACTTCCATTACTTAATCAAATTTTTCCTATTTTATTTTCTGTAAGTGCTAGCTACTTAGGTGTTTGTGCCATTTGTACACTCCCCGCGTACATTGGTCGCATCTGCTTCAGTGCATTTTAGTAAAATTGCTTACCTATTCATAAACGTGTGTTGTGTGCGCACTAATCAGTAAGCCATATCCAACTGAGTGAAATCCATTTAAGCAAACATAAATGGCTGAATCAAAAAAGAGTATTTCCACTCCTGAAAACCTGATCCAACTGGTACGCAGACCTTCCACAAATTACTAACACTTTTCATCAAAATAGAGTGAAGGGGATATATGAGGCTAATCACCAAATAAGATTCAATAAGCTAACATGGGGGACAATGTAAAAACTTCATGTGAATGGAATGCCAATTTCATTGGCAAACGCCTTCAGAGCCCAATCAAATCACAGGCAACAGTGTTATTTGAGTTCTCAATAATACCGTAAAAGGAAAAAAACAAGGAAGAGCAATTGAAGGACCATGGTTCTACCTTCGCCGTTTCATAAGACACAACTTTGTTAGCAGTGAGGTCAGACTTGTTTCCAACCAAAAGCTTGTTTACATTCTCACTAGCATATCGGTCAATTTCACTCAACCATTGCTTAACATTGTTAAAGCTCTCTTGGTTTGTCACATCATAAACTATCTGGCACATACACCAAGAACATTGTGAAACAAGTTCAACATTCACACCAAATCGTCAGGGCAGAACCATGAGCAAAATGCTGAAAATTTGAGAGAGAGAGAGAGAGAGAGAGAGAGAGCTTACAATAATGCCATGTGCTCCACGGTAATAGCTACTAGTGATTGTCCTGAAACGCTCTTGTCCTGCAGTATCCCACTAAATATCCCAAAAAAAGTTCAACAGCCAGATAGAAACAATAGCAACAATCATAGGATGTTGCACTACATAAACATCATATTATGAACCAATGATCAAATTTCAATCCATTAACAATATTTAGGATATTTAACCATCTTGTTAGTAGTTTCTGCATGAAGATGGCTATTAACCAAAAGTAAACATGTTAAAAATGACCCCAACCCACAAAGAGATTCCACCAAAGGATTATAGTAGATTTTTTTACCACCACCACAACTATCATAATCATTCTTTATTACTTGTTCCCTGTGATAACTAAAAACAACCCATACACCCATGTTGATTTATAACTACAACATCACCCTCCACCACTTATTTTAGAGGGAGGTGATGCCATTTAGTCCATGGCCAGTGGCTTACTTTTACATCATGCGTTACACCAGATTTAAAGAACAAGAAACACCACCCCCCCCCCCAAAAAAAAACCACCACCAAAAAGAAAAGCAGGCAAAATAAGAAATGAAAGGATTATACAGCATGCGAATGATACTTCTTTGGACTGCTAATTGGGCAGTTTAACAAATTTCCAGGAACTAGTACAACCATACAACTTTACCAAACTTAAAAAGTGGGGGGAAGAAGGCTGAAGTTTTATGGTCTTTCCATCTTGCTCCACAGTGCGTATTTTCTGATAATAGGTGGAATGCAACAATTAGGATCATATTGCTTCAATTGATATAACATCTATTAAAACCCAAAGGTAAATACTTACAAAGTCAACTCCAATTGTGCTAATATAACTGTCCAGATACGAATCATCCTGTGTCAAAGAGACGAAAGAAAAAAAAAATCACATTGCATTTATATTCATAAGTTCTGCTCAAGAATTTCAATTAGAGCCAAGTAGGCTTCAATATGCTCAGCAACCAGAAAACTTTCCACTAATGAGTCAAACATTTTTTTTTTTTTTTGCTGTAGTTCTTTTTAAAACACCAAATGTTGCTTGGAGATAATATTAGATAGTATGGTAAGATAACAGTAGGATCTACCAAATACATAGAGTAAATGTTTTGAATATCATAAAACACCAAAATTCAACTCCAAACAGAAATTTTTTATTGGTACAATACCCATGCCCCCCATGTAAGAACCTTTTACATGTATCGCAGTAAAGCTGAATATGGTATGAATAAAGTGTTAGTAACAAGAGGTTAAATAAATTTATCACCATTAAAGTCTATAATTGACCACAATAAAAAAGCTGTAGAACAAACAGGAGACACCAGGAAAATATCCAATAATTGCACACCTAAACAAGAATAGAGAAGTCTTCTTTTTCTTTTTCTTGCATAAAAGAATAGAGTGGTCGAGAAATGAGAGTATCGAGTACAGAATCACACCAAGTATTAACAAGAAAATAAATCATACTTGCTGCATTGAATGAAAAGAAAGCCAATTGTTCTCCAAAATTTTATTAAAAATCGCTTGGCAAATTTCCATCTGTTGTGGGGTTGAGGTACGCCCAAATTTATCAAAACTTATACTGAACTAGTCATAGACTTCCTTATGAATAGCATGGTATCTGTAAATGCAGAACACATAAGATGGACTGATGCATGTACATATCGAGTAGTCAAAAAATGTTTGTACTCTGCACGTTCAATAATTAGAAGGATGCCACGGTTCAAACTTAGCGTACCTAGTCCGCGAGACCACCACTCGCCGAGGCCTCATTCCGCTTAGGGCATGTTCTTCGGTTATGCCCCTCTTGGTCACACAACCCGCATTGCACCTTTCTCCCGCCCTCCTTCCATGGTGTGGTTCTAGGCCGTTTCCCACCCTCGTCCATCTCATTCCTGATTCGTGTTGAGACAGGGCGACCTTTCTCTCGAATCAATTGGGGGTTAGGGAGGACCCTTCAAGTTTCTTCAGGATCTGGCCATGATAATCTATCTTTCAAGACAGGGAAAACGGGAGCATAGCTCCGAAATAGTGCGTCCACGCTATAGCATTGGTCAATGTACTGCTCTGCATCATGTCAATACCTAATACAAACTGCAATGACATGTGAACATGGTATCTTATACAATTTCCATTTCTGACATGTGCAAGTTCTTTGCAACAAATTAACTCCATGTGTGTGATCCCCATGTCCAGCAGTCCCTGGATTATGCGGTGTATCTACTTGATATGACTGTTGTTGCGAACTCAATCTTGTCACCCTGTGATGCTCCGCCTTCTCCTTATTTCTCATGAAGATATCTAAGGCATATTTACACCATTTTTTCCCTGAATTCAACTGCTCTATGCTCTTATTGCGACGATCATCGAAATAAGCATTCAGTTTGAACCATGTGTATTTCACCATTGCTGTAATGGGCAGGCTACGAGCACCCTTTAGAACACCATTGAAGCACTCGGAGACGTTTGTAGTCATCGTCCCATAACGGTAACCCTCGTCAAAAGTTAGAGCCCATTTCTCTTTGGGCACATCCTTCAGATATTGGTGCGCATCCCGGTTCACATTCTCAATTAAATCGAAGGTGGCATTGAACTTTCGCTCCCGGGTTGCACTTGCCGCCCTCCATACTAGGTTCTTTAAAGTTTCATTGTTCCATCTAGTGTTCACGTTACCGCATAGATGACGAAGGCGGTAACGATGTTCCGTCATGGGAGGCTGCAAATAGTCTCGATTAGTGTCTCCGAAGATAGCTTGTATCCCAGGGTGTCTGTCGTATATGACACACAGGTGTCTCCGGTCGGTAACATACCTTCTTATACAAGCCAAGAACCAACCCCAAGTCTCTCGTGCTCTCGCTCTCCACAACGGCGAAGGCTAGTGGATAAATCTTATTATTAGCATCCGTCGCCATTGCAATCATCAATTTCCCTTTATATTTTCCATAGAGGTGGGTTGCATCAATACTAATCACAGCCTACAGCTTCTTGAACCCAATAATACATGGACGAAACGCCCAAAATACGGACTTGAATGTACAGGTTCCTGGTTCTTCATTATCGTCCACGTTTAACTTATACTTTGTACCCGGACTTGCATCCTTAAGTGCTGCCAAAAAAAGTGGCAACTCTGCATAAGACTCCTTAAAATCCCCGTATATAGCTGCAACGGCCTTTTGTTTGGCATCCCAAACCTTGTATGTGAACCATAATGATTATGTTAGAAATTAAGTACAAGTCAAATAATCATAGTTGAAGAAAACAAATCAAGACTTGTAAGGCTATAAGATGAAGATAATATTTCTTTCTCTTTATTCGTTTTTTTTTCTTTTTTTCAATTCAATTTCATTTTTCATAACAGCAGGTATTCATGGGTTTTGGGAATTACAATCATGCTTATACTTCCATGTATTGAAAAAAGAATGCAAGTTAAAGAATACCTTGTAGTGAGATACTTCATGTTTTAAGTCTGCCAAAGCAACGTGACGTAAGTTCTTTATCTTATACGCGGGGTCTTCTCGTATATAGCGCTCAAGTACGTATGCTAGGAACACCGAATCAATCATCCGTCCATCATGAGCATTCTGAATTTTGTCGCACGTGTGGGGGCCCTTGCATTTTGCGATCTTCCAGACATTGTCTCCCTTGCAACAGATCGCACGGACTGACCATGGGCAGGAATCATCCTCACAACTCACCATCAGCCTCTCTGAGTCTGAATGCTCAGTTTTAAACCTAAAATTCTCTCGCAGTGCGTACCAAGTCAATGCATGTCGCACCGCGAATTTAGTCGCGAATACCATTCCTTTCATTGGTTGTTGCCCAGGCGTCCAACTTGATACTTCTGCTTGCATAACCGGTGATGGATCAAACATATTATCCCAAGTGTTGTTGGTGAACCATTCCGGCGTAGGATCGGGACCAGGGCATGTGTCTCTATTCTCTTCTACAACCACATCCTCGATATGATCAACATCATCATGTTCACCCATGGTTTCTAGACGCTCCTCAAACTCATCCCTAGTAACATCAATATCGGTTGCATCGTCACCAAGTCCGTGATCATATTCGGGTTCAGATGTGCCCCCATGTAGCTCATCATGAGATAAATGCTCTCCTGCATGCACTTCTTGGGGCCCTTGCTCCTCCTCAATGTGTGAAGCATGGGGAAATGTTTGCCACGGTTCAGTACCATACTCATCTCCTGTGTTTTCTGCATACCCTTGATAAGATTGTAATGGTATTGAGTCAATGTGCTCATCTACATTTCCATCCAAAACAGTGTGTTGTGAACCCTCCCCGGCCTCTACTATGGTGGGCTCAACAGTGACATAGAGATCCGAAGCAAAAAATCCTTTCACCACCATTTGCTTAACAATTTTCCACATCATCTTCACTTGGGCGCCACTCGATAACTGTAGTGAATTGTAGAAAACATGGGTGTCTAGAACCCGTTGAGGTGCTCGATACACGATGGAAATTTTATGCCTAGAGTGGTCTAACCTCATCACCTTCAATATTCTTCGTTGCAATTTCATAAGCCCTATCCCACGCTTTACCCTAACACAATTTTGCTTTTGGTTCGAGCCTTGGTATGACAACCCATGCAAGTCATGATAATACATCTCTCCATCGTAGTATACATAGAAAAAGTGAAAATCCATCACTAACCTGTTGGCATCAATATAAAAGTTGCCATAATGTATAACCACTTGCAACTGATCTTGCGTATGATAAAAACATTCACTAATAAAACTCAATCATAGACATCTAAATAATTGAATATTTGACAAATATAAAAACAATTAATAGTACATCGAGTTCTGCGTTCTAGTTAACTCAATTTATAACATTTCTCTCATAAAAAAGAAATTATAAAATCTGTTATTGTCAAACTCACATGGTTTTTAAAATCAAATCACGTGTAAAAAAAATTATTAGTGTTTTCACATAATTAAGAACCATAATCAGACTGACAATTTAAATACAATCATATTTACATTATAAATGAGAAAAATAAATAAATAATAAAGTCAAGTTCAAACAACATAGTGTTATGCGTTATTATTACCATATAACTAGGACGATGATTTAAGTTACAAGATTTTCACTATTGTGTTAAGTTTTTACACAAACCAATTACAGAGAATAATTTTTTTTAAAATACTTTACGCATTGTAGTTACAGTGCCAGTTGAATAAACAAAAGGATTGAATAAACGGGAATAAAAAACTGACTAACTAAACCAAAACACTATCGTAGCTACAGTGCTGCACAATGCAAAAATTTTGGATGTACAGTGACAAGACACTGTGCGCGCATTCGTGCTTTTATTATAAATAAGTAATGTTCAGCTCGACTTATTACATGTGTATAAGCCTAGGTTGGATTGTCGAAGGGTTGTGCATATATATTTTAGGGTTCGTTTGGTAATGCTGTTCTACTAACGTTATTTGTATTTTCCGGAAATACATGTGGATGAAAAAATGTATAGAAATAGGTGTAATGTTGTTTCAAAATTGAAAATTGTTGCTTAAAATTCTATACCAAACGGCCAAGTTTTTATAAACTATTTAAGTACTTTTAAATAGTTAAATAAATATTTACCATTCATATAATTTGCCTAAATTATATTTCAAAATTTCTAATTTGTGAAAATTAATGATTAAGATACCAAACTTAATCAAACTGAAAATGAAAATAATATTATAAAATAAATTTGTATATATGGTGGGTGGAGTTTTTTGCCTACGTGGTTGAAAAAAACTATTACTTTGAATTTGACCCAACTCAAATCCAATCCAACAATGAAAAATGATTCCAATCATCAATAATTTTATGGGTTGGCCACACATTTTTTCCACAGAGAGTCCCCGAAAAACATCTATTACATTCACATGTGTTGAGTTTGTATATTTTTGCAAATACTCGTATACACTGACTGCACATATCACTTCTTTGAAATTGCATGCATAGTTTTTAAATTTCCAAATTTTTGAAACTTCACTACAAAGGTGTGAATATCAGCAGTTGTACATAGTTATTATTGAAAAATTAGGGACTACAAAAAACTACTCATGGAGTACAAAAACACCACATACGTAACAACCAGCAAACAAAACACTTAGCTATTACCTCTACGTTCTGGTCACAGCAAGGTTGACCCAACGGATAACTAGACAGCACGTTGGTCTTGCAATAGAAGAGGACCTGCAGATGCCTTCCCAACTACCAGTAGCTGCTGTGCACACGAAGTGCTCTGACTCGTCACGTGGAGCTGGGAAGATGGTCAAACTTAGAGTTCAGACGTTGTTTAACCAAAAATAGACGAAAGGTGATGGGAATGTATTCTGAAGAGGTACTCGAGTTCGGAGAACTCGAGTACCATTGATTATGCATTTATGTGGTGGTTGCCGTCAGGGAAGTCGGTGCTTGCAATAAGTATGGAACGTATTACTCAAGTCTTCAGGACTCGAGTACTGTGCTAGGAAGTACCCGAGTACGTCAAATTCGAGTATTCCTCGGGTATGATATATAGTAACCATACAGAGTAGTACTCGAGTTCAAGGAGCTCGAGTACAACTAATCAGTACTCGAGATTGGGGTACTCGAGTATCATTTACTGTCAAACTTTTCAACGAACTTTTTTGTAGATCATGTATTTTTTTTATTTTGTATTTTTAATTTTAGGCATAGGCTGTTAATAACTTTAACATTGCTGAATTTATCATCATATTTATGGTGTAACTGAAAGGGAATGAGAAGCTGCTGCATGAATGAGGGTCATTTCTCCCTTTTTACTTCATTGTTTTTATTGGGGGATGTATCTTTGTTGCCAGGGCATTATTGATGTTTGATCCCTTTATGTTCTGTCATACATTAAACTCAGAAGTTTGGAAATAAAAGTAGATATGTTAATGATGTGATTCAATTATAATGTGCTAGACTGCTAGTTCCCTAGGGACTTGAGACCTTTCTAATGAGTTGTGCAAGGATTGGATATCTTTGTTCTCTCTCTATCTGGATATAATTATTAGTCTATTCATTATTCTGCTGCATAATTATAAGCGTCTCAATCAACATATTGTTCTGTCTAAAAATTGAAGGCAGTCGGTCCACCAGTTGGTTCATGTCTTGTGTGTCCTTCACAAGAGTGCCTGAAGTTGTCTCTCAGGTTCATCCAATGGAGGGACAATTGTGCCACTGGATTACTGAGACACATTCCTTTCACATTAACAAATATGTTGTGGCAGTTCTTCCATCCCAATCACAGCTTGCAGGTCTGATTAATTTTGTAGTGTTTTGTATTGAAATTGGATTGAGAGGTTTATTTAGCTCAAACAAGGGAGTTATCTTTAGTGTTTACTGTAATAGCAAAACAGTTTGAAATTAAAAGGATGTAAACTAGATTAGCTTCTGATAAATATTAAAAAAAAAAAAAAAAAAAACTAGATTAGCTTGGTCTTATTACTTTATTCGTCTTTGTACCACCCTTGGTCCTGTCATCTATCACCATCAACTTTTCTTAGTACCTCACGCAATTTAATCTCATAATGGTGCGATTATGACAGAAAAGAAACAAACAAAGATTGTCGAGGTTAATAGATATTTATCTTATTCATACTATGAGGCAAGTATACATACAACTATATACGTTATGTACTTTAACTAGAAAAAAGAAAAAGAAAGAATCTGGATCAGAGGCATGTGGAGTAAACTCATCCAAGAAATTGTATGATGGACACATCGATTCACATCTCCATCTTTAGATTGCTAGCTTCAATGGAACCTGTAAAAACAATGAAGTGCTTTTAGTGTCAGCATTTGGCAAATGTTTCATTTAATTTGCGGATGGGAGGAGGGGGGGGGGTCTTGAAAATGGGCTATATGATGGAGTTCGTAGACATGGAAAGTGGAAGATGATATCAAGCACCAATTGATGCTGTGATTAAAACAACCAAAAAGCACAAGTTCATGTGTTTCATGGACTTAGCTCATAGTAAGTAGAGAGTAGACCCATTTCAATTTATGCAACTCTCTTTAGCAAGTGTTTGTTTTCATGCATATTCGCCATTATTTGATGATGATAGCGATTATGTGGTATAGTGTCAAAGGCACCACACCTATGGTGGCTTCCTTTTTCTATCAAAACAGGATGTGGGTGTCTTATGGTCACTGAAAACAAGCTGTGGATTTAATCATTTTGGAAGAAAAAGATAGAGAGATCCTTATTATCAACTTTCTTGATTTCAATGAAAAAGCATATACTATTCTTTCTTAGAAAAAATCATTAAAGTTTGTGGGGGGTACTATATGGTCTCTATCATTGGTCAAATTTCAAAAAATCCACTTTACTTCATTTTCACCTTAAACTGATGGAAACATGGAACCAAAAAGTGTGACATGCTAGCTACATCTACCTGTAAATGGTTGGGAAGGAAAGGATGTTGATCTTCCTTGATGGAACTCTAGATTGAGCAGGTTTTGTAAATCAGCATCCCAAGTTGAAGAAGGCGGTAGCTGCTGCAGGGCAAGTTTGATATATTTTAGAAATTGATGAATTTAAATTGACACAGAACAGCATTGGAACACAAAGTTTAGAAGCAATTACAGTGAAGCAGGGCGTGTCAATATATGTTTCAGGGATCGACACAGGTGCACTGATGGTTCGTCGAAGAGCCATATCAGATGAATTTATCCCCATTTCCAAACCACAACACGCAACCACTTGTGCTGGATTAAACTGAAGGTAGGCAGGATTAGTCATTTCGGATGACATTCCAATTGTTGGAAAACTTGTTGAGCAAGCAGGAAACATCTGTTGATATTGAAGTAAAACAGAATGAGCAACATAAGGAAATGCTGGACACCTAAGGGTTCCCGATGAAATTGAAGGACATGAATATTTCTAAAAAAAATTGACCTGTAGAGCTAGTAATCAAGAGTCTTCAGGCAAATCAATTTTCATTGCCAAATGGATGGCTAATACACACATGCTTTATATACTTCACATATTTATATTTTTCTTACCTCTTTTCCAAAGAAATCTTCAATGTTGAAGTCGAGCCTTGGATTCACAGCAGCTAGTTTCATAGACAGGAACTGCATATTGTAATGACAAGAAGACCCATTTCAGAATACAATGAAATTTCAAAATAGATGAAGAATTACATAGAAAATTAGCAGGTAAGCCACCTCTACTTGTACAGATGGAACCTCTGCATCACCACTCACCACACGACAATGATACCGCTTCAAACAATACTATATCAGTTAAAAAACTGTTCACTGTACAAAAGCTATTGTCTAGCCTATCCAACAGTCCAACTTCGGACCTCAGGTTGAACCTTGGCAATTGAGGTATTACCAAAACCAATTAATGCTTATCAAAAGATTTAACAAAGACAACCAAATAATAATAATAATAATAATAATTAATTTTAGAAAATTTGGGGTAAACTAGTAAGGGTACCTACCAATCACCCGTCCCAGACCCCGCAAAATGGGATCTTTGTGCACTTGGTAGGACCCTTTTTACTTCAAAAATTAAGCATACAATGATATAGGATGAGATGAGACAGAAATTATCAAAACCCAACTCGAAAAACACCATATATGTTCAGACCCATATAATATTAGAACTTTACTTTCACTGAACATGTCCTAAAAAATCAATATGATATAAATAAAATGAAGGGAAAAATCCCAATTCATGATAGACATAGATGCATTTTAAGGTTTTGGATCTTCAATTCAAGGTCCTAATTTCTAGTTACAAACCCCAATATAAGTCAAATCCAATGCAAATGTGAAAATGCTTAATTTATAAAGCTGATAAATCTAGAAAAAGTCCTATCAATACAAAGCTAAAAATAACTAGATACAATTCATACGTACTATTAAAAAAAAAATACTAAAGATAATTACACAAACACAAACACAAACACAAACACAAACAGTCCCTTCAGCCCATTGACGCTAGAACAACATCATGGGTTGATCGCAAAATTTTGAGAGAGATAAGGAGCCCAAATGAAAAATACAAGAGCTAGGAGCCCAAGACAATATCTAAAATTAGCTATGTTGTAAAGCTAACATTCTATGCCTCTTTCATGCTTTATTGCAAGCATATGAACTTGGAACACAAGTGTGACACAATGCAAAAGGACAACAATAAATTCGAATTTTGCTTATAATTCATTGATTATACATATAAAATTATCTTCTGATAAAACTATTATATTTTCCAGCTTCCATTACTTCTAAAGTGAAAAAAATCCCTAATTTTTTTTTTTAATATTTGAAAGTGAAATTTACAAGATTTTCTCTATGATTAAAAATACAAAATTAGCGTGTCAAATCCATAAAAGGAACATATCTAATCATAAATGACATAAAAGTTTGGAAACCATGTAGCGCTCACATAAGTTCTTGCCTGTGCCATTTAGCGCTCACTAAGACCTTTGACTGGTCTCACCCTTTGGTTCCACCAATGCAATTGACCATCGAAAATCATCCCCGTTTTCTTCTCCTCACTGGTTCCTTAACTGGTCTCACCTTGCCTGAAAAGAACACAAGCAAATACTCATATTCAAATCATTTAACCATAAAGAAATGCATATGTAATCAGTATAAGAGGGGAGAGTACCATGTCCAGTCCCACAGTCAAGAGGATGTGTCCGTGTCCGTTGCGGCCTTCGCGGCCGATCCTCACTGTGTGAAGCCTCAGGTGGGGGGGTGGGTATTTCTGTCTGGATGGCACCAGGGGTGGGTAGCCCAGGGGTGGGCATGAATCTCATCTCATCTCTACCACATACATCTCCGGGGATAGTGCCGGTAGTCGATGGGGGAGAGGATGTGGGTGGGCAGGTATCATCGCGAACCATGGATGGGGACCGACATGTCTGGGCAAACGTATGGGATGGACCCGCATCATCATGTGCCATGGAGCCCATGTCATAACGAGTGTCCTGCATCATCTCATCTGATGTCTGACTTGCCTCCTCCATCGTGTGGTCATGCACGGGTGTGTGACGGCCACCCGATGTGTGACGGCTCGCAGTTGTGGGATGTCGACTAGATGCATGGCACTGACTAGATTGACGGCCTCCATGCCCTCGACGTCCACCTGCTTGCCGACCACGCCTTACAGCCGGTTCACTTGCGTTGCCCGCAGTGCGTACATCGTCCAAGGTCAATCGACTGATTTCTTCAACAGATTGCAAGGCATTCATACAGTCCGTGTAGACTCAGACCCTGGTTCGAACTTCGCCATAATCCTCAACTGTGATTCAACCTGTCACAAGTATACAAGAGTAGTGTTAGGATTTGGAACTAAACTATGCACAGCAAGGTACATTTATAATAGAACAATCTTTGTAAACTTACCAAAGTGTCCCAGTATGAGGTCTCTTTTGTAATATGCCGAACAGTAATGGAACGATACCACACCATATACTCGTCATTGTAGCTCATTACCCCATGAAAGGGCGGTGATTCAGCAATTGTGGCATGCGCTGCCCATCTAGCAATATGAGTGGCATGTTCTTGAACCCAATTTTTTTCCTGCTTGCCTTGGAGCGTTATCTTGTGAAGTTCAGTTGAAGTATCGACATTGTCCGGTACGCCTTGCTTCATCCCAAACTGTCTCAGAACACGTTCGGGGTAATGGCCTTCAATCACCCAAAAATGTATGAGTGGCACGATGGACCTCCATATGTGTTGGCCTGCCATACAATATGCGGGCAGCGAACCCAAATAATCTCTATATGGCTCCCAGACAATCTACAATGATCCAACAAATGCAAACAACCATATTAACAATATATGTGTAACGATATCTTACAAACAACCATACAAACAACCATAAAGTGGTTGGTTCCCACTTGTAAGGCACGATACCTGATTTGGCTGGAGCGAAGCAAGCGACACACGATAGGCGCGTAGGACATGCATTGGATGGTCAGTTGTTATCTTAGCCCCTTTCCATCTATCAAACAACACAGACATAACCTTCATATTAATTACTTACATAATTCCCATGCGAAAGAAATTAATGCGGAAATGTAAAACGATAACTAAGTTGAAGATCCTACATACCTGACAGCAAGTGGACCTGGGGGCAGTGCATGGTGTGGATGCCTCATCACAGGACATATTTGTGGAAACCTCGCCCACGCCCACAACTGCACTAATAGCAGTGCACCACCAATTTGCTTGGCTGTCTTCTCTGATGCCTTACAGAGGTGTCTATATAACCAACTTAGTGTTGCACTACCCTAACTATAATTCTTTCCATTGCTGATTGGATTGAAAAATTGTAGATACATGATTGAGAGCCGTTCGCCAGATTTGTCCATAAACAGTATACTACCCAACATTTGGAGTATGTAATACTGAGCATACTGTTGCACACATACCTCAGTGGCATCAGCAGGAAGAGGGTTGCGAAACTGCTCCTCCAGCCATTTGGCTCTTATCCTCGGCCCTTCCAACACTGCAGTGTTCTTTTTTGTACCAACTGGCCTGTCCGGTGGAAGGAAGCCTAGCAAATCTATGCAAAAGTCACACCAGTTGTCCATATGGGTAAATCCTACCACCGGCAAGCCATGTACAGGTACCCCCAGGATGACCTCTATGTCTTGTAGCGTGATGGTCATCTCACCGTGTGGCAAGTGGAATGAGTGCGTCTCTGGCCGCCATCTCTCCACTAAGGCCGTGATCAGTGCATGGTCAAGGTCCATATGTGGGACTCGAAGTAGCCCATCTAACCCCGCATCTGTGATGTAAGTGGCAATCCGTGGATCTAACCCACCATCAAACAGACCTTTATCTCGGTGACGACAAGTCAGAACACCTGGCACTTCCTGCAAACAAAGCAGCTTAGTATTAATAATAACATTCACTAACCACGTAATAATTACACTTCAAACATAATGCCCAAAATCTTTCTACTACATATATTGATTACAATGACACAAGTGCATACCTCGCCTGCCAAAGGAGCATCCCAAAGCAAACTTGAACGATGCATAGGTTGCCTCGTCAAGACAGTCCCTATAGAGGGTCCTACTCGATGTGGGTCCATACCTGGCATAAATTAAAGGTGATTAATGGCCCATTAGCATCCTCACAAGTCAAATACCCATAAGCTAAATCAAAATGATAACAAAAAACTATAGAACTTTAAAAGGGGAAGTTCCCTTTTTTTTTTTTCCCTCAAAAACTCTCCTAAGCACTTGATTGATTTTCTTTAAAGGGCTCTAATCTAAGCCTTTCAATTCATGTGTTCTTTCTATTTTTAAAACTAATAAGTTCTTTCTAATAAGTGAGTTCTTTCAATTCATGTTTTTCAAATTCACAATATCCAAGATTCAACATAGCACAATCACAAACTAATATAATTCTATAGGGAATATTTCCACAACTACCAAATCAAAAAGAGGAAAAGAATGTCAAATCCGTTCATGACCCAACAAATACAAGATTGTTAAAATAACATTTAAATATAGTGGTAAGAGAATAAAGCATGAAGTCTAGGGTGTATTGTTAAGTGGTAATGTAAAATAAATAAAGTAGTTTTGGATGATATAAGATGCAATTTTTTTGGCATTTCTATATGTGAATGTTCTAACACTTCCTCCCAAAATTGCATTCAGTCTAAAAAAGGCAGTCAGTCAACTTCATAAGATTGATGATGTAAAAATTCCACAATAAATAGTGCCCATTTGGGGGTTTAAGTAATAGTTCAGTGGTAACGCCCATCCTTTGTGGTATCCCATGTTGACTTATCAAAAAGGTTTGAAACAACATTTTTTCATAGTATAGCCTTTTCTTTTTAAACCTCACTTTTTTCTAAGTACACCTCTTTCAAACAACCCAATTTCAAAAATCTGAAAATAATAAGTTATCCCAAAGTCCAAACAGACATAATGTTAGTTCCAAGTTCAGGTCATATGGTCCACTGTTACCTCTCTCCCTCAAATAATGTGGTTCTAAAAATTACATTGCTGGTGTCTACTTCAAATCCATGGAAAAACCCATAAAACTACTGGCATAATCATATGCTCACCATTAATTATGCTCTCCTTTTTCATTAATGTTAACAATCTAAAAATCTTATATTGCAAATTAGAACTCCATAATTGTATAGAGGTAAATATTTTTACTTCTTTATCAACAAAGGAAAGAAAGGAAAAAAAAAAAAGGTTATTAGGACAGATTTTGCCACCCCTAGAACATTGTGTCACGACTCATTTCTCCTGGAAATTCCCACTACAATTTCCATTTCTTTTTTGATAATTAATTCACACTACCATTTCTTCTTTCTCAAGCTTCCTATAAACAGCATTATCATATCCATCATATCACTTTACCCACATCTATTAAAACCTAGGGAGACTTAACTCTTAAGCTGGGATGCCTAGAAGTCAACAGAATTTTTCTCCAAAAAAATCAATTAAAAGTCAACCTACCACTAGGAAGGTATATCTTTATACAACCAGCTAAAATATTGCTAACCATCTCACCTTGAAATTGAAGGCATAGACCTCTACAATCACTATTCCGTCCAGCAGAGACCTTGCATTTCACTTGTTCCATGTAAAGGTAGTATGGTAAATGTGAATTTTCTATTTGAAACTGCAACCAATCACAGCTCTCTCATGTGTGTTTATGCACAACCCGTACGAAACCCCTTCCTCCCCCCCCCCCCCCTCGTCTCCTTAATGGCTAGTTTGGATGATGGGGGAGTATAGTACAGTTGGTTGGAAATTGGCTAGATATAACGGAAGGAATTAAAATAGGCTATTATATATATATTTAAAACAAGGTGAAAATGTGCGCATGGACAGCCAAGTCCAAACACCTAGATATAATAGAAGGAAATATAATGGCTAATATTTAAATTAACAACTAATATGTATAGAAAGGGAAGCGTAAACACAAATGCAGAGCATTAAAACAAATGATCAAATAACCCCAGGATGTGCCTAATCATAACTAGCCAGGGGGGCATTATACCTTCTACAAGCTCAAACAAGAATATAACAATTTAGAGTAAATGTGATGCTATTCCCTAATTTATCCATATTAATCTAATGCTGGTGGTATGAATTCTATTATAGAATATGACCAAAGAGGCACCACTAAAATGGAGCTGGAATGCTTGTTGGGGAATTCATTTCGACCTATCCTAAAGATTTAATATCTACTTGCTAAAAAGCATGTTCCATGCAGACTAAGAAGGCTGCTATTGGTTGCTAATCAATCACTACTAAATCCGCCCTCGATTTAATAGCATAAATTTCTAGAAATCAACAAGCACACTGGAGGAGAATTTTGCTCAACTTGGCAATAATTATATGATAAGCATCATACATTGGAAATCAAGTATCATGAAAGATGGCAAGAGTTCATATTAATGCATGGGCAGGACACCAATTATACACTGCAAAATGACATAATTTGCAAAAAGGAAGAAAACCAACTCACATTTGAAATTGTAATTTAGGCCAATTAAATGTATAACATCTATAATTCAGAAACAGCAGGAATAATATTATTGTGTGTGCTAACATAGTCTTAACAAAACTATTTCCCCAATATGTTAGCATCTACCAGTAAAACAAATTGGAGATACATGACTAACTTTTGATTCGGAAATTGCTCCTATTAGAACAACACATTATACTGACAGATGACCACCAAATAATCAAAATGCAACAAAACAGTACCAGTATCCAAAACACAACACAGCTCATTGCAATAAAAAAAATTCCTACATATCAACAACAGAATGAATCAAAAAATTCCTACATACCAACGTAGCCGGCGATGAAAGCGGTTTGGGTTTGGGGTTTCTACGGCGGCGCCGGTGATGAAAGGGGTTTGGGTTTGGGGTTTCTACGGCGGCGCCGGTGATGAAACGGGTTTGGGAGTCCGAGTTTCACCGGCGATGAAATGGGTTTTCGGTTTGGAGAGTGAGAGTGTGTGCAACTGAGTGAGAAGTGAGAGTGCAACTGAGTGTGCAACTGGTTTTAGTTCGCCATACTCGAGTATGAAATAATCGAGTACTTTAAAGAATACCCGAGCCCACAAAACTCGAGTATAATGGTCAAATACACAAAATTGCAATCCAGATTTATACTCGAGTCTGAGAGCCTCGAGTACCACGATTAGTACCCGAGTTCCTACAACTCGAGTACGAATTGGATATTCAATTTTGTACCAGTCTGGATTGTCCGGCAAGAATGGATGGGAATCCAGATTAGTACTCGCGTTTGAAAAACTCGGGTACCAATCGTGGTACTCGAGTTCCTAAAACTCGAGTACCAATCTGGATATTCAATTTTGTACCAGTCTGGATTGTCCGGGAAGAAGGGTGGGAATCCAGATTAGTACTCGCGTTTGAAAAGCTCGGGTACCAATCGTGGTACTCGAGTTCCTACAACTCGAGTACGAATCTGGATATTCAATTTTGTACCAGTCTGGATTGTCCGGGAAGAAGGGTGGGAATCCAGATTAGTACTCGCGTTTGAAAATCTCGGGTACTATATTTGCCAGTACTCGAGTTTAAAAAACTCGAGTACTTGGGGACATTTTTTTAACATTGATATTCCACGCTGGCATGCCACGGGGGAATTGTAAAATCCAGTACTCGAGTTCGCCAAACTCGAGTACTGGAAAAAGTGGTACATCCCCAATTAGTTCCGAAACAGTGGTTTCTGCCTAAATTTTTTTAGAAATGGTGGTATTGGGCCGATTTGGCCGTCCAGTGTAGTAAAGAAAAGTGTGGGAATTTTATTGCCCATTTGTGAAGTGAAGTAGAGAAAATGGGCTTGCCCAATTTTGGACTTCGCCATTTGTGAAGTGAAGTGAAGGGATTTTGGGCTTTCGGCTTAGTGAGGAAATAGTGGGTTTTCGGCCCAATTTTTAGTGAAGTAGGTCCAAAATCTTTTATGGTGTAGGAATTAATTTGTAGCGACCCATTAATGTATTTTTTGCTGATTGGGCAAGCGAAGTCTAATAAGGTTGGCATGTGGCATGTGGAAAAAATTGTCCCTCAATACAAATTAAAGTAAATTTTTATTATTAGGTAGTATATCCCCAAATTTTATTGCTTATACACAATTTTAATGAATGAGATTAATTATTACATAAAGAATTTGTAGTCTTATATATATGTGTGTGTATATATATACATACATATATATTTTAATTTCACTCTTGAAAGGTAACAATAATATTTTGTTTCTTCTCCCCAACTTCTTCCCATTTTTATCTTTTAACTCTACCTTCATTTTCTTTTATAGATTTGGAATCTTAAAAGAAATTGATAAAATTGGAAAAGACATCTTTCAATTTTTCAAATGAATTTTGACATATACAAAGGATAATATGTATTGCTTATAACTATAATATAAAAGAAGTATATCACTTAATATAACTAAAAAATTCATTAAAAAAAAGAACTAAAAAAATCAAATTGCATTTTGGTTGAGTTAGGAGGGTGGGGGGCAAATTTGAAACTCTAAGTATAAAATTTATATTTTTGGTGGGCCAAGAGAGCAATTGGCCCCCCTCTTCACTCCTCCTGCCCCCACCTATAAGTGTGAGTGAAAATCCCATAAGAAGGAAAAGTAAGGAAGTTGAGAAAGAAAGAAAAAAAAAAAATATATATATATATATATATATATATATATATATATATATAAATATATATATATATATATATATATTATGGGGGGCAAAAAGATCCTGATGAGAATGTGGGCCTTTTGGGCCGTGTTAAGGAAGGCCGACCTGCTCCTGGGTTTAGAATTTGTTAGTACTATGGGTCGGTCCATACGCCGAGGATCCGAGGATCCAGCCGAGGGCGAACTTACCCTCGGATGGACACCGAAGAACTCGGGATTTCATAGTAGAGATTAGGGGATGACACGGTTAAGGCCAATGGTTAAAAGGGGTGAACCCTTGAATGCCCTAGAAGTACCGATGTTGGAGAAATGTCAAAGATAAAGGCTGCTACCTCCACATTAAAGACCCTGCACCTACCACCCTGGCCGCATTAATGGGGAAGTGACACCTGAACAGTGGAAGGGAAACTTCTGGTTACTATTCAAAGGCACTGAGAAAAGAAATATCTAGCCTAAGGGGGAGTTAGGGCAACACGTGTACAAAGTATCAAAAAGAAGAGTATTTAAGGAGCAACCTAGAACAAAAAAGGGACGGACTTTTTTGTAATAAAAGAATAAAAAGGGAAGGAGATAATATAAGAACAACTCTCGGCTTACGTCCGAGGAGGTCGATTTACAATATTCCTTGTTGTTTTCAAGTGTTAGCAATCTTTGACTTGTCATTTGATCCTTAGTCACTTCTAACCTGGGTTTCAAGCCCACACTCTACAAATTCATATTGTTTAAGGCTCATTGGGCCTGAGCCCGTAACTGTTCTTGGGGCCAGGTGCAATTGTGCGCTTACAATTGGTGCCGTCTGTGGGAAATCTAGTCTAGAAGAGGTAGGAACATTATGGCAGGCTTAGGCTCTCACCATGCAGAGTCACAGGGATCACAACCGGAAGATCATTTCGAACGTCTTGAACGTCGAAGGGATCGTGAAGGGAGTGTCCATACAGAATACCCCGGTGCTAGCCATACTCATGGCGGGGGTATCACCACCCACGAGGAGGGTTCTAAATCCATGCAGGAGGAAATCAATCGTTTGAAGAGAAAGTTGCGCCGTGCTAAACGTAAGTTTTCACCATCCTCGTCTAATTCTTCCTTGGAGAAGGATAGGGGAGGTGGCTACAGCTCGAGGTCGCACTCCCCTACCAGTGCAACGTCCTCCGGTGAGGTGGACGACCAGCCAACCCATAGACGTAAGAAGCTTCGTTCTAGGGGCTTAGGCAACGATACTATGAGTAGGGCGTTGCACCAACTCTCTAAATCTCCGTTCTCACGGAGGATTGAGAGGGGGAGGCTCCCCAGGAGGTTCACCCAGCCCACCTTTACCATCTACAATGGCCGGACTGATCCGGTGGAGCACGTGAGTCACTTCAACCAAAGGATGGCAATGCACTCTCATAACGAGACTCTGATGTGCAACGTTTTCCCCTTCAGCTTGGGACCTGTGGCTATGAGATGGTTTAACGGTCTCAAATCGGGGTCTGTAGGCTTATTCGGGGAGTTAACTAGGGCATTCGCTTCGCGGTTTATTACGTGTAGCAGAGTCCCTCGGCCATTGGACTCGCTGCTATCCATGGCCATGAAGGAAGGGGAGACGCTGAAAGCATACTCCGACCGATACTGGGAAATGTTTAACGAAATAGATGGTGATTTTGATGAGGTGGCGCTTAATATCTTTAAGGTAGGTCTTCCTACTGACCACGACCTAAGAAAGTCTTTGACGAAAAGGCCCGTCCGCAGCGTACGTCGCCTTATGGATCGTATTGATGATTACAAAAGGGTAGAGGAAGACCAGCAGCAGGGCAAGGGAAAGGAGAAGGTTATCCCGCAAGAGAGAAGGGATTTCAGGTCGGATAGATATCACAACAACAAGCCGAGGAGGGATTATTTCGGGAAATCCGGCTCGGCAGCACCTCAGGCTGTAAATACTGTGTTCCGAGAATCGGTGCATCAGTTACTAGAGAAAGTTCGTAAAGAGCCCTTCTTCAGATGGCCCAGCAAGATGGCAGGGGACCCTGCGAAAAGAAATCAAAATTCCTTTTGTCAGTACCATCAGGATGTGGGCCACACTACTGAGAATTGCCGGACCCTCTGGAACCACTTGGAGCAGCTTGTCAGTGAGGGAAAGCTGAAGCAGCACCTGTGCCACCCTAGCGGGCAGGGTAGTCAACCTGTTTCAAACAACCAGAGGAACAATTCATCTCGGCCTGCATTAGGAACAATTAATGTTATCTTCGCCGCACCTGGTAGAACCGGCTCAGGTCCCACTAGAGTGATGGCGGTTTCCCATCCTCAAGCCGAGGATGTGGGTAGCAGGCCGAAGAGGTTGAAGGGCACCTTGCCCATCCTAGGTTTCTCCGAGGAGGATAAGGTAGGGACTATTCAGCCCCATGATGATGCTCTTGTGGTCACCCTCAGGATAGGGAACTATGATGTGAGAAGGGTGATGATAGACCAGGGCAGCGGTGCAGATATCATGTACCCTAATCTATTCAAGGGGTTAAGGTTAAGGTTGGAAGATCTTACTCCTTATGATTCGCCGCTCATAAGTTTTGAAGGGAGAGCCGTTGTGCCGAAGGGACAGATTCTTTTGCCCGTTCAATCCGGCTCAGAAATGGTTGAGGTGGACTTTATTGTGGTTGACGCGTACTCTCCGTATACAGCCATCCTTGCCAGGCCATGGCTGCACGCTCTTGGAGCTGTCTCCTCTACCTTGCATGTTAAAGTTAAATTTCTCTCAGGAGAATGTGTTGAAGAGGTCCTCGGCAGCCAATCGGTGGCCAGGCAGTGCATATCGGCTGCTGTTCTGCATCAGACGGAGGCCGAATCTTCGGCCCTGATCACTAAAGGTTTATAGCAATTAACTGCTCCCGGTTCATCTGGGATGGCGACAGGGGAGGAGACATATTGTGAGGAGTTGGAGAAGTTTCCAGTAGCCGATGACCCAGAGAGGTTCTTCCAAGTCGGTGTACTTTTGCCACACCATGAGAAGATGGAATTGTTAGGATTCTTGAAGGACAATGTTGATGTTTTTGCGTGGGATCCTTATGAAGCTCCAGGCGTTGATCCGAGCTTCATTTTTCATCACTTAAATGTCAATCCAGCTATCATTCCTAGAAGGCAGCCGCCTCGGCGATCTTCTAGGGAACATTCCGAGGCTGTGAAGGAAGAGGTTCTCAAACTTAAAAGGGCCGGTGCTATCAAAGAGGTTTTCTACCCCGAGTGGTTGGCCCATACGGTTGTCGTCAAAAAGAAGAATGGAACGTGGAGGGTATGCGTGGACTTCACTGATCTGAACAAGGCCTGTCCTAAAGATTCGTTCCCAATGCCACGTATTGATCAACTGGTGGATGCCACTGTCGGACATCCTCGAATGAGTTTTTTGGACGCCTTCCAGGGTTACCATCAGATTCCCTTAGCATTAGAGGACCAGGAGAAAACTGCCTTCATTACACCGACGGGGAATTATCATTATAAGGTCATGCCATTTGGCTTAAAGAATGCTGGGGCTACCTATCAAAGAATGATGACCAGAATGTTCGAACAGCAGATGGGGAAAACCATTGAGGTATATGTTGACGATATGGTGGTGAAAAGCAAAACAATACCCTCGCACGTGAAAGATTTGGCCGACACTTTTCAAATACTGAGAAAGTACAAGTTGCGCCTCAACGCCTCAAAGTGCTCTTTCGGCGTGGGGTCTGGAAAGTTCTTGGGATATATGATTACTCATAGAGGCATAGAGGTAAATCCGGTGCAGGTCAAGGCTATTCAGGATTTGCAGTCTCCTCGGAACCCAAAAGAAATCCAGAAGTTAACGGGAATGATTGCTGCCTTGAATAGATTCATATCTCGGTCCGCTGACCGGTGTCGCCCTTTCTTCCAACTGTTGAATAAGTGGAAAGGGTTTCAATGGACCGAGGACTGTGAGTTAGCTTTTCAACGGCTCAAGCAATATCTTTCTCGGTCACCCATTCTGTCTCGTCCGGAGGCACATGAGATTTTGTTTGCTTATCTGGCAGTGGCCATCCATGCGGTCAGCCTGGTCCTGATAAGAGATGATGACGGGGTGCAAAGACCGGTATATTATGTTAGTAAGTCTTTAGGTGATGTCGAAGTGCGTTATCAACCTTTAGAGAAAGCGCTCCTGGCCGTGGTTCATGCCACGCGAAAGCTTCCCCATTATTTTCAGTCTCACACGGTGGTTGTTCTGACTCAATTGCCCCTCAAGGCAGTGCTGCGTAGCGCCGACTACTCAGGAAGGATAGCAAAGTGGGGGACCATCCTGGGGGCTTTTGATGTTAAATATAAGCCTCGCACCTCGGTGAAAGGCCAGGTCCTCGCTGACCTGGTGGCGGAATTTGCCGAGCCATTGCTGGAAGAAACTCTGAAAGAGGCCCACATGGGTGAAAAATCAGTTGGGGCAATCACAGCTGCGGTGTCTCCGATTTGGGAAGTGTATGTGGATGGGGCTGCTAATCAGAGAGGGTCTGGTATTGGACTCGTTCTAATGTCCCCTGAAGGAATTGTCTTTGAAAAATCTTTAAGATTGGCCTTCTCGGCTACTAACAATGAGGCCGAGTATGAAGCAGTCTTGGCAGGCATGCAGATGGTATGTAAGATGGGTGGTAAGGAAGTCCATGTCTTCTCGGACTCTCAACTGGTGGTCGGCCAGGTCATGGGGACCATGGAGGCTAGAGACCCCAGAATGCAGGAATATGTGGCCCAGATCAAATGCCAGCAAACTGAGTTTGATTCCTTCGCCTTAACCCATACCTCTCGGAGCGGAAACACCCATGCAGATTCCTTAGCCACGCTGGCAACTACCTCGGCTCAAGGTTTACCTAGGGTTATCCTCGTTGAAGATTTACTAAAACCCTCTGTTGTCATTGCCGGCGCACCTCGCATCCATCTAATAAGGCCTGGACCTAGTTGGATTGACCCGGTCATATCTTTTCTTAGGAATGATGTCCTTCCTGAAGACAAATCTGAGGCAGATAGGATACGCCGAAAGGCGCCGCGTTTCTGGTTGTCCGAGGACCATAAACTGTACAAACGATCCTTTTCAGGACCGTACTTGTTGTGTGTACACCCTGACTCAACGGAAGGGCTTTTGGAAGAACTGCATGAAGGGATTTGTGGCAGCCACACCGGGGGAAGATCCTTAGCCCACAGAGCTCTAACTCAGGGTTATTGGTGGCCCAATATGCAAAGGGAGGCTCAAGACTATGCCAGGAAATGCGATCAGTGTCAGAGGTTCGCCCCTAATATTCACCAACCTGGAGGAGTTCTTAACCCCCTTTCCAGTCCTTGGCCCTTCGCACAGTGGGGACTAGACATAGTTGGGCCATTCCCAAGGGCAATAGGTAACAAAAGATGGCTTCTCGTGGGAACAGACTATTTCACCAAGTGGGTTGAGGCCGAGCCCTTGGCAAATATTAGAGATATTGACTCCAAGAAGTTCGTCTAGAAAAACATCGTCACTAGATTCGGAATACCACACACACTCATCTCAGACAATGGTGTCTAGTTCGATAGTAAGGCTTTTAGGAAGTATTGTGGTGACATGGGTATCATAAATAGATATTCCACCCCAGTTTATCCTCAAGGAAATGGACAAGCTGAGGCCGTTAACAAGGTCATAGTCAACGGGCTCAAGAAGAGGTTGGACGATGCGAAAGGTAGATGGGTAGAAGAGCTCCCTCATGTTCTGTGGACGTATCGGACCACACCGCGCAGGTCCACTGGAGAAACGCCATTCTCAATGACTTATGGAGCTGAGGCGGTGATACCACTGGAATCTGGTTTTCCTACTCTAAAGACGAGTTCTTTTAGCCCAGAGAATAATAAGGGACTCCTAGAAAAAGATCTTGATTTACTTGAGGAACGGCGTGAGGAAGCTATGGTCCAAATGGCTTATTATCAACAGAAGCTAAAACAGGGGTATGATGCCCACGTGAAGCTGAGATCGCTCGCGCCAGGTGATCTTGTACTAAGGAAAGTTGTAGGCACTTCTAAGAATCCAGCTTGGGGTAAGTTGGGACCCAACTGGGAAGGCCCCTATCGCATTGTTTCAATAGCAGGCATAGGGTCGTATAGGCTAGCTGACCTAGACGAAAGAATTGTACCACGTCCATGGAATGTAAATAATCTTAGAAGGTATTATTATTAATGAAATGTGCTTTGGTCAGTTAATATTTCAAAGTTATGAATAGCTCTGTTCTTTGAAGTTACTATCTTTAAGAATCAAACAGAAACTTGGTTAAGTGCAGTCCTCGGACCACAAACCTTGTGGAAATTGATATCTTATCATTTGTTAAACAGAACCTCAGTTATGCCGAGTCCTCGGACCTCCTACTTTGGGAAAATTAACATTTGAAGTTACTATCTTTAAGAATCAAACAGAAACTTGGTTAAGTGCAGTCCTCGGACCACAAACCTTGTGGAAATTGATATCTTATCATTTGTTAAACAGAACCTCAGTTATGCCGGGTCCTCGGACCTCCTACTTTGGGAAAATTAACATTTGAAGTTACTATCTTTAAGAATCAAACAGAAACTTGGTTAAGTGCAGTTCTCGGACCACAAACCTTGTGGAAATTGATATCTTATCATTTGTTAAACAGAACCTCAGTTATGCCGGGTCCTCGGACCTCCTACTTTGGGAAAATTAACATTTGAAGTTACTATCTTTAATTATCAAAACGAATCTTGGTTAAGTGCAGTCCTCAGACCACAAAACTTGTGGAAATTGATATCTTATCATTTGTTAAACAACCTCAGTTATGCCGGGTCCTCGGACCTCCTACTTTGGGAAAATTAACATTTGAAGTTACTATCTTTAAGAATCAAACAGAAACTTGGTTAAGTGCAGTCTTCGGACCACAAACCTTGTGGAAATTGATATCTTATCATTTGTTAAACAGAACCTCAGTTATGCCGGGTCCTCGGACCTCCTACTTTGGGAAAATTAACATTTGAAGTTACTATCTTTAAGAATCAAACAGAAACTTGGTTAAGTGCAGTCCTCGGACCACAAACCTTGTGGAATTGATATCTTATCATTTGTTAAACAGAACCTCAGTTATGCCGGGTCCTCGGACCTCCTACTTTGGGAAAATTAACATTTGAAGTTACTATCTTTAAGAATCAAACAGAAACTTGGTTAAGTGCAGTCCTCGGACCACAAACCTTGTGGAAATTGATATCTTATCATTTGTTAAACAGAACCTAAGTTATGCCGGGTCCTCGGACCTCCTACTTTGGGAAATTTAACGTTTGAAGTTATGACTATCAATAACCAAACAAGAACTTGTCCAAGTATAGTCTTCGGATCACAAATCTTGTTGGTATCCTTGCCCTTATCGCACATGTTAAGGAAATTATTATTTCTACATTTGTTAAAATCGGATCTTTGGTTCTTTATTTTTGGGTGTCAAATCTGCTCAGATTATAAAAGTTTGACCTTTATGTGAGCTATTTGCACGGTGACACTTTTTAATATCTAAAGTTATATGATAATTTTTGAAGTCATGATGGTTTGCATGATAGAGTGACATTCCCTGTAATTGCGTGTAGTTACAAACTTTCATGGCAAACATAAAGAAAATAAAGTAAAGTAAAGGCAACAATAATGGAGGCTGAATAAAATGTTTTTCATTAAACGTATACAAAGAAGGGGAATACAAAAGTTCCTAGACTAGGCCCTAAGCTAGGGAAGGGGAGCTTGATGGGAGCTGCTGCCAGCCTCAGTACTCTTCAACTCCATTTCAAAGGTTGATGAGGCTTGTTTTCCTTTGTCCGTTGAAGGCATGAGGGGCTCCATGCTTGGGGATTCCTCCTTCTCGGCAGCATCACGCTTGTCCTCCTCTTTATGGGAACCTTCAGGTTCTGTAGGAGTAGGAACAAGCTCTTGTACCACTGGAGCAAGAGCAGGGGAGGCAGGGACAGGATGGTCTTCAATTTCTTGAATGTCTAAGGGAAGCCAAATATTTTCGGGCTTCCTCAGTTCGGAAACTTGAGGAACCCCTGCCATATTCATGGCCTCCCCCCAGACTTGCTGGCAGTATACGGCACAAAGCCGCGAAAGCTTCTGTCAGCTCTTCTTGGGTTTTGATGACCCCCTCCTGGTAGCTGGCCTTCTTCGCGGCATCCATGGCGCGCTTGTGGGCTTGAGCTTCCTCTTTAGCCAGCGCAAGCTCCTTTTCAAGGTCGGAGCGTGCTTGTTGGATTTGGGCAACCTCATCCTCCTTTTGACGGAGGAGCTTACGCTGCGCCTCCACCTGACTCTCCATTGTCTTCAGGCTGGCCTTGTCGCCGTCTCTCTCTCTCTTCAGATCGGCCAGCTGTGAAGTGAGCCTTCCTTTCTCTGCCAGAGCCTGGCCCAGAGACTTCTCTGCTTCTTGCCTCAACTCCTGCTCCATCCCGGCACGCTTTCAAGAGTCCTCCACGAACTTCTCGGCCGCAAAAACTTCTTGGATGGACTGAAAAAGGGTTAAGAAGGTTAAATGCAATGAAATGCTTATAAATAAATGAAGAAAGTAAAAGGGTATAATTGGAGCTTACCAGAGCTAAACCCCTTTTTAACGAGAGGAATAGCTGCGGATGGCCCATCTTCTCCAAAGACTCCATGTCCTTGGGCAGCAGAAGAGACCGCTCCAGCACCTCGGCTACGTGGTGGGCATGGCCTTGTTGCACCGCTCTGATGCTGGAGTGGCAGGGAATGGGCGCGCCGTCCAGTCTCAAGTCAGGAGACCAGACGTTTGGCGCTCGTCGCACCTCAGCCACATCTCTAATCTCCCCACTCTCAACCGAGCGGGCGCGCCCTTTGCCTTTGTTTGGCTTTTGCTGCTGGGCCAGCGATGGTTGCTGCTTTATTTTCTTTGCCTTCTCCCCACCAGCCACCTCGGCGTCCACCTTTCTCTTCTTCTTAGGATCGTCGGTGGGAGGCTTAGTGTCGGCTGGAGGAGGAGGAGGTGGTGGCAAGGCAGGAGGAGCTTGGGACCCCCTTGCGCTCTTCTTTGCCACCCGGGCACCTCTGTCGGACATGAGATCCTTAAGCGTGTCCATTTCTTCTTCGATTGAACTATCGTCTGGACGCGTTATCACTAGACCTTCAATCCCTGAGGCCTCGGCTTCTTCTTCTTCCTCCTCGTCGGAGAGGATAACAAATGGGTTTCCGCGGGGACGTGGAGATCCCTCGAACTGGAATTGTTCTATCTCCTCGTCCAAAGTGTTGGAAGAGGACACTCGCTCCTCCGGGATGGCAATGCCCTGAGAATGTATGGCGAGAGGAACTGCCGCTATGGGCTGGTTGTGCAACACGGTGTGAGGGGCGTCGGGGAGATCGCGGTCGTCCAAAAAGTTGGGCCGGGCTACGTTTATTCTCCTCCGTCTTCGGTCACCTGCGATTATGGCGTTTTCTATCTCCTGGAAGTCCGAGGAGATAGGCTCGTACCCTAAGATCAGATGGGCGGCCCTAAGTTGTAGGTCTTCACTAATGAACACCTCGGAGCGCAGTACTCGGTTTAGGTCTGTGACGTTACAATGACTCAAACGAGGGCGCACGTGTTGTTTATCTGCAAAAGAGACGTCAAAACAAACAAGCCTGGTCAGATTCACACAGATATGTAATAAGCTTGAGTAAATATGAATACGCATTCTTGTGTGTGTTAAAGGAAGTTGTTAGGTGGGGAGGTTAATCCTAAGGTGTCGCACCTGGATCTCCCCACTCAACTGGGCAGTGGAGGCCGTCGTGCCAGTTCCCAGAGACGATCAGGTAGTCGTCCTTCATGCTTTTGTTGGATTTGGGCAGACAGGAGATTAGCCTAACGACACTGGAGCGAGACTTAATGTAATAACCTACATTGGAAAGTTTATGTGACTCGTACAGAAAGACGACGTCGTGCCAGGTGAGGTTTAAACCCATCTGCTCGTTAAGAGCATCGATACTACCCAAAACTCTAAAAACGTTTGGGAGGCACTGATCGGGACACAACCGGTGGTTGCGAAGGTACTCCCTAGTGACAGGTCTCATTGGGAGGGTCATCCCACCCTCTATAAAGGCTATCATTGGGATGATCACTTCTCCCTCTTTCCTAGAACCGGCCACGGCTTCTGCCGGGCAATACTTTAAACCCACATCGCCGGGAATGTGATACTTGGCTCTGAAGCCTTCCATTCCGGCGGCGGTATCAACTAGACACTTAAACCTACCCATTGGAAAGAAACGAAAGATTAAACTCTAAGAAGGAGAATGCTTATAGTGACAGCCGAGGACAAGAGCCGAGGAGAAAAAGGTTAAGAATAGAAAGAACAAAAACTTACAAAGTTGAAGATGTGCAAGTTTCCACGGTTTTCTGCAGGTAAAGTATGATGGCTGATGTTTTGATGGGATTAACCCCTGGGGAATTAAATGAAGGCGCAGGTTCCCGAAGCGTCACGGCGTGCGGAAAAGCGGCCTCGAAATTATATTTATCCCGCCCAAATTTTCGTGGAGCAATGAGGGCCGTTGGATGCCCATCTCGCCGTTGAACGTGGGGGACAAAGTGTACCTGGCAGTAATAAATGCGCGCGTTGTTGAAAACAAAACCGCCAAGTGGCGTCTTCTGGGACGCGAAACGATTTCCACACGTGCCATCACTCACAAATGTGTGAACTAGGTTCTCGCCGGATCAAAACCCTATTTTTCTCCTCAGACGTTGAAAATTAGAGTTTTGAGGGGCTATTGTGGAGGGTAAAAAGATCCTGATGGGAATGTGGGCCTTTTGGGCCGTGCTAAGGAAGGCCGACCTGCTCCTGGGTTTAGAATTTGTTAGTACTATGGGTCGGTCCATACGCCGAGGATCCGAGGATCCAGCCAAGGGTGAACTTACCCTCGGATGGACACCGAAGAACTCGGGATTTCATAGTAGAGATTAGGGGATGACACGGTTAAGGCCAATGGTTAAAAGGGGTGAACCCTTGAATGCCCTAGAAGCACCGATGTTGGAGAAATGTCAAAGATAAAGGCTGCTACCTCCACATTAAAGACCCTGCACCTACCACCCTGGCCGCATTAATGGGGAAGTGACACCTGAACAGTGGAAGGGAAACTTCTGGTTACTATTCAAAGGCACTGAGAAAAGAAATATCTAGCCTAAGGGGGAGTTAGGGCAACACGTGTACAAAGTATCAAAAAGAAGAGTATTTAAGGAGCAACCTAGAACAAAAAAGGGACGGACTTTTTTGTAATAAAAGAATAAAAAGGGAAGGAGATAATATAAAGAACAACTCTCGGCTTACGTCCGAGGAGGTCGATTTACAATATTCCTTGTTGTTTTCAAGTGTTAGCAATCTTTGACTTGTCATTTGATCCTTAGTCACTTCTAACCTGGGTTTCAAACCCACACTCTACAAATTCATATTGTTTAAGGCTTATTGGGCCTGAGCCCGTAACTGTTCTTGGGGCCAGGTGCAATTGTGCGCTTACAATATATATATATATATAAAATGAAAACCAAATCCATAGATTTAAGTTTTTATTTATTTTTTATTTTTACAAGATAAATTTCTTATAAGTTATATAAAGGTCTAAGAGTCTTCCCAAAATGTTATCTTCCTGCACAATATATGACACCAGGTTGTAGAGCTAAATAAATACATTTGTTTGGCTGACCCTGACAGCTGCTTGCCTGAATACTTCCATATATATCCCTCAATGGAAATGCTGGTTCTGGATGCGCAAGTGCTCATTCCTAATTTCACATGCAAGGATATGACAGTTGCATAAACCTATTACTCTATCAGCACTCTACCAACAAAGTAATGAAGATTTTTTTTTTGTGGAATTGGAGCTTCTAATTCAGAGAGGCATTATAGAACTTAATCATGTTTGTTCTGAAATATACCCTTGTTATCTTAATTTATCAGGTGTTAATGTTGACAATTACGTCATAATCATGTATTAACCATGTCATCATCTTATAATTGTTGCGTCCATTAAGAAACACGAAACTACATTGCTTGCCACTTATCTTATTTATATTTAGCATATTACCAGGCAAACCTATTATTACGCTAGAAGGAAAAAAAGGAAAAATTCATTATCCCAGAAGAAGCCCAATTTTTTGATACCATATGTAATGGATGCAGTGTGTATTACATAAAAACTGAGCATTTCATATCTTTGCCAATACGTCATCTAATTGACCTTTTGACACTATTGTGATATTTTTTGTTGGAGATTAATTTTATAATGATCTTATTTTTATATGATCATATTTATTGGTGCTTAGACTGTTTTACTCCTTAATGGGTTTTCAGTGTATTACGCATTGCAATCATAATGTAACTTGGGAATGATTTGGAAGTAGATAATTTCCTAGTGACATCAGCTTGATTTCCCACCAAATTATTGGTTGAACTTTCCAAATGTTGAGTTGATGTAAAGCTTTTGCATCTTTTATTACATTTTTTTTCAGAACCTGAACAGAGCAGGATTGCTTAGTGAAGTTGGGATTCGGTCTTAATGGGGCCAAAGAACTCTGTTACACACCCATTACTTTTCTTTCATCTTCGTCTTTCTTGATTGAGTGGTATTGTCTTTATCAATTAATGTTTTATGTATTCTCCACTAAATTACACTTCAGTGGTATGGGCTCTTTTCCATAATCAATCATAGCAAATTAATGCAATTCAAGGTTTCCCACTAAAGATGAGACCTCTATTAGTTCACTTGCTTTTTTCTGCATCCATATTGGCTCCAGCTTGTAAACACCAGAATTTCTCAATGTTTGATAATAGATCATCAGTAGATGAAGTGGTGTCCACTTCACATCATCCTGTCCATTCCTTTTTTTTTTACTTGCCCCTCAATCATATTAGCAGTTTCCTACATAAGCTTGTTAATTTGAGCATATATTATGTATGAACTATAAATTAAGCTTTTGCTTATTTGAGAATTATTTTAACTTTTGGTCTTAAAACCTATCCCATCCCATACCACTCAAGTTAAAGCTGTAACCTTTTACTTAGGCTGTTGATGAATGAAATTTAGCTGATTTATTGGGAAAAAAATAAACTGAAACTCAGGGAAACCGGTTAATCTCAAGCTTTCAGGCTGTCTTAATCAAAATTTTGACGAACTTGTACTCGTATGTCATGAATGCACTACCGACAAGGGGAAAAATTTCAAAAGTAATGGAAGAAAAATTTTCCGTCACATTTCCTTGTCATGCATTGTTGTTTGATTTTACATGTCTCCATGACGCTTGGACAAGTTGACCAAAGAATGAAACGAGGTCCTCAAGAATACATTCTTCAGATGCTTATACGGATTGAGGTGGCGGAATATCAGAGGTCATAATCAATTGAAAGAGAAGATATGGCCCTCAATGGCAACATGTTTATGCAGCAAAAAGGGAAGATAAGTTTCTGGTTTACCTTTAATAGCACTGATAGTTATAAAACTAATAGTCAAACTATCCAATAAAGTAGCAACACCCCTTGCCCAATGCATTTGGCCACCAACCTTTCAGATAAGGAACAGCCATTTTTTTTCTTTTTTTCTTCTTAAATTTCATTTAGTTCTTTTCCCTACCCACCAGCAGTTTCTATTAGTCCCTTCCCTCCCAAGTTTGTAGACAATATTATCTGATAATCGTATTGAGTTCGTGTCATTTTTGAAAACATTAATTTTTCTAGGATATCCGCTAGTGATCCCGATGCCAATTGTTGTCCAATAGTGAAAATTGTCTCTCAAAAAGAACTATTAGATCAACCCTTTGTCTAAACTTGTGGTATAGTCTCGACTAGAGAAATCGTGCAATCGCAAGAAGGATAGGTCCAAGAGCTAGTTAAGAGAGTTTAACTTGAGTAAGCCTAGCTATGTTGGCCTGGCCAAGCACGTCAGGCCTAGAATTGCAACCCTCAATTGACCGTCAAGTATCTTGCCAAATTCATGGCCGCTTGACCAGTCGAGGCCCCAGATTTAGATCCTCTATCAGAGCGACCGAGCAGGTTTAAGCTAAATTGTAGATCAATCATGCCCTTGATCTAAGGTGACCTACATTAAACAAAGCCTAGAGAATCCCGCACTGAGATTGTTGACCGAAGTCATCTACCTGTAAACTGAGTGTGTACATAAGATCTGTTAAGTTTAGACCTCTTACCAAAATATGTTTAACCTAATATTATACTAAGTTGATTAATAAGATTGTTACTCAGGATTAGGTTAAACACAAATAAACACAAACAGTAAAGCAGTGCAAAATAAAAAACAAAAAGATCTGATAATTTAGGAAAACTTAACTGGTAAAAAACATGCAGAAGATTTAACCTAACTATCCTCAAGGTAAAAACAAATTCATTATGAAAAAATTGAAGTTTATACAATAAGACTTAGACCACTAACATTCTATTGCTATTTCGTGTAGAAAACTTACTACCACGACCACGTGACAACTCCAAGTCCATGGATTACTTCTTTCCTTGATCTGCAGCAACCACAAGTTTACGTACTTATGACTTTGAGACTCCACTCAAAGGTTTAAAATCTTCTTTAAAGTTCTTTATGCAGCAACTGAAACAACTATCAAGTTCTTGATGTGAATATTGATCTTGATAGTTCTATGTGTGTGTATGAAAGTAAACACCTCTCAAATCTCACAAAAGATTCATCACACAACTCATCAAAGATTTTAGAGAGCTTTTGGGTACAAAACCCTAGATCTACAAAAGAGGCACACTCTTCTCTATCTGAAAAGCCTTCTAAAAACGTGCTTAAGGTTTCCTTTATATACTAGAAGAAGTAGATCTGAAGCCCTAATTCTTTTTGGGCTTGAACTTCTATTGGGCCAAACTTAAAATTTTGCAGATACGTGTTTCGATCGATCGAGCTTATTTTTCGATCGGTCGAACCAGACAGATACAGATTTCGAATTCTTCTTTCTACAACTTGTATGTTCTTGAATCTTGACTTATATCACCTTGAGTATTTTCTAATAATACCTATAGACTCTAAGATCTATATCTAGACAAGTTTGTGTTTACGGTTTGCCAATTGTTCTAACCTAACAAGATCATCCCTTAGTGTTGGGTTATAGATTGACCCAAGTTTATTAATTCAATTAAAAAAATTGATTAATTAGTCAAATTACATCCAAATCAAGTGGAGGCACAATCAACTCTCCAAACTAAATAGAGTGCAGTGGAAAATAAATTTGACATGACGATTTAATAAATTTGCAAATACGCGTTTTGATTAGTTGAGCTTGTTTTTCGATCGGCCGAACTAGATAGATACAGATTTCGAATTCTTCTTTTTGCAGCCTGTATGTTCTTGAATAGTGACTTGTATCACCTTGAGCATTGTCTAATAATACCTATGGACTCTAGGATCTATATCTAGATAAGTTTGTATTTACAGTTTGCCAATTGTTCTAAACTTTTAGAACCTAACAAGATCATCGCTTAGTGTTAGGTTATAAATTGACCCAAGTTTATTAATTCAATTAAAAAAGTTGATTAATTAGTCAAATTACATCCAAATCAAGTGGAGGCACAATCAACTCTCCAAACTAAATAGAGTGCTGTGGAAAATAAATTTGACATGACGATTTAATCATACAAAGGAAAATCTTCGTAGACAAAAACCTCACTGAATGAATTTCAGGCCACCATTTTCAAAAAATCCACTAATCAAAAATCTTATCCCACTGGCCTATCCCAAACTCCAATACCCAATTTGACTTGATCTTATAGAAGACTTCTCATTTGCACAGATCTTAGTATGTGACTAGCTCTTTTGCATGAATCTTAGATTGTGACTAACTCCTTTACACGAATCCAGCCCACTACATGACTAAATCCAAAAAAACCCTTTTGATTGTGTAGTTGATTCATAGACAAAAACCTCACTGGATGATTTTCAGGTCACCACTTCTGAAGAATTCACTAATCAAGAATCAAGTGATTACAAGAATAAAAATCTTAACCCACTGGCCTATCCCAAAATACCAACAATATCAGCTCCAACAACTAATTGGACTTAATATTGTATAAGACTTCTCATTTGCATAGATCATAATATGTGACTAACTCCTTTACACGAATACCACTACATGACTAAATCCACAAAAACCCTTTTGATTGTTGTAGTTGATTTGTAGTAGCTTCATGTAGAATATCAATAAGATCTTCAACTGTTAATACCAAAGACTTTGCTTGGTATAGAACCCAATGAGCAATATCTCATTCTTCTGTTCTATGAACTCACAAGTTCAATAGGTGGAGACTAGGGTTTCAATATTGAAGTTTGAGAAGCCTTATGGTTTGTCCCTACCACCTTATTTTAATAGGAGCTTAACGGGCCTTTCAATAAGCTATACTATTAGGTTACATAAACCCATAAACAATAGCAACTTAAAATAAAATGTTGCAGGATATATTTGAAATCACGTAACTCGATAGATCGAGAGGTGCCGATCTTCATTAAGTCTTGATAGATCAACAACTATCAATAAGGTATTGGGACCTGCAGTTTCAACTTTTCTTAAGCAATTTTTCAAGCGATCTTATGTCTTCAATAGTACCACATGTTGGACATTGAATGATTTTCTTGAACACATTAGAATTTAAGACTCAAAAACAAGTAAAATGTGTTTTCTTATCCAAACCTATTATCAATTCAAGTATAAACTATTCAATATATATATATATATATATATATATATATATATATATTTACCATGCTCAAAAAAAGGGAAAATGTTTCTATCCAAACTAGTTTGGAAAGAAACCCTTCAAACTTCTCTCATATTTTTTTATTGGATGTAAATTTGAAAATCTAACCATTGAATTGCATATTTTTATTATACCCTTTATGTTTACAAAATTTTAAGAAGATCATAAATCAATAGCTATGTCACAATGACATGTTTAAATTTTAAGTTTTTGAAGTTAAAAATTATGCATAAAAAATACGTATATTGATTGAATAGTAAATAACATCCGATTTGAACAAAATTTTACATGCATCTTAAGAACATAAAGAACATGCAATCCAATAGTTAAATTTTTAAATTTTACATCTACTAAAAATATATATAAAGAGTTTGAAAGGTTTCTTTCCAAACTAGTTTGGAGCGAAACATTGTCTGAAAAGCTTATTCTTCTTCTTCATTTAGTAAAATAGAACAATTGAGAATGAAAATTTTTCATATTCTTCCAATTGATATCCTTATATTTTTTTAAAAGTTGACAAAATTTTAAACATAAATATTGATAATATTAAACTTAAGTATGTGTAGGGATAAAGGGTCCATAAGTGTATATTGGGTCGTGGGCCCTATTCGAGGACATTTATTAGTTTGAGGACTAGAAGATAATAGTGAAGAAGTGCAAATCAAAGCGCCACAGACAATCTTTTGATGGAAAGACTTGGGAAGGTAGTCCGAGGAGGAGTGCCTCTTCGACTAAGCAAGGCAGAGGTAAGAAGGATTGGTCTGCCCTTAAGGGCAACTCTTTGAAAGGTTCTACAGGTAAGGATAAACATTAGGGAAACAAAGGATAGAAGGAAGCTAAGAAATATCTAAGGGAAAGCTGCTATCACTGCATTGAATGTTTTGCAGTTAACCCTCTGGTCGCATTAATGTAGAGGTGATACCTAAACAGTGGTAAACAACCTTACAGCTACTCCTAGAAACTTTAGAAATGTGTTGATGGGACAATGATCAAAGCCAACAGCTTAACCTACACGTGGATGGCGGAGATGAAGAAAAGAGGGATATATAAGGGAGAGGAAATCCCCTTATAAGGGGGATATCTGAAAATAGGGGGAAAAGCACTGTAGCACCAAGATCTGGACTTGTACCCAAATTCAAAAGAAACATATATAAGATCTAGTCTTCTCAGACTATGCCAAGCATAATTTACTTTGAGCAAAATCATTTTATTCTTGTTTTCTTTTCATTTGGGCTCATTACAATTATTATCTGATTCATTAGAGTCTAGTTTTCCAGCCACTCTCTACAAATTTATTGTATTGGGCTCTTTGGGCTTAGATCATTTTCTCTTTAGGTTTGGGTAGCAAATCGGGTCTTTACAGTATGAATTTTAAATCATAAACACAACAAACTACCTTGTTCTTCCTCTTCATAAATATCGGTGTTATAAAATGAGAAATATTATGTCCACAATGTTTTTATAACAAATCCTAAATGATACCTTGTTATTGGTAGGCCAAAACGTAATTTTAGTGGTGAGTTCAAAGTAAAATTTTAGTAGTGAGGAATAGTTATTACTCTCTAAAATGGCTCTATGTAATGTTGTTCCTTAATACATGTAGCAAATTTAAAAATTAATATATTTCCAAAAAAATACAAATTGACTATATGCATTGTCTTTTACATACGGAATTGATTTGAGTTTACTGCACAAGAGCACCAGCTTTTTATAAATTTTCTATATGTAACAACCAGGTTTATGAATAAAAATAGTCATACATAACCTAATTTATATTTAGTACATCAAACATGCCCTTAGTATTTTGCACTGCATAACCTGTTGCTCTAGAAAACTACATCTATCAGTGTGGGCAAGAACTAGTTTTCCTCGTATACCCAAGCAAAAACCCTTCTCACGGCCAATGTTCATGCTTAGTTGTGTGGGTTTCCCTAAGCCTAGGATACGTCAAACTGATCTATCTTGCCAAATTCGAATGCTCTTCCCATTACCCACCTGCCAACGAGTCCTACCACTCCCTATGCTTTGGGCTGCCATGATACTTCGCCAAGAGAAAGACAGATTGCAACCCACCCTGGCATGAATGAAATCACAGTTGAGAAAGTAACGAGCTTTGAAGACCCTAAACATCAAGGAGTTCTTACCCACTTGAAGTCTTTATCCTTGTTTGGCCAAAAGAGCTAAATTGAATTGTTTTAGTTGCTTGAAACCCATACCCCCTTGAGATTTAGGGGTACAAAGTTTATCCCAACTAATTCAAGCCATCTTTCGCTCATCTTTTTTCTGACCCCACCAAAAATTCCGCATTAGGCTCGTCATCTCCTCACAAAGCGAGTCTGGAATCTTAAAACAGCTAGGGTGGTCGACACCGTACTGGTACCGACTAGTGCATCGGTACCGGTACATTTTTATTTTGTACCCGAAAAAATACCAGCTGTACCGGCCACGTACCGGCCAATTTCGGGCAATACCAGTCAGTACTGGGCGTACCGGCCGGTACAAAAAAAAGCTTTTTATTTATTTATTTATTTATTTTAGTTTTGTAATTTTTGAATTTTTGTAAGGGCATAATGGTAACTTATTTACATTAACTTATTAGTATTATTTGTTTTTTTAGTATGCAATGAACAACTAAGCTTTCTATTTTTTATATTGTGTTTTTTTTTTTTTTTCCTTTTGATTGATACTAAAGTCTAAAACTATGAATAATTTGTTTTGAATTGAGGTAATGTTTTATAATAAACTTTTATATTTATTATAATATAAGTGAATTATTATATGCTTATAAACATGGTTTTAGAGATTTTGATGTGTGTAAACCCAAAATGGTACACCGGTATTGACCGGTATCCGAAATATATTGTACCGGTGGCCAAACCGGTACAACCTCCGGTATGGTATTGACTTCTTTGAAAATAGCTCGAGTGAGTTTGCACCTAAGAGGAATTTGTTACTTTTGTTCTTTGTTGTTCCCATCCAATTATTCCTTTTTGTATCTCATAAAACCCACGAAATCACACCCAAATTGTAATAAAGTAGAGAGAGAACTAATCATTCCCTCAACACTCTTAATTACCGTTGTGTGCTATGGATTAAGTAATTAGTGCTAGAAATTATAGAGTTTATTCATGTTAGAAATATATTAGCCCATTAATATAGGTCCAAGCCTAATACTACTTTGTGTGTAAGTCAAGTCTCTTATTTGTACTAGAAGTCTAATAGTCTAGAGTTTAGTCTACTATATATACTCATGTTATAGTTCACTATAACACATGATTTATACTACACTCTAATATATTAAAGATGTAGTCATTTAGGGTTTCTTCTGTCGATGTAAGCCGTTAGACTGAATCATGTAACTATTGTGTTCTTATGTTCCTATTTTATGTTTCCCTCTTCTGCATCTATACAAGCATATTTAACATGGAATATATCCTAACTAATATTTAACAATCCCAAAACCTTCAAGTTATAATCTTAGATCATCCATTAGCTTGGATTTGCAATTGGTGTCTCAACTTGCGAGATCATACTAGGAAGAGAAATGGTTGGTAAAGCTTATTGCTGGTAGGAGAGCTTAGATAAAATTACATTTAGACTTCTTCTTTTTTTTTTCTTTCTTTTTTTTTTTTTGGTGAAGAATACATCTATAGACTAGGAGGATTTGTAAGTTTATTATATAGCAACTATCTTTTTTTAGTGGATTCATTTGCTGGGCTAGGTTTCAAAGAATTATTTATTTATTTATTTATAGTGAGTTTTCTTCTTGTGTGTGGGATTGCTGTCAATTGCGATTATCAATGCAATATGTAATTGACTAATTAAAGAATTGGAACTAATTGTTCATTTGAATAAAATTGGGTAGAAAGCTGATTTAGTAGTCAAAACTCAAAACAGTTAATTCATTAATTTTGTTAATTTGGATTTCTCACTGAACTTTGATAGTTTCCTTTTTCTATAGCTTGAATGAATTCAAGGAGTGCATCAACGCCATATCTCGCTGACATGATAAAAGTCAGAATTAGAATCGATGCATATGTTTATTCCTGGTCGGAGATGTTACGTTGTTTAACACATGTATTTTATGCATTAAGGAGCATCATGACTCTCTCTCTCTCTCTCTCTCTTACCTACAGTATATGTTCACTTTCCAAAATCACTAACCACATTCATGTGTGTGCATGTCCGCGTAGGGATTGGTCGCACAGAAAATGAGTAAGCATCCGCCATGAGTTTCATGTTTCCCATGTTCTTTAGTCCTTCCAATATATACCACAATAAATTATCTAAAGCACACTGCAGCCCTAAATACAAAGCCTTTACTTTATTATTTCTCGGCCAAAATGGGCAATTAGCCATAGATGCTAAAGAATATAGTTAGTAGGCATCGGTTCGAAAGTATATATAATAGTAACATCTCGACTCTTAGAGAGTCGATTTTGGGGTATAAATCGAGTTTTTAATGCTCGATTTTTATAGTCTGATTCTGTCCGATGTGGCATTTTTTCCACGTGGCGACTACTTGAAAATCGAGTCTTAGAGACTCGATTTACCAGCCAAAAAAACTTTTCTTCTACCTCCATCCATTCCCAGAGAAAAACCAACCACAAAAAAAAAAAAAAAAAAACCCACCTAGGTCGCGACCTGGCAGCGAGACCCAGGTCACGCTGCCTGGGCGCGCGACCTGGGTCGCGCTGCCAGGGCGCGCGACCTGGGTCGCGCTGCACCCAGGTCGCGCTTCACCCAGGTCGCGCTTCACCCAGGCAGCGCGACCAGGTCGCGCGCCCTGGGTGCAACGCGACCCAGGTGGGGTTTTTTTTTTTTTTTTTGGCGGTGGGTTTTTCTCTGGGATTGATGGACTTAGGGAAAATTTTTCTCGATTTCCAAGTAGTCGCCACGTGGAAAAAATGCCACATTGGACAGAATCAGACCATTAAAATCGAGCATTAAAGACTCGATTTATAGCCCAAAATCGACTCTCTAAGACTCGAGATGCTAGTAAAAAATATAGTTTGAAAACCTTAACTACTAACTATATTCTTCAGCATTTATGGCTATTTTACTATTTTCTCCTTATTTCTCCTAGCTAGGTTTTTCTTCTTTCTTTTATATGCTCCTTGTTTAACCTCTTTTTAATTATTCTTATTTTTAATAAAAGCTTTCTTACATCTTTTTTAAAGGAAAAGTTAATGGATACTCAAAAAGTTTTAATTTTGAAAATATTTTTAGAAATTTTTTTAGGAAAAGAAAAGAAAAAACTGATTTTGTTTTACAACTTTATATATTTCTCCTGAAAGTAGTATAAAAAAATTTCTTAAAATAGTCTATTAACAAATTCTCCAAAGACATCTGTTAATCAAACCAATTTTTAATATGTTTTCTTTAGAACACTCTGGGTTCAAAATCTTTAGTCAATATCTTGGGGTCACTATCATGAGATTTTTTATTGTAATAACTTAGTGTGTGTGAGACGGGGGATTATATGCACTCGAAGGAATAGTTATACACTCGAAGAAGTCTGGACACTCTTGTTTGTTATATATATATATATGACATAATATTTTTGTTCCTATGACATAATATTTTTGTTCTAGTGGCTTCTTGTTTAAGCTTTAAAGCCTTAATTTATGGCCAAAGATTTTCCATTAGTAACTATGCAACACATTGTCTTTCTCGATATAAAGAAACTTATCTTTGTATAACATTGGAAATAAAACAATGATGGTGGTTAATTTAATAACTTATAAAGCTTCATCATAATTGATTTTCATGCGAAAAGCATAACCTACCTATAGTTACTTTAAGAGAAACTTTACATTACTATTATACTACGGAAACGGAAAAAAGTAAAAAATTGTATTGCAAGGTCACCTATTCACTTAGTCTTGTTAATGGTTCATTCATAATTGAATTACATCCTAAAAGCATAAACAAACTATGCAATGGTTACCTCACACGTGTAACAATTACCGGCATTTCTACACAAAGGGAAAAAAGGATGCATTGGTCTTAAATACTCTTGGTTTCCAGAATCCTACATGCACCCTAACATCAATATATATATATATATATATATATATATATATATATAGAGAGAGAGAGAGAGAGAGAGAGAGAGAGAGAGAGAGAGAGAGAGAGATGACTAAATTGTCACATAATTACTAAATTTTAATTGGTGCAAGGAGATCCAGACACGACACAATTCAATGATGGTTTAGTAGTATTATATTATATATATACCGATTGAAGTGACTAATTAAATCTCAAAAGGATGGGGACGTGGAGCAAAATGGATAGTTACCTAATAAACAGATGAAGAATGATTTTGCAGTTTGTCGAATCTTTTAGGTCAATTCTCTAGAAAAGATTCATATTTAGATAAACATAGATTAAATTAGATGGCTATCAACACAAGTATTGCCTTAACTTGTTTATGAGAGAAATTTGAGCACTTGCAGCCCCTCAATTTTATAAGGTGAATGATTTTCAAACAGAGCCATAATCCTTAGTAAAAGCCTCCCTTTATAGTGTCAGCTTTTGTATATAGCCAAAATCTTTCTATTGTGCAATAGCGTAAGCACTAGTATAAATTGTTGTGATTTGAGGTTAATTGATGCGCTTTCAAACAAACAATAATAATAATAATAATAAATAAAATATTCACATGAGACAACAATATTGAATATGGTTTGGCTAATTCTACACTAAGATAATTTATAGGCAATGCTAACCAAAATTTACTATCAACAATATGGATTACAATCACACTTAACCAACACTCACAACTCACCAAAAAACACTCTCTCACACTTGCAAAACCTTACAAGTATAAAAAAAATCTCTCACAAACATTACATACAAAAACTCATAATCCTATGGCGCTAATATACCCAATCCTCACAAAACAAACAATTAAACTTTCAACAGATAACCACAAATATTTTTCAATCTCAAAAACCTACTAAACAACTTTTCAAAAGCCACCAAACCATTTGTAACAATATATATTTATAAGATTTCAATTACATTCTTTGATAGACAGTAAATACTCAATTACTTCTTCAACAAGCAAACATTTTTCCTTTCATATCAAAGGGAATCTTTGTCTTCCACACCAAAGAAAAATATTTCATTTTATGTCCAAAAAAAAAAAAAAACTAAATCCAAATCAAATTACAAATTTGAGGTAAATTTCAAACAATTTCAATACCAATATAGGGGATCGTTTTCTTAATATAGTGCATATCCAAATCAATCGAGCCAAGGTTGGCCTATAGAAATTAAAGTTGGCCTATAGCATGGGTTTGTACGGTAGTATGAAGAAAGGCTTAAGCAAGCTCAAAGTAAACATCTTCACAATGGCTGGTTGTCTGCCATTAAGGGTCTTACATTAGTTTTATGAGTCCCCAAGTGATAATGCCCTTTATCAAATTCATTAGTATAATATAAAACATATTGTCCGGTGAAGTGGAATGTAGATGCATGTATGCAATTCGGTGACTCTTTTGGAGACGACGATACGTATTAAATTCTGCATCTTAAGAACGAAAAAAAATTGAAAATCTAGCTAACCCACTTGACCCCTAAGTTCAAGAACGAATCCTGCAATGCCCTCGTGGGTTTTTGTTGTCAGCCATAGAAAGATAGAGACAGAGATTGAGAGATAATGGATTACACAACATGCATTAAAGGGACACTAATTGTTTCCGAAACTAATACTCAACTACATGGATTAAGATAAATCCAAAAAGTTAATGGGGGTAAGAAGGAAAAATATGGCCTTACCTTTGTTTAATGAGAATTAAGACCACATAAACAACGGGGATGAATTATGAAAGCTTTAGTGGGGAATGCATCATCACTGATTTTCACTTACGTTAACTTATACTAATACTAACACGCAAAGATACCTAGAAAGGCCCTCTCATTCTTACATAAATCCATATTGATCTCTCTTCCTTTGGTGGAAACTAGAAACTTAACACTCAAAAGTCTTGACAACAACAATTTCACACATAATCATAGATAGAGTGTGTATTAATTTATTGTTAATTTAATTGAGTTGAAGGTGGTAATTACTACCTGTGAAAATTAGGGTAAACAAAGAAGTTCTATTTTTTTTTTTGGGGTATTATTGTTATTGTTTATTAACAATTGACTTAAGGACATCTATTAACATGACCATATTATTAATTAAGAGGATAATATATAAGGTCATTTATTAAATTTCTAATCCTAGATTGTCCTTAGAAACCTCCGATCCCAAAGATATGATCTTATCCCGTCCCAAGATCAAGGCTTTTAGACTCCAAATTGCCCAATAAGCCACATGCAGACGCCCACGTACTTATTGAAATTTTTTTGCACCGTATACTAATCAAATTATATCTACATATAATAATCTTTAGGAAAATAGCACTTGGTGCTCAATTTTTTTAAAATATATTTATAGTACCAGTAGTGTAAGCATATCTATATATTATACCCAAATTTTTGGGATCAATTATAAATCCACAACAAATTAGTCAAAGTTGGTCAGATGTATTCGTTCTCATCATTCTATTATATCCAAATTCATACTATTTGTTACTTCCTCAATTGAGATTTTTTTTACTACTATTAATGTTATTTTTGGTCTTCATCTATCTTCTTTTGGTCCTTCAACTTGAATCCACTCATTCCTTCTTATTGATTGCATTAATCTTTCTCTTCTAAACATGACCAAACTATCTCAAGCAACTCCTAATCTTTTATCAATAGGAGCTACTCCTATATTTAAATGAATTTTCTCACTTCAAATTTTATCTTTCATTGTATTTTCACTTATCCAAATTATCATTCCCATTTCAAATACACTCATTTTACAAATATGTTACTTCTTAACAACCTAATATTCAATATCATAGCGGCTATCAAGTCTTAACACTCTTGATGCACTTCTCCACTTCATTCACCATGCTCAAATGTCAAATACTATTTAAACTCTCAATCTTTATGAGTAATTGACCCAAGATATAGAAAAATCCTACTTTGGTATCTCACAACCATCAAGTCTAACAGTCCCTTCATCTCTAATTCTACATTTAATAAACTTACATTCCATATACTCTATTTTAATCATACTTAATCAAAAGCCTTAGGATTTTAAAGCGTCTCACCAAATATCTACCTTTATATTAACTCCATGTCAAGTTTCATCTACTAAAACAATATTGTCTACAAAAAACACACCCAGGGACTTTTTCTTGAATCACTTTGGCAAGATCATCCATCACTAATGAAAAGAGAGATAGACTTAATGATGATCCTTCAAAACAAACTTATAGTGAAAGTAAACACTCTTGTGATAGATACACTTATTCTCACACTAATTACAAATTTGTTATTCATATCATTATTCAACATAAATATATTTAAGAGGAACTCATTTCTTTTCCAAACCCATCACACATCAACTCTCTGAGACTCTATCATATACTATCTACACACAATACCCAAATAAGGTAAATCAAAATCCTCTCAAAATATATACCAATTGATGATAATGATGATGATGATGATGTGTGATATATATAGTGTCTCCCCAACCTTGATTCATTTCCTATTATGACATTATTAGCTTTAACTTGATCACCATATCTACAATTTAGGATTGATTTAATCATAATTTTAATGTCCATTTGGGAAAATCTTTTTTTTTTTTTTTGCTCAAAATAATGTAGATAAAAAATAAAAGCTAAACAAAATAAGTTGATTGATGATTTGCTAACAATACTATAGCTAGAAGCTAGCTTATAATCTAAATACAATAAGCTATATATAAATTGTCAAACGTTTTATATAATGCACATGGTTTATAAATGATTGTGCACGTGAGATGTGATTTGTAAAAAGCATATATACACTTGTATATTTTCTATATTATATGAAAAGAATCTCAAAATAAAAGAGCTTAAAATATAAAAAACAATTCTATAAATTATTCTAAATATAAAAAAGATAATGATGTGATTTTTTTTCTCAAGCTTACATCATATACTTATTGGTTTATAAGTCCAGTGACTTCCAATGATAATATTCTAAACAGTTCTTCTACGACTACACTATTTGTTACAATTTAATGAAACGGTAGACCTTTGCAAAATAAAATTATATCTTAGATTTTCTCTATTTCAAAAAGAATAGACCAAAGTGATATGATTAAAACAACCATAATAATAGTAAAAAATGCATGGGCATTATTAGAAAATAGTCAAAGGGTCCGTTTGAATACAGTTGAAAATTGAAAACTGAAAATACTGTAACAAAATAAATTTTAAATGTGTAAATAGTACTGCAGGACCCATTTTTAATGAAAAAATGGCTGAACAGTGCGTGAACAGTTCATGAACAGTGTGTGAACAATGTCATCAGTAGGTGAACAGTAACTTTTGTCCCCTTAAAAACTGAAACGCTGTAGTAGGAAAAAAAAAAACTGAAACGCAATTTCACAAAATGTGGACGCGTTTAGCCTTATCCAAACATTACCAAAGTTACAATGATGTACATTTTTTTTTTATATTTATTTATTATAACCATAAATACAGTACAAAAAGATTATTTTCTAAGGAAAAAATATATATTGTAAACATTTTAACAAATTAAAACAATAATATCATAGCTCAATATGATTCATTTTAAAATGAACCTTATTTTGAGTACAATTATCTGTTTCTTTTGTTATATTGATTATTTTTAGACATAAAATAATTTAATACAATATATACATATATATATATATATATATATATTATATTATATATTTATAAGATTGTTAAAAGTTTTGTAATTCAATTGGTTAGCACCTCTTGATATTTTCCAATATAGACATTTATGGTTCAAATCTCTTCATCTCCAACTTTCGTTGAGCTCAAATCATTCAATGCAAAATGGATGAGCACTGTCCCAAAAAAAATTATTCCACCGAAATTTTACTTTAATAAAAAATGCTTAACAAGTATAGTCGTCCCATTACATTCCAATTAATTCCACTATTTTGGACACTTCATTAGCAATAAGTGGAATGTCAGAAAGCTTTTGACCATATGTCATCCAAGTTTTGAGACAGCCCTAAACATCATACCGTCTTTAATCTAAATGGAATACATTAACGTTCAGCAGCCCCTTCCCAGTGTCCAGCTCCAGTGATGGGCAATCTTTGCCTTCAACCCCTAAAGTATGTCTTTATCTTCCTCTCACCATTATCACCACCAATAGTGTCCCTTACAAAAACCCATTATAAATTTATATGTGAATAAATTGTATGGGGTTTGGCTTAGTGGGGGAACACAAAAGGAGAGTAATGTTCCAACGTCATGCACACTCAAAAATAAAATAAAAAGTTTTTGATAAACTGGCTCCACTCCGGCCCCCATAATTATATACGATCAGCAAATCCCACAAAGTGTCTTTGTCCTTGCTCTGTAGAAAACAACCTTCCCACAGTTTCAGATCCTGTAGAGCCCCCCAAAGCTCTCTCCTACTAGGCAAATCAAGTGCATTGCATATATAGATTTTTCCTTCTGGCCAAGAATCTATACACGTCTCTCCACACACTGAGAGAGCCACGCACCATTAGTACTTGCATCGTGCCACTTGCGATGGCGATTTATAACATAAACTATAAAATCCTGACAATAGTGCTTAATCAGTTACCAAAACCTCTTAAGGGACCCCGCGTGTCTACCAATATGCATAGACTTCAATTATGGTGCATGGCATCCCTACAATTGGGTGACCAATCACATCATTCAAGCCCTTCTTACTCCTCCCCACTTGCCCACTGATCATTTTTAGTCAAGCTGTTCAATTTCTTCTGTATAAAAATGTTAAAACTTACTATTGCAAATTTTACTATAATGTGATAGCGAATATGATTAATAAATCTATATAATAATAATAATAATAATAATAATAATAATAATAATAATAATAATAATAATAATAATAATAAGTAAAGCAAAGAAAAAATTCAATTAAATTTTAAATTAGAATTCAATTAAAATCTAATTTTGCACCATGTGTCTTATTTAATGTAAATTTTAGAATTTTGTGCCGAGTGAGTTAATTAAGTGTAAAAATTGAATTTCAGTTAGAGTTTAATTTTGAGTCACGTGTCCCATCTAATCTAAAATTTTAAATTTTTGTGTTAAATTAGTTAATTTAATGTAGAAAACGATAAGTCCAATATAATAAACCATAAAAAACATAATCATATAACAAAAAAAAAATTCAAATTTATAAATCATCTATATATATATATATATTAATAGGTAGAGTTTAGAGAAAATTGAATTAGTATTTGAAATTATAATCCAATTTTGCATCATGTGTCTAAATTTATGTGGGAACTACAACATAATTATCCACTTAAGCTTGTGTTATGTGTCTATTTAAATTTTTTAATCTTTGTGTCAAGTGAATTAATGAGTGCAAAATACTAAGAATCTAATATTAATGAACTATAAAATAAATAAATAAAAAACAATCACATATACTCAATAAAAATCACCACATGTTTCTCAAAAAATAAATAAAATTAAAATCACCACATTACAAAAATCACCACATGTTCTATCTTATTAAAAATTAGAAAAAAAAATGATCATAAGTAGTATTAAATTTAGCTAAGAATTTTAACATGTGACTAATTACGTTTACTTTAAAAAAATAATTTGAATAATTATCTATATTTTATGATAAAAATTGTATTTAATTTTAAATGTATCTATATGCATGCATGAATGCATGTGTTACATGCTTTAAAAAAATTAATTTGACTAATTATTTATATTTTATAATATATATTTTTTTTAATTTTAAATGCAGTTATGCTTTTGCACGGAGTTACATGTTAATTTCAATAATATATAATCAACGAATGTCGAACTTTTTTAATATTATATATAATGATTGAATACCAAGTCAATTTTGTCAAAATTATATAATAAAATTTGTAATATTTGTAAACTCAATCATTTCTATATATGGGTATAGAAGGACAACTTAGGAGTTAGGACACCACACAATGTCAACTACTTCAATATAAAATAAATATACGATCGGATGCCACTAAACTACATGCATGCCGAGTAAAGACTAATACTTAAATGAAGGATGGACCTACCAGTATATATTTAGTGGGAAGAAATGATACATAGTAAATCACCCCCACGCCCATCTTAGGAATCATCTAGAAACAAAAGAAAAAACGCATTGCATTGCATATCTTTCAACATAAACAATGATATTGTGGAAATAAATTTTCTCTTTCAACCTAGGTTTTCAACAAAAATATCTATGGAATGAAAGGAACTAAGGATTGCTTAGAAAAAGCTAGTGGCCAAGTTTTCTTGGAACAAAATATTGTTCGAATTCCTCTCCCTCACTTAAATTCCGAAATGTCTTTGACACCATGTGTTTGTGGTCGAAACTTTACCTCCTCCACCCTTACTATTAACCTATAAAAATAAATAAAATAAAAAAGTACTCTGAAAATTTTGGAAAAAAGTAACGTATATATATTTAGCTCGTTTTTGTTTTTATCGTAGGTGAAATGGCGGTTGGAGGAAAGGTACAAGCCCTACTTTGTATTGGAGGAGACAAGGACTGGCATTGAATACGCATGATATTAAACCTGTAGTTCCACGTGTGATAAGCAACATTCATCCTCGTGGAAACGGTGGGTCTAAAAAGAGATCATGATGATGGCTTTAACAATGCGTTTTGTTCAAAAACTGGAACAGATCACAGAAATTCAGAGCCCAAGACAAAAGGGAATAAACACACCTCGGAAATGTGATAATACTAGGCAATTCTGTTAGTCTTGCAAGCTGTGGCTTGTGGAAGATGTGCTAGCACTGCAGAAGAAAATAATGGGGACACTTACATTCAAGTTTTCAATTTAGATGTTATAACTTGTAAGAGAAGAGGCTTCCCTACCCCATATATCGATCACTAAAAAATTTCTTTATTTAGGAATATTCCAGGAATAGATACTTTCACTAAAGCATTCCCTTTAGGTTCTCCACTGGGAAAGTAAAGAAAATATAACAAAATTGTAGCCTTTAATCTACAATGCTTCCACATTCAATTCAGAAACTCAGTGCTGGTTCCATTTTTTCTGAATCAATGATATTATAATAACCCTCAGCGCCACTATTCATTTGCCAATTATCTCTTGCCACTGATATGACTAAATTTAAATCCATCTTCATCATCTTCAAAGTTACAAAACCCAACCGGACCACACTGCGCCATGGGGCAGCTGGGCTCTTGAAATTGACTGGCCCCTTCAAAGTTCAAATGAGCCCATTAATATTCTAGTTTTTTTTTTTTTTTTTGCTGAAAATTAATTTTCTAGAGATTGTTCTGTGAAACAAATTCAAATTTATATATGAATTTAAAATAATATCTTAGACCTAATTATTTCCCACGTATATATTAATAAAATTTACAATCATCTATGAATCAAATCTTATGTAATTACACTTCATGGAAATATGGTCCCTAACCTTAGGCTTATAAATGGCGGCCAGTCCTCGTTTCTCGTAGTAGCTAAGCTAGATTTCTTATTTTATGTAACCAAATTATATGCGAGATTCTTCTTATATAGGAGTAGACTTTATAAATGTGTAACCCCACTCTCATGTAAGAGAGATATTACGTACAACGCTTACATATAATACCACCTCAATTGAACTGAGACTGGAAATTGGGATCGGGTAAAAATGTTATCCGAGGAGCCAAGAGGGCTAATAAAGAGTTTGAAGGAACCAAAAGCTCTTTCTATTAGAAAAATTAATCCATTTAGCAAAGCAATTGGCAGAGCTTTCAGGGGGTATCAAAAAAAAAATTATAATCGATTTTGAAAAGTTAATAACTTTAAGTTTTAAACCTAAAAATCTTTTAAGATTGGGTTGTAAACTTGTAAATGAAAGGAGAATCCTTGTGGCATAGGTCATTTTTAAGCATCTTTTGCACTATAAAATTGATCTTTTAAAACCATTATTGTATTTCACATGGTGCATTTAAATTTTCTATTACAATTCTACCACTTTTATTGGACGGAAAATAACCATATAGTTAGAAATACTGAATTTAATAGTATTGTATTTCTCACTGAAAGAATATACATGAGTGTCTTTATATAGGAGGCATATGAGTGCAGTACAAGTAAATATGAGTGTAGTATAAGTAAGAGTGTAGTACAAGAATGTGTGTTATACAAGTAAACTAGTTAGGCCTAAAGCCCACAACACTATACATGTTAACAAGCCCCCTCAAACTCAAGGTGGATGTGAGACTAGCTTGAGGTTGTTAACTAAATCACGAAGGCGTCCCTTAGGATGTGACTTGGTGAAAAGCTTGAGAGCACCATGAACAAGATGATAACGGATAAAATGACAATCAATCTCGATATATTTAGTCCGTTCATGGAAGACATTATTGTGAGTAATATAAATGGCACTATGATTATCACAATAAAGAGGAGTAGTAGAGGATGTAGACACACCTAAGTCCTTAAGAAGCCATCGTAGCCAAAGGAGCTCAGATGTGGTATCAACAAGGGCATGATATTCTACCTCAATACTAGAGTGGGTCACAAAGGTTTGTTTCTTACTTCGCCAAGAAATCAAGGAAGAGCCAAGAAGGAAACAATAGCCAGTGGTGGACCTGCGATCAGTGGGATCTCTTGCCCAATTAGCATCAGAGAATGCACGGAGTACAAGAGAAGACTAAGCTGAGTAGAAAAGGCCATGGAAGAGAGTGCCCTTCAAATATCGAAGAATGCGCAGAATAGTAGCATAGTAAGTCGATCGTGGAGCAGACAAATATAGGCTTACCTGATGAACAACATAAGAAATGTCTGGACGAGTAACTGTGAGATAAATTAGGCTGTCAACCAATCCTCTGTAAAGAAAAGGATTAGACAATGGTTCCCCCCCTCCCCCGAGGGAGTTAGATGTGCATTAAGCTCAACTGGAGTGTCAACAGTCTTGCTGTCAATGAGTCCAACTCGAGACAAAAGGTCAGAAGCATACTTGGCTTGAGAAATATAAAAACCATCTGTGGAATGAGTGACTTCAAGACCCAAGAAATAGCTACGGTGCCCAAGATCTTTCATCTCAAATTGCTGACTAAGAAAATTCTTGAGTTCTTGTATGCTACTAAGGTCATCACCAGTTATGATCATATCATCCACATAGAGAAGAAGTAAAATGGTGTCTTTATCAGTGCGACGAAGAAATAAGGCAGAATCATAAGGACTGACAGTGTAACCCAAGCGAAAGATGGTAGAACTGAACTTTGCAAACCAAGCTCGTGGAGCTTGTTTAAGGCCATACAATACACGTCGAAGGAGATAAACCTTGTTTGATTCAACAAAGAGACCAGGAGGAGATTGCATATAAACTTCTTCACTTAAATCCCCATTAAGGAAGGCATTTTTAACATCAATCTAAAAAAGATCCCATTTTCTAGCAGCGGCAACAACCAAGAGGGCACGAACAGATGAGATGCGAGCAACTGGAACAAGGGTCTCTTCATAATCAATCTCATACTCCTGTGTAAAGCCTTTTGCAACAAGATGAGCCTTATAGCGCTCAATGGACCCATCAGAGCCAGTCTTAATCTTGTAGATCCATTTACAACCAACCACAGACTGTCCAGGAGGGAGAGTAACCAAATCCCAAGTATGGTTTTTGGTTAATGTATCAAGTTCCTCTTTCATTGCAATCTCCCATAAAGGGTCAGTGGAAGCCTCACGATAGGTTTGAGGCTTGTGGAGTGTAGCAAAGGCAGTGTAACAATGATAATCAAGTAAATGTGTAGGAATGGATCTTACCCGAGTTGAGTGACGAGATGGAATGTCTTATGGAGGTGGAATGTCTTGTGGAGGATTTTCAGGCGAAGTAGGAGCAGGGGACCCAAGCTCAAGTTGGGGTAGCTCATCATCAACCTGTTCATCTTCGACTTGTCCAGAAGAAGCATAAAAAATATCTAGAGGTTGGATAGAGAAGTCCAAAGGAGGATCAAGAGTATTTGGAGAAGGAACATGAGACTCGTCTGGAAAGACTTCTAAAACAGATGAGATAGTTAGGGAAGAACGAAAATGAGAGAGTTCAACAAACAAGTAATGCTCCCAGAAGACAACATTACGAGAAACACAAAGACAATGAGAGACAGGATCATAACACCAATACCCCTTTTATGTTTCGCCATAACCAAGGAAACAACAAAGTCTAAATCGAGGCTTAAGTTTGTTGTTCTCATGAGGCTGAAGAAGAACGAAACAAGCAGATCCAAAGGAGTAAAGGTGATGATAGTCAGGGGGTGACCCAAAAAGGCGCTCATATAGAGTTTGATTATGGATGACAGTGCTTGGAATGCGGTTAATAACATGAACAACATGAAGAGTACCTTCACCCCAAAATGGGGGAGGAACTTTGGTAGAAAAAAAAAAAGCACGAACAGTGTCAAGAATGTGACGAAGTTTTCATTCAGGTTAACCATATTGCTGAGAGGTACCTGGATGAGTTAGATGATGTACTGTGCCATAGGAGTGTAACAGAGCTTGAAAAGCATATTGAGTATATTCAAGAGCATTATCAGAACGAAAAATTTTGATACGTTTGGAGAATTGTGTTTCAACCATTTTTGCAAAGTTACTGTATATTGGCAAAATTTCAGAACGAGATTTCATAGGAAAGATCCAACTATAACGAGAATAATTATCAATAAAAACAATAAAATATCGAGATCCACCAATACTAGCAACAGGAGAAGGTCCACAAATATCAAAATGAATTAACTCAAAAATACTATTAGAAATAGAATCACTATTATTAAAAGGTAAAGCTGACTGTTTTCCTAACTGGCACGAAGTACAATCAAAATTGTCTTTGGACACAGAACCTAACAGACCCTTAGAAGCTAGCTGTTGTACTCGAGAATAAGGTGCATGACCAAGACGAGAATGCCAAAGTGCAAGAGAAGGTAAGGAAGAAACCGCAGCAGTAGCAGCAACAACAGACACTAGAGCAACAGGTGGAAGAAGAAGATTGTCCATGGGAAACATACGCCCAACTCTAGGACCGGTCCCAAGCTCTTATCCCGTCCTCGGATCCTGTACAATACACCCAGAATAGTAAAAAATAAGGCGATATCCTAGTTTAGCTAATTATCCCACAGAGTACAAATTATAGGATAGGTCAAGTACATGGAAGACCCCAGAATCAGAGATGTTGGAGGTTGAAACAAAATCTAGACTATTCCTATGCATGGTGGAACCATCAACTATATGAATATTTAAAGGATGTGGTGCAGGGTCAAGTTTGGAAAATAAGGACGAGTGAGGTGTAATGTGATTGCAACAGGAAGAATCAAAAAGCCAAGTTTGAGACTTACCAGGTAAAACTGAGAGAGCAGTGGAAAGAGATACATTACTAGCTATACGAACAGCCTGAGCTATGATCTCCTGTAGTTCAATGGGTGAGAGGTTGATAGTGGATCCAGAAGACTAGGACTCGACTGAAATGGGAGGCATTAGCGGAGTAGATTCAGTATTAGCAAATGCAGCAGCAGATTTGTTGTGACGATAACAAGTCTCAATAGTGTGGCCAGGACGCTTGCAATAGTTGCAGAACTTTTTGTTGGTCTACTTGCAACGGTTCCTAGAGCCAGAGGGATCACCTGATTGCTGAGGTTGCTCTATGGGTGGAGCAGAAGGAGTAATAGCCAGAACATTAAACTTATTTTGGGCTTGAAGAGTTGCAATGTGAGCTTCTTCTCTTACTAACTCATTCACAGAAGTATCAAAAGAGGGAGGAGGACTGCGATTAAGAAGCTGACCTTGAATGGGCTCATAGTCTTTGTGAAGTGACATCAGAAACTCATAGAGATGAAATTCATTTCTAACAGCAGCATATTGTTGAGCGTCTTTTGAGCATGACCAGGTTGGATCAGAAAGGTCAATTTGGTCCCAAGTGAAGCGAAGCTGATCATAGTAATCATTGATGGATTGCCCTGGCTCTTGCCTGAGTTGATGCAATTCAACCACTAACTGATATTTCATGGATCCGTGAGTAGTGGAGTATCTTTTGGCCAACATATCCCATGCTGATTTTGCATCATCAAAGCTACCCAACAGATTGGAGATGGAGGAAATAGAAGTGTTCCGAATCCATGTGAGGATCATGTGGTTGTGACTATCCCAGTCAATCATGCGATTAAGGAAGGCAGCATCTTCTTCACTTGCCCCCCTTGACAGGAATAGTGATTGCACCAGTACAATAATGCTAGAGCATGCGACCCTTAAGAAAACTGTGCATAGCTTGAGACCAAGATAAGTAATTTTTATTCGCTTCCAATATAGTATTAATGGGGCGAGGAAGCAAAATATCCTTTTTATCCATTTAGAGACACAATATGCAAAAATAGACTGCAAAAAGTCAACTCTGAGCAAAAGTCAACGCCTGGTCAACGGTCAACGCCTGGTCAACAGTCAACGGTTAGAGATGACGTCAGTAAGATGACGTGGAGATGACGTCAGCAAATGATTGGATGTTGATGTAAGTTAGGGCTGACGTGGCACTAATGATGTCACAAGTGACGTTAGCTGGAACTGATGACGACACGTGGGTAGCGTGAAGCGTATGGGATGCAGCACAGAATCTTTAGGCGGCACATGAGGGCGCGTGCAAGCTTCGATGGCTTCATGGCTTCCACAAAGGTGTAGATCGGTGCAAGACAATCTCAGTGGTACCTGTAGAAAATTGATCGGAGCAAGATGCGTGGTGGTGCTGAAAAAGGGGCAATGGTCTTTGTGGCGTGGAACTCCTCAATGGTGGCTGCTATAGGTCCAAAACCCAAGGATGATGTCTGGAAGATGTCAGAGGTTCAACGGCGAAAGGTTGTGGCAGCTGCTATGACGGCGGAAGCGATGTTGAGAATGGAGTAACACCAATAAAGACAAGACTGCTAAGAAAAGGTCAGAGCAGTGGCTCTGATACCAAGTTAGAAATACTGAATTCAATAGTATTGTATTTCTCACCGAAAGAAAATACATGAATGCTTTTATATAGGAGGCATATGAGTGCAGTACAAGTAAGAATATAGTACAAGAATGTGCGATATACAAGTAAACTAGTTAGGCATAAAGCCCACAACACTATATATGTTAACACATATGAACATATGTGTTAGGGAGAATTAAGTTATTATAATCGTCTTTTTTTCTCACAAGATACCCACATGTTAATTGCCTAATCGAACAATATTCTAACAAAATGATCAATTAGAACATTTTTAAATACCACAAAAGTTTAAGAGTCATTTTTTTCAAGGTTGTTAAACTCGAACCGGACTGTACGGTCCGACCGAGTAAACCGGAAACCGTTCATCAAGAGGGTTCTTTAAACTCCAAGAATCGCCCAATGCAAGAAAGTTAGTGAACCGTGTAAACCACGGTTGAACCTTCCGGGTTTCAAAATCGTAAATGGCTCTTATAGGTTAGACCGTTAAAGGTTTTTTTTCTGAAAAATTTTTGGTACTTACAAGCATACCTCCATTGTTGAAGGTTGAAACTTCAACCACCATGAGACGCTATCAAACTTGAGATCACACCCCATCTTCTTGTTCTTCTTCTTTGTCTTGCTTGCACTCTTTCTGCTCACTCCCTCTATGTTTTTAACGATACTGTTTCTGCATTTTTCCCGCTAGAGTCTCTTTTTTGTAGCTTCAACTCAGTCACTAATATTTGCTTTACTGTCAACCACCAATGCTTCACTGTCAAGCACTTCTAACTTTTGTATTTAACCGATTTTTAAATAGGTGGCATCCTTGCTAGATTTTTTTTAGTTGTATTTTAATAGTGTATGTCTTGTCCTCGGGCACATGCTAGCTGATCAGCCTATTGTACTTATATTACTTTTTCTTTTAATAAAATGATTCTACCTGTCTGTTTCAGTCAAAAATAAATTAAAAAATAGGCAGGCATCCTAATTCCTATAGGATTCCTATATATATATATATATTAATTCATAAATGATGAAGTATTCAAATGGGCTTGGGCATAAAACTTGTTTTGATTGGGTTGTCAAATAGGCTTAGCCATGGCAGACAGACCAATTTCTACCTTTACCATTTTATGGGTCTCATAAAATTAAAAATAAAAATTATTGGGTACTCAAATGAGATTTGTCATGACTTAAGAACTCCAACAAAAATGTTAAGTGTATATACATATAAAATTATTTATCCTTATTTTAGTTATAATTTCAAATTTTACTAATTTAATATATTTTTTATTTTTTAAATAATTATTAAATTAATCATGATGTCATCATGGTTCAACCTCGGTCCACCCTCAAAACCCTTAAACCTCTTCTTTTACGATTCATTGAACGCTCCAGGTTTCAAAACCATGATTTTTTTAACCAGGGGGTGTGTTTGACAATGACCCATAGTACAAGAGGTTTCTTTGCATTTAACCCTGTAAGATTTATTTAGTTTAGGCCTCAAAAGTCAAAAACTATGAAATACTAGAAATACAACCTTTAAAAATAGAATGAAAGGACATCAGTGAGTTTGGATCCCACAATTTCGATAGATTAGGGCCCATTTGGTAAGGTTGCTCTAGTAACATTGTTTATATTTTTTGGAAATATGTGTGGGTGAAAAAGTGTGTGGAAATACGTGTAATGTTGTTTAAACACTGAAAATTGTTGCTCAAAATACCCTACTAAACGGACCCTTATTTTCTAAAAGATGAGATAGAAAAAATATAATTTATATTAAAAGAAAAACAAAAAATCTAATTAATTATTATGTTTAGTAAAATGTAACATAAAGTGGATTTAAGCTGACAAGCATGTGAGTAAATGGTCATCTATCAACATGGACAACCGTAAGCACATGTTGATCGTCACTGTGAGAGGTGGAGGCAGACAAATTAAAGGCAGAAATAAACTCCATTAAACCTACTAATAATGGGGAAACGGCAGGAGGGCTGTTACAATGGCCTTGATGAGCCGTTTGGGCATTACAGACGCCTTTTTAAAGAAAGACTTCATTGCCATCAATGCCATAATTCACTTAGGTGCAACGGGCAAGTGCATTAACCCAGGGCTAGGCTATATAAAGCCAACTAGCTCAAGTAAGTACACTCAAGAGAAATCAGATTACATAGCATATACTTGAGATTATCAGGCTAAGAACAAAATAGATTATCTAACTAAAGCATCGTAGAGCCTTTGGCTGGCACCACCTCGGTGTCCTTTACTTTTATTCCTTGTTTTCTCAACAGGTACTAAAGCTCGTCCATAGGCATCGACGAGGAATATACTGACGAATTGATTTTGTGCTTCATCATAAGCAAAAAGCTAGTAGAAAAAATTATGCAACCACATGAAAATTATTGTGTATAATGATAACAATTACCCAATCTAAATCATCCCAAACTACATAAAATTAGTTCGAGTAGCAGCCTAAGAGCATTCGCGCATATCAAGCTAGTCAAACCAGCCTGATGCTAATTTTTTTTAACTAAAGACCTGTTAAAAGCCCATTCATTGACTCACTATTTTGTCCCAAAACCTTAACAATGAACAATGTGCTCAATACAAGTATTGAGGACTGTTCACTCAATACACCAGATAAAATCTATATTTTATTATTCTCTCTCTCTCTCTCTCTCTCTCTCTCACAACACAACGCTTTGGTTCTCTCTGGCAATCTCACTCCATAAAAAGAAAGAATATTAAAGGACAATGATGATTATAGCTCTAATCTAGGTTGTGATTTGCGTTTAGATTAGATCAAGATGTACTTTTTGGGCTAGGAATTTGATGTTTAGGTTTTTTTTTTTTTTGGGTTGTGAGTTTTATGGCATAATTTGTTGTGCTGGTGCTGAAGGTGGTGGCATTGAAGGTGGTGGTTGTGCAAGTGGGTCTGCTATGGTGGATGAGTTTGAATTGTTCAATTTGTTGTGATTTATGCGTTGGTGGATGGGAAACGACAATGGAGAAGCGAAGTAGTTACCAAAAATGGATGGGTTCGATCAGTAGATTGGTTTGGTTGTTGTCAATGGCAGTATCTGGAGACATGAAGTGGTAGCCATGCGATGCCAATGGTGGTATTAGATTCTTGTTGGCAGTTGACCTGGGTTCAGTTTGATGGAGTGGTTCCTATGTCAGCAATGTGAAGAAGGAATTTTTTTGGGTTGAGAGTCTTGAGACTTCAAAGGAAGGAAGAGAGAAAGGCAAAGAAAAAAAACAATAAATAAAATAATATTTTAAAGATAAAATATTGAGTTTGGTGTAGGAGCATTTACAAATGAGTTTGTTGAATAGCATTGTAGACTAAATTTGGCTAAACTTGTACAAAGGCTGGTGTGAACACTTTAAGTAATGCCACCAAACAAATCCTCGTAGCTAATAAACCCTAAACTTGGCCACACACAAACCTAAAGGCATGAACCCACATAAAACTCATAATTCATCGTTGACAAAATGACTAGGAAAGATCATATTGTCACCAATATATATGAACCAGACTAGATCATTAGTTGGTTTTTTTTTTCGATCATTGGTAATTTTAGTATCATATAAAACAAATAAAAGGAGTGGGTCAATAGTGGGTGTGGTTGAAGAAAAATGAAAGAAAGGGAGAATGAAGCCCGCATGGAGAAATAGAAATAGAAGAGCTTTTTTTTTTTTTTTGGGTGAAAATAAGTAGTTGCTGATGCACAAAAAATCGCCAGTAAGCCACTCGTCCATCTAGAGGTACCGAAAAATCTGCAAGAATGAACACATTCTTGGAAAGTGTAAGTTTGGGGTTAGCCTATCAACCGACAACCGTTCAATGGTTAAGTCAATACCTCACAATAATCTCCAAGAGTTCTAAAAGTGTGAGAGTCTGGAAATTTTACTTATTCCTTAGAATGGAGGAGGCCTAGTATTTATATAGTGCTTTACAACTGACCATGCTCCCATGATTTTAGCCATTTCTCTTGTAGAGAGTTTTATGGAGGGAGTGATGTTAATTAATGTTAAAGACATTATTTTATGTAGTTGGTTAACCCTTTGACAAAACGCACTTTACTTGTATTTGGGTAGATCTAGGATGTGTTTAATACTTCAAATAACATGTTATTCAAGTCTAGTATTAAAGCCATGAAGATTGGACCAAGAAACAAGTAAAGAAAATGTGTTTACTAAATTTGGACACCTCCTGGATAGCTGCTCGACAGCTTCTCGACAAATAGTTATCTATCGAGGTTTAATAAGGCTCGACAAATGCTATCTATCGAGGTATCTATTGAGGTTACGGAAATCAGAATTTTCAGATCTAATTTTTGAGCCAGACTTTTGTATTTGTGTAGGGTTCCTTTCTCACAACCCTAGACATATATAAGGCTTATTTTAGAGGCCGTCACATAAGAGAATACAAGGAGAAAATATGCAAAAGGTGACTAAAGCCTTATTCTCTCTAAAAGAAGCTACTGCGTCTTTGGGCTTTAGGGTTTTGTAACCAAGTGCTTCTTGATCTTCATTGTTGATGAAGTGAAGAACTTTGCAACCAACATCTTCTTCTCTAGTTAGTGATTGAAGTCGTGTACTGGAATCCGTGCAATTGGTTAGTCACGTACTGGGATTCGTGCATCAAAGGGTGGCATTCATATATTGAAGAGTTCAGAGGTTCTGAAGCGGTAGAAGGTTTCTACTGTGAGTTCATCTATGGAGATTGTAGAGTTTAGGGACAAAGGTTTTGTACTAGATCTGAAACTTCTCTTTACTATAATGAATTGCTTTTCAGGAAGGTTTCCTCCCAGGTTTTTTACTGTGAAACTGGTTAGTTTCATTGGTTTTCCTAGGTCATCATATCTTGTCTTATTTATTTTTCCGCTGCACTTAGTTTTGACATGATATTGATGTTTGTTTGTTTTAACAAGTTTATTCATAATAAATCTAATTAACAACTTGGGTTTAAAACTTGTTAATTTTATCAATCGGGGTCTAAATTTCCCAACAATTAATGGCACTAAGATTCTCAAGTTACACTTCTCATATTCAAAGGATTCAGGTTGATGGGACGATCTTTTGGCATGGTGTGCAAGACTTTCCATATACAAAAGCTTGGAGTGGAGGATAGGTCTCATCTTGAGGCCCATTAAGTGTGTGTTTGGATTGCAAGTTTTGGCTAAAAGTCTACGTTTGGCGTTTGTAAAAGTGGGACCCACGTACATAGTACATGTTATCAATTGTGAATGAAGTAGATCCGTTAATTTTTTCCGCTACGCATGTTTGCATGAGATACAAATACATATTTTCCATGCATTTTTCCAACAAATGGTATCAGAGCGGTCTTCAATTCGAATTGTATTACATGTTTTGTAAGTTTTGGAGTTAGGGATAATAGTTTCATGATGTTAGAAATTTATTTTCTGCATGGTTGTTGAAACTATGTTTTGATGAAAACTGATTTTGATGTTATGATGTTGTTTAAAATTTGAGTTTAAGTATGTTAAATTGAATTTTAAGGCTATAGCATCAATGATATTCAGTTTAGATATCAATCTATGTCCATTATGTACATATGATGGTTGCTTTGCTCTTGAAAACGTTGAAAAACTGTCTTAGAAAAATACTAGGAAATTCGAAATTCGTGACGCTCGATCGATCGAGTATTTGTCGAGCATCGATTGAGCTGGCAGAATTTTTCTCAATCGATCGAGGATCTGTCGAGCATCGATCGAGCTTCATGGAATTTTTCTCGATCGATTGAGAATCTGTCGAGGATTGATCGAGCAGCCAGAACTCTTCTCGATCGATCGAGGTACATTCTTGATCGATCGAGAACTGGGTATTAAGATTTTTTTTTCTAAGTGTTTTTCATCTATATAAAGAACAAAGATGTGTGTGATGAGATTACACATAGTTCTAACTAAAAGACCTAATGAAATCAAAGATATTAGTTAAATAGAACTCTTAGTCCTAAATAGTTTGGGACTTGTCTTTTAACAAACATTCTAATGAGATTAGAATTGTTGTATGTTTAAAAGTCCTTAATTTATTTTAATTAGAAGTTTTAATGAGATTAAAGCTTAATTAAAATGTATATAGTTTCTAATGAGATTAGAACTTTTCTTTTAGTAGATTAAGGATAGAGTTCTATATAACTAATTTTCGATTCATTAGTGTTTAAGGAATCCTAAATAGTTTAGGACTTCTGTTTTAGTTAGTGATTCTAATGAGATTAGAATCTTCAACAAGTGCAAGGTTATTAGTTGTGAGAGATCACAATTATTTAAGAAAAACCCAAATAACGAGTGGGGGTGTTGAAATGACCATTTTGTTAAGTTTATTGTAATGTGAATAGATACCTTGTCTTGACTTCGAGTCTTGCATTCCATGCGGAGGGTATTTACTTCACGGATTACAAGGTTAAACTTCTTTGTGATTGCGTGAATGTTCGTTACGCTAAAGTGACGTGACTTAGTAACATCACATCGAATTTAAACAATTAAACACATTTGATGTGTAGGGTTAAAATTGTGATTAGATCACAATGATTTCAAGACAATTCACTTGTTTTAAAATTTCTAGTAGGAGAGAGATACAAGGGTTGGATCTCATGGCCTCCATTATCAGTTCATAGTAGTGTAGGTAGGCACCTCGTCTTGGCATATATGCCTCGCGATCCCAAAGGAGGGTGTTTACTTCATAGTATTACAAGATTGAACTTACCCGTTTAAAGTAGTGTGAACAAGCACCTCGTCTCGGCGTATATGTCTCGCGATCCCAAAGGAGGGTGTTTTGTTTCATGGTACTACAAGTTTAAACATTATAAAGGGAGATGAAATGTGGCTACACATGATTTTAGATAATGGTGTACACTAGACTAAGTGTAATGTTAATCTCCCAAAGGAGCTATGTCATTATTACTTAGAAGCTGAAGGCAATACGACATATTATTGGTGTATGATAAGAGTTATCATGATAACACTAATAATGAGAATAGTTCTCAACCAATTAATGTGTTTATAATAAATTGGCTACCAAAGAATTATAGACATGGATTGGGTTGTCGTTGCACCTAGTATAGTATGTTTTTCGGGTCTTATACTATATAGTTACGGATGCAAAATATAATGTCCCTGTAATTATGTTCATAGTCTCAAAATAAAGTTGTCATAAAGTTTGTTCTCTAGCTACTATTTTAAATGAATCACATTAACTAAGAAATAATTTTGGACATGGTGCTTAAAGGAGCTGAAGTACATAAATATGTTTCGATTTAGCATTGTCATAATTTCCTATACATAATGCATTGATGGAAGATAGCTTATGATATGATCATAGTCTCCATTGAAATGCTTAAATGTAACATTGGCTTCTATCTCAATTGTACTACAACATTAGATGCAAGAATCAGTACTAGACTTAGACTATATATTAAGTCTAGATGAGAGTTTTGGTATGAATCATATTGAGTGCTAAGAAAAGCTTAAGGAATTCCAATTTTATATAATTTTATGAAAATATTTTATTTTTAAAATGAATTGGAATTCTTGGATGTAGAGATTAAATGTTAATCTCATATAGATATGATCCACAAGTCCTTGTTAGAATCATTTGATCAATTCAGATTATTTTGAAAATAAATAAATTTTTTATTTTATTTATTTTATCTGACTTGATGAGTGAGTTTTATACAACGGAAGACATCCTAAAAGCTAAGGCTAGGATCAATATGATTAAATTCAAATTCTTAGCCTAGACCGAAAGGTAAAGGTGGCAAGAAGAGGAATCATAATACCAAATAGTTGGACAAGCGAGTTGTCCTAGTAGTTGCCAAAAGGAAATTAGACTTAAAAGGATGACCAAAAGGAAAGTGTTTCCGGTTTTGGTAAAGCTAAGCATTGTCCATGATTATTTTCTAGATGAAAATTTACATGTTTTACTTTTTAAAAAGAAAGTTTTCATCCTTTAAGCAATGTATGTTTTGGCACTTATGTCTAAATCTTATTAATCTAAATGATATTCAAGATTGGTGAAAGATGGGCTTTTAGAACCATTATTTTGTTGTATTCCCAGTCTATGAATTCTATTTAGAGGATAATATGATCTAGGGCTCCTTTTGTAAAGAAATGTAGTTTCAATGACTTTTTAAGTCAATGCATACATGAAGGAGGAATAAGACTCTTTTAGAAATAGTAAAGTACATGATAAGTATTTCCATTTGATTATTTCTTTTGGAGATATACTGCAATTATTACTATACATTTTTAATAAAAAAAAACTGATTTCAAAAATTTGTTCCTCGGATATTAGTCAAATTATGGATTGGGTGAAAACCTAGTATATGATACTTCCACTTTTGGGGTGTCCAGCACTTGTGCTAGAAAGAAAGTCTAACAAATTGAAATCAAAAGATAGAAAAATGTGTGTTTATGTTGGGTATCCAAAAGGAATTGCAGAAGATTGTTTTGGTAGTCATAAAGAAGACAAGATGTTTGTAAATTACAAATGCAAAGTTCTTGATGATGACTATGTGAATAATCTTAAAGCAAAACATAGAATTGTTCTAGAACAAAAATGTCAAAATTTGTTGTAAGACAACTATAGAATACATTTAGAAATGAGATGGTTGTATTAGATACACCACAAGAGATTATTCTAAATATATAGCTCGTACACCGGTACAATATCGTAGTGGGAGGATTACCAAATAAATTCATACTTTCTAGATAGATTTTTGAAGTCATTCCACCAGGATATGAATTTGATCATCGGTCCTACTTGGAGGCAATAGATGATATAAATATGGATTATTGAATCAAGGTTATGTAAATAGAATTAGATTCTATTTAAAGTCTAGAACTTGTAGAGGCGCCTAGTGGCATTAAGTCTATTGTTCTCAAATAGGTCTACAAGAAAGTGAGATTGATAGATTTGAAGGTGCAAACCTTCAAGGTCAAGACTAATGGCAAAAAGATTTATTTAGAAAGAAATGGTTTGACTATGAAAAGATTTTTTCACCAATAGTCAAGTTTGACACTATCTAGATTCTCTTATCCATTATATTTCATTTGAATGAAATATAGTAATGGATGTCAAGAAAGCTTCTTTTAGTAGCAATCTTGAGAAAGACATCTATATGATGTAACTAGACTTGTACATAACAAAGAATCAGTAGTGTTTAGTATGCAAGTTGCTTAAATTCCATTTATGGACTAAAGCAAGCATATGAATCATAAAATATCATCTTTGATCAATAAATCAAATTGTTTGATTTTGATCAAGTATTAAAAGGCCTTATGTGTATAAAAGCTATATATAGAATAATAAATTTCTTAACGTATGTTGATGGCATTCTAATCATTTAGAATAATATAAAGTTATTGTCATCAATAGAGTTTTTAGTTGTCTAGTACAGTTTGATATAAAGTACTTGGAAAAGACTGGTCACATCCTAAGAATTAAACTTAGTTAAAATTCAGAATTTAGGATGTTTGGTCTATATCAAACTGCTTAAATAGATTAGATTCTAGCCAAAGTATAGCATGTGATACTTCAAGAAATGATTCTTTCCTTTTAAGTTCGAAGTTCCTTTATATAGGATTGTGGTCCTAAGATATATAAAAGGAAGAGCATATTAAGACGGTTCCTTATATCAAATAGATAGGAAGTCTTTATGCTATGCTACATGCTAGGCTAAATATCTATTTTGCAGTGGGCATAGTAAGCAAATATCAATTGAATCAAAGATCACTTAACTTAGTGGGAGTAAAGCATATACTCAAATATCTTAGGAATATGAGGGATTATATGTTTGTCCACCAAAGTGAGGTTTTGATTAGTACTGGATGTACAAATACTGACTTGTAGTTTAATTGTGATTCATGAAGTTGGACTTCAAGATATGTGTTCATCCTTGGTGGTGAAAATACACATTATGAAGTTGAACTTCAAAGATATATGTTCACTCTAGGTGGTGAAGATACACATTAAGTGTAAATAGTATCTTCTCATTAGAGAGATATGAGTACATGAGAAATAGTAGTAGAAAAGATAATTTATGTGATAAATTTGGCTGTAACTTGTTTCCAAGCCTTGCCTTAGAGTGATTATGAATTACTCTAAAGGGAAATAAGTGTTAGATATATGATAAATTGTCTTTGAGGGCAAGTGGGAAATTGTTGGGGTTTATGCCCTAAAATCCAATTTATTGGCACGTCATTAATAATTAAATTGTTTAATTATATGAGACTATTTATAAATGAACTAATGAGACATTATCTTAGTCCATTAGATGCATTGTATGTGATTTATGTGATTTAGTCACAAAAGATGTAAATCACAAGTTCCTTGTAAACTCAAAATATAGTTTCTAGTCAATGACAAAATTGGACGTTTCATCTACGAAAACTATAACATATCAACTAAGATGACTTGTCTTGATCATGGAAATGGAGATTTCTAGTTGGTATGTTGATATGTTTTAAGAGTTAAGACATATTGAACTGGACCGCTGTGAGATTTATTATTCTTCTAACGACTGTCAAATGAATAATAAATCTCACGACTTCTATTTACATGAACTCTTCATCCTAAGAGAATAATGGACCTGATCATGAAATGTAGGTTGCTTTGATATATCAGGAGTGAGATCTATTAATCATGGTCAAACCTCAGTATGTTGGGCAGCCACATTTAGTGTTGATGGAACATGTATTCTCAAGATGGAATTGATAATCTCTTAACAAATATACAAAATATTCCCTTGAAATAAGTTTAATGGGTTTGGTTATTCAGAGAGTTAGGCCTAACTACTTTAGTAAGGAGTTACTAAAGTATATATTTATGGAATTGGATTTCATAAATATATAATGAATAACTTAAAGGATTAAACCGGGTACTCAAGGATTAAGATGTAGTAATCTTCAAAGTGACAGTCTATATTCATGACTTTGTATTACTTCGAATATTTTATGAAATGGTTACATGTATAATAAAGTCTTGGGATATAATTTATAGATAAGGCCTAGAGTGCAACTATATTTATATAGTGGTATTAAATATAGTTAATGGTAACTTTGGACTTGTCAAGAGTTGACAGAAAATCCCAAGGTCCATTGGAGCTAGTGTCTTATTGATCCCTTTTGGTCCCACTCCAAGCTACACACAAGAGCCCAATTGGAATAGCCCAAAAAGCTAGCCCAATTAGATAATCAGTTATATATAAGGAGAGAAACATACAAAATTTCGTAAGAAAGGTTTTCATGAGACCTTTTCATAAGTGTTTTCATAAAAGGAATGAAATGGTTTGTATGTGAATGTTGGACACTCTCCTATTCTCTCCTTGGAAACTGATTGAGAGACCACACATCTTCGGCATTAAGTGGAATTGAAGTGAAGATTAAAAGTGTTCCCAAGTGCTTCTGATCTTCGGTTTTGAATTTCACCGCTTCAAGGTACGTTTTCTTGTTCTTTAATTCTGTAACTTTCATTGTATATGTTATCAATTTCGAATGAAGTAGATCTGTTAATTTTTTCCGCTGCGCATGTTTGCATGAGATACAAATACGTATTTTCCATGCATTTTTCCAACAGTAGCAACCTTCTTTCCTTTGTTGCACAAATCTCCAATCTGTGATTAACTTCTTTGTACAGATCTTAGCATGTGACTAACTCTAGCAACTTGATTGATTGTTGTTGGTTTCAAATTTCTTCACATCGTAAACGATGGCGATCAGGAAGCACTTGATAACAAAACCCTAAGGCACACAAACACAATAGCTTCATACAGAGTATATGAATTCTAAGTCTTCCGTACTTGATGACTTTTAAAATAAGTCTTATATATGACTAGGGTTATAAAGAAGAGAAACCCTAATCATTCAAGTCATCATGTGCCAAATTTCAAATCTGAGATTTTTGAAATTTTACATCTCGATAAATCAAGCTTGTGTCGAGCTTCTCCATTAATCTTCGATAACAGCATCAATTGTGCTTGTGTCAAGACTTAGTGAAACAGTCTTTCTTCACTTGTTTCTTAGATCAACTTTCATGTCTTTAATGATACCACTTGATATCTCTGAACAACGTACTTCTTGATATATTAAACCCAACTTAGATCTACCTAATTGCAGGTAAAGTTCATTTTCTCAAAGGATTGGTCAATTAAATAGAAAATATAACCCTAATAGTTTGAATAAATCACACAACTAAGGTCTTGAAAAGATATTGTTAAAATCAGCTAGCTTTATACCTCTATTTATCATCCCCTCAAACTAAAGGTCATAATAGGGACCAAGATTTGGATTGCAAATCCAAAATTGAACTATAGTTAATAAAATGTCATTTTTCCTAATCTAAACAAATATAAAGAAAATTCGGCCTTTAACTAGAATCATGGATTCTGAATCTTGATTACACATGGGAAAAGTGTTAAGCACCATACGATGCGTGACGCATGATAGTCCTTTATTTTGATTTGTTTCTAGATTTTGATCATTGACAAATAAAAGAAAATTATTGCAATATGCTTTTGAGGTTAAATGCTTTTTAAGTTTTGAAAGATGTGTGACCTTCATAATGCTTTGCTAGATGACTTAAATCTTTAGCAGATTCGTGGATTGGGTGCATCACGTCTCACATAACATGATCTTTGTTAAACTTTCGTGGTGAAACTTTGGCAGCAATTCCTCTTATTGAGTTTCTTCAACAAAATTCAGGCATAGTTTCGAGTTAGGTTTGTCGTGACACACCAACAAGGTTTTGCATCTGTATATATGACGTGCACTGGTATGTTTTGTCATTAGTGCACTGGTATGCACCAAAGCCATGTCACATCATACATGTCATACACTCAACGAGACCTCATGTCACTAGCTAACATGAATGGGGGCAATCAAACACATACGTTTATCATGCAAACAATAAAATATGGACATATATCTACAACATAAGCCTTGAGCATATTCCCACGTCCTAAGGTTAGGAAACTTTATAATTAAAAGGAGTTTCCTTTTAACCATAAATCTCCATCATCCAAAATTCATAATATACCTTTTGTGTTTAACATACATCATACAACATATAAGTATGTAAGCACATCGAGATAAATATAAACAAAATGGTTAATAGGTATGGATTACAAAATTAAATGGGTTTTGAAGAAAGAGTCCAAATTTGGTAAGGACGGGGTGTAAAACTCATGTTTTACACCATTCAATATAAGAAAAGAGTCTACTAGCAAGGGTAAAATGCTCTCACAAAAATTCAAATATCATCGCAAAAGATTATTAGCCAGGGCATATGGCCCTTGAAGGCCGTCATATTTGCTCTTGTTGATAATAGAGATTTTGCGACCATACCTTCACTAATAGATAATTTACGAGGGCAATCCACCGTCGTTACTAAACAAAACCGCCTTCACAAATATATTACCCAACAATGAGAAAAGTCGACAACTTATTTTTAGCAAGGGGAAGTAATCATCGTTAACAACTATTTGTGAGGACCTTTATACCCTCGCAATTAGTTATTTGTGAATTTCAAATTAACGACATACTTTTTAAAGACAAATAATGACGTCGCTAAAATTTATTTATAAGGGCTTTTAACTCCTCATAATTAGTTAGGAATAATAGTGACGACACTAAGTTGTCACTTAAACGTTTTGCAAGGGGTTAAGTGACGTCACTATTCTATAAATTGCAAGAGACTTTATCGTCACTATAAAGTTAATTATGACCAAATTTTTATGTCATCAGTGATAATATTTTATATAATTTTTGAAATATTTTATTATTTATTTATGTTTAATTTATTTTATATCATTTTTGTTTAACTATCATGTTACAATAGTACAATAATTACTAAAAATTGATACTGTAAGGACGCAGTTTGGCGCCTAGGCCCAAAAGGAAAAGGATCTAGGCCCAAAGAGTCCAATACAATAAATTTGTAGAGAATGGGCTAGAAAACTAGGCTTTAATGAATTAGATAGTAATTACAGTAAACCTAGATGATAAGAAAATAAGAATAAACTGGTTTTTCCCAAAGAAAATCGTCCTCAGCATAGTCCGAGGAGACTAGTTCTTTTATATATATATATATATATATATATATATATATATATATATATATATATATATATATATATCTTTTGATTTTGATTACAAATCCAGTTCTTATTACTACAGTGTTTTTCTCTTAAATCTCTGATCCCCCCTGCAAGGGTCTTCTTTCTCTATTATATGTCCCTCTCCTCTTCATCTCTACCATCCACATGTAGGTTAAGCTACTGGCCTTGATACTTGTCCCATCAGCACATTCTTGAAATCTTTAGGAGTAACTATAAGGCTGCTGGCCTCTGTTCAAGTATCACCTCTACATTAATGCGGCTAGAGGGTTAGCTGCAGAGTATTCAATGCAATGGTAGCAGCTTTCTCTCAATATTTCTTAGCTTTCCTTTGTCCTATGCTTCCCTGATGTTTATCCTTATCAGTAGAACCTTTTGAAGTGTTGCCCTCGGGGGCAGACCAATCCTTCTGACCTCTGCTTTGCTTAGGCAAGGAGGCATTCTTCCTCGAACTATCTTCCTAAACCTTTGCAATCATAATTTTTCTGTGGTGTTCTAACTCTTACATCTTCCCTATCGTCTATTTATCCTCAGACCACTAAGCGTCCTCAGACAAGGCCCACGGCCTAATATATAATCTTGGGCCTTTCATCCCTACAGATACAATAGTACAATAATTACTAAAAATTGATCCATCGAAAGATAAAAAATCATATAAGTTCAAACTTTAAAATATAGAATATACAAAGAAATCCTGAAATAAAACCTTGTTTTAAACTTAAACATCTAGAATTATGACAAGATCTATATTAGTCTTCCTCTGAGTCACAGTCCAAGCTATTTTCGACCTTCATGTTACTATTTGAGTTGTCCTCTTCATCTTTGCTAGTACCATCCTTAAATAAAAATAAAATAAAAAATAAAAAGCATTAAACATGAGTTAAAATGAAACAATTAAAGTGAATTTGTATTTGTATCAATACTTCAATAAATAAGTACACATATTACTATATCAAATATAATCATATAAAAATATATCATAAACAAAAGTAATAACTTTTTTTTTAATTTAACAATAATAATAACTTAATTTGATTACTTAAACCACTATCAAATTTAAATATAAATTAAAATAATAGGATTTATGTGCAACAACCAACAAGGCCCTCCACACAATCCAAAGCTTGAAGCCAGAATGAATATATCTTGGCCCTTGAAGTTAACAAAAGTAAAACTTCAAGTCCAAACCTAGCCCCTGGTTACAACTAGTTCACCCAATGCAACCCTTGGCCAATACTATTAATTATTGTTAGCAGTAAAGTTGTCCTAAAACTAAAAGATAAGATAGGTCAAACCATCAAACAAGGATGCTTCTATGATGGTCTTGCAAGAGGAAAAAAACACCAAGGCACTTCATGAACATCAGGGAGAGACCCTTAACAGTGCATGAAGACAAGGGTTCAAAGTTGTGGCTTTACTAGTAGAAACAAAACAGGAAACAATCAATCTAACAATATATGGTCCAGGCAAAACATGAGCTTCAATGAAACCGTACATGGAAGAAATCACAAAGTTTTGTTTGGTTCTTATAAATGTTAATGTTTTGTACCCAGAAAACAGAAACAATTATTAGTACTGCATACATGATTTTTCCTAAATGGTAACCCACTTACTTACAATAAGACTTAAACCCCAAATAAAAAAGACAATATGGTTTGCATGTTCCTAGAAATGTGATTATTGTTTTGCCCCAAAAAAAACAAGAGTACTTAAAGCAATAAAGCCAATAAACATGTATGGACTAGTTTAACAATAATAATAACTTAATTTGATTACTTAAACCACTATCAAAATTAAATATAAATTAAAATAATATAAAAATTGGTAAAATTATTAAACTTATGTCCCACACACATAATTCATACACTAGAATATTAGATTTTATAAAAATAATAACAAATAATGGTTAGAGAGAGTGCAGGAGAGATAAAGAGAATTTTTTACATGTATTTCATTTATACTTACCCTCTAATCTCTATCCATCCATTTATCTCCCATCTTTTTCCAAAAGGGTGTAGGAATGAAGGAAGGATCATTCTTATAACGATCTTCTTTCTTTGTGTACTTCTTAAAAAGTAGGATTTTTTATGTGAAACATCCAATCAGAATAGTGGTGTTTCGCCAATTCCGTAAATGTCTTCTTCACTTCCTCATCTAGTTGCTTATGCTTAAAATGTTGAGCTCTATAGCAAGCATATAGAGTTTCAGGCTCATATCTTGGGTATTCAGTAAAAGTCTTCCAAGCTCCATTCAGTTTTTGGTGAAAAAGTATAGTAATCTCTCGAGTAGCTTCTGGTGTGATGATTCTGTCTTTACTTTTACCTTCTCGTGCCATGTCTACCTTTTTTTTATAAGCCCTTGCCACGTCTACCTACTATTAGTTAGTATTAATATGATGAAAGTATAATATAAATATGTATATTTCCATTATGATTGTGTTAAAAACATGATCCACTAGTAAAAGATGATACTATACCTTGTCCCCAATCCAACGATACTTATTGCTGCAATCAACACACAAATAATTGATTTTCATATCTTTATTTATTAAATGTTTAAATGCATACTCAAGAAAATTTTCAATTCCATAATATACTCTGTGCACGATCTAGTAGAATGATGCATCCAAAATTTATCATACTGACATTTTATCTACTCCCTATAAAACATCATATTATATAACTAACAACAATAATGGTTGCTAACACATAATTATGCACTCTTAAAAATAGCTAGCACAATTAACATTGGATCCTATAGAATAGAAATATCAAGGATTCGCATATTTGGCCATAAAATAGAAATATCAACACAACCTAAAGCAAATCTCAAGCCAAACAATTGAGATTGGACAAATATATTGTCAAAATCATCATCCTGATTAACTTTTTCAAGATATCTATAGATTTTAAGCTCACTACAAGCCTTACAATTTAAAACTCACATCAGAGAACACTACAAAATTTCCGCATTTAACAATCTTTATAGTGTTCCTAAAATTACCACAACATATATATTTTCAATAAGATACAAAAGTTTGTATTTGCCAGCATATGAGATTAAAAAAAAAAACTAATTATAAAAACATAAATAAATAACTTCAATCAATATCAGTATATATATGACTAATTATTTTATGGGTTTATTTTAAAATACAAAAAAATTAGGAAAGTACCCATTTTTCATTTGGTTCAAAATTAAATTTATACATTGGAAAAATTATACATGACCTCCAAAATCCAAATTACTGGAATTGGAAATGATAGTTGATGAAGACAACAAAAAAGAACAAATACATTTCGTATACATTTACAAAAATCAAGCATGTTGTATAACAGAAAACGACTGGAACTCACATTGCAGTGTGTACCAAGGCGGGACCTAAGATAGGAAAGTAACTTCTTCAATTCCTTAACCATCCTATGGTTTGCACCTAATCCTTCTGTGGCAAAACCAAAGTAAGGGAGAGAAGTTTTTTTCTTTTCTTAAAATATTGTAAAAAGTGAACCAAAAAAAGTAGAATATGAATGTGTGTGTGTGAGAGAGATACCTCATTAACAAGCAGTAAGTGCGAGTGATTTCAGGGTTGAACAAAGAGTGGTAACTAAACGTATATTTGATAATCTAAAAAATAGGGGTTTTATGATTTTAGGATAAACATTAAATATTAAAATTACGCGGTAAAGCTTATCAAAAGAAAATTATGCGAAAAAGATGTTTAAAAAATTAGGTGATAAAAGTTTTAGCCAAAAGATAAATACTACAGTATTAAATAGTAAAAAAAAATTGCAAAGCTTTTTAGACAATCAATGAGACATATTTACATTAAAAAAAAAAATTAACAAGGGTCCAACTTAGGTCCAAGACCCGTTGGGATTGTGACATGTGTTTAGTTTTTGGCACGTGTCATCATCTAACTAGGTCCTAGCACTGGAAGCACTGGACCCAAACATCCCCAAAAAATAATAGTAACATAGTCACATGGTTTTTACTTTGTCATTACTTTGCAACCATTAAAACAATGTTATCGATTCAGTCTTGTTCCGGTCGGAAAATACCATATCGGTAAACAAACTGGAATGGTAACCCCTCCTATTACACCTTGGAAAAAAAATTCGGGTCATTCCAATTCACTTTGGACGTTTCGGGTCATTTCAGTAAATATCGGCTGAGATTCAAGATTCGACTGGCGTGGAGTTTGGACGATAAAACTAAAATTTCAACAACAAAAAATAGAAGAAAAAGAAATGAAATAAACAAACGTACCTTACAAAAAAAAAAAAAAAAAAAACCACGGTGAGAAACTTAAGTGAGAAGTAGAGAAATCAGATGAGATGAGGCACTGGTAGTTTACTGTCATTGGGTTGAAGAAGATGCACACAAAGGGAAAAACAAAGAGGAAGACAACATAAAATGACAAAGATGAGTGGAAATTTTAAATTGAAAATAGTGGAAATCGAGGAGAGTGTCTAGACGTGCGTGGATGAGAAAATATAAGAGAAAAAAATAAAATTGAAAAGAGAGTGAAACAGCTAGTGTGGAAAAAAGGAGTAATAAAAAAGAATAAAATATTGAAAATATTAACTGATTGGGTAGGGTGCAAGCCGAGTTTCTAAGTTTCATACTTTCTTTTTTCTTTTCTCTTTTTTTGCATTAAAAAATTGATTAGTATACTTTAATAAAATAATAGTAGTTTAAGTGAATAATCATGTTAGTTCTAAGATAATGAGTTTTATAAATGTATTAAAAATATAATTTTTTATAATTGTTTTTGTAAGTAATAGGATATGAAATTATATATATATATATATATATATATATATATATATATATATATATATATATATATATATATATTTACGATAATTCTGAAATGCTACACTGAACTAAGCTGGTACCAAAACTTACGTGATACTAGAACTGCTCCCACTCCATTTTGTTGCTATTGGCGGCTCCATCGAAATAAAACTTTCAACGCCATGGTTCTACATTGCTTGGTTTTGGTTGTATTTCCAAAACATCCTTGTCTAGGAAGAGGGATTCTAAGAAATCTGGATTGTTCAATGGCTTATCTGCTAGGTAATCGGCTATGGCTTGGCCTTTGATGGCCTTTTGCACTACAAACAGAATATCGAATGCAAATAGTTCTGCCAACAAGAGATCTTCCCTGTGAGGGCGAGCTTTTCAAAGATGTACATGATGGGGTCCATGCGGGAAATCAACCGCATGGTGAAGCAGAGCATGTACTACTGCAACTTACGCAAGGCCCATGCTAGGGCACAACATGTCTTTTCAACGGCAATTTCATTGATCTCACAACTGGTGAACTTCTCACTCAAGTAGTAAATCGCTCTATCTTTTTGGTCTGGTTCATTTAGCTAGCTTAACATGCAACCCATGGATGTCTCTTGCATTGCTAGGTAGAGAATCAACGAATGTCCCCACATTGGGGGAACCAAAATAGGAGGGTTTAACAGATACTGCTTAATCCTGTCAAATGCTACTTGACACTCATCTATCCATTCTACCTTTGTATCCTTCTTCAAGAGCTTGAACAAGAGATTGCATGTGGCGGTCAACTGCACTATGAAGCGAGCTATATAATTGATCCTTCTTAAGAAGCTTCGAACTTATTTCTTGGTTTTCAGCACGGGCATGTCCCTGATGTCCTGGAATTTCGTTGGGTCCACTTCAATTCCTCTTTGGTTGACTATGAAGTTGAGCAATTTCCCTAAACTAGCTCCTAAGACGCACTTACTAGGGTTAAGCCTCAACTTGTACTTGACAAGGCACTTGAATAGTTTTCTCAAATCTATCAAATGATCTCTAGGAGTGCGTGACTTGGCAATCATATCCTCAACATAGACTTCGATCTCCTTATGCTTCATATCATGGAACAAGGTTACCATGGCTCGCTACTAGGTCGCACGGGCATCCTTCAGACCGAATGACATGACATCATACACATAAGTTTACCCTTTATAACATAAGAAAATTAATTATTACCAGGCCTAAATTTATCTTGAATTTTTTGTAGAAAAATAATTTCAACTAGTCTATTATATTTATTGAAAAAAACATATTACTTGAAACAAAGTAATCAATTAGTTCTATTTCGGTTTAATTTCACAAAATATTTCATTCTAGTCACTAAACCAATACACTTAACCCCCATTGTTCCACTTTAACTCAAATTCCAATCCATTTTGGGTGTTTTAGCAATTTTTAATCAATTAAGTAGGCATGCATTCGAAATATTGTTTTTGTATAAGTTATAGCTTCACATCTAATAATTTTACTTATTAATTTTTAAAAAACAAGATAAAATAAAAACTACAATGAATAAATGAACGGGTAAATGTGTTATGAGAAGCATTAATTTACAATTTGATATTCTTATGATTAATTCGAAAGGCTAATCTTGGTCCTTAAAATGATTTATTATTAGTAGGTTTATATTTTTAACCATCACAAATAATATACTTATTGAGGAAATTCTATTGTCCCTCGCAAAAAGTATGGAAGGAAAAATTTCCCTCCAAAAGTTTTGATATTTTAATGATTATATACGAATGCCAATCTTAGTCCTCGCAAATAATCGATTATTAGTGAGGGCATTTTATTAAACCTCACAAATAATAATATTTTCATGAGGGATTTTCATTGCCCCTCACAAATAATTTGATGAAAATTTTTATTTCCAAAAAGAATTTATATTTTAATGATTATTTGCAAATGTCAATTTAGTCCTCGCAAAGAATTTAGTGTTAGTGAGGGCATAATTTTAACCCTAAAAAAATAAACTTTCAACGATGGATTTTTATTGTCTCTCAGAAATAATTTGGTGGGAAAATTTCCCTCCAAAAATTTTGACATTTTAATAATTATTTGTGAAGGTCGATCTTGGCCCTCGCAAAGAATTTAGTATTAGCGACGGCATATTTTTAACCGTCACAAATAACACACTTCTTGCGAGAGATTTTTAATTGTCCCTCGCAAATAATATGGAGGGAAAATTTCACTCCAAAACATTAGCATCTGTGACGGTTATAGTACATAATTGGAACAGCTTTTCTTGTTGGTCACAAATATTTCACATTTTACCAAGTATTTGCGAGGACTTTATTTTGCCATCAGAAATAGGATTTTTTGCAAAGGTTTTTTGGGTCCGTCAAAAATTCATCGTCGCTAAAAGGCATTTTTCTTGTAGTATAAGATATTGCCAAACCAAAGTTTTACTTAAAATTCAATACATCCTATCACACCTAATAACATCTCAATAAACTCCAAATTTGGTTGAATTTATATATGGGCATTAGAATTGATTGTGTGTGATTGTACATATTCTTAAATATGTGATAAGAAGATGTAACAAATTGGGATTGGAGGGGTAAAACATGAGTTTTAGACCACATTCTTACCGAATTTAATCTCTTGAAGAAACAAAGAACTTCTTGGAGGGGGGAAAACATCTAGGTTTAGATCACGTGTCACTGCTTGCCTCTTGAAAGCCCATTGAGTGCTCTATTCATACATGCAAACACAAACCTAAGACAAAGAAACACAAGGCTTGAAAATTGGTTAGATTTGAAATGTAGGTTTGATTTAAGAACATTAATCCATTAGATTGGATTATGGACTTGAATATACTAAGTTACTAAATGATACTCCTTAGGTGGGTCCATGAATTCCATGTAAATAAAATAGGCTAAACTCATTGGCCACAAACAAGCAAACATAAAACAAAATGCAAAGATGGACCCTTCATTAAAGGACTTTAAAAAATGGTAGGGCCTTTCATTAAAAGGCTTTTTAAAAAGTGGGACCTTTCATTAAATGACTTTTTGAAAGTGGGGTTTTCTAAATTAGGGGATTTTGTGAAAAAAGTTTTAACATAGGGTGTTTTGTTAAAAATGCTTTAAAATTGGTTTTTTTTTTTTTTTTTTTTTGGTGGTAAAAAATGAGTATTCTCATGTATGTCATCTTTTAATTAACATGTATATTTAAACATCTATAAACATCATCATTATATCAATTTATGCATACTAATTAAAGAGGAGATTATAATTGTAATTTGCACATTTGAGCAATTCCAAAACATACACATCATGTAAAATTATTCATTCAAACATAAAATTTTCTATATTTGTGTGTACATCAATTTAAACAATAAAATAATCACCATTATTTCAATCAAACATACATCATAATGAAAGGACAATCACAGAACCTATGTAATCTCATCAATCTAATTATATGGATTTACATACAAAGAGAGGAATGAGTGTAAATTCACATTAGCCAAACAAACATATATAGCTATCATGGTTTCTAAACAAACATGTGAAATAGACATGGAATTTCATCAACCAAGGAATGTAATTAAAGAATCAAGCATAGGAGAATGAAATGATTAATTATACACCCTGAAATGATTAATTATACACCCATGTAATTAAAGACGGAGCATTATATCTATGATATAAATCAATTCAATTTATTATTCAATATATAGATTCTAGTGGCTAGAATAGCTAATTAAAGAATTTAAACATCCAAACCTATTTTTGTTTGGGCTTTTGGATTTCCATGGTAACTATGGAATCACTATGAGAATTCCTGCCCACAATTATAACCAGGAAAATAATCCATGAGCAATTTTAATCAACAATCATGGAATCACAACTTCAATTAATAGATAAGCATGAAATTGCAAGAAATGAAGAGGAATCAGAGCAAGAGATAGAACAAAATCACTAGAGATTGAAGGATTATATCTATATGTATGAGGGGATTGAAGATGATTTTATTTGAAGTTTATTTTTGGGCAATTTAAGAGTGATAAGAGAGATTTTTTTCCTTGGAAAAAAATAAAGGTTTTGGAGTGTTTGGAGACGATAGGAGCTACTAGAAAGAGGTGGAATTTGGATCATTGAGAAAATGGAGGGTATAAAATTTTATTAGAGGACCCATAAATCTAATCCCAAGGCTAGGCGCATACTAGGGCTGCGTCTAGACCCTTGGGGGCATACAATGGGTAAGCTCGACTATTCGACTTCTATTTATTTACAGTTTTGTCATTCATCAATCCTGATTGTTGAGTACTTGGTTGGAGGACTTCCAAACCTTCAAATTTTTTATGGGTCATGCTAACGAATGCCCTTAGGGCATTGGTTAACAATTCATTTTAGGAAAGTTTTAACACTACTTTTATGGAAAATGAAAAAAGCTGTCTAAACATTAATTGCTTTATTTTACTTTCTCATAAAAACTTTCTTTAAATGGATTATTAACCAATACCCTAAGGGCATTCATTAGCATTTCTCATTTTTTATTTCCAGAGCCATTAATGATATCGGATTATTCTTTCTAAAACTTTTGACTTTATGTCATTTGGATCCTGGGTGAAAAAGTTACAGGTGTCGAAAGTTGGTTGGTCCAAACTTTGTACACTTGAATATGATTTTTTTGAATTGATTTCTGTAAATTCGAAGATACTTTGGAAATGCTGTTTGTTCTAGGTTGTAGGGAAATTTGTCTAATTCAGGAAGTACACGATGTTTTGCTCCAATTTTCATGGTGTGTTTCTCGTTTGCATGCAAAGTAGGTACTCAAGACGATTATCTGCAGAAAATGGGAGTTTGCCATATTTTTCCACCGAAAGAAGTTTAGTGCACATCTGAAAATGCATGTATCGTTCACGTATTGATGTATAAAGGTGCCCTATATGCTAGTGAAATTAAGAGTTTGTCACATCAATTGGACCAATAGAGGCAAAGGATAAGGTGGCATCCCAAGTATAAGGATACTTGTAATCAAATAACACCAAATGCGCCTTTTACTCATTTTTAATTAAGGTTGAAGGTCTTGTAATTTGAAGTCAAATGCTGTCTAATTTAGTCAAAAGAGTAGAACGGAGCCAACACACGTAGTGGGTGATAAACATCTTCGATCGATCTCAAACAAGAAGGTTATATTTACTATCTCTAGGTAAAGAATCTTTAGGTAATCGAAAATAATGTTTTATGTTTTCTGATGTAGATGAGTCGAACCTAGAGTATCCGCTTACATGATTACTTGGATGTGTGAGGTTTTGTTCATCAATGAAAACATCCCCAAAATCTCTAAAATGAGAAGAATATTGCCATTGACCAAAATATCCCAAAAATCTTTAAAATGAGCAAAATACCCAAGAAACCTCTAAAATGACCAAAATATCCATGATAGGCTCTAAAATCACTAAATATGCTCAAAAACCACTAAAATGACCAAAATACCTCCAAAATATCTAAAATGGGCAAAATACCCCCAAAACCTTAAAATGACTAAAATACCCCCCAAAACTTTAAAATTACCAAAATACCCCTGAAACCTAAAAGATGACCAAAATACTTCCAAAACCTAGAAAATGACTAAAATACCCCCAAAACCTATAAAATTACCAAATTACCTTGTAACCGATAAAATGACTAAAATACCCCCGAAACCTATAAAATGACCAAAATACCCCCTAAACTAAAAAGAGACTAAAATACCCTGAAACCTAAAAAATGACTAATATACCCCTGAAACCTGAAAATGACCAAAATACCCCCCTCCAAAACCTATAAAATGACCAAAATACCTTAAAACCTAAAAAATGACCAAAATACCCTGAAACCTAGAAAATGATCGAAATACCCCCAAAACCAAAAAAAAAAAAAGGACAAAAATACCCCAAAAACCTAAAAAATGACCGATAAATACTCCTAAAACCTAAAAAATGACCAAAATACACCTAAAACATCTAAAATTACCAAAATAGAGGTTTGGGGTATTTTGGATGTTTTGAGGATATTTTCAACAAATTAAAAGTTCTAAGAGTATTTCAGTCATTTTATAAGTTTTAAGGGGATTTCAATGATTTTTTAGGTTTTGGGGTTATTTTGGTCATTTTTTAGATTATAAGAGTATTTCTATCGTTTATTAGGTTACGAGGGCATTTCTATCATCTTTTAGGTTTTAGGGATATTTTGGTAATTTTTATATTTTTGGGTTATTTCTGTAAATTTCTAGGTTTCAGAAGTATTTTGGCAATTTTTAGGTTTTGGGTGTATTTTGGTAATTATTTAGATTTTAGGGTATTTTGGTCATTTTTTAGGTTTTGGGGGTATTTCGGTGTTTATTTTTTAGGTTTTGGGGATATTTTGGTCATTTTTTAGGTTTTGGGAGTATTTTGGACATTTTTTAGGTTTCAGGGGTATTTATCGAAAGGGACAAAGGGCACAGCGTCGACGGCGACTATCTATGGAGCTCGCTGACTCACCAATCGGCCTGATCTAGCATCAGCGACTGTCTATGGGTTTTAACTTTCACTGGTGACTGTCAAAATCTGTGATTTTCTGTTTTTTTTTTTTTTTTTTCACCGTTGGTGTGTCCACCGTGAAAAAAAAAATTAAAAAAAAGGGACACGCTCGGACACTGGAGTCTAGCGAGCCGTGTCGGTATCCGTGTCCAACACGTATCAAACACCGGTACATCGCCAAAAATGGCGCGTCGGTGCAACCTAGGTTTTACAATTATTCATAGGGCAATATTGATGAATGACGGTCCCCTTTGTGCAATGTGGGTTGGTAGGTCAATGTTTATCACCTTTGGATACTAAAAAACAAATAGAATTCATGGAGGAAGTATCAAAACAAAAGAGCAGCTGATCAAAGGTATAAAAATGGATGTCTAGGGAAGAATGGAAGGAAAAGTAAAATTCAAACTCCTAGCTAATAGTAGCACTCTTGGCTCCAGTTGGGGGTTTTACTATGTGTAATTGATTGTTAACATTTGTAATGAGTTATACTGTTGGGTGTAACAAAGTGTGTTAAGGCTTATAGTTATAGGGAGTTTTAGTTTTGATTGTAAAATGTAGGATGGGGGTTGTGCTAGAGCTTATGCTCTACTTTCTGTGTTGTTTGTTCTAGGCAAGATTTTTGAGTTGCCTTATGAGACCTTTGTTCCTTGTTTCCTATGTTTTGCAGTAATAAAATATTTCTAAATTCTAATTGTTAAAAAAAAGAATGACGGTTCCTCTCTATGCTATTTTAGTTCTTTTTGGTGCCGTTCAATTTAATGTTTCGGCATCAAAAGGGTTTGTGCAGAATTTCATTTTTTTTTAAACCTTGTACTTTTGAGATATCAAAATTCATCTTCAATAAGAAGATATTTAATAAGTTTGTATCCTAAGGCTACAATCAATTTTGTAGCTAAACTTTATTCACTATGCCAAATAATTTTAAAATACAAAGCACTATTATAAATTTATAATGTTCTCTTTTATATTTCTGCATTTTAAAAACTGATCATCATTATAATTACCCAACGTGTATCACAGCTTCAAAACACTCTAGATTATCAAATGCTAACAGCAATTGAATAATAACTTTTTTTTGGCAAAAGCTATACATCTTCTTCTTTTTTTTTAACTACTAGAGCTTCACCTTCCACCGAAATACCAAACAATTAGCCCGTTAGTTCATCCTTTTTTTTTCTAGTTGAAGTGTGGCCCAACTTAGGTGTGACGTGGCTGTACAAAATTTGGTGCACTAGATTAGTGTTGTCTCTCATTATGCTAAGGCAAACTGACCACTGTCAACAATTTGTTAGGGAGAAAACCCCAGAATTATTTTTCCATCAGAGGCCATTGGAACTACTTTAGATTCCCATATACATAATCATATTTAGATTTTTTTTTCTTTCTTTCTTTCTTTCTTTCTTTTTTGGAGAAATCAATCATATTTAGATTTGATCACTTCAATAAACTAACACAGGCTAGAAAAGTCTTCAATAAATTACCAGGATTGTTTCTTTTCATTTGTTTTCTTTTTAGAAAAACAAATTACCTGAATTCCATTAGCCCAGGAAAACATCATTAGCTCACCCACTAAAATCAATATATGGAAAACATCCAGGTTTTTTTTTTTTTTTTTATTGGGAAAAAAAACCAACTATAGAAAGTCAATGCGAACTCTATTAAATTCAAGTAAAAAAGAAAGAAAAAAAAAACGAGAATAAATTTTATGAGAAATGATATGTTCACTACATTTTTACAACAAATCCTAAATGGCAGGTTGTTACTGGTAGTTATTGTTAGGGTAAAAAAGTAATCTTCGTATTAGGTTCAAATTTGAACCAATAACAACTAACCACCTGTGATTTGTTGTAAAAATGTTGTAAAAATGTTTTGGACGTAGCATCTCTCAAATTTTATTGATACTTTGTTAGCATGTATAATCGCTTCCATATTTCACATTGTTTGATCTATTAAATCTTTAGTGAGATATGAAAAAAATATATATATTGTTGGGAATACACGTGTATAGTAAAATCTCACATTAAGTGTCTGTTTGGCTAACTTATTTTTTACCAACTTATTTTACTATTCAGCTTATTTTTGCTAATATTCATGGGTCCTATTGTACTCTTTCAACTAACATTTACCTTTACCTACAATACTTTCAGTAAAAAGTTTTCAGTTTCAGCAAAATAAACAAATTTCAAGCAAACCCTAAATAAGAATGTCAAAAGAAAGTGGTTAATATAGCATAATTGAACCCAAACTCATAGTCTCAAGTTTTTTGGGTTAAGTTTTATCTATATGTGTTATATTAACTACTTAGTTGAACGCTCTGGAAGATGTTATCTTTAATAAATAAATAAATAAAAACTTTAGTGATATTAGGGGTCGACATGGCAAACATTCGTGTTCGGGTTGGGTCAATCAGGTTTAGAGTCAAAATAGGCTAGGTCAAAAAACATGCCATTTTAAATTGGCTAAAAATGGGTCAGCTCAATTAGGTTGTGGTTGGGACCGTTGGGTCAAGTCAACCCATATTTTTCACTTCAAAAATGCCCAATTTTTAAAAAGAATGAATCAAATCAATCATTGCACCTAATAGTCTAATATCCTTTGTTTTTTCCCGTTGAATAAACACCTACTATTATAAAACTATTTGTTACTAACTATTATACATATGCGAAGGCAAAAAAACAATCATACCAAAAAACATGAAGTTTTCTATATTCTTGCAATTCTGACAATTTTGAGTATGACTAAAATTTTTTATAGTCATGATAGCAAAATCTTCCATGTAATGTTGTTAATAACTCACAGACAGAATACTTATAATCACAAATTTACAATTTGACACAAAGATAGACCTTAAGGAGTACCAAAAAGTATATATTTTAAATTTATACACTTCAGATTCAAGTTCACTAATAATATTATTCCCCTAAAATAACCAAAAAAAAAAAGAAAAAGTCATGGACCATATCAAGTTACCAATCTTCTTAAGTCCACATATTCGTATTGCTTTTACTTTTGTTGTGTTTTGTGCTAGTTAGACACTTAGACTTAGTGCTAGTTAATAACTTAGTCTTAGATTTATACTTAGTATTTAACTTACTTAGTGTTAGTCTGTTAGACAGTCCTTAGTAGTGTAGACTATATATAGTAGACGTGTAGAAGTTGTAGTCTTGTAGATGCTTTAGTTTTGCCTTTTGCATTTTTTTCCTTTCATTTAACTCTTTTTAAAAAAAAATAAATGGGGCACAAACCATTGCATTGTGCCTTTATGTTAATGTTATGCACCTAGCACCATGTCATGTAGTTTAAATACTTTTTAGGTAAAAATGTTTAATAACAGGTTAGGTCACGAGTTAGTCGGAACAGGTTGGGTTGGCCCAAAATAAATGGGCGAGCCACGGGTTGGCTTATTTTTTCTTTGGGCCAAAAATTCGAGTTTGGGCAGGGTAAAAATGGGTGGGATCAAGTCAAGTCAGGGAAGTTCGGCCTGTTTTACCATGTCTAAGTAGGAGTACTATTAATTTTAATATGCTTTTTTAAAATTAAAAAAAAAAAAAAAAACAATCTTACAAATTGTTTAGGTCTTTTTTCAGAAGGCCAATAAGTTGTACCTATCAACCCAAGTACAAAATAAGAGAGAGTCAATTCCACAACTTACTCTAATATCACATAAAGACTAGTGGTACATAGCAAAGATAGGTCATGCAAAAGATTAAGCTCATAATAAAGATAAATGAAATATCCACTGAGTATTGAACAAATAGTACAAATAATAGTCTTCAATGCTACATAACAAGTGGGGAGATCAATGGAGGTGATGCAAAAGAGAGTGATGACTCTACTTGTACTGTCAGACACACAAAACACCATTTCCATGAGCTATTGTATTTACTCCAAGTCCGAGTAGTAATGTGTTTGAGAATTAGGCAGAATTGATGGTGGGAAGTTAATCTCTTCTTACCTTACTCTTTGGGGTTAAGAAGACTCTTATTTATCCATCTCTCTAACAAAAATAAAAACTAAGGCTTTTGATTGTTAAATTTTAGAAAATGCATGGCAACCTTGAATTTTGTTCTTGTTTGGATATTTTACATCCACTTTCTTGGAACTATTCTATTTTACTATCTTAAAAGCTAATTTATCAATTATACCATACTATTTTATAACACAACCAACATCCCAATTTTTATTTATCTCATCTATTCATTAAAATATTAATTTCACCAACTCTTTCTCTCTGTTCCTCTTCATAAAACATAATTATAAATACCCACCCACCACTATAAAATACAATATAAACATTTTACAAGTTGTTATAGTGCCATCATAAAAATAGGATGGTATTGTAGCACAATTACAATTTTTTTGCAATTGCAAGACTTTGCAAGACCGAGTAATTGGGGGGTTTTGGCGCTCTAATGCTAAATATCACCAATATATAACATTTACAAGACCCAATGTGAATGCTCTAGAATGTCTTAGATGCAACTAACCTATTTGTTTTAAGCTAAATCAATCGACCATTTGAATTGTGTAGCAGATACGAAAACTTTAATTAATGTTTATTTTTGTGTTTGTGGCTAGAACATGGGCCTTCTTATGGACCTTCAGCTTTTACAAGTGTTCCAAACTCACTTTGTGAAGCCTAAGTTTAAGTCCATTGTTTACTCTCCAAACCATACTCCTTCAATTTCCCATTAAAAATATATGGGCTTGAGCCATATATAAAATAAATAAATAAATGATATGAATAGAGATAATAGGCACATAAATTGGAATTTACTTTGTGTGGACTTGTACGATATTCCAAAAAATGGCCATCAACACAACGTCTAATAAAAAAGCAAGATAACAATTAAAAATTTTATTTATCAACTTATGTGGAACCATCTATATATATATATATATAATAATAGGTGAAACTAAGAGAAACTCAAATTAGATTCCAAATTAGAGTTCTAATTTTGCGCCATGTGTCCTAAATTCTTTATTCTTAAAGAGTTTTATTTCTTAATTTTAGAATCAAATGTGGGACCACATCATAAATATTCATTCAAGTGAGTTATTAAGTACAAAAATCAAAGAGTCTACATGTTCATTTGACATATTTTTTCTTAATATAATGAACATGTTAATTATGTTAAAAGAATTTTAATTATTACTGCTTAAAATACTTTTATTTATTAGTTAGGACAACTACATGTTCACATTGTACTATCAATGCAAGATTTATGTTGCAGACAATTATATTGTACACATTTGTTTAGAATCAATGTAAGATCTACATTATAAATAATGATACTGAACACATTTGCAAAAAATATACAATATTGTACACATTTAGAAACAATGTAAATATTACATTAATAGTACAAGGTAAACTAGTATTTTCTATTAGTTTATTTCAAATTTGTTAAGATCTAAATGGTGTTTTTTTTTTAAGATTTAAGATTAAAAAAAAATTACTTTTGTTGTTGGGCTTACTATTTCTCCCAGATTTAAGATAAAATTGGTTTATTGTTAGGCATTTTTTGTCTTTAAAAAGATCAAATATTGTTAAGAGAATCATAATTAAACTTATTCCAAGTGGGTTTTAAAAATTTAGGGTCAAAGTGTTCAAATTTTTATTTTAAGAGGGTAAAATAACCAAAAAAAAATTATATATATATATAAAATAAAATAAAAAATTGCCTCAGGGGGTTCATTTTAACCCCTGAACTATGCATGGCGCCGCCCATGAGGTGAAGCTGAGAGGAAATCCAATTAAATTCTAAATTAGAGTCTAATTTTGCACCACGTGTTTGTGTGTCATGTGAATTATTAGGTGCAAAAAATCAAAAAGTCTAAATTCAATTAGATTTTAAACTGAATATTAATTAGAGTTCAATCTTGTGTCATGTGTCCCATCTAATTTTTTAATTTTTGTGGCAAGTGAATTATTGGGTGCAAAAACCAAAAAGTCTAGATTTAATTAGATTCTGAATTTATATATATATTTACTCTCATTTTTCCAAAAAACATTCTATCATTGAATTGTTTACTATGACCAGCTGGCTTAACATCTTCTTCCTAACTTGGCAGGAGGAAGTAAATATTAATACTACCACTAGTAAGTGGAATATAATGCCTTCTTTGGCAGAGAAGAAGAACAAGGGGAAAGCACCGGCAGAGGGCTATCCTCAAGACAAAGGCTCCCAGCGGGACAACCTTTTGTAATGCATGAAGGTGCATCTTCTGGAGTAAAATCCTGTAATGCAACATCCCTTCAGGAATTTGTCCCGGCAGAGATGACATATTCCAGTGGTGATATCATAATTGCTTTACAGGAAGTTTTAGCTAGAGATCTACAATTCCATAATGGAGTCTTTAGTGAATTACCAAACCCCATTAAATTCATTCTTGATAATCTCCAACCTACCTTCTCACTAACCCGTCCCAAATTTTTCAAGAAAGCAATGAGAGCACTTGAAATCCACCTTGTTAACCTTACTGCTCAAAATGAAGCCTATACAACCCATCTTGCTGAGTTAACCGTTCAAAATGAAACTTATGCCAATTATATTGATGACCTTGTTTCAAATGAGGCTCATAGGAGCCATCCTGATAATCCTACTGATTTTGATGATATTAATGTTCTTCTTAGTCAACTCTTTGGCAGAGAGGAAATCCATTCAAATGATAAAAAGACTATAATGGGCACTGATTATGCTAAATTGGGTCTTAAGACTCAATTCTTACTAAGAAGTGTTATTGCCAATTTGCCTCCAGAAATACAATCTTGTATTTTTGAAAGCAAGGCTATGACCAGATCTTTTGATCTTTGGTCTAAATATTTCAAAGTCTTGGTCACAACCACCATCCCTGATCCAGATGATCCCGATGATATTCACCATATAAGGTTTGTTTGGGGAGATCACTTTGGAAGTAGTCTCAGAGTTTTTGAATTGAATCACCCATTCCCTGGCCTTTTGATTAATTATGAAGATGGTTCAGATGATGATCCCTTTTGGTTATCTCAAATGTTTGAATCTGACTTTATTAGACTCCTAAAATTAACGAGTCATGATCAAATTAGCCAATTCCCTGATATCATTCGAAATGTTGTTAAAAATGTTGAAAGTCCTTCTGTTTCCATTAGGTGCTGGAGTACTTTACCAAGATGGGAATTGAATAATTGGATGAATGTCCAGCCCTCAAAGCACCTTGTTCTTATTAATGGCTACACTTACTAGGGAAAATGGTATAAAGGTGGCACCTACCTTTCCTACAGATATCCCAATACTCTTGTTGACTGTTGGAGTAGCTACTTTAACAACTGAATTCTAGATGTCATCCAAGATTTATGGAAAGATTACTATTTCATTGGATGCACAGATGGGATTTATGTTTTTGGGCCAAGACCCTATGTTTCTGCTATCTGTAATCTTAACTGGATAAGCCATGATGATCCAATGAAGTTTCTTAGGAGAGATCTTGTATTCGAACCCTTACTATATTGTGGCTTTTGCAACCAATATGCCACCTACCATGAGCATGAATGTATATATGAATGGGATCCTTATCCTGCACGGGATCCTAATGATGGCTACCCATCTGATGCCCCCTCTACTGATTAAAGACTCTTTATTTGACTGGCCTGCCCAACGGCCAATAATTCCAATATTCACTTGGTTACTATTACTTTCCCTGTTAATAATGATTCTTTGACTAAAGCAATGACTTGCTTCTTTTGTTGACCTTTGGCTTCTTTGGCTCCAACATTGCCGAAGAAATATTCTTTACTATCCTACATGATATTGGTATCCCATCTTTTGACCACTTTTTCACAAACCTACTACAATATTTACCCATGTTAAAGCATTTTCCCATTGCTTTATCTGCCACCTCCACTATTGCTGTCTCCACTGATGATGCATTTGGCACAACATGCCAAACTACTTTCAGCTCCAAAGCCAATCTGATTCCTTCCGGATTTGGTGCTACTATTGCTCCTGATGCCCCTCACGGGTCTTGATATGAATAGTAAAAATGTCACTATTCACTTTGTACTATTCACTGCTTTATTTACTTATATAAGGGGGGTTGTCCCTTATTGTTAAACTCAGAATTCTTTTCTAGGATTTCCTTTAGAACTCTCTCTAGACTTCCCTTAGTTTAGAATATCTCACTGATTCTACAAAGCTTGTAACTAGAACCAGGACTAGTCTTCAAGCCTTGTACTGATTATTCCTGTTGATCACTGTAATCTTGATTCTGCTACTACTACTATTGTAAGTGTTTTGAAGTACATTTAATAAACACTTCTATTTTCAATACTTTTGATCTATTTTGATATACAACTGTTTGGCTAGTTCTACCGTCTTACTTTGAATTATCATTTACTTTGAATTATTCTATATCTGTTGTGCTTTTGCCTTCTACTACTGTATATGTGTATATATATATATATATATATATATAATTGTGATTATTTTTAAATGTATGTGTGCATATACACGGGATAATACACTAGTTTAGATTAATCATTATATCAATTTATAGGACTCACCTAGTAAAAATGATAATCCCTTTTAACATTCTACAATCTTTAAACTTCAACTTAGTTAGACCTTAATGGTTATGTCCTTGGACATGAAGGGAAGAAATTATATGATGCATATATGTAGGGTCATTGGGCCCGGGAATATGTGTGGGGTGGCCCAAAAGTATTCTTTGGGCTAAAAGCCCAATCTAAAGACACTGAATGGTCTGAGGATGTATGAATGTTAACTCCTAAAGCAATACTAAATAATAAGAAGATGATGTCTAAGCAAGTATGTCCAAGAAGAGAGTCCGAGGAAGATTATATCATCGGCTATACATAGCCGAGATAGGCAAAGGGCTGGTTAACATCCACAAACTATGTTCTAGAAAATCTTATGGGTAAGGGTAAACATGGTAAATATGGAAGATAAGAAGAAGGGCGGTGGAATATCTAAGATAAAGTTGTTACCACCGCCCCCACATTGAATGCTCTGCAACTGTTATTCTAGCCGCATTAATGGGAAAGTGAGACCTGAGCATCAAAGTTTAACCTAGCTCCTGTCTCCAAAGACTTCAGGGGAGGTGGATGGGATAAGTATCTAAATCAGCAATCTAACCCTAACGTGGAGCATGAAGAAGAGGAGAATGAGGGGATATAAAATGGAGAAGGGATCTTGAGGAGAGGAGATCAGAAAAAAGGGAGAAAAAACACTATAGACCTCATTATCCATAATTGTAATCTGTATTAGGAAGAAGTAATATAAATCATTCTTGGCTTGTGTCCGAGGAAAAGATTCTTTCATATAAACAGTTCCTTGTGTATATCTTTGTGATCAAAGCCCATCATTGTTGTTATCTAACATCATTATAACCTATATTTTAAGCCCACTCTCTACAAATTTTACTGTAAAAGGTCTTTCAGGCCCATTCCCTTCTGACTGTGGGTTCGAGCTCAAATTATGTCCTTACAATTGGCGCCGTCTGTGGGGATCTTGTGTTCTAGGAGGTTTAGCATTATGGTAGGCTCAAGTCCACATCATGTAGAGTCTGTGGGGTCCCAAAGTAAGGATCACTACTTGCATCTTAAGCATGAAGAAGACCGAGAGGGTAGTGTACATACAACGCACACTAGCAGAAGTAGGAGTCATTCACGAGGAGAAAGCAGAGTTCGTCACGAGGAAAATACTAAGGCCATGCAGAAGGAAATTGACCACCTAAAAAAGAAGTTACGTCGCGAAAGGCGAAGGCAAACCCTTTCTCTCTCTGATCCCTCTTCTGAGGGCTCTGAGGATGACAATTACAGGCTAAGGTCAAGGACTCCCCCGGATGAGTCTTTCTCCTACGAGGAAGACAACCAGCATAAATGAAAGGGTAAAAATTCTTCTTTTAGGGGCTTGGAAAATGATGTTATGGGTAAGGTATTACATCAAATCTCCAAGTCACCCTTCACACGCAAATTGGAAGAAGGGAGGCTCCCTCGGCGCTTCACACAACCAGCATTCACCATTTATAATGGCCGAATAGATCATGTGGAGCATGTGAGTCATTTCAGTCAGAGGATGGCTGTACATTCTAAGAATGAAACTTTGATATGCAAGATCTTCACCTCCAGCCTAGGACCTGTGGCGATGAGGTGGTTTAATGGCTTGAGGGCAGGTTCTATCAATTCTTTCAAAGAACTAACTAGGGAATTTGGCTCTCATTTCATCACATGCAGTAGGGTTCCTCGGCCCTTGGATTCATTATTGTCCATGGCCATGAGAGAAGGGGAAACCCTGAGAATATACTCAGACAGATATTGGGAGATGTTCAATGAGATTGATGGAGACTTTGATGATGTGGCGATAAAGACCTTCAAGGTCGGCCTACCTGCAGAGCACGACTTGAGGAAATCTTTGACCAAAAAACCTATCAGGAGCGTACGTCGGCTTATGGATCGCATTGATGAATTTAAAAGGGTTGAGGAAGATCAGCAGCAAAGTAAGGGAAAGGCGAAGGTTATCCCTCAGAAGAGGAGGGATTTCAGGTCGGACAAATACAACAATAACAGGCCTGGGAGAGATTCTGCTAGACAAGATAGTCCTACCTCCCCTCAAGTGGTTAATACCGTCTTTAGGGAACCAGTGCAATAGCTATTAGAGAAAATCAAGAGAACCATACTTCAAGTGGCCCAATAAGATGGCGGACGACCCCTTGAGGCACAACCAAAACCTCCATTGCCATTATCACCAGGAGAGGGGTCATACCACTAAGGATTGTCGGACTCTGTGGAACCATTTGGAGCAATTAGTTAAAGAGGGAAGGTTAAAGCAATTCTTGTATCGGCCTAATGGGCAGGGAAACCACTCAAGGGCGGTGAACCAGGGTAGCACTTCATCAAAGCCTCCTCTAGGTACGATTAATGTTATTTTTGCTGCACCTAGAAGAACTGACTCTCATCCTTTCAGGGTGATGTTTGTGGCTTGAACCCTGGCCGAGGATTCTAGGGATGAGCCGAAGAGGATTAAGGCAAATATCCTACCAATTTTAGGTTTCTCAAAAGAGGAAAAAATCAGGACTATCCAACCACATGATGACGCTTTGGTGGTTACGCTGAGGATAGGGGGCTACGATGTGAGGAGGGTGATGGTTGATTAGGGTAGTGGTGCGGATATCATGTACCCTGACTTGTTCAAAGGGTTAAACTTAAAGCTTGAAGATCTTATGGCTTATGATTCGCCCTTAATAAGCTTTGAGGGGAAGGCTTCCATACCAAAGGGGGCAAATTCGGTTGCCTGTGCAATCAGACCCAGAAGTGGTAAACGTGGATTTCATTGTGGTGGATGCCTATTCTCCCTACACAGCCATTGTGGCAAGACCTTGGTTGCATGCTCTAGGTACCATGTCCACAACTTTGCATGTCAAAATCAAATTTCTGTCTAGAGATCAGATAGAGGAACTGCTTGGAAGTCAATCTGTGGCTAGAGAATGCATGACGGTTGCAATTCTGCATCAGCCTGGGCTGAAGTCCTCAGCCTTGGCTGAAGGAAGGCCATAGCAATCAATGTCTCTGGCCACAACTAGGGTACCATCGGTAAAAGAACTTGCGTGTGAAGAATTGGAGAAGATTCTTATAGACGACGACCCTGAGAAATTCTTTCAGGTGGGAGTTCAATTGCCACCTGAAGAGAAAGTGGAGATGGTTATGTTTTTAAAGAAGAATGTGGATGTATTTTCATGGAATGCTTACGAGGTCCCCGGGGTTTATCCGATTTTCATTTGTCATCCTACACAGCCATTGTGGCAAGACCTTGGTTGCATGCTCTAGGTACCATGTCCTCAACTTTGCATGTCAAAATCAAATTTCTGTCTAGAGATCAGATAGAGGAACTGCTTGGAAGTCAATCTGTGGCTAGAGAATGCATGACGGTTGCAATTCTGCATCAGCCTGGGCTGAAGTCCTCAGCCTTGGCTGAAGGAAGGCCATAGCAATCAATGTCTCTGGCCACAACTAGGGTACCATCGGTAAAAGAACTTGCGTGTGAAGAATTGGAGAAGATTCTTATAGACGACGACCCTGAGAAATTCTTTCAGGTGGGAGTTCAATTGCCACCTGAAGAGAAAGTGGAGATGGTTATGTTTTTAAAGAAGAATGTGGATGTATTTTCATGGAATGCTTACGAGGCCCCCGGGGTTGATCCGATTTTCATTTGTCATCCTTTGAATGTCAATTCAGCTGTAGTACTGAAAAGGAACCACCTCGGCACTCTTCTAAAGAGCATTCTGAGGCTGTCAAGGAAGAGGTGCTAAAACTCAAGAAGGCTGATGCTATCAAAGAGGTGTTTTATCCTGAATGGTTGGCACATACAGTGGTGGTAAAGAAGAAGAATGGAAAGTGGAGAGTATGCGTGGACTTCACAGATCTAAACAAGGCTTGTCCTAAGGATTCTTTCCCAATGCCTCAGATAGATCAGTTGGTAGATGCTACTGTCGGGCATCCTTGGATGAGTTTTTTGGACGTTTTCCAAGGTTATCATCAAATACTTTTAGCTTTAGAGGACCCAAAGAAGACTGCATTTGTGACTCCTACGAGAAATTATCATTATAAGGTAATGTCTTTCAGTTTGAAAAACGCTGGAGCTACCTATCAAAGGATGATGATAAGGATGCTTAAGCCACAGCTGGAAAAGACTATTGAAGTATATGTGAACGACATGGTGGTGAAAAGCAAAGCAATTTCCGCACATAAGGAAGATCTTAATGATACTTTTCAGACGCTAAGGAGGTACAAGTTGCAACTTAATGCCTCTAAATGTTCTTTTGGTGTAGGATCAGGTAAATTTTTAGGTTACATGGTAACTCACCGGGGGATTGAAGTTAATCCGGCTTAGGTCAAGGCAATTAATAACTTGCACCCACCTCAGAATCCCAAAGAGGTTCAGAGGTTGACAGGGATGACTGCTGCCCTCAACTGGTTTATTTCTCGGTCCACGGATAGGTGTAGACCTTTCTTCCAGTTGTTGAATAAGTGGAAGGAATTTAAGTGGACCGAGGAGTGTGTTTTGGCTTTTCAACAACTTAAGGATTATCTTTCACAACCATCCATTATGTCTCGGCCAGAGATTGATGAAGTTCCGTTCGTATATATTACAGTGGCTAATCATGCAGTTAGTTTGGTTCTTATACGAAATAATAATAATGTACAGAGACCAGTTTATTACGTGAGCAAGTCTCTGCATGAGGCCGAGGTGCATTATTTACCATTGGAAAAGGCAATCCTAGCAGTGGTGCATGCTACACGTAGGCTTCCCCATTACTTCCAATCTCATACAGTTATTTCTTTGACTCGACTCCCTCTTAAGTCTATACTTCAGAGTGCATACCACATGGGAAGGATTGCCAAATGGGGTACCATTCTAGGGGCTTTTGATATCAAGTATATGCCTCGCACCTCTGTAAAAGAACAAGTTCTTGCAGATCTGGTGGCAGAATTTACTGAGCCCTCATTGGAAGAAAATGTTAAGGGATTGGACATGGATTAAAAATCAGTTGGCATGATCTCGTGCGAGGAACCTTCGTTGTGGAAAGTGTATATTGACGGAGCAGCGAATCAAAGAGGATCTAGTGTAGGGCTAGTTCTAGTGTCCCTTGAATGAATTATTTTTGAGAAATCCTTAAGATTGGGGTTCTCGGCCACTAACAATGAGGCGGAATATGAAGCTTTGCTGGTAGGGATGGACATGGTTCAGAAAATGGGTTGAAAAATGGTGCAAATGTTCTCGGATTCACAATTACTGGTAGGTCAAGTGGAAGGGAAGTTAGAGGCAAGGAATCCAAGAATGCAGGGATATCTTACTCGGGTCAGGTATATACTGTCCAAATTTGAGTCTTTCTCTTTATCACATGTATCCAGGAGTGGGAATACCTATGCTAACTCTTTGGCCACACTTGCAACATCCTCGGCACATGGCCTACCTCGAGTCATCCTTGTTGAAGATCTGTATAAACCTACCGGGATGAGTGGTAGCGCCATCCAAATTCATCAAATTAGGGAGGGACCTAGTTGGATGGATCCTATAGTGTCCTTCCTTAAGGATGATATCTTGCCGAAAGAAAAGTCCAAAGCAGATAAGGTACGCAGGAAAGCACCTCGGTTCTGGCTGTCCGAGGACCAAAAATTGTAAAACGCTCCTTTTCAGGACCATAATTGGAGTGTATACACCCAGAATCAACGAAATTACTTTTGGAAGAGTTACATGAAGGAATCTGCAGAAGTCACACAAGAGGAAGATCTTTATTTCATAGAGTTATCACACAAAGATATTGGTGGCCTAATATGTAGAAAGAGGCACAGGAATATGCAAAAAGATGTGACCAATGTCAGAGGTTTGCCCCCAACATCCATCAACCGAGGGGTGTCCTTAATCTTTTGTCTAGTCCTTGGTCTTTTGCTCAATGAGGCTTGGACATTGTAGGGCCTTTCCCAAAAGTAGCAGGGAATAGGAGGTGGTTGCTCGTCGGAACAGACTATTTCACTAAATGGGTTGAGGCTAAGCCGTTGTCAAACATTAGAGATGTGGAGGCAAAGAAGTTTTTCTGGAAAAATATTGTCATCAGGTTTGGAATCCCTCATACTCTCATTTCAGATAATGGCCTACAATTTGATAGTAAGGCCTTTAGAAGATACTGTTGTGATCTAGGCATCACGAACAGATATTCCACTCCAGCGTATCCACAAGGGAATGGGCAAGCCGAGGCCATAAATAAAGTTATAGTTAATAGGCTCAAAAGAAGACTGGATGATGCTAAAGGGAGATGGGTGGAAGAATTGCTACATGTTTTGTGGACGTATCAAACTACACCTCGAAGATCCACTAGAGAGACACCCTTCTCTATGACTTATGGAGCCGAGGCTGTAATCCCTCTAGAAACTGGTTTCCCAACACTAAGGACGAGCTCTTTCATCTCAGGCAATAATGACAATTTATTGGAAAAAAGCTTAGACTTAATAAAGGAACGGAGAGAGAATGCCATGGTTCAACTAGCTTATTATCAACACAAACTCAAGCAGGGATATGATTCCCATGTGAAGCTACGGCCACTTGCACCTGGAGATTTGGTATTGAGGAAATTTTTGGGTTTTGCAAAGAACCCAACATGGGGAAAGCTGGGACCTAACTGGGAAGGACCTTATCGTATTACCTCAGTTGCGGGCATAGGGGCTTATTATCTTGAAGATCTAGATGAACATGTCATACAACATCCTTGGAATGTAAATAACCTGCGAAGGTATTACTATTAATGAAAGGCGTTTCTGCCATATTATTCCTGTTTACACTCTATTATGTTGGTTGTCATTTGTCTAAATATCAAACTGAAGTCTGGTCATGCCTGGTCCTCAGACCACATACCTTGTTTAAATTGATATTTTATTAAGTGTTGAATAGAACCTTAGTTATGTCTGGTCCTCGAATCATCTACTTTGGAGAAATTAACACTTCAATTTATTTTTCTAAGTATCAAACTGAAGCTTGGTTATGCCTGGTCCTCGGACCACATACTTTGTCTAAATTGATATTTTATTAAGTGTTGAACAGAACCTTAGTTATGTCTGGTCCTCGGATCATCTACTTTGGGAAAATTAACACTTCAATTCATTTTCCTAAGTATCAAACTGAAACTAGGTCATGCTTGGTCCTCGAACCACATACCTTGTCTAAATTGATATTTTATTAACTGTTGAACAAAACCTTAGTTATGTCTGGTCTTTGGATCATCTACTTTGGAAAAATTAACACTTCAATTCTTTTTCTAAGTATCAAACTAAAGCTTGGTCATGCCTGGTCATCGGACCACATACCTTGTCTAAATTGATATTTTATTAACTGTTGAACAAGACCTTAGTTATGTCTGGTCCTCGGATCATCTACTTTAGGAAAATTAACACTTTAATTCATTTTTCTAAGTATCAAATTAAAGCTTGGTCATGCCTGGTCTTCGGACCACATACCTTGTTTAAATTGATATTTAATTAAAGGTTGAACAAAACCTTAATTATGTCTGGTCCTCGGATCATCTATTTTTGGGAAATCAACACTTCAATTCATTTTTCTAAGTATCAAACTGAAACTTGGTCATGCCTGGCTCCTCGGACCACATGCCTTGTATAAATTGATATTCGTATTAAGTGTTGAACAGAACCTTAGTTACATTTAGCCCTCGGATCATCCTTTCTAAAGAAATTGACGCTTCTTCGTATCCATGTATCTTATGTATGTTGATATTCTATTGGGCATTGGTTAAAATTTAATTATGATTGATCCTCGGCCTGTTTATGTTTAACGTGAATCCAGGCCTAAGTTTGCCCTTCTGCTTGCAAAATTTGAAGACTCCCAAAAATAGTGAGAAATGGATAGAAGCCCATGAGCATCACTTAAAGCATTTGTCAGTATATTGAACATATTTATTGCCTAATTCATTCCAGATTGCTTCCTTAGAATTGTTAATTAATTTATGAAAGGAAACAGACTACTGTTCTAGGGTGACAAACAAACTTCAAGTAAGATGAAAAAATAACAGGTATAAATATAAAGAAGGGCAGTAAATTTGAAATCTGTAGTAGAAATAAGTTGCTCTTTTTCATTGATTTGAAATTCTTAAAAAGTATATTTGCTTGCAAGTTGTCAAAATTACATTAAATAAAGATAAAAAGAAAAGCTGGAGAAAAGAGGAGCAATCATGGCTTCAGCTTTAACTTTAAAGGGCCTTTAGGATCTTTTGGAAGCTGAGGTTGTGCAGAAAAGTCAGCAGCTATCCCTTTGCCTTTTGGATCTTTCTTCAAGGTTATTGGAATTGTCGCTAAGACAAGCTCCATTGTTTGGTTAGTCTGTTTGTCCTTGGAAGATTCCTTGGGATCACTTGGAGGCTGTGTATCCTCAGGTGCCACCCCTTCTGTTGGTTCATCATGCTTTGGAAGCTAGCTATCAATAGAGACAGGGTCTTCAGCTACATCACCTTGTTTATCCTCAGCTCCTTGAATGACAACACCATCCTTGATTTGGGGAGGGGCAGAAGCTCGGATGGCTGGGGGGAAGTAGACATTTTCTGCCTTCCAAAGGGTGGAAGAGGAATCAATCCCAGCTCGGGAAAGTGCCTCATTCCATACTTGAAGGCAGTAATGCCTACATACCTCAGGGACTTGAGCTTTGAAAGTTTCAGTGGTCTCTGCCACGCCAACCTCATAACCCTCTTATTCAGCTTGGTCCTTTGCCTTCCCTGCCTTCTCTTTTGCTTTGATTGCCTCTTCTCTAGCCTTGATGGCCTCCTCCTTTGCCCTCTCAGACTCCTTTAAATCTCTCTTAAGATCCTCAATCAGCTTTTTTGCGGCAGCGAAGTTCTCGTCGGTTTGCCTAAGCTGCAGTCTTTGGTTCTCAGCTTACTTCTCAACTGTTTTTAAGCCAGCATCCAAGCTGGACTTCTCACTCTCTGCTTTGCTCAAATTAGCCGTGACCTCTTGTAGTTTCTTCTCCTGTAGGTCAAGGATCCTCTGGGCATTGCTGCGCCTTAATTGTTCAGCCTTGAAGGACTTATACGTACTAATGACGATCTCTTTTGCCCTGTGAGCAAACTGAACAGCCTATGCATAGAAGATTGAAATGTAATAAAGCAAAGTTAAAATTTTCAAGTGTAATAGAAATGGAGGTAAACAAAGCTTGGATGAGATCCTTACCATAGCAAGTTCCTTCTTCAAAGTCATGAAGACATTCTGATCTCTCATTCTTCTAAGCCCACCCATGTCCTCAGGTAATAGTAAAGCTTACTCCAGTGTGTCTGCTACGCAGGCGGCTGTTCCCTCATTAGAATTCCTGATGGATGCGTCAACAGTGACCACATGGTTGTTCATGGTCATCTCAGGAGCCCAGATTAGGGCATGTACAGCCGCGTGAGACTCAGTCCGTCTATCTGACCTTGTCTGCACTATGCGGGCCTGTTTCCTTCTTTTTCGTGCTCAAGCTCCTCGGAAAGGGGGTCTTTCTCTCCCTCAATCACTTCTTTCCCTTTTTGCTGATCTCTCTTTGTTTTGTGGTCAGCTTGGTTAGTGTGTTGAGATTGGGTGGAAGGAGGAGGAGGGAGCTTGGATTCAGGGACTTTCTTAACACCTTTATCTTTGGCCTTGGTTTGAGGTACCTTAGGAAGCTCTTGGGTCCCCACTTGAGCTTCTAGTACATCTTTAAGACTTAGCTTATGTTTGCGTTGGATGCCCATTATGTCAGATTGTTGGATGTCGCCTTGCGGGGGGTTTGAAAAGGATGTGTCGAGGACAGCAACTTGGTCTTCGGGGGAAGAGGGTCGATTGAAGACTTCAAACTCATCCTCGGAGGAATTTGATACTTCAACAATCTCTTCTTCTTCTTTTATATTGGGTTGGGAAGAGGTGGCTACACCAGTTGTAGGCTGAGTTGGAATTGGGACGAAAGGGATGCCGTCTGGTATGGGTTGTATGGGTTGTGTGATATGGGTGCCTTGAGGAATAGGAGTTCCCTCAGGTAGCAGAAAACCCTCGACAGCAATGCTTATCCGGCGTAAGCGCGAGTCCTTGGCTCTGATCACGCACTTCAGCGCCTGGAAAGCTTTGGAGATGGGATCATAGCCGAGGATTAAATGAGCTGCTCGGAGTTGGCCGTCTGAGTGCACAAATACTTCAGCCTGCAGTATTCTATCTAATCTTGCGAAATCAACAAGATGAGGATGGCGATCCGCTACGTATGGGTTTGCAAAATCTTCAAGAAGAAAAACGATATTAGAATAAGTAAACGTTTTATATAAACCCAGGTTTAAAAAGAATGGTTATTAACATTTCAACCGAATTCGAAACTTCACTTGGTTTCCCCTCCCTTGTTGGACAGGGCAGGCCGTTGTGCCAATCCCCTGATTTAATTAGGAAGTCATTTTTCAGACCCTTGTTGGATTCACGGAGACATTGGATTAATCTAACTTCTGGATACCTAGATTTTAGATAATATCCACCTTGTTTCTTTAGGAAGTGGAGGTTGTAAACCTAGTTCACATCATGATGGGTGAGTCCTAGGTTCATCTATTCATTTAGGGCATCTATGGAACCCAGAATCCTAAACATGTTCGGGGCGCATTGAGTAGGAGCTAGTCTAAAGGCCCTAAGGTAATCCCTGGTAACGGCCCCCATTGAGATTTTCATCCCTCCTTCTATGAATGCTATCATCAGGATTACTACCTCACTTATCTGTCTTTTTTCTAACCATTCCTCTTCCGTACATTATGTAACAGACACCCTCGGTGGAATACTATATTTAGCCTTAAATTATTCTATTTTTTCATTTGAATCTACTAAGGATGTAAATCTACCCATTTTTGGGAGCGAGGTGTAGGTATGATGGAAGAACTAAGAAAATAGATGAGCCGAGGAAAAGTAAACACCAGAGAGAGAGAGAGAATAAGAGAAATAATGGAAGATGGAGTCTGGGAAAACTTACTTTAAGAACGACAAAGTCACCTCGGCCTAGTTCTTGGTAAATGTGAGGGCGCATGTAGATTGCAAAAAGTTGGCAAATACGTTGAATGGGTGTTGTAATGTGTAAGATAGTTTGAATTGTTAGTTTTTATACCGATGGAAGTCATAAAGCGGGAAACTTCCCGCCTATGTCTCTATGTCACCCTCAACCGTTGGATGCGCATCACATCGCTAAGCATGGGAGACAGAGAGACGTCAGAATTTAATTTGAGGACGCTTCGCATGCCGATACGTCAAGAATGTGCTATAGGCAGTTCAAAAGTCATCATCCCTGTCAGGAAAGATGTATGGTGTACACAAGCTAACGGTAACAAATGTCGAGATCCTCATTTCCTCCCGAGGTAGTAAAATGAGAATCTCGAGGGGCTATTGTAAGGTCATTGGGTTCGGGAATATGTGTGTGGTGGCCCAAAAGTATTCTTTGGGCTAAAAGCCCAATCTAAGGACACTGAATGGTCCGAGGATGTATGAATGTTAACTCCTACAGCAATACTAAATAAAAAAGAGATGATGTCTAAGCAAGTATGTCCAAGAAGAAAGTCCGAGGAAGATTATGTCCTCAGCTATACATAGCCGTGGTAGGAGAAGGGCTAGTTAACATCCACAAGCTATGTTCTAGAAAATCCTATGGGTAAGGGTAAACATAGTAAATATGGAAGATAAGAAGAACGGCGGTGAAATATCTAAGATAAAGCTGTTACCACTGCCCACACATTGAATGCTCTGCAACTGCTATTCTGGCCGCATTAATGGGGAAGTGAAACCTGAGCCTCAAAGTTTAACTTGACTCCTGTCTCCAAAGATTTTAGGGGAGGTAGATGGGACAAGCATCTAAACTAGCAATCTAACCCTGATGTGGAGCATGAAGAAGAGAAGAAGGAGGGGATATAAAATGGAGAAGGGATCGTGAGGAGGGGAGATCGGAAGAAAGGGAGAAAAAACACTATAGACCTCATTATCCATAATTGTAATCTGTATTAGGAAGAAGTAATAAAAATCATCCTCGGCTTGTGTCCGAGGAGAAGATCCTTTCATATAAACAGTTCCTTGTGTATATCTTCGTGATCAAATTCCATCATTGTTGTTATCTAACATCATTAGAACCTAGATTTTAAGCCCATTCTCTACAAATTTTATTGTAAAAGGCATTTCAGGCCCATTCCCTTCTGACTGTGGGTTTGGGCTCAAATTGTGTCCTTACAATATATATATATATAGTTAAAATTTAGAGAAAATCTATTTAGATTTTAATTATGTTTTCAATTTGCCACGTATTCTATTTAGTTTTTAATATTGTGCCAAGTGAATTATTGAGTGTCAAAATCGAAAAATCCAAATACAATTAGATTCTAGATTGAATTTCAATTGGAGCCCAATTTTCCATGTGCCTTATTTTTGTACCAAGTGAATTATTGGGTGTAAAAAACCAAAGAGTCTAAAACCAATTAAATTTTAAACCATAAATATATATATATATATATATATATATATATATATATATATATATATATATATATAATGAGAAACCATTACATATTTTAGAAATATATGATTCAAAAATAAGTGTAAACTAATACCATGTAGAATTTGAACATCTTCTAAAAAAATGTATAATTTGAATTATAGAATCGTGATTATTTTTAATTGTACTCATGTATATGCACTGAGCTACATACTAGTTTATATTAATGTAATATAAATAAACCTTTGGATTCCTCACTAAACTTCAAAAAAAAAAAAAAAGATAGAAGAAGAAGAAGAAGAAGGCGCAAGTCTTATATCATCATCACAAAAATGGGCATTTTCTTTTGTAAAAGGAATTAATTAAATATGAACACTTAAGAGGGAATAATATTCTTCCTCAAGACAAAAAAAATGAGGGAATAATATTAGCAATTGTTTTTCTTGACCAAAATATCAATTGTTTTATGAATAGTTAACTCAACTACTAAATTATAAAAAAATTTATTCTCAAATAAATGATTTAGGTTCATATCTTGCCTATATAAACAAATTAGTCAAATAAAGTATGTAGATTGTCCACCTCTTGTGCGATGGACTCCTCTGCCAGCTACGTGCTATAAAATAAAATTTGATGCAGCACTTTTGGATGGTTTCAACCAAGTTGGGATAGGTGTGGTGTGTAGGGACTCTGAGGGTAATGTGTTGGCTGCCATGAGTTAGAAAGTGGGGATGGTCCAGTCGGTGGAGATGGCAGAGGCGTTGGCTGCAAAACGGGCAGTTGTGTTTGCAAGGGAGCTGATGATGTCGAAAATGTCACCAGTTAGTTGCGAGCACTCTCCAACTGGAACCAGACCTGCAAACAAAAACAAAGAGACCTAAAAGAGAGCACCGGTGTGGTGCCGGCCAAAAACCCTCCGAAGGTCAAGTTAGAATTTCTTTTCAACCCTAAAGTATTAGAGTTGAGTCAAATGTGCGTACCTTGCTTGGTGAGGGTTTTGGAGTATATATAGTAGCGTAGGGCCGAGATTCTCGCCTTGGTCAAGTGATCCTTTCCTTCTAGGAGAGTGACTCCTGAAAATCCGGATCTCTTAAAGTTCTTTTCCTTATATGAATTTTCAATTAAGGCTTAACGTGTAGCGCAAGAGTTCTTCATATATACGTTGGCGTGAATTACAATCAAGGCTACGTCAGCCCTAATCATATAATATGACTTGAGGTAACACGGAGAAGGACAGGGGAAATTATGTGCATCCACTCTACCTGTCCGTCCACGACCCATCCGTCCTCTTTGGCCATATCACCCGTCACCTTCTCACAACGGTTTTTACATGTAGTGGTATCGTCATGTTTGTTTTATCCCCATCAGGAGCTAAGCTTTTTTGAAGCGCATGTTGAGGGAGACTGTCTCCATGTTGTACAAGCTTTGCAAGCTTCAGATCGTTGTTATACTCATTATGGCCATATTATAGATGAGACAAAACGGTTGGGAAGTCTATTGCGGTGTTGTCAATTTCAGCATGTTAAACGGGATGGGAATAGATTGGTTCAGGGCCTTGCCAGACAAGCGGTTTTAGCTACTGTTACTGATGTTTGGTAGAGGATTTACCAAATGATTTGGATGTTGTCTTCCAATCGGATGTTCCTTAGTTTATCTTATTTTTTTGATAATATCTCGCTCGCGTTTTGCTAAAAAAAAAATAGTAAGTTCTTTTAAATAAAAAAAAAAAGTAATTGTATGGAATGAAATACCATATCAAATCCTATTGCATCGATGAAAAAATTATATATATATATATATATATATATATATATATTATAATAGTTCCACTCAACTATTTGTATGATTACTCTTAAAACAAAAATGAAATGATTATTTATAATATTATTGTAAAAGGAAAAAAAATAGAGGATGAAAAAAAATTATCATCATGTGCATTAAGAGGGTTTTTTTTTTTTAGAATCGATTTTTTTCTAAGAATCAAATTAAGAGTTATTAATCTATCCATTAAACTAGTAAGAATTGTGACTTTATGAGCTCCAATTTTTTTTTTTTTTTTTTTTGAAGATTATGCTAAGATGTGATATGAACAAAAGTCCGGGAAAAAAAAAAAGTTGCATCTGCTATACCACATCTCTTTAAAAGAAAACGGTCCTAACGGTTGGAACATAACTATTCGTCACAGTTTCCAAATTTGGGAATCCACGTTTCCTAGACAGTTTGTTTTTCCTTTTCGTTCCCAGACAGTTTATTTTTGCTTTTTTCTGTATATCTTTCTTTCATTCCTCTGTTTCTTCCTTTATATTTCTTTTTAATGAAGGGGTGTTCTAAGAAACTATCAAAATATAAGTATGAAGGATAGCGACTAAGCAACTGGAGATAAATAAAACTTGTCAATCCAAAAAGAAAAAGGTAAAAGCCATTTCTTCAAGGGTCTAAAAAAAATTAATAATATAATTTTTTTTAAATTAATAATATGGCATTACAAATTTACACTATGTAATGAAAATTATATACAATTTTTTAATGTTCTTCCTTAATTTGCATTTATTGAAAAAAAAAAAAATTGGTCAAGGGCAAGCTAGAGAGCTTGCATGCAACATGTGTTTAGCAGTGGCAAAGTTGGCAACAAAAGCTAGCTGATTTTACGCTCTGTTTGTTTCAGCAATGATGTTTTCTAGAAAATGAGTTATTTTCTAAAAAGCATTTTTTATAAAACTATCTCATTTTCTAATGTTTGGTAGCAACTTTAAATGAGTTGAAAAACAACCTCATAACTTCCCGTATTTAGCTTGCTGTGAGATAGAGCTGTTTTTCAAAAAAATTTAATGGAAAATAATCTCTAAAAATAAGTCATACTTTTTTATGTAGACTAAAGATAATTTTCCTTTGACTCATCTTTTTTTATGCTACCAAACACTGAAAAACAAGAAAAACTATCTTTACACAAGGTTTTTCATTGAAACAAACAGAGCGTATAACTATACTTAAAATTAAAATAAGTGGATGAACTTGGATAGCCATCATCGCACTGCTTTGAATCCCAATCATTTTTCTTTTTCTCAAAAAAAAAAATCCCAATCATTTTTCAGCCCAAAAAAAAAAATATATATATATATATATATATATGTATATATATTCCAATCATTTTAGTCTCATTAAATTACCACTAGATCATTTATTAAAATTTTAAAAAAAAAATTCCCAAAAGTAAATTTAAAAATTCCACATCAGAATTACTGATCAATTCATTTCCTCTACTACTCTTGCTACACGGCTCTTCTCTCTCTTTCCCTCATCTCTACTCTATATATGGATACTTCTTAAATCACTCACTCTTACCTCTTAAGCTCTCCTTTAATACCTCACTCGTCCCCCACCACACACTTCAAGAAAAAACGAGAAGAAAATGGTGAAGTTCTCTAAGGAGCTTGAAGCTCAACTCATCCCAGAATGGAAGGATGCGTTTGTAAACTATCGACTTTTAAAGAAACATGTAAAGAAGGTGAAAGTTTCTAGAATTATATCCAAACCATCCCAACACACAGATGGCGACTTTGGCGTCTCCATTTTCGATTCTATTCGTTTCTTCGCCAAGAAAATCTATGACAAGTTCCGAAATTCAGAGAACAAAACCGATATAATTCAGGTATATATTTACAATAATACATATACATAAACATGTTTATACATATGTATGCATGTACGTTTGTGCACACCCTCTTACAAAATAATAATAATAATAATAACCGTGGTTGAAGTGGAATGTAACCACACAAAAAGCAACTGGAATATACTTCCGGTGACATTTTCTGTGTTTTCCGGTGGTTTCGTAAGTGGGATTGAATTCATTTAGGATTTTCCGATGACTTGTTGGAGTTTCCGATGAGTCTTAAAAGCTAAAGGCATCCGAAATTTACGAAAGCTTCTTTTGTTCTTTTATAGTATTTTCGTATCCGAAAGGTATGTGTGTATGGATTTGTCACTTTGTCGTGTCTGTTTGTTTGTGTGAATTTTTAGAAAGTTTTAATCGACATCATTTTCAGGCAAAAGTCTTAAGAGTCTTAGGTTTCTTCCGATGCCACTGATAGGTAAACTGATTCGCTGATAATACCCTTGAATATTTTGTAATGTATAAATTAAAGGGTAAATTTAAGGCACAATACATGTGAGAACTGTTACTTTATTATTGTGTATCTCTTAGGGTAAATCTAAGATCAAAAGTTACAACTCTATAAATTTACAAAAGTTTACGGCACTTAAAAAATTGTTATTGTATCTAAATTTTGTGCTCAAGATTCATTTAATTTTTTATCACCAGCTTGCATATTTGCAAGGATGACATAGCCATATTTAGTTTTTTCTTAAAAGGGTCCCACGAACATAACATTTAGTGCAGTATTTTTTTGTTGTACATAACATTGTCGGCGTGTTGGAACATGATACTCTCAATTTCAAATAATTCAAATAACTTCTTGTTCTTTTCTCAATTTGCATTAGATTTGATGTATGACCTTCGTTATCTCGGTTTTGTTCGAATTTGCTAGAAAGAAATGCTTAGATATACAAGTTTGTTTGTCAAATAGTACTACTATAGAAGAATAAAAGAATATGGAACAGAAATGACAAAAATGTTATGGGAATCCAACTGCGATCCATTATAGAACCATTGTTGGTGTCTTCTGCTTTCCCTTTTGGAGAGTCTCTCAATCTTTCACGAAAGCAATAAAACGGTTATAGGATTCACACTCATTATCACGAAATAATTGTGAGTGGCAGAAAAAATGCACAAAAACCAAAGAAAAAGACGTACATAATTACAAACTAATATTATAGAAAGCAAGAAACTTATCCCATTTTATATCCTTTTTTTTTTTTTTTTTGTAGGTCAAATGCGAAAGCATTGACGATGGTGGGGATGAGCTTTATGTAACTGATCTTTCTCAGTTATTTAATGAAGAAGACGAGGTTACACTTATGACCCATTTATACTAATTACTTTTTTTACCAAAAAATAAAATTATTTTTCTTTTACTGACATTATTTACGGGTATTTGATTGATGTTTAGGTGAAATTCTTTTTTGAAAAATTGGATAACGAGCTTAATAAGGTCAACCAATTTTACAAGGAAGAAGAGGATGAGTTTCATAAGAAACGAGAAGATCTCAACAAGCAACTGCAGATTATACTCGACCTTAATCAAATTTTCAACAAGCGTCGCCGGAAAATCTCTATGCCAAGTTTGAATGGAGGAAATTCTCCTCGTTCTTGGTCCTCTCCTGACCGCAGTTCTAGTTTCTCTGGTGAGTTCTATCATATCTTCCCACAACTAATAATCACGTTACTTATTTCTCAGCTTATTTAGCTTATATGAATATGTATGGTATTTGAACTTTTTCATAATAAAAGTTCCTAGAGATATACATTGAAACTTTGGAGCTTTCACAGAGCAAGTAGCCAACGCACGTAAGACAAGGGTATAAGTGGACAAAATGAACCAATCAATACTGTTCTTATTCAATTACGGCATCAAAAACACCATGCATGGGTCATAAATATATTTTCCAGAAATTCATAGTAGAAAGTTAGTAGCTTTTGATACTCTGTTGGGAAGGAGGTTCAGGTAACCTTAATTTCACGGATTATTTTTTTTAGATCTAATTAAGAGCTATCCTTAAAATATTTGTTAATTGACAATTTGAGAATGTTTTGATAATACTTTTATGAAAAATATAAAAAGTTGTTAATATATAATAAAAGTTTAGAAGTCCTTAGATATTGGTTTAAGAAATATTTTTAGAAACTTTTTTATTGAGAAAAAAAAATTGATTGGTTTTATTGATAACTTTTTATATTCCCCATGAAGTTGTATTAAAATTTTCTTAAAATAGTCTATCAACGAATATCCCCAGAGCACTCATTAATAGGACCAAAAATTCAATTCTCATAAAAACTTTCTACAAATATTTTTTAAACCGAAGCTCTTTAAGACATCCGTTAACTTTTAATTTCTTTCAATTAACTTTATTATCGATTAATTTTTGATATTCAAAGTGGGATCTATTTAAGTCTTATAAGTTTTTTTTTTTTTTGGGATGATTTGATAGTTAAGGATTGGTGATTTGAACTCTACACAATTAAATCAGATAAATTAAATAATTAAATCCATTATTTCTTAATAACTCAAACTTGCCTTCAGCACAATCAAAACTTACCAAAGTCAGTAATAATGTATAAATTTGCAATTTATCATCTCTAATTATGTGAAATTAAACAGAAAGCTCGATTGAATTAGCTGAAAGCCCTCAAATGTCGGAAGCAGAGGAAGTACGAGCTGCATTAGAAAGAAATGGGGTATATTTTATGGACTCCGGGACAAGGACTAAGACAAAGAATGGGAAACCTAAGATGGCCATGAAGATTGACAGTTCGGCCAACGCACCACGTTCCGTTACTTCAATTCTGTATGAAGATTTGATGAATAACCTCAAAAAGGAAAGCTCTGGTGAATTCGTCATCAATCCAAAGAAGGTCCAATGCTTAGAGAAGAAGATTAGAGGAGCATTTATGGAGCTCTATAAAGGGCTTGGTCTACTCAAAACTTACAGGTTTTTTTTTTCTTCTTTATTTGTTCTTTTAATTAATTATTAGTTATGAGAAAATGTTTAAGTTAAAGAAATTTGACCTTGATTATTGGGTTAGCGTTGATGGAACTTGTTAAATAAAAAATAATGATAATAATAATAATAATAATAATTACACTTGTTTCCATTTATTATTGCATATACATATGTGTAACTAATGCAAAAATGTCCACAATTTAATATATTAAAGTGAATGTGAAATTGTGGATAAGAGATTATCAAAACCCAATTAGACATGAGCTGCATGGCACTTTCCATTGCCTCGTGTGGCTGCCTTTAATAAATGAAAGTTAGTGAAGGTAATGCGCTTGCCTTTTCGAAAGGGAGCCGAGGCCTAAAAATATCCACGGCCACATGTGACGCAAAAAATCAAATTGGATTTGTTAAGAAGAATAAATTCAAACTAACTTTGAGGCTGCAATGCAAGAGAAACCTAAATTAATATAATGTTATCCTTGTTTGGAGTAGTTATTTAATAATAGTTTGTGGGTTCTAATTTGCTCAACTAGTAAAGTTTCGTGTGATTAAATAAGAGATTTGTAATTCAATTCCCGCCTACACCAAAAATTAATTAGTGTCTTCGTTTAATGATAAAAAACTATCATTAGAAACAGATGTCATCTATTGAAATTCTCTAAATAATAATAATAATAATAATAATAATAATAATAATAATAGTTTCGGAGTACAACAATGTAACAGTATCAAGTTAATGTATTTTGAAAGTTTTTAATTGTTTTTATTTAGTTTGTGGCACATCCATAGATATTAAGAAGTTGTTTCTGGACAAAGAAACTTGTGGTTTTTGGGATCATGTGTAATTGTGATAACTCAATAAATACGAAGTGGCAGGGGATTTTTGATTGTGTGTTTTGAGTTTTTTCTCTATTTTCTCTAAATTAAGCATGTTCAATTCTAATTCACTTTTTTTTTAGTGGAACTAATTCACTCCTTGTTGCAGCTCCCTGAACATGACGGCATTTGTCAAAATAATGAAGAAATTTGACAAGGTATGGTGGTAATATCTGGATCTCAATTGACCAAATGAAAATAGCTTACCATATATATAACATTCGACAACACAAATAGAAGAAAAAGACACTAAAGGAATTGCATAGATATATTCTGGTCACTAGGATTTTACACATTTGGTAGATAAAGCTTTTAGCTTTTAGTTGGCAATTCAGGTCGATAGCATTCAATGGCATTAAATTTGATGATTTTTACATAACAGGAAATGAAATGGGAGTTTTTAAAATTTAAAAATTGATGTAATACTTACATTTCGTATATACCATGTCTAAGCTAACTGGTTTTGGAGACAATGATGTCAAGTACCTCACATGAAGACTGTGAGACTCCTAACAATTATCAACCTACTGTTCCTAACAATCCATGACTCATACCACGTTACCTAAATGGAGTTATTGGAGCACCGTTGTTTCCTTCTTCTTTTTTCTTTTTCTTCTTTTTTCTGTTACATAAAACTTTTGACTATTGCAGAAAATGGACAATACGGATTCGATTACAATTAGATCATATTTTTTACAAGGGCCCTAATTATTTTTTGATTTTCTAAACACATTTTTCCTTATCTACTTTCCAGAAATACAATTGAATTAAAATGTAGTAGTAGTATTTAGAAAGGATTAAGTTGAAGTATATTCCAATGAAATTATTTGTTCTAGCATATAATACTATACTAATGATGCAATTATATTCTAAGTTCTGTCCACAACTTTTAAAATTTTAATATTTCATATGAACAGGTATCCAACCAGAATACCTCGGAAAATTATCTAAAAGCAGTGAAGGGATCTCACTTTATTAGCTCTGACAAGGTAAACTAATTGTTGTTTCTTCAAAAATGAACTCTTTGCCTATGATTGCTTTGATTTCTATACGGCCACTATCGTATGTCTTTACCTAAAACAAGAATGCAGCTTCAAAAGTTTGCATTTCCTACATCCAAATAGTCTATGCCAATTGCCAATTGCTAAGTCAAGAAAAAAAAAATTTATTTGAGTCACATGACAATTAAAGAGAGGTATAATTATGTATGTCCAAGTCTTGTAGTAATATTCTTTTTTTTTTATCAAAAATATTAAATGTTTAGGACAATTAGTCATTTCTTGACACAAAGATGCACATCTAAATCACTAAAGTTACTAGGCGTAATAACCACACATTATTTCTTCAAATAACAAGTGAATTGTTTTAGGAATAATCTTTTTTAGCCGTCCGCTAAGTACTGATAAGATTTGGAGGGCAAGAAGTATATTTTTAAGTACCGCTAATTGTACTTTATCGGATAGGAATAAAAATAACAAAAATAATAATAATAGTTTTGGTGGTGATAAAGCTTGGAAGCCCATTTGGAATGTGTATGTCCAAGGTAACTGAGTCAATCCCCACCAATCACCTAAAAACAATTTCCATTGTCAGCATTGAATTTTGTGGATATTAAAAAATCTTTGTTAGTGATTTACTGACCAATAATTTCAGTACTATGTTGTCTTTGATACTTTTTACTTTTCTTTAAGAAGATTTTGGAGAATAATGTGATGGTTCTAATAAGGAATTGTGTGTGTATTATTATATTTGGTTTGTAAAAGGTGGTTCGAATGATGGATGAAGTGGAGTCCATATTCACAAAGCACTTTGCCAACAATGATAGAAAAAAGGCAATGAAGTTCTTAAGGCCCCAGCAGCGAAAAGCTTCTCACATGGTGACCTTCCTTGTTGGTAATGATCTTTTTACTACTAATAGCCCACATATATATACTAATTCTCCATTAACACTTGAACCCTGCTGGCCACTAATTGCCTAGTGGGATTAGTCCTGACTAATAACCACCATCAATAGTGAATAATATGCAATCTTAAGTAGGCTCCACCAGGCACCGTGCCTCCCTTTCTCATTTTCATAAGAATAAAACTGTGCCACTTTTGACTAAAGTTTATTTTTTTTCTTTTGCCTTTCCTTTAAGAACATTGAATAAAGTTGCTTGCTTTGTTTGCAGGATTGTTTACGGGTTGTTTTGTGTCACTGTTTACTGTGTATGCTCTCTTGGCACACTTGACGGGTGTATTCTATGGCGATAGAAGAAAAGATTATATGAACACAGTATACCCAATTTTCAGGTGGCCTTATTTCACATTTTCCTAAAAAGACTTTATTTCACTTGTTTTACTTGCCTAAAAAGATTTAACTTGACTGAATTGAACAAGCCTTTGTATCAATAAAGTAAAACAAAAATTAACCATTGATTTTATTTTCTTTTTCCTTGCTACAAGTGGTAACTAAATATTTGAAACTAGATTTTCCTTATAAAGAAGATCGACAATTACACTTTTAAGTACAAAGCCATTTAAAAAATAAACCATAGATATTTGGACTAAAGTGTCTAGAATTAACTGGGTTGGAAAAAAAAAAATTTATGAAAAACTCTAAATATGTTTAAAACCAAGCTATTAGGGCTGACCATGGTCCATGGATCAAGTTGGGTCGGGTTTCTGGCAAACACGACAACCGACCCAATCTGGAATTGAATGATGAGGTTCCTGAAAAAACACTAGTAATGTTCACCATTTTTTTACATATCATATTTTGTCCATGTACTCTCTACTATAAGGTAAAAGACGGTATATGTTATTGATATGCTAATAGTAAAGGTGTGAATTGTGCAGCATGTTTGCGTTGCTAAGCTTGCACTTGTTCATGCATGGGTGCAATTTGTTCATGTGGAAGAGTAAACGAATCAATTACAATTTCATCTTTGGATCCTCACCAAACACAGCCCTCACGTACCGAGATGCATTCCTCATGTGCACCACCTTCATGACAATTGTGGTTGGAGCATTGGTCATCCACCTTTTGTTAGGAGCCAGTGGATACCCGCAAGGCCCAGTGGATGCCATTCCTGGACTTCTTCTTCTGGTTAGTGCTAATTTAATTTTGGTTTTTTTTTTATAAAAAAAAAAACTGATAATTCGATAGTGGGGGAAAAGTTGGATTTGAACTTTAATGTTTTCATTGAAAACACTATTAGGTACTAACCCATCAAACTACAAGACTATTGGCAATTTTATTGTTGATGTTCTATATATCATATTGGACCAAAAGAACAAGAAATTAACATGCTCTAATTGGAAAAATCTCCTCTTAAGTTACTGATATTTATGTAGCAACTAGCATAGGCGTTCTTAGCTTTTTAATAAACTAATTTCTAACATGTGCTGTGTATGAGAAAATTTATCAAAAAACTGTTTATTAATGTACATATTTAAATATAAATTGTAAAAAGGTCCGGACTCATTCATAACAAGCAAACATAAGGCTTGAGTAGAGTTAATTACATAATGAGTACTGCTACGGCCACAATATAATGACGAAAAGTCTAGGTTTCAGAGTTAGACTAAAAATCTCCTGGGTTTCATAAACCCAACACACACTGGCTGTCTCCAGGTAAAGCCTGGTTTTCATGCCAACATTAAATGTTTTTATGAATCTTGTATTGCCTTTGTTCTAAACTTAAATCCTTTTTTGTTTTTCAGTTGGCCTTCACTATGCTCCTATGGCCATTTAATATCTTCTATCGCCCAACACGCTACCGCTTCATTCGTATAATTCGTAATATAGTATGCTGTCCATTTTTTAAGGTACATTTATTTCCTTTCTCATTTCCTTCAACAATTAGTGGTATTCATTATTCACAATATATGAACAATTATTAAATTACAGCTATTTCAATTAGTTTGAATAATTCTATGTATTTAGGTTTCTATGGTGGACTTTTACATGGCTGACCAACTTACTAGCCAGGTAACAACTCTTAAACCAACAAGGCTACAATATATTGTCCAATGAAAAAAGTAACTTTTGCCTTATAAAATCCAAACATCTATGTTATTTTACTCATATTCTTGATAACCAAACAACTTTTGGGACATTTAAATAAACTTGTTTTAGATTCACTTTCTTCTCTCGATATACCTTGACTAATCTCCAATAAATTCTTCTCTGTTTATAGATTGCATTGCTGAGGCACTTGGAAACCATAGCTTGCAACCTTCTGGCAAGAAGTTTCATAACACACCAGTACAGAACCTGCTCTAATGGAAAGCTATTTCTGGAGCTATCTTATGTAATTTCGTTTTTCCCATATTATTGGCGAGCAATGCAGGTAGCTCTCCCAAACTCTATTGTAGTCTAATCAATTGTTTTCCTCTTTTGTGTACGTTGGAGTGGCGGCTCTTCCACTAATTGCCTAGGACCTCAAAGTGGAAGAGGACCAACAATTTATCCTATAGTATTGTATAATCTTATAAGAAAAAGTTCACCTCCAAACCAGTTTGAAACTATTTTCCTCCAACACATTATATGGCAATTAAAGAGACTATCCATATTTAGTTTTCACATGACTTTTTAATGAGTCATATAACTTGATTAAATAATACACATTGATGATTTTATAAATCGCCATGTAGTAGGATAGAGGAGATAGCTTCAAAAACTTTGTCCAATTTGTCCAAAAATCTGTATGCCTTATTTACTCCTATGAAAATGATGTTGCATTAATCACAATTCACCACTTCAGCAAGTTTTTGAAAACTTTTGTTGCCTGTTATAGCATTCTTGGTCCAACTAACACTTTGCTTTTCAATGAAACTACAAGTGTGCAAGAAGATGGTACGAAGATTCTAAAGGGGAACATTTGGGTAACATGGGGAAGTATGTTTCGGCCATGGTGGCAGCTGGCGCGAGGTTGACATACGAGCAGCATAAATATGACCCAAAAAACTGCCATGTATGGCTTGCTGTGGTCTTGGTGACCTCTGGGGTGGCTACAGTATATCAGTTGTACTGGGATTTTTATAGGGACTGGGGTCTTCTCAGACCCTCCAAAAATTTATGCCTTAGAGATAATTTAATTCTGAAGAATAAAAGCATCTATTACATGTCCATGGTGAGCAAACTCTTATTCTTTTTTTCTTTTTCTTTTTTTGTCCTAGTAGAATTTTCGTGGCCTTCTTTATACCACTTTTAGACAAAAGATATGAACAGATAAGAAACTGAATTGTAGGCCTTGAATGCTGTTCTAAGACTTGCATGGCTGGAGACCATAATGAAAATCAATAGAGATCCTGAGAAAAAGTTACTAGATTTCCTCTTGGCTTCATTAGAAGTTATTCGTCGTGGGCATTGGAACTTTTACAGGTACTTTCAGTCTTACATTAAAAAAATTTGGTTAAAATTGTTATCCTGTTTAGGCAGAGTTCTTCAACATATAATTGAACTATATGACTAGCATTTTAAGACTCTGAGAGTGACAGTTATATTAGCAGCTATCTTATTGATAATGCCTCTAATTGGAAACAACTTGCCCCCCCCCCCCCCCAAACTTTAAATTTTTATCAACTGTTTTCTAGCATACTCAAAATTAACAAACAAAGCCACATAAACAGGAACTTTTGAGAAATACTTATTAGGTTCTTTATTGGTTAGTGATGTAATTAAGATGTTCCTCCATAGCTTTGTGAACTATGGAAACTGAAAGTAAAGTTTTCTCATATTTGTAAATTGTCAATTTAATAGGTTGGAGAATGAGCAAGTAAACAACGTCGGCCACTACAGGGCAGTAAATGAAGTTCCTTTACCAGTCAGCGAGATGGATTCTGATGGCTGAACCCTTTCTCGGACTCGCGTACAGATCTCCCTTACAAGCTGACCCAGAGAGGCATGGGATTGCAAAAGGGTTCCACATTTCAAAATAACAAAATGTGCAGTCACACAAAGCATTCATTACATATCCAATTCAAAATGTGAATTCTAAGGTACCAATTGTAATGAACAAAGCTCTTGTAAAAACAGCAATGTTTCTTGTACATTTAGGCATTCTAAGTTGGACATGAACTGTGCCTTACATTTCTGAAAGGTTGTTCTGTATATCTTCTTTTTGCTTGGCACATACTGTGGGTCTGGCTACTTGAAAGTTTTGTCTGTCTAATGCAGTAGCAACTACAGACAATGGAACTTAAACAAAAAGAAATATGTTCTCTCAAGCAAAGTCCACTTACTTTAAGAAATATGGTTTTCTTTCATGAATTCTTGCATTTTTTTCACTCCAAGTGTGATAAACAGTGGCTTGCCAAGTTAGTTTACAAATAACATGCTACATACTTTTTCCCTTCAGCCTCTAACAAACATGCACTTTCTATGAACTTGTTTCCAAACTCTTAAAGCTTTATTCACCACCAATAATGTTTTGATACATGGTTCAGAAATTCATGTTTATTATCCCAGAGTAAGGCTTACCACTTTGGGATTCTATGAACAGGATTACCACTTTCCCTTCCCCTTCACCACCAGTCACTATCAGTTTGCATTATCATCACTTTCTTGCATTTGCCATAAGAGTAAGAATTTTCTAGATGAAAATGTTAGAGAAAGAAAGAAACCAAGAATTTTCTATTGTTGTGATGCTTTACTTGTCTTCAACTCTCACAGACACTAACGGTTTTACTTCCCCTTTAAACGTTCATCCTCACAGATTGGAACCTGATTATCGTCTCTATGGTTAATTTGGCCTATTAGTCTAAGGATATTTATTTTCATGAAATTAGTCTGAGTTCATCGTAAAAAGGCTGCTTGTATTATGGAAATCTTGCAATTATTCCTTTTGGCAATAAATGGAAACCATATAAAATATCAACATTTTTCTAGGACTCAATCTTCTGATGAAACTCATAAATTTGTGTATATCCTAGAAACTTATTTCTCTTAGTACTTTTTGCTTTATTTTCAGTTGTATACTGCTTCTTACCCCTATTCTTGTCTTCCAGCTATTGGTGGCGGGGGGAGAGGGGGGAATGTTGTGGTTGAAAATTTGGAACTTTTAGTCTAAATAACTTAAAAATTTTGAGAAAACAATACCATATATGCATTTAATCATTGACAGACATAATGTTAGATAACTTTTAGTCTAAATGACTTAAAATTGAGAAAGCAATACAATATATGCACCTAATCATTGACAGACATAAGAAGTTACATACTTATTACATACTGAATCTAATGTTTGTAACATATCCTTATTTAACAGATGATTCAATCTAAAACAACATTTCCAATGTGGGTGTATGTATTATTGTGTGCATATGTGTGCACATGTAGATGTTTGCATGGTCAAAGAAGAATAAGGGGGATCAGGAAGCTTTAGATAATGTTACCCTTCCTAAGGACTCAGCTATTCTCTTTGAAATGCAGTAAGCAGTGGATTGAATGGTGATCATGGGATTGACACCAACGGCACTAGGCAGAACACTACCATCACAAACAAATAGGCCTTCTGCTTCCCAACTTTCCCCATTAGAATCAACCGCACCTTCTTTGTCATCAGCCCCCATCCTACAGCTACTCATCTGATGGGCAGAGGTGAGTGTTGTCCAATTCTCTACCATCGACAATGGCCCTATCACTACAGAAACCATCTCCAAAAACTCCTCCACTTCCTTTTCACTAACTCCTTTGCATTTTAATCTCTGCCCATCACTACGCTGGGTGCCCACCTCAACAGCACCAGCTGCTACCAAAATTCTTAATGCCTGCCTTAACCCAACCCTGAGGTTTTCTGTGTCTGATGTATCTAACTTGTAGTTTATCCTTCCCTCTACCTTAACTTCTCCAGATCCTGAGTCCCTAACTATTGCAATCAAATGAGAAGTTCTTGCATAATTTACCATTCTTCTCTTGAAGTCTATTCCAGATTCCCAAGGACATAATCCAGAAAATGATCCCGGCCCTAGGGATGGAGTTTCTATGATGGCTCTCACCTTTGAGTCTTCCCCGACCACATCATGGACCGATGTGATTATTCCACCCTCATAGCTTTTACCCCTGAGGTCTGTATTTGATTCTGGAAAGTATCCCCAGGCCATAGCAACAGGGTGCAGATGAAGGTAGCGGCCAATGTTTTGGTTCTTCAATCCACTTGAGATCATTAAAGGGGGTGTTAAAAGAGCCCCACATGCCGAGATTGTTACTTTGGCCTTAATCTCTACTCTCTTTGTGGTGTTGTTACTCGAAGTCTTTGCTATCACTCCCAGGCATCTCTTTGTTCTTTTGCTTCCACTCTTGTTCTCTTCCAATTTGAATCTCTCAGCTTTACATCCTGTTAAGATCACTGCACCATGATCCACAGCATCCACGAGCCATGTAGCATCACTCCCTTTCTTCTGTCCTTCTCTACAGCCATAGCCACAAGACCCACAATAATGATTCTCCGAGGAATTTCGTGGCACATAGTCAACTTTAAGGCCTAAATTCTCACACCCTTTTCGAAGTACTTGATTTTGGAACCCCTCCTCCACACAAGTCTCAGTTACACCAATTCTCTCACACACAATATCCATAGCAGAGAGATATTCAGGGCTCCCAAAAAATGGGATTTTGCAGTCCTCGGCCCATTCCCGAAGCACTGTATTAGGTGTTTTGATGCATGCTGACCAGTTAACAGCAGACCCCCCACCTACTGTTGAACCTGATAAAACAAAGACTCCCCCATCAGTAGATGCAAAGAGTCCCCCTGCTTCATATAGTTGCTCCAAGGAGGGGCCTTCTAGAGAAGAATAATCAGAAGCAGTGAAATAGTTCCCTTTCTCAAGAACAATGACCTTGTGTCCTGAACATGCAAGCACAGCAGCTGCAACTCCTCCTCCACATCCAGAACCAACAATTACAACATCACATTCGATTTCGAAGAGGTTCTGGTTGGGGTCTAATTCAGCTCTGATGCCTCTCTGGGCAAGAGATTGCACAAGGGTTGTGTCAGTTTCTCGCATAGTTTCTACCATTCCTTTGTCAAGGGGCCTTTTTTGAGGGACTTCAAATGGCTCCTTACCAGTGTCAACATGATATCCAATGGCTTCCCATGCTGGGTTTTCATCATTTTCATTCACCTGTAGAATGGAAGAACATAAAAGATAATAGAGTTAATTTCTTAGGTGTTGTGCTTCACTCTGTTGGTTGTAAATTCAACAAACTTCTTGAAGAAAAGATTGAATTTTTTATTAAAGATCTGTATTTTGAAGTGGACATTGAAAAATTCAATTTAGATCCCAAACAACTAAACACAGACTAATTGATCAAGTTATGGTTTATTCCAACATATCTCTTGGTCCGCATGAACTAGAACCTCCTTGGAGATTTTGCTGCAGTGAACCTCATGGAAAAGAATTTGTGGTTTCAAACAATTTCTAACTCTTTTAAGGATCACAACATGAATGAGTGGAAAACAAGGTTCTTCTCAATTAAGCACGAGAAGAAAAGACACAGTTTTACTAAATATCTTTAGAGCACTAGCATTAGATATGCTAAAAAAATTATGAGTTGTTTGGTAGTGAATTTTAAACAACAGTTTTCAGTGTTTAAACAAAATTACATATATTTTCACACACTTTTTCACCTACACGTATTTTCAAAAAATACAAACAACATTACTAAAACAACATTACCAAACAGGCCCTATATTTCAACACATCAAAATGTTTACTTATTTTAACACATCACTTAACAATACACTCTACATCACATCTTCTATCATTTTACTGCTATTTAAACAGTCTTTTTATTCTTTCTTTTTTGTTCCCAACTGTCATTGAAGAGAGAGAAAGTTTGAATAATTGTCATTGGTCATAAAGAAAAGAAAAGTTTGAATAAAAAAATACCCAAATATTATTAATAGCACATCTCGTCATACACTATTATTATTAAAACATCATTGTAGCTCAAGCCAAATTTATTAGACTTTTGACACATATAATACGGGTGATTTTTTGTGTTTGGTGTTCTAAATACTAAAAATTATCTCCAGCCATACGTAGCCTAACCATGTTTTGTCGATAGGCCACAACCCAAACTCATTTTCCCACATGAACCAGTATGTCACATCGCATGCTCAAGTAACCTAACCTTACCTTGCTCACAAACTGCATGCGGCATAAGGAAGGCATGTCTTCAACAGCAGATTGTGTTATGCTACTCCTCTTCGTGGTGCATGATGAGTAGGCTATTTGTGATACGTGATAGTTGTTTTGTGTATATATGTTTGATGACCCGTGGTCTTCAAATTTATCATGATCAAGATGCTTATGATTTGTAAATCAGTTTGAAGGCATGATATTGGACAACAGCATAGCACAACCTGCTGTTGCCCAAAGTCTTTATCATGATCAAGATGCTCACGACTCAAACCCCAAAATCAAATAGTAGAGTATTTATAAAAGCCTAAGTTAATGACAATTTTATGATGATTGTTCTTTTATCATTAAGTGAGGCACCAATATTGTATAGATGGGATTCAAATATATGTCTCTAATTCAACTACAAAAAAATTTACCAACTAAAATTATTACCCATGTATTAGAATTTCTTTTCCTTTTAGGTGTGTAAGGTGATAAAAGAACAACTATACTCCTCTTTAATCAATAAATAAATAAAATGATATCACACTCCCCAACTTCTAGGAGTGCATAAGTTGAGGTCAAGCTAGAGGGTTTTTTTCACACCTTGTAAGCAAGACTAAAGCCATGACCAACAGACCAAGTGCTCTTCTTGGGAGCTAATATGCAATATTATTAAATTTATATTAAAGTTACATGATTTATAGTTTCTAAACTTCTATGTCATCTTTCTCAAAATATTAAATATTAGGCGAAAATATACTTTTCGTCCCTACATTTTGGGTCAATTCCCATTTTGGTCCTAAAATTGATTTCGTTGCAAATTTCATCCCTAAAAAAAGAAAATCGTTTTTAAAATGGTTCCTGTCATCAACCCACTGATGGAAACCTCCTACGTGGCAGACGGAGTGCCCTACTTCACTGTTTTTTAGGGATGAAATTTGCAACGAAATCAATTTTGGGACCTATGGTGGGCCTTTTTTGTAATATTAGGTTGGACTACCTCATGTCGTACTAGGCCCAAAGTGTTCTGGATTAGGGAGTTGAAACCGTTCCAATTGCAACCTGCCTTGGTCCGGCTTGTGCGCAAACTATGCCTCGTTTGCCAAGATTTTGAATCACAGACTCATAGCAAGCAGAGCTGCTATGGGAAGTTATGGTAGACAGATATAATAAAGATAACAAAGATTTTGAATCACAGGCCCGTGGCAGACAGAACTGCTATGGAAAATTACGACAGGTAGATATAATAAAGATAACAAAGGAAATTCGTTCACAAAATAAATAAAGTGGTGTTTGGGTCTTGCGCGTGCTTTACTCTCATGTTCATCCAAAACCTACCTACTGCTCATGCATTTTCCGCGGTCTAAGACCCATCTGCACATTCTGCCATCCATCCTTGACTTCTTACGGCATGAGCTGTTTTCCCGTTCGTTCTTTATTAGCTTCCTTCCTTTAGGGGGCTGGGCTTTGCTTGATTGTGGGCTTTCCTTCCTTTAGGCCATTCTTTTTGCTTCTTCTTGTAGTCCTTCTATTATTTCCTACCACATCATTCTGCTATTCCTGCTGTGATGTTATTTGACCCAAACCTGCTGGGCCTTTTTAGACTTGCTGCTTATTTCCTTTTTGATGACCAAGTATGATCATTGGGCTTTTTACTGCGTTACTTGCGAGCTCCTGGGTCCCATTTATTTCCTTCTGGGCATCTTTAGCCCACTTACTTTCCTTGGACATTCTTGGCCCTTTCTAATTTTGCGTTTCCCATGGGCTTTTACTAACTCCTTGGACTTCCTTGGCCCAATTACTCTATCCTTCATCCTTGGGGCTTATGGACTCTCCATTGCTCCTTACTTTCTTTACTTGCATTATTTCGAGCCCGCTGTGGCTATTGTGGCCAATTTTCTCTTTTCTTCATCACATACTGCCCATCGGTTTGCTACTTCTCTCCTTCTGGGCCTTTTTAGGCCCTTTTGGTTCCTCAAGGTCCATTTGTTTGCTTTATGAACCTATGATCCATTATTCTTGCCGCTTGGACTTAATGGCTTTTCTATCCAATTGCTAACTCTCTTCTGCCCACGTTGTTGGGCTTCTTCTTCCTACTCGGCTTCTCAAAATAAGCATCAACAGGACCAAAATGATAATTGACCCAAAATGTAGGGACGAAAAGTGTATTTTCGCTTAAATATTACTAAATTAACTTTTTATTTAAGAATAATACCTATGCAATTTATGAATTTATTTTAAAAGTCGTTTTTAGTTAATTGAAATGATTTCTCTGAAAGGATTATTATAAAAATTTCTTTTTAAGCTTATTTATGTTGTACTATTTTTTATTAACCTTATAATGTACTATTTTATGTATTTTGTTTCAATTTTTAAGATATTTTTAGTAAATTTTTCTAATATTTACAAATGTAATATATTTATTTATATTTAAATAATTATTAAATTAATTATGACGTCATCACGGTTCGACTCCGGTTCAACCTCGATTTGACCTTAAAAACCTTGAACATCTTCCTTTTACGGTTCAATGAACGGTCCGGGTTTCAAAACCTTGGTTTTTTTAACCCAACCCGCATGGGCTATGTTTGGTTAGTGAATTGTGCATATACATCTTTTATGCCTTATAAAAAAAATTAAATATTTATCAATTATTTAAGCATTTTTTTCAACAAATTATTATGATTTGTGTAAGGTCACAATTCGCACCCGAACCCAACAGTATGAAGGGTGCAGGCCCAAAAAGCCCTATACAATGAAATTCGTAGAATGTGGGATTGAAACCTAGGTTCTATGAATGTTGGATAACAAAAATGATGGGCTAGATTCCCAAGTTACGTGCGACAAACTGATTATGTAATAGAAACTCTCCTTGGACGTAAGCCGAGGATGACTTGTATTGCTTTTCCTTATTTTAAAAATAGATTACAATTGAAGGTGGTGTGTACAGTATTTTTCTCTTTCTTCTCCGATCCCTCCTTTGAATGTCTTTCTCTTCCTTTTATATCATCCTCCTTCTTCCCACCATCTTCCACGTATGGACCAGATCACCAATCTAGATATTTGTCCCATCCACCTCCCTCTTGAAATCTTCAAACAATAGCTGTAAGGCTGATCGCTACTGTTCAGAGGTCATTTCTTCATTAATGCGGCAAGAAAGGTAGGTGCAGAGCCTTTAATACGGTGGTAGCAGCTTTTTCTAAGATATTTCTCATTCACTTTTTCTCTTTGTATCCTCGCGGAATACATCTTCATCCACCAAACCTCCTAGAATTTCCTTATAAACATCATGGCGCATAGCATAGTCTTTATTTCATAGAGCCAAGGAGATCCCCCTTCTCGGACTATTTCCACCAACCTCTTTCGCAATAGTTTGCTTATGGGCCTTTAAGTTCGATATAGTTATTACCACTAAACCCTCCTCGAACAAGTTAATACCCTCGGATCAGGCCCAAGGCCCAAAAACATATTCTAACCCTTCTGCCCCCACAATAGCCCCTCAAAAATTCATTCTTTCTCCCTTCCGAGGAGAAAAATGAAGTTTTTATTCAACACCACAGCCTTCACACGCTTCTCAAACCGTTACACATGAGAATATCATTTCACTTCTTTTGAAACTGCTCCTGATGCCTCGAAATCCATAACACCCCTATTAACTGCTCTAAGTAACACCCTATCCTCTACGTCCAACGATGAGATGCATATCCAACGATTTGGGTTTTTCCTCAAAATTTGAGCGGGATAACTCCCATTCAATGCCGCCTCCCATATATCAAAACGCCTAGGAAGTCAAAACTCAACTCATTATTCCAAAAATCAATCAAATCCTAAGACTCCTTCCTTTTCTCTCCTCACAAGAAGCTCGCGAAGAATCGTTTACTCATTTCCCGTAATTTTTCACTCTTTTAAATTCTTTTTCTCCTCGGCTTTAGTCCTCGGCCATTAATTGTATCCATTTCCATTTTTACTCCAACCAAATGGGTAGATTCAAATGTCTAGTAGATACCGACGCCAGTATGGAGGGTTTTCGAGCCAAATACCGCATCCCTCAGGAAGTGGGTTTGAGATATTGCCCCCCCAGAAGCCATAGTTGACGATAGGAAAGAAAGGGAAGTTGTCATTCCTATAATCGCATTTTTTGAGGGTAGAATGACACTTCCCATAAAGAATGTAACCAGTGAATACTTACGTAATCATAGATTATGCCCAGACCAATGTACACCTAACATGTTTAGAATTTTAGGTTGTGTCAACGCTCTCAATGAGCAAATGGGTTTGAGTCTCACATGGCATGACGTTGCCCATATGTATGAGTGTCACAAACTCAAAGCCGTAGGGTATTACCTCAAGTCCAGGTCTAGCATCGTTAGGCTTATATCGTGTCTTTCCAAATCTAACAAAGGCATGAAGGACGACTATTTAATCGCCTCTGGGAAGTGGTACAACAGTCCCCATTGTCTAGTCGAAGAGGGAAAACCATGTGTGATTCCATAGGATTTAGGTCCCTTGGCCTGGGGTTTAGTTCTCCTAAATTTATCATTTAGATCTATATTGTATCTTAGTTTCCTTTTTATTTGACGTTTATTGTTTATCTAACCATATTTAGTTCCTTGGACATTTTTTCAGATAAACAGCACGTATCGCCCCGCTCAAGCCTATCCAGTATCGCAGACCTCAATAGAGTTTTAAGATCCGAGGTATTCGTGAGTGAAGACCTGCAAGTGAGGGCAGCCCATCTCATCTTGGGATACGAACCGCTATCGGCTATCTTCCAAGATATTGGCAACGTGATCATCACGGGTGACCGGAGACGTAGAAGGATAGACGTCTCGAAACTGGAGTTCCTTGCTCCACACGATTTAACGGACGACCCTTCTGTCATCCTATACACCCACTAAAAGTAGTCCCTCCTTCGGTGCGACCTGAGGCAACAGCCATCCGAGAAGAGCCCACATCTCCTCGTCTATCCCTTGAGGAGGAAATAGACCAGTTCCAACTTGAGGAAGCAGAGAAACCTTCAAAGGGCCACGTTGTCAACCTCTCGGATGAAGAAAACGAATCCGCCGAAGGCTCTGGTATCAAGGGTTTCATAGTTGCGCGTGTTGATAGCAGTGACGATGAAGAAGAAGAAGAAATGTCTCTGCAACCAGGGAATAGTTTAAAGGATATTCTCGCCAAGAGGGGTAAGCAAGCCAATGTGAAAGGCTCTTCGGGGTCTCAACCTCCTGCTAATCTCCCACCCCCTCCCCCTCCCCCTCCCCCAAGCTCCCTTCTTCTTGTTCCCAACCTCAAAAAGAAGAAAAGAGTGAACGAGGTTGAAGAAGAGGAGTTGGCCCCGAAAAAGAAGCAAAAGCAAGAAAAGGCGGGAAAGGGCCAAATTAGAGCCTCATCCGTGGAAAGCAGGGATAGCCATGAATTGGCTGAGGTGTGCCAAGCTCAAACTCACTGGTCACCTTCGTTGGAGTTGGATAGGGCACCCATTCCCCACCACTCTTCTATAAGAGAATTCCAAAAAGGGCATGCCCATTATGTAGCCGAGACCTTGAAACAGCCCATCTTGCTGCCTAAGGACATGGAAGCCTTGATGGGGATGAGGCAACCAAATCTCTTCCTGTCCCTGAAAAGGGACTTGGCTTTGGTACGTACCATTTTATTACTCTAACATTACTATTTACTTTCTGTTTACCCCTTTAAGCATACACACGCCTTTACGTTACCCTTGTCATAATGCACCTGTCCGTCATCCTTACGTAGGCCATTCAAGAAGTTTTCGTAGCGAAGAAGTGGGTCGAAGACGCTCGAAACGATGCTAAGGTTGAGGCCGGCATCAGGGTCGAAACTGAAAAAGCTCTGGGCTTGGCCGAGCAGGAGAAAAAAGAGCTTACTAACAAACTGACGAAAGAGGGAAAGAAGAGAAGAAACGCCGAGGCTAGACTAAAGACAGCCGAGACGCAAGCAGAGGAGCAGCGCAAACAGCATCTTGACAAAGGACAAGAGCTATCCATTTCCTAAAAAGACATTCTGCGCTTGAAGGGTGAGTTAGCTCAGGCCCAAGAAACGGCCCGCACTATCAAGAAGACTATGGATGCTGCTTCACTAGCTTCCTTCAATACGGGGGTTGAAGAGACTAAAACTCGGCTAGTCGAAGAACTGGCTGAGGTGTGTAGGGAGTGTTGCCAGGAGGTGTGGGCAGAAGCCCTTAATGTTGCAGGGGTCCTTGCTACCTCAGAATGGAGAAAGGCTGAAAATATATGGATCCCCCCAGACATCCGTGTGATTGAAGCCATACCTCCTCCTCCAACTGCCTCCAAGTCAGCGCCTCCTACCCAACCCTCAACTGTCCAGGGCTCTCTTCCACTCGCTAAAGCATCTACAGGCTCTGACCAGGCTACGGTCCAGGATAAAAAGACTGATAAGGGTCTAAACAAGAAGGCTGACCAGGGTGATCCTCCACTTGGGGCGAAAGACAAAGGAAAGTAAATCATGACCCTGAGACCAAATCTGCAAATGCTCCCCTAGTCATCAAGGAAATGGCTCCTAAATCCAAAGAAACTGGGCCAAAAGGGGCGGAGGATAAAACAAAGGAAGCTGAGACAAAGTCTAAAGAGGACCCCCCCCATTGAAAACCAAGACACGAACAGCCTAGGACTCTCTCTCAACTTTTTGCCTAACTTCCAGATAGCTCTTCTTTATTATAAACTTACTATCGTTATTCTGTCTTGTGTTTTTTATTTCCAATGTAATCACGTACATTTATAATGACAAGTTCAAGATTGTGATCTTTACTTCTTTACAAATTTCACTCACTGGGAATGTTTAACTCTTTATCTTAGTACAATTCGTATACATAGTATGAATAACTTAGTATTCAAATGAACGGGGTAGATCTCTATAATGTCTTAGTTAATATCAGTAATCTGACATGGAAATAATTTCATCTCATTGACCTAAGCCATCAGTGGCTAACCTGTATATTGAAATTTTACCATTTAATGTGCAATAGAAAACAGTTAAATATATAAGAATATACCTTAACCTAAAACGAGAAAAAAACATGGTCTGAAACTAGATTTTACGTCAAACTTAGGCACAAAAGTAAATCAAAAATCCCACCATGATATGTGGTCTAAGGATCCAAGCATGACCAAGTTTCTGCTTGATACTTATAAGAATAAACTGAAGTGTTAATTTCCCCAAAGTAGATGGTCCGAGGACCAGACGTAACTAAGGTTCTTTTTAACATTTAGTAAAAATATCAGTTTCTACAAGGTATGTGGTCCGAGGAGCCAAGCATGACCAAGTTTCTGTTTGATACTTATAAGAATGAACTGAAGTGTTAATTTCCCCAAAGTAGATGGTCTGATGACCAGACGTAACTAAGATTTTGTTTAACATTTAGTAAAAATATCAATTTCTACAAAGTATGTGGTCCGAGGAGCCAAGCATGCCAAGTTTCTGTTTGATACTTATAAGAATGAACTGAAGTATTAATTTCCCCAAAGTAGATGGTCCGAGGACCAGACGTAACTAAGATTTTGTTTAACTTTTAGTAAAAATATCAATTTCCACAAGGTATGTGGTCCAAGGAGCCAGGCATGACCAAGTTTTTGTTTGATACTTAGAAAAATGAACTGAAGTGTTAATTTTCCCAAAGTAGATGATCCGAGGACCAGACGTAACTAAGGTTCTGTTTAACACTTAATAAAAATACCAATTTTCACAAGGTATGTGATCCGAGGAGCTAGACATGACCAAGTTTCTGTTTGATACTTAGAAAAATGAACTGATAATTAACGCAACACAATATCAACAGGAATAAGATGGCAGAAGTGTCTTTCATTAATAATAATACCTTCGTAGGTTATTTACATTCCAGGGACATGGTACAACCTTTTCATCTAAGTCTGCAAGATAATACGCCCCTATGCCAAGTAATTCAATAAGGTCCTTCCCAGTTAGGTCCCAATTTTTCCCATGCTGGGTTTTTGGCAGTACCCAAGACCTTCCTTAACACCAAGTCTCCAGGGGCAAGTGGCCTTAACTTCACATGGAAATCATATCCCAGTTTGAGTTTATACTGATAATAAGCTAGCTGAACCATGGCATTCTCTCATCGTTCCTCAATTAGGTCTAGGCTTTTCTCTAGTAAGTTGTCGTTATTACTTGGGATGAAAGAGCTTGTTCTTAGTGTCAAAAACCCAGTTTTTAAAGGGATTACAACCTTAGCTCCATAAGTCATAAAGAATGGTGTCTCTCTAGTGGATCTTCGAGATGTAGTTCGATATGTCCACAAAACATGTGACAATTCTTCCACCCATCTTCCCTTGGCATCATCCAGCCTTTTCTTGAGTCCACTAACTATAACTTTATTGACTACCTCGGCCTGCCCATTCCCTTACGGATAAGCTGGAGTGGAATATCTATTCGTGATGCCTAAATCACAACAGTACCTTTTGAAGGCTTTACTATCAAATTGCAGACCATTATCTGAAATAAGAGTATGAGGGATTCCGAACCTAGTGACAATGTTTTTCCAAACAAACTTCTTTGCATCCACATCTCTAATGTTTGACAATGGCTTAGCTTCAACCCATTTAGTGAAATAATCTGTCCCCACGAGCAACCACTTCCTATTCCCTGTGGCCTTTGGGAAAGGCCCTACAATATCTAATCCCCATTGAGCAAATGGCCAAGGACTAGACAGAAGATTAAGGGCACCACCTGGCTGATGGATGTTGGGAGCAAATCTCTAACATTGTAATCTTGGGCTTCTCTCTGCTTATTGGGCCACCAGTATCCCTGGGTAAGAGCTGTATGAGCTAAAGACCTTCCTCCTGTGTGACTTCCATAAATCCCTTCATGCAACTCCTCCAAAAGTAATTATGTTACTTAAGGATATATACACAGCAAATATGGTCCTGAAAATGAGCGTTTGTACAACTTTTGATCCTCGGATAGCCAAAATTGAGGTGCATTTCGACGTACTTTATCTGTTTCAGTTTTCTCCTCTGGCAAGACATCATTTTTAAGGAATGATACTATAGGATCCATCCAACTAGGTCCCACCCTTATTTGATGAACTCAAATGGTGTCGTTATGCATTCCAAAGGGCTTACACAAGTCTTCAACAAGGATGACCCGAGGTAGGCTTTGTGCCGAGGACGTTGCAAGGGTAGTCAGGGAATCAGCATGGGTATTCATACTCCGGGAGACATGCATCAAAGTAAAAAATTCAAAATTTGATTGTAAATACCTGACCCGGGCTAGGTATTCTTGCATTCTTGGATCTCTAGTCTCTAACTTCCCTTCTACATGGCCCACCACCAGTTGTGAATCTGAGAACATTTTCACTGTTTTTCCACCCATTTTTTGAACTATATCCATCCTTACCAGTAGCGCTTCATATTCTGCCTCATTGTTGGTAGCCAAGAACCCTAGCCTCAAGGATTTCTCAAAAGTAAACCCCTCAGGAAACACCAAAACTAACCCCACACCAGATCCTCTTTGGTTTGCTGCTCTGTCAACATACACTCTCCACATCAAAGGTTCCTTACACGAGATCATGCCAACTAATTTTTCATCCATGGCTAAGCCTTTGACATTCTCTTCTAATGAGGGCTCCGCAAATTTCGCCACCAAATCAACAAGGACCTAGCCTTTCATGGAAATGCGAGGCATATACTTGATATCAAAAGCCCCCAAGATGGTACCCCATTTAGCAATCCTCCCCGTGTAATTAGCGCTTCGAAGAATAGACTTAAAAGGAATCTAAGTTAAAACAACAACTGTATGAGATTGGAAATAATGGGGGAAGCTTACGTGTAGCATGCACTACTGCTAGGACAGCTTTTTCCAAAGGTAGATAATGCACCTCAGCCTCATGTAAGGATTTTCTCACGTAATAAACTGGCCTCTGCACATTATTATCAACCCGAATTAAAACCAAACTAACAGCATGATTAGCCACAGCAATATACTCAAACAGAACTTCATCAACTTCTAGCTGAGACATAATGGGTGGTCGCAAAAGGTAATCCTTGAGTTGTTGAAAAGCTAAAGCACATTCCTCGGTCCATTCAAATCCTTTCCACTTATTTAGTAACTGGAAGAAATGTCTGCACCTATCTGCAAACCGAGAGATGAACCAGTTGAGGGCAGCAGTCATCCTAGTTAACCTCTGAACCTCCTTAGGATTCCGAGGTGGCTGTAAGTTATTGATTGCCTTGACCTGTGCAGGATTGACCTCAATTCCCCGATGAGTTACCTTATAACCCAGAAACTTTCCAAATCCCAAACCAAAAGAGCAATTGGAAGCATTGAGACGTAATTGATACTTCCTTAGTATCTGAAAAGTATCGTTCAGATCTTTCACATGCATGGAAACTATTTTACTTTTCACCACCATGTCATCCACATACACTTCGATAGTCTTCCCCAACTGTGGTTCAAACATCCTGGTCATCATCCTTTAATAAGTAGCCCCTGTATTTTTCAAACCAAAATGCATTACCTTATAATGATAATTACTTGTAGGAGCAACAAAGGTTGTCTTCTCCTGATCATCCAAAGCCAAAGGTATTTGGTGGTAACCTTGGAAAGCATCCAAAAAACTCATTCGAGGATGCCTAACTGTAGCATCCACCAACTGATCTATACGAGGCATTGGGAATGAATCTTTAGGGAAAGCTCTGTTCAAATCTGTGAAATCCACGCACACTCTTCACTTCCCATTCTTCTTCTTTACTACCACTATATGAGCCAACCATTCTGGATAGAACACTTCTTTAATAGCACCAGCCTTTTTGAACTTAAGCACCTCTTCCTTGACAGCCTCGAAGTGCTCCTCAGAGAAACACCGAGGTGGTTGCCTCCTCAGAACGACAGCCGGATTGACGTTCAAGCAATGACAAATGAAACTCGGATCAACCATAGGGGCTTCATAAGCATTCCATGCAAATGCATCTACATTCTTTCTTAAAAACGTAACCAGCTCCATTTTCTCTTGAAGTGGCAACTGAACTCCTACCCGAAAGAACTTTTCAGGATCATCACCTATAAGAAACTTTTCTAACTCCTCACACGTAGCTTCCTCCACTGCCGCCACATTGGGCGTAGTCAGCGACATTAATTGCTCTAAGCCCCCCGTAGCCGAGGCCAAGGACTCTGGCCCAGGCTGATGCAGAATTGCAGCTACTATACACTGTCTAGCCACAAATTGGCTCCCAATAATTTCCTCGATCAATCCCCTAGACGAGAACTTCACCTTGACATGTAAAGTTGAGGAAACGGCACCTAGAGCATGCAGCCAAGGCCTTGCCACAATAGCCGTGTAGGGATAATAAGCGTCTACCACAATGAAATCTACATCAACAACTTCTGGACCTGATTACACAGGTAACCAAATTTGCCCTTTTGGTATGACAGCTTTCCCCTCAAAGCTTATTAGTGGCGAATCGTAAGCCGTAAGATCCTCGAGCTTTAAGTTGAGCCCCCTAAATAAGTCAGGGTACATAATATCTACACCTGCACCACTACCCTGGTCAACCATTACCCTTCTCACATCATAGCCCCCTATCCTCAGCGTAACAACCAAAGCATCGTCATGCAGTTGGATAGTTCCAATTTTGTCTCCTTCCAAGAAACCTAAAATAGAAGGGACATTCCCTTTAATCCTCTTCGGTTCAGAACTAGAATCCTCGGCGAGAGTACGCGATACAGACATCACCCTGGTAGGACAAGAACCAGTCCTGCCAAGAGCGGCAAAAATAACATTGATTGTTCCCAGATGAGGCCTTGATGAATTGTTCCCTTGGTTCACCGAACCTGAACGGCCTTCTTGCCCAGTGGGATGATACAAAAATTGCTTCAACCTTCCCTCCCTAACTAACTGCTCCAAATGATTCCACAAAGTCCTACAATCTTCAATGGTATGACCTCTATCCTGATGATAGTGGCAGTGGAGATTTTGATTACGCCTCATAGGATCCCCAGCCATCTTGTTAGGCCATTTGAAGTATGGTTCATTCCGGATTTTCTCCAACACTTGATGCACCGGTTCTCGGAATACAGTGTTAACCACCTGCAAAACAACAGGACCAGACTGCCCAGCAAAATCTCTCCAGGGCCTATAATTGTTGTATCTATCCGACCTAAAATCCCTCCTCTCCTGAGGGATAACCTTTGCTTTTCCCTTACCCTATTGTTGATCTTATTCAACCCGTTTGTACTCATCGATTCGATCCATGAGCCGACGTACACTCCTCACAGGCTTTTTGGTCAAATATTTCCTTAAGTCGTGCACAGTAGGGAGGCCAACCTTGAAAGTCCGTATTGCCACATCATCAAAATCACCATCAATCTCATTGAACATCTCCCAGTACCTGTCAGAGTATGTTTTCAGGGTTTCCCCTTCTCCCATGGCCATGGACAATAACGAATCCAAAGGCCGAGAAACCCTACTGCAGGTGATGAAGCGGGACCCAAATGCCCTAGTGTGTTCCATGAATGAATCAACAGAATTTGCCTTCAACCCATTAAACCATCTCATCGCAACAAGTCCCAAGTTAGAAGGGAAGACTTTGTACATTAAAGTTTCATTTTTAGAGTATACCGCAATCCTTTGATTGAAATGACTCACATGTTCCACAGGGTCTGTTCAACCATTATAAATAGTGAATGTGGGTTGAGTGAACCGTCGTGGAAGCTTCCCCTTCTCCACCCTACATATGAAAGGTGACTTGAAAATTTGGTGTAACGCCCTACTCATAGCATCATTTCCCAAGCCCCTAGAGGAAGATTATTTGCCCTGATGACCACGAAGATGATCAGGAGGAGTTCTTGATCTGGACTTGTAGCCACTACCCTGGCTATCTGCAGAAGAAGGTTCAGAAAAAGAGAGCGTTCGCCTTCGCCTCTCGCAGTGCAACTTCTTTTTCAGATGGTCAATCTCCTTCTGCATGGCCTTTGCATGTTCATCGTGAGGGATTCTACTTCCATCTCGTGAGCGACTCCCATCAGTGTACCCTGTATGCACACTACCCTCTCGGTCTCGTTCTTGCTCAAGATGCAGGGAGTGATCCTCATGCTGGGACCCCATAGACTCTGCATAATGCGGACCTGAGCCGGCCATAAGGCTCCAATTCCTCAAACACAAGGTTCCCACAGACGGCGCCAATTGTAAGGTCACAATTCGCACCTGAACCCAACAGTATGAAGGGTGCAACCTAAAAGCCCTATACAATGAAATTTGTAAAACCTAGGTTCTATGGATGTTGGATAACAAAAAATGATGGGTTATATTCCCAAGTTACGTGCGACGAACTGATTATGTAATAGAAAGTCTCCTCAGACGAAAGCCGAGCATGACTTGTATTGCTTTTCCTTGTTTTAAAAATATATTACAATTGAAGGTGATGTGTACAGTGTATTTCTTTCTTCTCCGATCCCCCCCTTGAATGCCTTTCTCTTCCTTTTATATCATCCTCCTTCTTCCCACCATCTTCCACGTATGGACCAGATCACCAATCTAGATACTTGTCCATCCCCCTCCCTCTTGAAATCTTCAAGCAATAGTTGTAAGGCTGATCGCTACTGTTCAGAGGTCATTTCTTTATTAATGCGGCCAGAGAGGTCGGTACAGAGTCTCTAATGCGGTGGTAACAGCTTTTTCTAAGATATTTCTCATTCACTCTTTCTCTCTGTATCCTCGCGGAACACATCTTCATCCACCAGACCTCCTAGAATTTCCTTATGAACATCATGACGCATAGCATAGTCTTTATTTCATAGAGCCGAGAAGATCCCCCTCCTCGGACTATTTCCACCAACCTCTTTCGCAATAGTTTGCTTGTGGGCCTTTAAGTTCGATATAGTTATTACCACTAAACCCTCCTCGGACAAGTTGATACCCTCGGATCAGGCCTAAGGCCCAAAAACATATTTTGACCCTTCTGCCCCCACAATTTGTATAATGTGTTTAAATTATAATTTAAATTTTCAAATTCATCAAAACTAATTCTAACCAATCAAATAAAATTCCAACCCACTAACTTATGAAACTAATTTGATACATCAGGTTGGATTGGGTCAATTTCATCAAGTTGGTAGATTTGAAACAAAATTTTTCTCCAAACTAGTTTAATTAGAAATCCTTCAAACTCCTCATATATCTTTTATATTGAGAGTGAGTTTTGAAAATCTAACTGTTAGATTATATGTTCTTATTATATTGTTCATAATTATAAAATTTCAAGAAGACCAAAGATCAATTACTATGTCTTCAAACAAATGTTAAAATTTCAAGTTTTTATGATCTAAAAATGTGTATAAAAATAAGTTTATTGGTCAAAAAAGAGATATCTGAAAAGTTTAGAAAGTTTCTCTCTATATAAGTTTGGAGAGATACTTTGTTCATGGGTTTAATGTACACCTCAACTCCTTCCTTTATCTTCATTAAGGCCCATTTGAATGAAGAAGAGATGAAAGAGGTAAAATAGAGTTAGTTGAAAATATACTCATTTTAAATTAAATCTCCTTTACTTTATCCTGCTCTCATCAATCCAAACAGACTTGGGGTAATAAAATAATAAATAAAAAACATAGAAGCACTATCACATCGCTATTAAGAATTCGTTATGGGCAAACCATTTCTGCCCAATCCGATCTGTCGACCTTATTAAAAAAAAAAAAGACCTGAACTTGTCGGCCCAAGAACCATTCTCTCCAATGGCACCAAAAACTGCAAAACCCATAATTTTTTTTTTTTTCCCCATTGTCATTGCTGCTTAGGATAAGAGCCCCATATAAAAATATTTACAAAAAAATGAGATCCCTTCTCTTTTTTCCATTTCTTTTACCTGTTTTACTTGATGGGTCCCCTGTACACACATTAACATATTATTCTTGTCCAAGCTTTCAAAATATAATAATTACCCATCAACGAACCTAGAATTTTAGTACCAAGGCATTAATGGATGATCACCTTTACCAATTGCAATGATAGTTTTCCACATGTACCGCATCAGATATGATTGATGCATATATGTTGGAATTCTATCTTCGTAGTCCACCACAATGGTTTTGTAAATTTCTTTGTTGTCGTCATCTCTAATATATTATGCTCTAAACTATTGCTTAAATAAATAATTATCTTTATTTGTTGTTTGGAGAGATTAAATTATTTCAAGACTTCTTAATCAAACATTTTGACATAATCAAACTATTCATCGGGACTTCTTAAACATGCTTGACCAAATTTAAAACTAGAAATTAGGAGTACTACTTTAATACTACAACGATCAAGTCCTAAGAAATAATGATGAATAATGGACTCAACTATCTTTTTTCTTTTTCTATTTTTTCCCCTTATAGGAATGGACTCAAATATTGTCTAAATAAGACTAGGGAGTACCCAATAAGATTGATATTGCCATAGCAATTTTGACACTGTCATAGTGTCATCAAGCACACACTTTCTACAAAGTACAAACTCGCACTAACTTATAATTTATAAACAGTTTTTTATATTTTCTCAAAAAAAATAATGCACGTAACTTATTATATAATTTGGAGAAAATTTTTGAGAAATGCGTTTTTAACGGTGCGCTTTTTGGAAAGGCACAATAAACTATATAAAATAACAAAACGATTGATTTAATTTAAGTGCATGTTAGGCTTAAATTTTACAAGCTAAATTTTATCCACTTTTAGATTAATTAGTTTTTATTAGTCCAATGGTTAAAATTACTTAAACTGAAAAAAAAAAATCTATAAAATCATACAGTATATATATATTAAATTCGATAATTACAAACTTACAAATTTACAATAAGAAATGGAAGATTTGAATACTAAAAGTCTTCACTGAAAATTCTAATACCAATTCAGAAATAAAAATTTGGAGAGAATATAACAAGAATATATATAACAATACAACTTCAGGAACATTTGATTTGGTCATATTATTATTACCAACTTACCTTAGATTTAGATTATCAAAAAACTTACCTTAGATTTAAATTCAGAAACCAAGTCAAAAACGTGTTAGCTTGATATGGAAAATATCACTTTTGAAAGTGAAATAGTCTACAATCAAATCCTAATTTTAATTTCAAATTAGAGCATAATCTGAGCAAATATTTTCGTAGTCCACTTTATGAAATTAAGTATGCGTTTGGATAGAGTCTGTGTTTCAACGTTTGTGTTTGCGTTTTCCTTTTCTTTCTTTTTTTGAGAACAGTGTTTTCACGTGGGATGTTGTCTGTTAATGGGTCCTGTGCACTGTGCACGAGATCCATTACCTCTTTGACCAGCAAAGTTTGCACTGAAATGTGTCACACCAGTGGGTCCCGTGCATTGTTTATGGGACCCACAAACATCTTTTTTCAACAATTTTTTCATTAAAAATAGATCTCACAGCACTATTCACACATTTAAAAATTATTTTGTTACAATATTTTCAGTTTTCAGCAAAATAAGTGTTATCCAAACGAACTCTAAATAATATAATCTCAAAGAAAATCGACATCAACTTGATACATCATTATTATGCCCCCAAAAAAAAAATTCATACTTCCCCCTTTCTTCAATTTATGTTGGAATCCAAAGTTCATATAAAAGAATGAGTACCACATCAATATATTACTGAAATAACTAATAATTTTCCTCATAATTATCTAAGAACATTCACATTGGATTCTCTAAAATAGCATAAGAGCCCCTATATGACAAATGAACCCAAAATACAAAAGCACCCACATTAGCTTCCCAATACAAGTCACATGACTAAAACTACACGTAATAGCATTTTCAATTGTCACATAGTAAGTTGGAGAAAAGTACCATTTTGCCACTGTGCTACCCCAAAATTAGGGAACACCATAGCTTCACCAAACGAATATTTTATTCTCTTTTTGAAAAGTGGGTGTGAGTATTTTAAAAAGTAGAGGAAAATTTGATATTTTGAAAAGTGGAGGAAATAATAATAAAAATGAGTGAAGTAAAACTATTTGAATGAAATAAAGTTTAGAATAAATCATTGATGTAGTTGTTTCGAAAAGCAGTTAACAAAAATAGAAAAAAAAAAAAGTTAATTTTTATTTTAAACAAGAGAGAAAATTTTGCACAAACTAATGTAAATAGTCTAAATCCAGTTACATATCATTGAGTTATAAAATTTTTGGTATTACTTGTTAAATTTTCAAGAGAACAATGACATTTGAGATAATTTTTTTTTTTTTTTTAAAACCAATGAAAAAGTTAATTGGAATGTTCAAAGTTTTTTTTTATTTATAAGTAATTAACTTCAAATGATTGGTTAGGTGATTTTTAAGACCTCATGATATTCACGACATCTTAGATTTGAAATCTTTTACCCCTTAAGGAATTCTTATACCTTTTTTGTCAACAAAAATTTATAATTAATCATAAAAAGAAGTGAAAGAGTGTGGAAAATGTAAAAGGGTACCCTATTTGTTTTCTAACTAAAAATAAAAATTAAAGAAAGAGAAGAAAAATCTCTCAACACGTTTTGCTTTCAAGGCAATAATAAGATAGTCAATCTACCATCCTCCAATTTATGGGTAACAACTAATGAAAATGACATCTAGCTGTCGTGGGGTATAGTCCGAATCACATACGAAAAATCTTTGAACCCGGAAAAAAAGGAAATATGTCTTATTCTACGGAAACTTTGTCTAAGAAACAATTTTCAACTTTTTAAAGTTAAAATTTCTAATGAAAATACATTCAGGTTGAAATCTTCTTCAAATTATAATTATGAATTATTCAAAAAATTGATAAAATAAGACAACTTGTAACTTTAGCATCAATGAATAAGCCTTTATTTATATTTTCTTCAGCAAAAAAATAAAAGATTCTTTTCAATACAATGCCGTACGAAGTAGGTGGATCAAAAATGAAGGAAAGAAACTCTCATAAAAAACAAAAACTGTTTGTAGGCTGTACTGACAAAATTTCCGTGCTGGTTGTTAAGATTTTTCTTTTTGGTATCATTTAAAAGAAAAAAAAAAGTTGTCAAAAGAAAATTACTAAGAGAGATAAAAGAAATTGTCAAAAGTTGCCCATAAATATGAAAAGCTACCATAAATTGTGTTATTAACGGGCACCTTACTGTGCTCGTTAACACAACCCATACAAGAATAGTATCTTTGTTTTTTTCTCGAAATGTAATATTGTGCTATGATCACAATATTTTCACAACAAACTATTAGTGGTTAGTTGTTACTAATTTTAATTTAAATCTATTATTGAAATTAATTTTTTACCCTACAAATAACAATCTACTACTTATGATTTGTTGTGAAAGTATTGTAAAATTGTTATGGTGATAGCATTCCTCTTTCCAAAATGACAAAAAATATAACAAAACAAAGGGTCCAGGGTGATTTATAACATTTTTTAATAGACTATTTTTAAGAAAACTTTAATACCACTTTATGAAAAATATAAAAAATAATTAAAAAATAAATTATTTATTAATTAATTGTCCTCCTTAGCCCTTACCCTCTACACCCCACAAGTATTTATACTTATGGGCTAACCATCATGCCTAAAGTGTGTGGTGTTGAGATTATAAAAATAAATAAATTAATTAATAGGTTGGGTTGTTTACTTGTTTATATTATTTTAATAGGTTGCATGTAAAAAATAGAAGATTTGATGTAGAGTACATTGTAAAGTGCAGTGTTAAAATAGATAAAACAGTTTTTTGAAGTGTTAAAAACTAGAATATTTTTAGCAATTTTTTTATAAAGATAATTATAATAAATTGCTAAGCCCTCAACTCAAACATTTTTTCATCCTAGACCTTCAAGCACTTTGTGCATGGAGATGTCTCAATTCAACTATAAGACTCTTATCTATTTTTTAGCATCTTTAATGTGAATGCAAAAGAAAAACTTGAATTCAAATCTTCACTCTCTTATTTATTGAGTCATCATTAAGAAAAGGGTAAACTACATATTTAGTCCCTAGCCTTCACGCCATATTTCAATTTGATCCCTAACCTTTTAATTGTGTCAATTTAGTCCATAACCTTTTAATGTCGTGTCAATTTAGTCTTTGTCATTATATATTAGATGAAAATTGTTTACATAGCAAATAGCCAAAATAAAATTTTAGTTTATTATCACATCAATAGAAGCTAATTTTTTATTTTTGCCATTAGACATATTATTAATTTTCATCCAAAAGATAACTGTAAGGATTAAATTGACACGTTAAAAAAAGGTTAGGGACCAAATTGACACAATTAAAAGGTTAGGGATCAAATTGAAATATGGTATATAGAATAGGGACCAAATACGTAGTTTACCCTTAAGAAAATTATCAAAAAATAAAAACATAAGAGTTATTGTAAGGGACAAATATAAATTTAAAGGCATAAATTAAGGAGATTGTCAAATCACGTTCTCTTTCAAGATTTTGAATTTATGTGAGAATTATAAATCTTATTAACATTGTGAATGGCTTGGTAAAGAAATATTAACTGCTTAATAAGTTGGAAGAGTTGGAAGTTTTAACTGGACCAGAACATGACTAGTCTAAAAGTTCTAATCTAGCCTCCTTTTAATTTCTCTCACTCCAAGTATTCACCAAACTATGAGTCATCTATTCTCCCAAAAAAAAAAAACTATGAGTCATCAAGAAAATATAATGTTTTATTCATAAACCTCTGTATCTTGACAGCAGACAAGCAGGATAGCGTCAATGATGATCATGTGTTGATATTGTGATTTCAACCATTTTTAGTTATTTTTCATTCCTCACTTCAACGTTATATCTTATATCATATCATTTTCATAGGTGTTATATATTTGGGTAATTATATTTTAAACCTTAAAATTTTATGTATTTTTATATATCTTAAAATATTTCATTTAAATCTTCTAAAACGTCACATTCATGTAACATTCTATTACTTTTTTTTTTTTTTGTTAATCCCATTAAATATGACATTATCAATTACTTTGAATGAAATTTGTTTCAAAATTTAATCTTTAAATGAAATTTTAAAAATAAAAGATTTAAATAAAATCTTTGTAAAAAAATTTAAAATATAAATGAAACATTTTTGACATTTAAGATTTAAATAAGAAATCTATAACTCTAAAATTTAAAAAGTGTTTTATCCTGTAATTTTCTCTAAAACTCTAAAATTTTATTCTTCGCGTAGTATTTTGAGTATTTGACTGATCTTGTTAATTTTCTTTTTCTTTTTTAAATAAAAAGTTTTTTAGAGCTTTGACAGTAATGACAAATATAAAATGATTTGGTGTATTAATTGAATTAGAGCTCTGACGTTAATGAAGGAAAAAAAATGTTTTATACTTTATTAATGGAATTAAAATTCTGACAATAATCACAGGAAAATAAAATAAAAAGTTTTAAATGGACCATTCCTATTTGCCTATTTGGGATTGGGACAAACTTGCGCTCTTTCATTTCCATAAAAGAGAGGCAGACATAATAATGGCGGAGTCAAGAAATTCAACAGTAACTCAATGGTAACCTGCTAAGTTGTTTCTACAAATTATGAAAAATGTTAAATCCATATAAAAGTTGGGAAATGCTAACGAATACTCTTAGGGTATTGATTAATAATTTATTTAAAGAAAGTTTTTATTGAAAAAAAAAAGTAACTAATATTTTGACAACTTTTTTCATTTCCCATAAAAATGATGTCAAAACTTTCCTAAAACGAATTTTTAACCAATGCCTAAGGTATTCATTAACATGACCTATAAAAGTTTTTACAAACTATTGTCATGATTACTAGTAATTATTGATAAGTAAAAAATAATGTCAATCAATAAAAATTTATCATCTTTTAACCCAAAAAAAAATTTATCATATTAATAATTGTAAAAATATTGTAAGATAATTTATGATTGTAATATTGTCCGTTTTACCTGCCAAGAATTAAATTGAATTTGTGTCCAATCCTTATAATTGGGGCCCAAAGGGTCGGAATCGAACCTTTTGACAGTTCATTGATCCAGCTATCATTTTTTTTTTTTGTAATTGTAGCACAATAGGAAGGACTTTTATAGATTTACATTTATAGCAGCGAGATAAATATACACCGCAAAAGCACAAAATATATAGGATATAAACTAAGAATTTTCCAAATAGGAATACTGGGTGCTAAAAATTTATTTTGTCTTCTTTTGTTTCAATATCTAGGTAGGTACTAAATTATAGTTTTCCTCAAAAAAAAAAAAAAAAAGTAATAAATTATAGTAGTAAATATAATGTAAGAAAAAGCAAATAGGATATGAGGCATTACCCGAGAGAAGAAATTGTAGAGGCACAAGGCTTTGACGTAAAAAATTGCAGCTCTGATCGGTGTCAAAAATCTATGTCTAAACCACTTCTGCAAAATTTTCTCTCTATTCTCCAAGGATATGCTAGAAAAGTTGAAGACGAAGGGCCACGTATTGCTAAGACAAAGAGGTCCACAAAGCAATAAAGTACCCAACCTAGTACCCAGCGCCCCTAAAACCACTCTCAGTAATATCACAGCTTCTGTTACAGCCCTTTTCCCTAGAAGCTCTGCAGTCTGTTCTCATTCCATTACAAAAAAAAAAAAAATTAAAAATTAAGAATCTGTTTGAATACAACTGAAAACTGAAAATACTATAGTAAAATAATTTTTAAATATGTAAATAGTATTGTGAGTCCCATTTTTAATTTTAAAAAATCTGAAAAATATATGAACAGTGCATCACTGTGCGATTACTGTTTACGCACAGTGATAAACAGTACATGCTGTCTCTGTTGGAACATGTGCGCAGGAAGGAAAAAAAAAAAAAATCTCAAACGTGAAACGCCATACGCAAACTCCCTATCCAAACTAAGCTTAAGTACTTCTTTGATGATTACCTAACTGGTTTTTGTTGACAATGACCTAATGAAATAGGTTAAGGTCTATTAAATAATTTTTTTTAATATATTTTCAAAATATAAAGTCCAATTGTGCACTAATAATATTATTAAAAAATATATATACAATTATAATAAATTTGTGCGTGCAAACTAATTAATTACAAATAGATGACTTTTTTTATTTTTTAAGTAAGTATTACAGCTCATAAATATTTGTCTAACTTATCCCATTTAGATAGAAGCTTGAAAGTCTCCCATGGAGGGCTGTAGAAACTATCATTGACAAATTTCATGAGTTCTAATAAAAACATGACCTTGATAACTAAACCATGCATGGTAACTGAGAGACAAACAGAAACACTCACACACACACAGACAGAGTAATTGAAGAATTAATATTATTACCTCATCAGGAATTGGAAATTGAGACCCAGAAGCTTTGTAGAAGGACTGCACAGCCTTGGTAGGTTGGTCATTCTTCCCCTCCAAAGAATTTAATGTCAAAGGAGGTAATAAAGCCTCACAAATGCTAGCCAGTGATTGCATCTCAGTCGCCGTCCACCCATGATTGTATTTACTGTCTCCTCTTCTCCCTCCCCTCAGCAAAGGATGGCTCTCTCTCTTCATCTCTCTCTCTCTCTCTCTCTCTCTCTCTCTCTGTCTTCCGTGTCTCCTTTGAAATTGAACCTGTGCTCTATTTAAGGGAGTTTTATAAGTGACTTTGTTTTTTTTGATTTTTTGCTTAAAGCGACTTTGTTATAACCAAACAATAAATGAAAAAGAACTGCTTTTTTTTTTCTTTGAACAAATTAATTAATGCTTTGAATTTTGATTGGGAATATCTGTTCAAGGAAAATTATTAATTACTCTCGGAGTACCGTTAATACGTACTTTTTCTCTCACATAAATAGAGGGTTCTACCATGAATTTAATTAGTGAGACCTATCATTCATGTGAGAGAAAGAAGTACATATTTATGGTACTCCGAAAGTACACAATAATTTTCCCTCATCCTGACTTTTTTTTTTACTTTTCCAATTAAAGCTATGTTAGCTCGTGCTCAAAAGCTCTTTTATTTTTTTGGTAAATGTTAATAATTTGTATATATTATAATTTAGAAATATTTTTTTTTTTTTCTTTAGCGCATGCTTAGAGTCTCTTTTATTTTTTTAGATAAAGATTAATAATTTGTACATATTATAATTTAGAAATATATATTTTTATTTTTCAAACAAATAAAAATGATAACTTTTAGAAATAAGTAGTAATTGTAATTTCTTTTTTGAATGTGAAGAAAAAAAATCCTAAATTTTAGAAGTTTCATTTTTAGATTCAAAATGAAATTTGTTATTTGACATTAATAACTCTATTTTTAAATGAATTTATCATTCATTAATGAAGATATTTTTAAACTATATAAAAGTTCCATTTTGATTGACAATGACATAAAAGTTCCCTCGAAAGAAGGGAATCATTTTTTATATAATATAGATAAGCCTATGCTAAGCTTTGCTGCCATATAACATGCAATGACGTTGTGCATGTAAGAACCACAATTAGGTTGAAAAGACAAAAACCTCCTAGGAGAAGGTCTACAATAAATTTGATGGGACATAAGGTTATATTTTCCTTCAAGGGTGTGGGTTGTGTTCAATGGAAGTTTTCACTGGACACGTTAGATAGTGGACATGTGTCCACTCTTGGACACGTGTCTGAATCCAGACGTGTCCAGTGGAAATTTCCACTGGACAGAAGCCTTACCCTTCCTTCTCTAACAAAAAAACAAAAACAAAAACCTAATGTTACATTTTTTTCTTGCATCTTCTATGTTTACAAAAAAAATTTAGAAGATAAAAAATTAATAACTATGTCATCAATAAAATGTTTAAATTTCAAATTTTTGTAGTTTAAAATTATACATTTATGGATTGAATAGTAAATAGCACAAAATTTAACATGTGTATTAAGAACACAAAGAACATATAATTTAACGATTATATTTTTAAAATATGTAGTCATATGAATTAAAAATTTTAATTAGCTCAACTAGTAAGGTCTCTGATGGTTGTCTAAGAGATTTGGGATTCAATCCCCACCTACGCCAAGTTCTGATTGGTGTCTTGGTCTGATGATAAAGAACTATCATCAGGAGCGGACACCATAGGTTGAACCCTCTTAAAAAATATTTTAACTAATGACCAAAAAATATTTTCCATAATTTTTTTAAAAAAAATTAACAAAAGTTGACAAAAAGATCTTAATTGGATAAACTTGAATCTTTAGAGAACTGAAATAAATGAAAATAGAATTAAAGGATTAAAATGAATTCTAATGAAAATTAAAGTATATGTTTTGCATTTTAGCCTAATGTTTTTAAGTGGAAATTGTAACCTTTAGAGGCTACATTCAAGTTTGTGATAAAAATTTGTCTCTCTCAATTAGATTGCCCCCATTAATGGAAAATAAAAAATCCCAAGTCCCAACCAATACCATAATGGAACATGGACTATATATATATATAAAAAGATAGAAATTCTACTCTAGTTTTTTTTTTTTGTTGAGAAATTACTTTAGTTTAATCTAAGTGTATACGCATATAAAACTTTTTTTTTTTTTTTTGAGATAGAAGACAGCGTACTGATATTATTGATTATTCAAAGTATGGATATTAGCATGAACAAAACCATCAATGTCCGATAGAACAAAACTCTTTTTTAAAAACTTAAATCTCAATCTTTATCTCTCATATCCCACAAGCTCTTAGATACCTCACAAGCTCTTAGATTTGAACGTGGGACTTCTAATCTAATGCAATCTTTTCAAAGGAGTTATTTTATCCTGGTTGGAGATGAAAAGGAAGGGTTCTTGTTCATGAACACGTGGCTCACCAAATATGGTTAAACAATTGTATAAAGAGAAATGATAAATGTGAATCAAGAAAAGGAAATGATAAATGATTTCAACTAATAGGTGTCCCACTGCCAGTTGTATATATCTTATAATAAATAATAATAATAATATAAGTTTGTTACAGTAAAAAGTAGACTCTAGTCTTTATTTGATTCTAAAAAAAAAGACTCTAGTCTTTATATAACTTGTCTCTGTGTGGGGGGAGGGAACTCCGGAATGATCTCTATGTTTGTTTTCTTGTTACCACTTTTCCTGTGTTTCGTTAGCTTCATTTCTTATGTTAAGCAATTTTTATTTTAACACAATTTATTCGAAATTGATTTGGAATAATTTTAAAGAATTTTAAAAAAATTATCAATAACAAATGTTTTAAATTGTCATAATTATATATTATTAGGATATTATACTAAATTGTGTAGATCGTGGTTTGTAAAATATTATGGAATATCGTAGTTTTAGGCTTACAAAATAAGCCTAATGTATTCATAGATATACTCCATATTTGATTTTATTAATGCATACAGCTTAGTATAGTTAAGATATAGCTATTTTGGGATTTCTGCTATGGATGTAGGTCAAACTATATTTTTATTCAATAATTAGAGATTTTACCATATCAATTTTATTGTTCTTGTTTTCTCTCTTTATATCATTTTATTTTTTTATTTTTTCCTATTTTAACATGGTATCAAAGTCATGATTTTCATTTCTTATCAACCTTCATTTTCACTTTTGAAATCAACATCAAAGCTCATACCAGAGATCTAGATCCACACACACACACACACACACACGTAGATTCTTCATATCAACATTTGAAACCTCTTAAAATTGCTATCTCAACATCACTCATGCTCTCGCCCACCATCTCAATCCCAATCATACACTTCCTTATCGTCGCATGCACTGCTTCTTACTTTGAAGAAATTATGTCTCGCATATGATTAGGGGGCATTTGGTTCACTTGATGTCACATCAAGCTGTAATGTTAGATCATTGTAATGTTAGATTCATGTAATCACATTAAAGCAATATAACTTTACTTTCTTTTGATTTCGTCTGCACTATAATCACTGGTCAGAATCTGATGCATCTCTGTAGTGACTTTGTGAGGAACTGCATTTAGACACTAACCAATTGCCACTCCTACTAGATCCTTTATTTCATCAACCCAATTATTTTTTGTATCCTTTAGTCTCTGTATGTAGTTCCGTTTTATCCTCTGTGAAGCTTTTGATGAGTGAAAGAATTTTAAATTTCTGTCTCCATGTTTCAGCCAATGAATTCGAGACCTTTGTGCCCAACAAATTTCTTGCCTATGTAGTAACTCATCCAACTTCTTACTGGTCTCCAAAAATTTTTCTTTATTCCCTTCAATGTAATCAGCACAATTCAGGGCCTCAATCATAATTTGAAGTTTTTTTTATCTCCTCTATATCCAGATGAGTTTCGAATGATCCCCAAGCCAACAAATCAACCCCACAAGCTTCAATTTTCTATTTTGCTATAACCAATGTCGTTGCCTCGAGATTCCCTTTCTCCCAAGCATCCTTAATCACTGCCTCATATTCGTCCCAAAGCAACCATGATTCTTCAAACTTGAACCCGCGACTTCCTTTTACTTACCACTTTCCCGCACATTTAGTTTGGAGAGTAATAGGTAGATGATCATATGCGAGAGGATAGATGTGTCACGGTGGAGAGAGGAAATTTGTCTTCAAGCATCATTGCTCACAGCTCGATCTAGCCTTTGCCTAGTGTTTACTTCCCCTGGTCTCTTATTATTCCAGGTAAAAGGATATCCCTGAAATCCCAAGTCTACTAGGTTGGCCAACTCCAATGCTTCACGAAAATCATCCATGAGCCGCTGTTGAGGTAGGGTTTGGCTGAGTTTTTCTACAAAGCTTATGATGGCGTTAAAGTCTCCCACACATAACCAAGGGAAATCAATAAAGGATTTTAGATGATTGAACAAAACCCAGGACTTATCACGTTGGCTAGCTTTAGGCCACCTATAGAAACCTGATAGGAAACCATTTATACCCATCTTCCTCTCTAACCTTTACAAGAATATGATTGGCAGTGTAGTTAATTAAATCCATTTGCACTCCTTCCTTCCACATCAAAGCTAAACCGCCTCTCGAGTTAGGTTGTTTGACCACTATCTTATTAGGAAATGGCAGATCTTCACACAAATTTTACAATCCATCTTTATCCAATTTGGTTTCCATCAAGGAACACACCATGAGAGCTTGATCCCTCACAATCTTGCGAAGGCTTCAAACTGTCCAAGGGTTCCCAAGCCCTTAGTAGTTCCAACTTAACAGCCTCATTGCTCCAGGCAAGGTTGGCTCTCCACCCTCACCAATTCATCATCATCGTAGTCATTCTTCCATGCCGCACTCTTTCCTCACTTGTTCTATTTTGCTTATTGCTTGTGAGTACCCTCATCCTTCTCATCATGTGGAGCCCTTCTTTTCCCAAGCTACACTAGTGGGCTAATGATCTCATTATTTTTTGGCCCATAGTCCATATAGACAATTCGATTCCATTTGGGCTTGGCCTTTGAAATAGACAACCCACTGTTATCTTGCACACAATCATTAGTAGAAGGCATGTGATCAATGGTAATTTTTGAATTTGAAATCTCGATAACATTTCCTGCGAACTTTAAGAGCCCACTTTCCTTACTAGCCATATTATCCTCAGGAATTATGGGGTAGTTTTGCTGAGGATCAAGAATAATCCCTAAAAATTCGCTCTTTCCATTTTCACCATCCTTCCTAGGGTGTTTATGGTGTTTCTTAGCCACCGCTAATGGTATTTCTAGCCATTGTTACGTTTAGGAGGAGAACGTGGTCTCCTACTCGAGGCACACATCCAATCCCCATATTGGCACTTCACTTCCCCACAGTTTTTCACCGCTACAAAATGGACAGCACAGTGTCGCAGGTCATGCCCAAGAAGGCCACAGTAATGGAAAAACATTGGTAGCCTTTCCTATTTAAATTTGCACCATGTGCGATTACCATCTAAGCCAGCCAAAAAGCCCCCTTGACAGAGCAATTTAGAGATACATAAGGTCATCCGAACATGCATGAAGAAGTTCTGATCATCTTGATTCTTCTATTTTTCCACTTCTTTTACTATACCCAATCTTCTTCCCAACTCTGGAGTCACAATAATGTCAAAACATTAGTAGCCTTTCCTATTTAAATTTGCACCATGTGCAATTACCATCTAAGCCAGCTAAAAAGCCCCCTCGACAAAGCGGTTTAAAGATAGGTAAGGCCATCCGAACATGCATAAAGAAGTTTTGATCATCTTGATTCTTCCATTTTTCCACTTCTTTTACCATACCCAGTCTTCTTCCCAACTCCATAGCCACTGGGGGCGAAACCATATCAAACAGAGCACCCTAAATTTGCACCCATAGAGAAGCAATGCTTCATCCTAATATTCTTTGCTATCATACCTTTGTGCCATCTCTAGAGCATGAGAAGTTGATTGTCAAAGGTCCACAAGCCGCTATGTAAAACTCACTCCATATCAAACTTAGAATTGAATTTGAATTGGAACAAGTTAGAGCCAAACTTTAATAATCTGTAACCCAACATTCAAACCCCAAGCCCTTCTCAGAGTGTTTTTTGCAACCCTTTTATGGAAAGGTTTACAAGTAAGAAACTGTCCGATCAAACTTAGATTGCAACTCTCGATTTCCATCAGGTCTTCCTTTGTCTAAAATCGCAATAATCTCTTCTTCCTCTGTAGTCAACTTCATATTCTCCAGACTATCAATTACATCTTCCGCTATAGAGTTAACAAGAGGAGTAATAAGTAGAGATTGATAGTTACTGAAAAGAAAACAAAAACCCTAAGGGAAACCCTAGGAAGTGATGGCTTGTCAAAAGCGAGAGAGAGAGAGAGAGCTCCTACACGAGGAGATAATCCTAACATTACTTTGTTTGGTTCACTAGTTACACTCCGTGATATTCCAAAAATGCTTTAAAATTCTTCGAACAAATTTCCACAAATGTCCTTTCTAAACAACCCAGTAAACTTATGATTTTAATAAAAAATTCACAAAATAACTAAACACCCTTTTACTTTGTTGCACTTTCTCACCAACCAAACAAGATCCAACAAAATTTCCAATCCAATTTCACAAATGTCTCTTACAATCCAATTTTTAAATTTTGTAAATCACAAGCAAAGTACCAAAGATTCAACCATGTATCTTTCGAATTTAAAGAAACAAAGTTAGAGAACTGAATATTCAAATTAGAAGGAATTTATTTCTCAAAAAAAAAAAGAGAAGGAATTTCTATTCTCCTAGGAAACGAATAGACTCATAAGGAAAAAAAAAAAAAAAAAAAAAAAGAAGAAGAAGAAGAAGAAGAAGAAGAAGAAGGAGGAGGCAGGCGAGCCATAGACGTATACAACCCCAAACTCCACATAAACCAATCAATTCCAAAATATACGAATGAAGAGAAAAAAAAAAGAAAGTCTTGAGTTCCATAGCCTTCAATGTTGCGGCCAAGCTCAAGCCCAAACTTGCTAAGCTTTTCTGCCCCTATTTACATTGGCTTTACGGCTAAAGAACAAAAGATCAATTGTTGGCCGCGAGATCGATTGCTAGTGCCTCAAGGAAGGAGAGATTCTCTATCCTTGCTTGGGGGAAGCCCACAAATTACGTCACCCAAAACCACAACAAAATGGCTTCAAGGCTCGCCGGCAAAAACTCTAAGGTTTGAGGACGCCATTAGAGCAAAGATTTTGAGTTCTTTACTACCAAAACCATTGGTTTTGTGTATAAAGAACTACATGAGATGGCCACAAGAGAAGGACAATGAAAACCCTAGGGTTTGACGACGCCATTGGAGGCTTGGAATTCTGAGATTTGAGTTAGACTAGGGTTTGACTTAGGGGAGAGAGAGAGAGAGAGAGAGAGAGGAAAGAAGAGAGATATAGTTAGGTTTTTTATTTTGATAATAGGGATATAGCTAGGTTTAATTTACTATTTGTGAAAATAATATATATGAGGGACAATTTTGTAATTAAAATTTATTAGCATGGCTAATTTGATAAATTAAAACACTCCAACAAATAAGTAATGTAAGATCACCCCTATTTAAAAAGTTGATGAGATTAAGGTGATATGATATAATTTGTAATTCTAGATTAAGATAATGTTAAAAAAAATTAAATAAACCAAACACATTAATGTCACATTAAAGTAACCAAAAGCCCCCTTAACGCCCCTTGAGAGTTCTCATTAAGCGCGGAGCTACTTGGCTCCCCCCCCCCCCCTAAAATTATTTTGAACAATTTTTCTTGTCCAATACAACTTCAAATAAAACAAAAATATTTCCCACATCCTGCCTAGCCGGCCAGCCCAAAATCCTTAATCAAACAAAATGAATTCTCCTCTAAACTAAAGCCACTTCCAGCCTAGCCCAACCCAACCCAAATCTGAAGTACCTAACACTAATCAAACAAAACAAACTCATTTTCATGTCTCTACCTCACTGCCTGAACTCCTAGTCTTCACGTCACGCCTTTGCACTCTGCCTAACTGCCTCAGTCCATGCTACCTGCATTCCCAGTCCTCACGCATCACCGTGACGCTGCAACTCCACTGGCCGCTGACCTCACCTAGCCTTCATCGCTCAACACCTCAAGGCCCTTTACCTCAACTCCTCAAGCCCTCACCTTAATTCCTCAAGGTATCTCATTCAATCATTCTCATCTCAGTTATCTCTCTTTTTTCTCTAGAACTGAACTAAATACTGAATGGCAAATAGAAATATCAAATATATGAATGTGATATCCCTTTGCCACTTGCCAGCAAAGCAATTTATGCTTATTTAACTTTATCTTTTTGTGTTTATTTTTATTGTATTACTTATTCTTGACCCACTGACTCTGTGACTTAGCCTTTTTGGCTTTTGTGTTGTTTTTCTCTTGAGTGGGGGCCGGGTGGGGCTTGCATTGTGCAGTAGGGTAGTAAAGTAAGGAAATTATAAAAGAATAAAAATTAATCTATGGAAGGCAATTTGGGGAGGGTATGTAAGAGTGAATTTTATATGATAAATTATTATATCTCTCTCCCAAGTTAGTTTATCATTTTTTGAATTGATTTTTTTTTAGGATTGAAATTAGGTGCCAAATAATGAGCAAAGGACAAACAATTGATGCATTCTTTAAGAAAAAAAATATTAGCCCTTCAGAATTCAATCTAAAGGGATAGACTGTGGCCCAGGATCACATAAACAAATATATAAATTCCCTGTCAATGAACAAGATGAAATTCGACGTGCTTATCTCATAGCCAGTCCATATCAACCTAGAAACATAAAGTATCCATACAAAGGACTGAAAAATCATCGTCGTAGTTTTCAATCTTCATGGTTTGAATCACATGAAAATTGGTTGAAATACTCACCTTCAATGGATGCAATCTATTGTCTACCTTGTTACCTCTTCTGTAAGAAACCAACTAGAAGTCCTGGATCAAATGCATTCACTAAAAAAGGTTTTAATAATTGGAAAAATGTGAAGGATGGAATGAATTGTTCTTTAATTGGTCATGAGGAGAAAGATCTAAATACACCACACAAAATGTTGTGAAATGTTGTGAGGATCTAATGAATTATTCAGGACATATTGACAAACTAGTTGAGAAACAAACATCAAAAGAAATAGAGAATAATCGATTGCGGCTCAAGACCTTAAGAGAGTGTGCTCGATGGTTAGCATACCAAGCTTGTGCTTTTAGAAGTCATGATGAAAGCCTTGATTCAAAAAACCGAGGTAACTTTATTGAATTGATAAAACACACATTAACTTTCAATGAAAATGTAGCTAAAGTTGTCTTGAAAAATGCTCCATGGAATGCCAACTATATGTCACCCACAATTCAAAAGGAGATTTTGCATATTCTAGTTAGTAAAGTGCAAAATGCTATTCGTGAAGAAATTAGGGATGCAAAATTTTGCATTCTAGTTGATGAAGCTCGAGATAAGTCGAAGAGAGAGCAAATGGCCATTATTTGAGGTTTGTTGATAAAGAATGTTTCATTAAAGAATGTTTCTTTCATGTTGTGCATGTTAGAGACACTACTACATTAACCTTAAAGAATGAGATATGTGTTATCCTTTCTTATTACAACCTCCACATTGAAAATATTTGAGGTCAAGGATATGGTGGAGCTAGTAACATGCATGATGAATGGAATGGATTGCAAGCTTTGTTTCTTAAAGATTGCCCATATACTTATTATGTACATTGCATGGCTCATAGGTTGCAACTAACTCTAGTTACAGCATCAAGAGAAGTAAAAGTTGTTCATTAGTTCTTTGATCATTTGATTAATATTATCAATATTGTTGTTGGTTCTAGTAAGCGTACTGATAAATTGCAATATGCTCAAGCAAAACAAGTTGAGAGTATGATTGCTTATAATGAAACTGAGACTGGAAGAGGAGCAAACCAAATTGGAACTTTGCAACGAGCTAGAGATACTACATGGGGATCTCATTTTCAATCTATTTGTAGTTTGATAAAAATGTTTGAGTCTACTTGCAAAGTTGTCAACACTATCTCTGAGGAAGGGGTTAACTATAAACAATGTGGTGATGTCGAGAGAGCTTAACAGGTATTAATATCATTTGAATTTATTTTAATCTTGCATTTGATGAAAGAGATAATGGAAATTACTAATATTCTTTGTCAAGCTTTGAAAAAGCATTCTCAAGACCTTTTGAATGCCATGCATTTAGTTTCAACTATAAAATCACTTATTCAAAAGTTGAGAGATAATGGTTGGGAGCCTTTACTTGCTAGTGTTATATCATTTTGTGAGCAACATAAAATTGATATTCCTTATATGAATTCTCATTACACTAAAGCTCGAGGTAGATATTGTCGTCAAGATGAAGATTTAAAAGCAGAACATCATTTTAGAATTGGCATATTTATAGTTGTAATAGACTTTCAATTGCAAGAATTGAAAAGTAGATTTTGTGAGCTAACGACGGAACTTATCATTCTTAGTTCAGCTTTAAATCCCAAGGATGCTTTTAGATTATTCAAAATTGTTAATATATGCAATTTGGTTAAGAAATATTATCCTCAAGATTTCGCTGAACATGAATAAGAAATTTTGGAGTCTCAATTGCAACATTATGAGCTTGATGTGACAAAACATCCAGATTTTCAGAATATGAGTACAATTTCTAAGCTATGTAGGGGATTGAAAATTTAAGGAAAATCTAAAATCTATTTTTTGATTGATAGACTTATTCATCTTGTGTTGACTCTTCCAGTTTCTACAACAACTACAGAACGAGCTTTTTCGGCTATGAAGCTGTTAAAAACAAAACTTCGCAATAGAATAAAGGATGAGCTTTTGGCAGATAATATGATAGTTTATATAAAGAAGGAAATTGCAAGGACTTTCACTATAGAGATGATAATGGATGAATTTTATTCCATGAAAAATCGTCGCCAGGTATGATTTAATGTGAATGTTCTCTTTTGTATGTCTACATTGAACTAGACAGTTTTTAATGTTCATTAACGTTCAAGTATATGATGATAGATGAAAGTTGATAATTTTGTATCCAATGGACTTATGAATTATATTTAGTATATCTCTACTACAACTCAGCCCCCCCCCCCCACGTAATTATTCTTGGCTACGCCCCTGGTTCTCATGCACTATTTCTGTACTAGTGACTTACATTGATCTTTGATCCATATAGTACACACTGTCAAAAATATGCCTACTTGCACTCTCGCATTAGACCTCTTTCCATCATTGTGACAAGCTTCTATTTTCAAGTGTCTTCTCAATGTTTTCTCTACCCAAGCAACACAACAAATGCTCTTTAAACCGTTTCTACATGCCCCCAAAGAGATGGATTCTTTCACTTGAATCATGCACTTCACAAGCTTCTTCCTCTTTCATTGTGATTTTTTTTTTCCAATGTGGTATGTTATACATTCCATGAGTACTAAAGAAATTCCTTAAACCTTCCTTCCAAACTTAGGTTTTCAATAAGCCTCCACCTTAGGTTTGAGAGGAAATGTTAGAATATATTAGTAATATATTACCATAAATGGAAATACCACAGTTCTAAGGAATACCAAGAACTACATGCTTGTAATTTTACCATACTAGACTTAATGTATTACTATATATTCCCTACATTAAATTCATTGTAACATATTAGTACGGTAGTTATTGAGGGCTTTATGTTGCTAATAAAGGTCATTATGCCAAAGTTCCAAACCACATTAACCTTCCCTCCCCTAGGTGACAAGAATTAGTAGATGAAATAGCTCATATAAATAAGGGTATGTTTGGATACCGCTTATTGCTGAAAACTAAAAACTGAAACAGTGTAGCAAAATAATTTTTAAATGTGTAAATAGTGTCGTGGAACCCAATTTTAATGAAAATTTTGCTGAATTAGACAACTTATGGGTCCCGTGAACAATGCACGGGACCCACTGACAGATGCAAACATGCTGAAATTTCACTTCAGTGCAATCCAAACCCAGCCTAAAGCAAAGTAAAGAAGGAAAAGTGTATTACACTTTTGCCATATAATATTTGGATGCATCACAATTCACAATAACCCCTAACGTCCAATGTATATATATGTTTATGGACAAATCGGGGATCATTTCTAGAAAATCATTTCCTTTGTTTTTCTAAGATGTAGGACTTTTATAGGAGAAGTTTGAGCTTGAAAATTACATCCCAGCTTTGTGGGATGTGTTTCGACTTTCGATACCTTTTTTTGGTGCAAAACAATGAAACATACCCGTAACAAAAAAAAATTTAGAACTTAATTTTTGAGTTTTTTAGAGAGGGTTTTTCACCACAAGATGCATGCGCAGCCTCAAAAGTTACAAATGCAGCTTCAAACTAGTCAAATGTGTGTCCATATTGAACCATGCATGTATACTTTCTAATAGAACAAGATTCACTCAACAATTTTTGATGATTGAAGAGATATGATCACATAAGTGATCAAATGTCATTTTCCGACAATAAACTGAGCACAATTTTTCACAATGATTAATTGAAAAGCACAAGAAAACAAACTACCCATAAAATCCAAATCCAGAAAAAACAGAAAAGTCCCAGAAACATAAAGCCAACTAAACTACCCAAAAAAAGTGATGATGTTAGGGTTCTCATCACGAATCTCGTAGATGGTAGAAATAGCATTTTATACAACAAAGTTGAGGATATATTGACTAGAATGTGGTATGAGTTAGTGGTGGACGAATTGTGGAAAAAAATTCTTTAATTCACGAAAACAGACCCAAATTGAAAAACATTTCTATCGTCTAGGTCATTTAAGAGCCTCAAAATTCAGAATCTACACAAAAATTCAAGTGGGAAATGAGTTAGTTTGAGCAAAGAAAAAACTATTACTTTGAAAAAAATTAAAAATTGGTTAACATCTTGTCAATAGTGGTCTATGGAGAAATAGAGGAGTTTGAGAGTGTATATAACGTCATTTAAAATATATAAAATTCTTTGTTTGATGGAATAAAATTCTAGAACACCAACACACTCAAATAAGTGTTTTTGGACCATGTATGTGACAAGACTGGCCCCTTAATTCATTCCATAGAGAATTGGAAATAATTGGAAAGATAAAACTTATTGGACCATTTTCTCCTCTCTCAATTAAATGCTAGTTTTTTTAAAGAAAATTTCAACTTATGGCTATAGGTGTTCCACTCCTGATATCAAAATGACCCCATATCTCTTTTAGTATTATAATACTAAAACACCAATTGTTTTTTGGTGTTAACGAATGTCGAACCTCATATCTCTTTTTAATTAATTGTTAAAATTATAATTATAATAAGAATAAATTGCAAATTACACTCTTAAAATTTGGAAGTATTTAAATTTTATACTCTAAAGTTTCAAATTTTGAATTTTACCTCTTAAAATTTGAAATGTTTAGATTTTACATCCTGACATTTCATAATCTAGATTTTATCCCCTAAAAATTTGGGAGTATTTAAATTTAATACACCCAAATTCTAAAATTTCAAAAGTGTAAAATTCAAACACCTAAATTTTGGGAAATAAAATCTAAATACCCCTAAAATTTAGAAAGTAAATTCCAAATTTTGAAATATCGGGATATAAAATCCAAATACTCTCAAAGTTCAGAAAATAAAATCTAAATTATAAAATTTCAGGATGTAAAATTCAAACACCCTATCTATAGAAATGTAAAGCGCAATTTACCCTTATAATAATTTTAGGTATCTTTTTTCATATTCGTTGTGGCCTAGTGGGCTGCGCCGCCAAAGTAGTTTGCATTAACTTTCTTACATTGATTGAGTTTTTTTTTTCCTTTTTTTTTTTTTTTTTTTTTTTGGTGGGGTGCGCCAGGCCCTCGCAATAGTGCAACACATGGGCAACGTTTGAAGAAAAGTAAGAGCTCACTCTTTCCTTCAGGTTTTTTTTTTCCTTTAAATTAAACAAAAATTATTTTTCTCAACTTATTTTATTATTTAATTTATTTTTAATATTATTCATGAGTTTTATTGTATTTTTTAGTACTATTTATAAATTTCACTGTACTATTTCAGTTAACTTTTACATTTATCTATAATATTTTTATCAAAAAAATTTTAGTCTCAGCAAAACAAACAAATCACAAATGGACATCCGTTTGTTTCATTCGGTAATTAAACCAGGTCGAGGCATCAGAGTTCTTCATTTCAGGCCGGACATCAAGTCCCTTGAAAATTAAGTATGTGGGCTCTAGCCCAACTAATGTGGTTCAATCATTAAAATTAAATTGGACCCATGATCTAATGTATAGGTTCAAGACATTTATGTACCGTGGACCAACAATTAAAGATACCGGTTACAGTTACATTCATACACAACAAATCTATTGACAATCTTCTCCAAAAAAAAAAAATATAAAAATCTATTGATAAAATAAAAAATAAATAAATAAATAAATTACAACTAATATAGTATGTTTTAAATTGTAATTGAGATAAATAAAAAGTGTCAATTGTACTCAATTTAATCTTCTTCTCAAAAAAAAAATAATAATAAATTGATAAGTTACTGCGTTAACAAATGATATCCTTAAGGTTTTATGGTCAAACGGCATTATAGAGTATATACAACTATACAAGTAGCTTCTCAAAAAAAAAAAAAAAAAAACTATGCAAGTAATTTTCCCATTAAAAAAAAAAGAACTATACAAGGAATTCAAGAACCTACCAGTCAGTGAAATTAAAACTGCTAGAAGTAGGCCATGGCAAACTGTGTTCTTAAAACTGACTTCAGCAAGAGTTACAAGGAATTCAGGCCTGCACTACCTCTCGTTTAATCAAGCGAGGACAAACAGTGTTCTTGAAATTAGACAAAACTTAATTGATAAAACTTCCATTTTAATAAAAATAAATTTATGTACACAACTTTTTGACACTCTTTCACAAATTATTGAGGTAACAAGTTTTCAGTGATGCATTAAAAAGTGAGAACTTGCTCTCATCTTCAACTGACCACCAATTGTCTTATTGAATAGATTGTAAAATATTTAGTGTCCTTATTTGCTCACTGCGTTAATCAATAATCATTAACCAACCCAAGTTTTGGTCCGGTTAAATACCTCCTCTTCTTTCTTTTTGTCCAATTTATCATTTTGACACATTTTTTGCTAAAACTGGCTAGAAATGGCGAATTGATCACAGTTTTTAACAATCGACTAATCTTGTGTGAGAGAGATTAAAATGACCTTTTTTTATTACTCTTGTTGATACAATACAGTACAGCTTTTCAGAGAAGTGATTAAAATGACACCTTTTTCCAAAAAAAAAATCCAAACAAACTTGTAATTTGAATGATTAACCATAAATAGATTAAATTTAATAGATTTCTTCAGCGTTTGTTCTACTTGAGGACTGCTTAATTCATAGTAAGATCTTCCCTATTTAACAAGAGCTAGCAATGGATGCAGGTGAGCAAGTACATCAAAGAGATCTATTAACTAAACCCGTAAAATAAAATTCTCTCAAAAAAGCAGAGAGATATATGAATATCAGAAACAGTAGCAATTTCGAATTGGCCCCATGAGAAGAGCCTGTTATATTGCATTGTGCTAACCACACCAAGTTCTGGTGCTTTGGCCACTTACAGTTGCAACGGAATGAAAATTGCTTTCTTCAAAAGTTTGTTCGAATCAAAGCACTCAGAAGTGTGTCGTATATTTTATAAACAACATGGTCTTCTTATTTCTACTGGTTTCAAAACAAAAATCTTGGATTTGCCTATAAAATCAAGTTACCTAATGGAAAGTGAATCAGAAAGTACTCGTGATTTAAAAGGCTAATAGTTATATAACTGATGTGATCCAGCTCTCCCAACCTCTTTTCCCATTTTATTTTATTTGGTTTCTGGTATTACTAAGTTAAACCTGTCCTCGGCACTTGAATATATTCTAAAGCATAATATCATATATATATATATACACACACACACACACACACACACACACAAAATTGATCTGATGCCTATACCAAGTTCTATATAACAAGTTCAACTTCAATAAATATAGCACATATTATTTCAAACATCTTACATAGCATGAGATAATAGAACACAAACAGCAGCACATTCTTTTGCTTATATTCCTTTCCTAGGCAAATCAGGTTTCAAGCATGTCTCATACCTCTGATAAGTGCCTCCACACTGCTGGGCGATCTCTTGATATAAGGAGAGCACGAGATGACAAGTAATCAAAGGAAGGGGAACACAAGTCATTTGGACCAATGGTATCAATAACTTTTTGAGTGTTTCCAGAATCAATGGTGAGAGACTGCAACCCATCATCCCTCAAGGCATCAAATACAAATAGCCCCAACCCACAGGCACCCATTATAAGGTTTGAATTTCCCCAAACTTGTGTTATTGCTTTGTGGTGGAAGTGTGCATTGGATTCTGGGAAATCATAAGTGCTGTGTAGCCTTTGTTTGCGCAATGAGTACTGCTGCACCTGTGAAGAAGACTGCTTTCCCCCTACTGACCTTAAACTAGAGCAGCCAAGGAAGATAGAATCTCCACGAGAGAAAACTGACTGTACACTGGCACCAAGTTTTGGTATCTTAAGACCTACCCCAGATGGGTGGCGAAAGTCCAAAATATTGATAGAATCCAGAGTGCAGAATACACCATCATTTCCTTCTGCTTCCGCTGAGCTTACTCTGCATTCCATATCAACTATTTCAGAGCAGGTACAAGAAATTTGGTAGCATCTTTAAAAAAAGTGTTTAATTACTACAACAAGAACATTTCAAATCCATGTATAGTTACAGGCGGGTAGCCTTAGAACACGCTATATATCAAAAATCATTTTCCTAAGAGAAGCAAGCAATATCAGAAGCAGAAAATGATCAAGTTCACAATGATACTGAGATTTTGGAGGAAACAAATTCACCAAACTCTATTAATCATGAATAAAAAAAATGTTTTTAAAAATTAAAAAATAATAAATAAATAAAAGCTAAACTCTATTTGGGGGAAACAAATTCACCAAACTAAAGTGCCAAAGCAAGAAAATATGGTGAACCAGCCAACAAGAAGAGTACTAGAACAAAAGGCAAATAGTGAAAAAAATGCAAAATGAAAATGCTGGCACTCACCTTTGACGAACCCCACCACCCAATTCAGCATCAGTATTGTTCACATGAAGAGCAGAAACTTTTCGACCAGACAAAGACACAGATACTAGTACTTGAGGACTGAGAGAGTTCACATCCCACACAGAAATTGTCTCTGCTTCAGCAACAACTACTTTTCCTCTGTTTCTCCACTGCACTGGGCTTGAATAGTCCATTGTCAACACAGGCTTCTGCACATCCCATTTCATAATTTGCTCCCCATCACGAATATCAAAAATTCTCACGCCCTTCTGACAGCTGGCAGTTGAGATTATAAGAGGTCCACAGGGTCTATACCACCATTGCCGAGTTTCCGGGGCCAGAATACTATGAACAGAAGTTCTTCTATGTACAACGTTATTGGATAAGGGACCAAGTACTGTTCTGGAAGAAATTGTACCTTCCTCAATTTGGAAAGCTCGCACATCTTTGGTGTAGAAATCCCAGGAGCAAAATCCTGAATCCATGGCATTCCCAGCAGATGCAGCCACAACATATCTTCCCGAGCAGCCATCCGCACCAGGGGCACGAATTATCCAACAATCTCTCCATATACCAGATGAGACTCCCGATGGGGGCTTGTACTCAGCCTTCTCCTGAAACCAAGATGGACCATCAGTGGACAAAACAAATCTAAAAACGCAGTGCTAGTTTTTGGGCTGATGTCTATTAATGCAACAAGCAACTTATACCACCATTAAAACATGTAATATAGTTCATTGATCTAAACATACTTCCAGTTTAGCAAAAAGATAGATAATTATATAGAGTAAAAACCATTAAATTAAGAATCGAACAGAACAATCCATCCAAAGCACATCATTGACATAATGCAAGTAGAAGTGATCTAAAGTATTTGTACTACTATTTTTCAGTCGAAAATGGACAAAATCATTTTAGGGGAAAAGAGATTGGCAAATTAAATATCACAATACATAACTACATAAACACTTGATAGAAATGTACCTCCAATTAGATAACTAGAGTGCATACCTCAGAATTAGCAATATCATAAAATGAGCAAGAACCATCAATATGGGTGAGTAGCACTGCCTCCCCCTCAGAGACAAACCATCCTCCTGTTGAGGTCTTACAGCCAATTTCATTCAGCTGATCAATGCAAGTATCTTCTATCTCCTCACCAATTATTGCATTCTCTATATTCTCCTGATCATCAAACTCATCAAGTCTCTCATCAGTTGTGAGATTGAGCTCAAAATCACGCTTATCATTGAAAATATTTGAAGAATCATGAGCTCCTGTAGAGGCAGCGCCATCCATTTCTTGAACTTCACAATATTCTAAGCCAGCTTGCTGGTCCCTCGTGGTGACTTTAGCTTGCTCGGTATTCAAGGAAGCCAAGAACTCAACTGCTATTGGGTTCTCATCAATAGGGCTAAACAACTTCCCCTCCACCTTTGATTCACAATGAGATCCTACAACATGTGGGTCATGAATTTGAGAACCACCTGATGTTACTTTCAAAGACGTCCGATTTCTGAGCAACTTATGATGAGGAAAGAGTCTAGCTTCCAGTTCCTCACAATTCAACCCTTTAACCGAACTTTTAGCACTATCCCCTTCCACACTCTTTCCCTTCTCAACCACCCCATCCTCACGCTCACCATTTCCTTTCAACACCCCCACTTTCCCATCCGAATCGCCTCCAACAATAACCATCGCCTTCTCAATACCTGAAATCTTGCTCTGAATATCTGAAAGTATCACCTTTGATGTGTCAGGGTTGTTCATATCTAACATCTCCTTTGTCCTCTTGATATCCGACGCAATCCTCTTCACTTTCCCTTCCAAAAACGCAAGCTTTTCATGAAGTTTGCTCGGATACTTGTTACTGACCTGACCACCCACCCCATCTTCAACTAAGCCCTTCTCATTCTTCGAATCATTCAAACACTCGTCAACACCATTTCCAACCTTCACAACTTCCTCATTCGACTTGAAAACCTTATCAACCCCAACACAAACACCAAGTCCAACTTTTTCATCGAAATTAATCAAATCTGAGCTTAAATTAAGCTTCCCATTACAACTTTCCAAAACCTTAATCCCATTCAATTTCTTCCCACTTTCCTCTCCTCCCATTTTCAATTTTTCACAAAGCCCACTCTTTTTTTCCAACTCCACGCTTTCTTTACAATCCCTAGAAGCCCTAGTCCGAGTTGCACTCAAATCCCTAGACCCCATTTTCTGCCTAGTACCACTGACACCCACAGGATTAGAAACCCTACGATCTGAGAAAACCCTAATGGGATCAGAAGGACTAGAGCTCCTACCTCTAGGGACCGATGACGTGGACCACCGGACACGCGTATCGGCGGCGTCGTTGGAGTGAGTCATGGACACGGTCTTGTCGACGCGAGGAACTGGGCGGAGAGTGGGCTTTTGGGAGCGAGAAGTAACGGCGGTGGGCCTGGGGTTCTCTTTGCCGGAGGCAGATTTCTGTAAAGTAGGGTTTTTGGGTTTGGTGGAGGAGATTGGGGTTAAGGTTTTTGCGGCGGGTTTGGTTGCGCCGCCTCTGACGCCGTGGTCTTTGAGGCGGCGAGCTGATGAGGCGGACATTGATGAATTTAGTACTGCTAGAATATGTATAAGTTAATGAATTTGTTTGTATGTTGGCGAAAAGCTTTTATGGGTTTGAGTTTGAACTTTGAGTTTGAAGCTGTTTGTTTGAGTTTTGACTTTACAAATCTACAATGTTAATACTAATAAAATGAGAGAGAGAACTGAGAAGATTTGGGCGGGAATTTATTTGGTTTTTGAGTTTTGAATTTTTTTGGAGGGCTGTGCCTTTGCTTCTTCTTTTTTTTGCCACGTTTGCTCAGTCAGCCTTTGTTTCTTTCTTTTTCTTTATTACTGTATTATTATTTACCCTTTTCGGAGTTTTTTTTTTTTCTTTCTTTTAATTTAAGCATTTATTTTCATATTAAAAGCATTGGCATTTGGCATCGTTCCGTGCAAAAAAATAAAATATAAATAAAAAAATCTATTTTACGTACTTGTTTTATAATATAACTTATATCAAATTATCTATTTACATTACAATTTTATTAAAATATTAATTTTTCTTGGTATTTTTTAAATTTTTTATCTTTATTCACATCTAACAACTATCATCCACTCTCTTCTTTCATATTCAAGATACTTAAGAGTAACTACACCAATTCGTGGATAGTCTTCTAAAATACAAAAAGTGCTCACTTTTGCACATTTTAACCCAAACCCCCCCACATCAGTCTTTGTAAAAATGTCTAAATATACACAATGGTTTTGTAAATGTACAGTAACCGTGTATATATACACAGTTACTGTTCACCGTGTAAATAATTTTTTTATTCTTTTTTTCTCTCTCCTCACTCTCTTTTTCTCATTTATTTTCTCACCTCACTCTTACGGTTACTGTTTCCTGTGTCAAAGAAATGAATATTTTATTTGAATAAATATGTATAATAGACAAACTGATGTGGGTGTTTTGTAAAAATAAGTGTATAAAATAGAAAAAGTAGGTTTTAAATGTGCAAAATGGAAAAAAAATTGCACATACTAATGTGGATGCTCTAAAGAAAAAATAAAAATTTCAATAAATAGTATCAGTTTAAATTTACCCAGTTACTATTAGTAAATATGTACTTTTACACAATTTTGTATAGCCTAATGTATGTGAATTTTAGTCAAATTTTAGGCTTAGAAGACTAAAATGTGATACTTTTCTATTATACTAACATTGATGGAAGTACTCTAATTAAACTTGTTTACTCATGATTCATGAAGATTATTGTGATCTTTTTATTTTTAAAACTAGCACACATGGAGGATATCCATAGTTCCATTCTAAAGATATGCCATATTTAGTGTGAGTTTGAGTATCTTGTAGTTTTCGGTAGCTTTTGGGTCCGTTTGGATACAGCTAAAAACTCAAAATTGAAAACACTGTAGCAAAATAATTTTTAAATGTGTGAATAGTATCATGGGACCCATTTTTAATATTTTTTCTGAATAAAGTGGTAGTGGGTCCCGTGAACAGTGTGTGAACAGTAAAAAACGAACAGACGTTCCATCACTTCTCAGTAAAAATTTTTTTTTTTATAAAAAAAAGCTGAAAACACGGACGCCAAGACGCAGCCGCTATCCAAATGCTGCCTTTATACTAAATGTGTGACAAAAATTAAAAAGTTATTATTTTCAACAAAAAAAAAAACTTATTATAATTTTTTATATATAAACTAAGACAAAACGCTTAAGGATTTAGCTAAACAAACTCTTAGGATCCGTTTGGATACCGCTTATTTTGCTGAAAACTGAAAACACTGTAGCAAAAAAGTGAAAACGCAGATGATAATTTTTTGATACGGGTACTGTGGCTCAGTTGAAAGTATTTAAGGGCTGCGTTTTACTGTTTTTTTTTTTCCTTCTTCTATTCACTCCTCACCCACCCTAGCTCAGCAAGCAAGACAAGGGCTTTGTTGTGATTTCTTCGCCTCCTCCATTGCCAATCAATTTAATGGTTGTACAACCCGTTTCAGTGAGTTCTGTGGCGCCCGGGGAGTACCAAAATAGGGTCTTTTCCGATTACGAAAAATCGGATCACGGTGCTCCTCACCCACCCTAGCTCAACAAGCAAGACGAGGGCTTTGTTGTGATTTCTTCGCCGCCTCCATTGCCGGTCAATTTAACGATCGTACAGCCCGTTCTGGTGAGTTCTACGGCTCCCGGGGAGTACCAGAATAGGGTCTTTTCTGATGATGAAAGATCAGATCACGGCGTGCCAGTTGGCTATCGAAGAGTACAACTGGTAGCTCAACCACAACCACTGACTCAGCCACAAACACAGTCACAGAATCAACAAAAGACTAGCGGCGGGCTTGATTTGCAGTCACCAGATTCAAGGTACCCATTTTTTTATTTGAGTCAGTTTTATTATCAATAGTTTAATTAGATTGTTGGAATTATCAAATTCTGAATTGGGTTTTTTATTTTTGTTTTTGTTTTGTGTGTTTGTTTTAATTCCGCAGTGAAAGTAGTCTTACAAATCCATTGTCTTGCACAAAATCAGTATATCAAGACCAAGTTGTTCAAAATCAAATCCCATCTGTAAGGGTTGCTAGTAACCCTGTTGATCAAAAACTTAGTAATATCTCTGATCTAAACACCCGGGTCCAGTTGCAACAACAGTTTCAGGATTCTAGTTATGTATTACAATCCCAATTCAAACAAAAGCAACAGCAACAATTACAACAACAGTTACAACAACAACAACAACAACATCAGCAGCAACAATTGCAGCAACAACATCAACAGCAACAATTACACCTCTCTTCCCATAAACTCATTTCGCCCTCTTCCAATTTCACTCCTCTCCCAGCCTAACACCTCTCCTCCCATAAACCCATTTCACGCCCAATCCAATTTCACTTGCTGACCCATCTGTTTAATTTTTGGGTAAATGGGTTTTTGAGTTTGTGAATTGTGGATCTTTCGTGTTCTAAATCACAGGTACAAATTACTTTTACAATATTCTTATTACTATAATTTTTGTGTGTGTTTTCTCTTTGTTTCTTTCTATTTTGAGAATTGGATTTCAATACTTTTTTATTGTTGTTTGAAACGCATGATGATCAAAGCTATAAATGGAGATGTGGATCTGCTGGATTTGTTTTTTTTTTGTTCGTTTTGCTTAAGATTTAGACTTAGCTTTATAATCAGCTCTGTTTTTTGTTTAGCAATGAGATTGGTTAATGTATTTACATATTTATGGACCTACATTGTGTAGATTGAGATTGGAAAATATCTTATTCTCTCTATCTATAATTAATTTGTCTTGGTTGATTTGTAAGCATGAATGTACTATGTAATCCAAAATGTTGATGAATGGCAATTACAATAACCTGTGCTTATGATTACTATTGTTATTCGGTTAACAATAGGGCTAGAATTAATTTGTATCTTGTGATAATGGGAGTTCACTACTATACCAGCATTCAGAGAAAATGAAAATAGGTTGAGGGCAAAGCTGGGATTATGCATTAATTTTTTTATCACAGATTACTCATATAAGAAGGATATGCTTATATATATGTTTGAAGAAATAGACTAGAATTATAAGAAGGAAGTTGAGTAAATACCTCAAGAATGGCATGTGTTCATGTGCTACATTGATATGTTAGGGTTCTATCTACATGATTTTGACGACCGTATTTCTCTATTGATGGGGTGTGAGGGTATCTATCTTATTCATTATATCTTCAACTTTCTTAATTTTTGTTTTTCTTGTCATAAAATTGATTGACTAGTTGTGTGTATTACATGTCTAGTTCTTTATGACCTCTGGTTTCCCTTTTTAATAAATTATTTTCCAACTTTAATCTATTAGTTAAAGATGTCTCTGGTAATGAGGCATTTAATCATCAATTTATTCTTTTTCATTATGTTTGTTGTCTTGCTGGTTAATAAATAAATCTTATTACTACAATAGTATCTTAATATCATTGTAGAGTGTGAAATGTAGGACTTCTTTATAGAGTGAGAAATGACTGAAAATCTTGGTAATTAAACTAGTTTTTGTTTTGGATTGGTACTTACTCTTGGGCTTGATCTGGTTTGCTTGATTGTTCCTTTTGTAGTTGTGGCAATTGCTGCTAGTTAAGCAGCAAACTAGCAGTTCAACTTATTACCAGTGAGATTGCTTATTAGGTTGATGTCATTTAGCTCTCTTATTTCTTCCATTATATTGATTACTTACATATGCACCTTATCCTCTATTTTTCTTTTTCAAGCCCAAGATATGCCAATGTCGAAAACGAGTAACTATCTCTCCAGTTATGATGGTCATTTTTGTGACGTTGACAACTACATCATTAGGATTTCCCTGAAACTTCATACATTTGGTAGGAGGTTTTATACTTGTCGCTATTGGTCGCCAGTAAGTACCATATCCAAGTATTGGCAAAATGCTTTTTTCTTGTGCATTAAAGAACCAATTCGTTGTATTCCTGTTAATGTGTTGTATTGTATTGTGTAGGATGATGACCGTGCATGCAAGTTCTTCAAGTGGTTAGACACTAGCATTTGTTGTACGCGTGGCGCTGCAATTGCACCTATTCTTATCACCAAATTCAAGTGATTGGAGCATGCGGTGGAAGATGCCAATGAAGAGTGGAAGCAAGCACATGTCATGATGGCCACAACATTGTAAAGGGAGCAAGTTGCAAAACGAGAGGCTGAAAGAGCCAAGGCTACACGCATGATTTCTGAAGAGAAAACAAAGAAGTTGACAATAGCTTTAGTAGTATCCTAGGTCATGTTTCTAGTATTGCTTATCTTGTCTACTAGGTTTGGAGAAGTCAAAATCAGGCATATGAGTTTGCCAAAATGGGATGTGTATATATGTAATAATACAGACTTGTATTATTACATTTTTTTTGTATGTTAATTGTACTATTGAAAGTAACAGTTTATGATATGTATGTAGTTGTACTTCTTAAAACAATGTGGAGACATTTGAATTTGCTCAATAATGTTAATGGCCAAGTTGATGGAGATTGTAAGTTCTATTGTTATATATGTGTGTCTATATATACATATATATATATATTTATTTATTTATCTATATACAATTTGGCAGCAACTGATATTTAGGTTCTTGGTGTCTTTAAAACAAATTCAGGGTAGATAGTGTTTTCTTTTTTCTTTTTTTCTTTTTTTAAATTCCAGGCAGATTACTGTTGCAATCTTAAAATCCATTGAGTTTATCTCTTGTTCAGATAAGATTGGACTCTATTCAGAAATCTTCTATAAGCTTGAAATATACTGTTGCAATACCCATGAGTTTCACATGTAACGATATATACAAATGCATAAATCAATATTACATTTAAATTTTGTGAGCTATCAGTTCTACTTACCAATAATAAATCATCATAAAACAAAATGGTATTACATTGAAGTTTGTGAACCATCAGTTATGGTCCCCACTAATTTTCAACCACACTAATTTCTATTGTGACAAAAATAATAGTCACCATAATCAATTAAGGGGAATATAACTTCCGTAACAACTTAAGTCCTACGATGGACGCATCCTACATATCGATGCTGTGATATTGTCACAAACCTCTTTCATCTCAACTTTGTCCAAGATTGAGATCACATCTGTCATGGCATCGTAATGACCTCCCTTACTACATCTATATGTGCCCCATGCAAATCTGGAATGTTCAACGTCGTTGTTTTCCTGTGCTCTAATGAAATTGTGAAGAATCATTGTAGCAACAATGATGCGAAATCAAGTGCGTATATGAAAGGGTGGCATACTTCTCAGAATTCTCCATTTATTCTTCCAAACTCCAAAAGTTCTTTCTATGACCGAACGAAGTGATGAATGGAGATAATTAAATTTCTCCTCTAGATGATGCAGCTCTTCGCCTCGCTCAAATTCGGGGATGTGGTACCTTTCCCTCTTATATGGTGTAAGGAAGCCTCTCTTCATAGGGTACCCTAAATCAACAAGATAATACTTTCTTGAAAATGAACATGTTTAGTGCATTAACATTTTCACTACATAATACATACTTTAAAAATATCCTTGTGTCATGCGCTGACCCTTTTTATCCAACACACGCTAATGTGAATTTCATGTCAAATTCATGTCATGCGCTGATCCTTTTTATCCAACACACGCTAATATGAATTTCATGTCAAATTCACATTCGCACATGCAGTTTGTTGTTATGATCCCTTTCCTGCCTCTGTACGGGTGTTGCTCATCAACTGGTACGGCCGCAGGGACGTGGACCCCATCAATCGTACCAATGCAACCTTAACCATTGCCACAAAAATATAATGTGAAATGAAATATGTGGTATGACCATAAAGATAATTTGAATAAAATTAAGTCAAGATACCAAATTCACAAAATATCTTGAAATGTGGCCAATATTGATCTGAATGCTGAATAAGTTCTGGCACGTTACAAAATGTACGATCAGCAGGCTTGATAATGTCTGCTGCCATAATGGTGGCTAACAATGTAACTACTATGGCCACGTGTCAATGCATTGTCTCACCCGAATGCTGAAATCTATCATGTACTACTCTTTTACTCGAGGCATGACCAAGTACCACCAATATCATTGCCATAGACTCTTCCAAGCAAACTCTTTTGGTACTGTTATATCCATAGTAAGTGCGCAATGTATTACACAATTGTCAAAACACATGGCTTGACATTCTAAAAACATTGTGACATTTCTGCTAATTTTTATTTAATGTATACTGTACCCATTCATACCCTGTTTGTATATTTGTATGCATTAGTACTTTGGTCATATATGTCTCCACGTAAGCTACACATGCACACCCAGCTATATATGCTACGAGTACAATGTCGTCGGTTAGGTCAAAGTCTGAGTCGTTTAGCAAATCCATCCTTTTTGTGTACCTTAAGACTTCTTTCTTTTTATGTCTTTGGAAAGCCAAGGACACTGGAAAATATGGCCTAATCCTTTTGGAAGATTTAGAAATGCGTTCTCTGACCAATACACACATATTCACCAGTCAATTGGATATAAAGCAATACCATAGGAAAGAAGAAGAATTAGAGAAAGGCTAGCAGGGCTGTGTAGGGGCTGTGTGAGCAGTACCTGGAGTATTGTAGCACAATTAAGACCAAATGTCATTCATTTTAAGGCCAATTTAATAATCACAACCTATCATGGAATAATCAAGGCCTTCATATGATACATGTTCTTTTACAACTCAATATAAGGAGTAAGATGTGTCAAAGCCCTACAAGATCCAAAAAAATTTGCATAAAAATCAACAAATTTAGTGTGAAAGGACTAATTATGTGACTTTTGAAGGGTCACAATCCCACAACTGAGAAAACAAAAAAGTTCTCTAATCATTGAAGCAATGTCCAATTGTCGCCTATACTAAGAGTAAAAGTAGATTATAATCTAATATGTTGTCTTAACATTACATCTATGATAATCTAATTTGTTCATGCTATATCTGAATGCAGGGTAAGTGAGGCAGACAAGTAAAAGATGTAGCTTTAACAACTTTTCTAAGAAACGAGATTTAACTTTTCTAATACACAATGAAGTGCTACAGCCAAATTGAACATAAGCATTTGGCATCTGTAAAATCCCTATTAGAAGAAGGCATCTAATGGCAACTCTTAAATGAAGAGGAAGCAAACAATTGCATTTTGATAGAGCTAATGATCCCAGCAATCAATACTAAGCGTACCAAGTCATATTTCCTGAGGAGATCTGAGTCAGCTAGATCAGAAGGGCTTCTCATACCCCTGTTATGGTGGCTGCTCCCAGGTTGGCAAAAAGCCTACAATTTGACCATAAAGGGTTCAAAAGAAAGCAAAAAACTTCGTTCACAAAAAAAAAAGAAAAAAGAAGAAGAAGCATATTTATTATTAATGTCTCAACAACAAGTTATATGAATATAGTGAGAGTAAAATACAATTTAAATGGCTTACAATACTTACAATAAGAGTACAAGACTCCATAACCTAACAGTATATGATAAATGCAAATAAATTCACAGCAAGTCATATACTAGTACAACTTTCCAAGTTACAAATATCCAAATTATTCAAAGTCTGTGCTACATTTGAAAATTGGAATCCACAAGGTGAAAGTAGTGTTCCCAACCTCTCTAACACCCCCAGCCATGCATTTTAACAGCTAAATTTTAAATAAGATAACCCAATGATTTAGCACTTTCATGGTACATTTAATTTAACATCCCTCTCCCTATGAAAAAATTCTGGAAGCTACCAAAGACTAAAAATCCTTTCTATTAAGGCAGTTACTTAAAATTTTTTACAGCCAATCAATTAGTTGACACTAGTACCCTTCAACTTGGAACTTTATGTTTTACGTGATGATTTTATGGTTTTTTCCAATCAATCTCTTTTGTAACATTTTCATGGAACTCAAATTTAATCATAGGTGCAATTGCAAATGCTTCATCCCATCCCACAAGAGAATTTTAGTAAAGATGAAGAATTAGAGGCAAGATTTTACATTATGTGTCTGTTTGGATAGAACTTATTGCTGAAAACTGAAAACACTGTAGCAAAATAATTTTTAAATGTGTGAATAGTGATGCGGGACCCATTTTTAATAAAAAATTGATAAAAAAGTACATAAACAGTGCGCGCACAGTACGCGCACAGTGCCGCACAGTGCGCGCACTGCGCACATGTCCCCCTCTGCAGCAGAATCAAAAAAAAAAAAAAAAAAAACCAAAACGTAAAACGCAAAACGTGGAAACGCAACAGTTGTATCCAAACCCCCTCTATATAAAGATGTTTCCCAGCTAAATAAACCAAAATGTTTCCTCTTCCAAATTTACTTTTTCAATATCTTTCCCAGGATCCAGTAAAACTGAAGATAAGATATTTGAGACAAACATATCTTTTTTGTTTTTTTTAGTTGATAAATTATGCATACACTTAGTGTATCTTGAACCGAAGACTTCACCTTCCATCCTAGTTTATGCTTGTGTCTCCAATAAGTAATAACACACCAATGTATTAATAAGTATTTGATATGTACTAGTCATGCATCAATCTTTTAAAACATGCAATCTTAAAGAGCATGACAAGGCATGGGACAAATATAGAACTATAGTACTTCCTATATTTGACCACGAAATCAAAACATTTAAGTAATCTAATCTAATTAGATAGAAAAGGAATTAGCCAATTCATGTCTATCTCATGCCTAGCACAATCTAAAAGATGAGTACATGATAAATATGAACAAGAGAAAGATGAGGACACTAACTAAGAGAGGCCAAAGTTTTTTAACACTAAATTTTAAAGACATTGTGAACACTCATAATTCTCTCACTACTGAAATTTTAGATTTCATATGCTATTATGTCATCTCAACTACAAATTTGTGATTTCTTCACCTAAGAATAGTTATTTTTTGCCAATTTGTAGCTTAACTAAAGATGTTGCCAGATTTGACAAGAAACCCACTTCTTTAGGTGGGTGAAAATACCTAGTTGCCCTTTAATGTCAAGGAGAAGTTGAACTATGTTCTCTAGAAACCATTAGGTTATGAAATTTTTCAACACCTCCAGCCCCCCAAGGAAAAACACAACAGAATTGAGCACGGATTTGTATGTGCAGAACATAAATCACCATTAACTCCATTACAAGTCAACCTAGAGAGCCTAAGAAAAAAGATTCAGAAATATGAGATATAATACAATCCGCCAACAATTTAAACTTGGGTACAACGATTAATATTGACCCAGCATTTCATACCCTAAAAGTGACAAATCCTTCCAAAATGGCTTAGTTCCCTTTTATATCTCATTGTATTTTGTAATATAATTTATGAGTGCATTACTACCATCTCAACCAACAGATTGAAACCTTCTTTGAATGACGTGATTGGCAAACATCAATCTGCCTTTATGTAGGAAGATTTATAACAGAAAACAGTGCTACTAATGCAGGAAATAGTGAAGAACTATCATTACAATAGAGGCAGCCTAGGTGTACCTTGAAAATTGATATAATGAAAGCATGCGATTCCGTTGAATCACACTCTATACTTCGCTACTTGTTATTTATTGGTGTTCCCACAAATTTGCCAATATAGTAGTGGTGAAAAAGGCCTTAGAAGATTTCAAAAGTCTTTTTGGCTTATAAGCCAATGCTTCCAAGTTCCAAGATTGAGTTGTTTAGCAATAGATTCCTGACATGCTCCAATTCAAAGAAGGAATATTTCCACTAACACTGCCTAGTAATAACAAACACATTATTAACTCACTAACCTTTTAATTCTTCTTAACATAAAAGAAAGAAAACAAATGGAATTATTGTTTCAGAAGAGCATAAACCAAGTGCTACCAATATTTGATCTAACAATATGAGATATTCTTGAAGGATTAATGAAACCAAATCAAATGATACAGCAAGTATACTTCTAAAGTAAAGCAAACCAATTAACAATCAATTAAGCTCTAAACTAGTAATTTGGAAATTTCATTGTAGAAGTGGGGAAATGATATGTGAATTGAATAAATTAGAACATCAAAACACCAAAAATAGATCAGATGTTGAGCTGAAAAAGGAATAGGTAAGCATACACTAGATCACAATTAATTAGTAACCATTGTCTTCCATAGACACCCATGGTAAGCATAGTTTCTGCCAATAAAAAAAAAGAGTACAACAGGTACATAAAGAAAATCCGATTACTACAACACCAAGCCTAAGCAACCTATCGGGACAATCCCCTTTCATTCAGGAAAAATGAAATTGAGGGTTCCTTTGAAACTACATCTCTAGCCACTTCAGCTAAATGTCCTTGTCATGAAAAAGTGCTACAAACATGCTCCTATTCTCTGCTTTTTTCATGAAGAAGAGGGTGCTGAACATATAAAGGCGATTGCCCGATTGAACCCCGGGAAGACTCAACACCATGTCCAGAATTGCTTTAAACTTAGTAGCTGTTGTGGAAGCAAATGGTGGACGAGTACTTACACTTATACTTTTAACAATAACATTTGAGTTGCTCTTCAAAGAGTCGGACAACTCTTACACAATTGAATGCTTTTTTCTTGGTTTCTTGCAAATTCCCCTGACAAGGTGGACACCGCTTGCCAAGACTTTCCCCTTATTCACTATTGGTCCTGCCCTCAACAATGATGGGTCTTCAACGTCCATTGGGTCAACATTCACAGAAGGTTGACATTGGGGGTCAACAAATTCTTTACTATCAGCGAAGTCCCCAGACCCTTCGGTGCTTTCCTTTGGCATTTGACCACTTGTGCAGAATGCATTTTTTCTCGTTGCAACTGTGCCACCAAACATGATGTCCATGGAGTCAATATTCGGCAGACCTAAAGGGTCCTGCCTTGGGACATGCCTACATGTGGACAACCAGTAGTTAGAACACAATATAGTTGTAGACAGTGGAGTTTTTCACAATTATGTAAAGTGAACTAACCGAAATCTTTCAGGTCCACCACTCATCACTAGCATCAACCTTCCCAGTTACAAAATCAATACCCAACCCACTCCCATGCTCAAACCAATTCTTATAATTCTTCCATTTTTTTCTCAAATGATCCCATTTGTTTTTAAATTGCTGGTGAGTCACCACTTTTTCCATTTCTTACAACTGCTTAATCACTACATCAACACCTTCCCTTCTAAAAAATCCTCCCTTCCTCTTGCCCTCTAGGACTTGAACAGCACACAAATCACAAAAAGCTTTTAGTTCCTTCGATTCTTTCCAATCAGTTCTTGCATCATCACCACCATCCTTCGATTTTCCCTTACCCATTTTTGCTACAACTTCCTTCTATACTCATTGAGGCATTTTAACAAACAGTTCGTGTGCATATCATAATCGGTTAGGCATGCTCACATGAAAAATGCAAAGTAAACTCACATAGTCCAAATACAACATAGGTAGGAAGAGAAACACACAAACTAGTGTGATGGAAAACACAAAAAACTACACACAAATGTTGAACACAAAAACCACACACAAACGTTGAATACAAAAAACCACAGATTGAAGCCTCAGGAAAAATAATATAACCACACACCAACAAATCAGAGAGTATAAGAAGTTAGACACAACTTACCCGTAAATGCAGAGACCCACAGTGGCGGCAACAACGTCCCAAGCGGAGAGAAGGTGAGCTCGAGCGAAGGAAGAAAAGAGGGGATCGGGTGGGTTTGTTTCGCGTAATGGGTTTGCAATGTAGGTGTTTCCTTTGTTTTGATGGATTATTGGTGGGTGGGTAGGTGCAATTCATTGAAGAGGAAGAGGACGAAGCATTGATGAAGCGCATTGAAGACATCTTTGCCACGGTAGTTGACAGAAAGAAGAAACCTGATGCGAAAATAGTCGTTGTGTTGCATACCGTTTTGTATTTCTTCCTCTGCTTCTTTGGGTCAGATGAGTGAAGAAGAAAATATCTCAGGTTTAAGTGACCCAAAACGCACCATTTGTACATAGTGAAATAAAGAACAGTACACGCACAATATTGCTGATTTGAAAACGGTGCGTTCAGAATTCATTTGCCTAGGTGCAACGCATTTCCTCTAGGCATATTGTCCATGAACAGTACACGCACAGTACTGTTTAATGAAAACGGTGCGTTCTAAAATTCTTTTGCGCATTTCAGCTAGCAGTTGCGCATTTTCTTTAGTGGGCATTGTAGCCGTGGGACCCATGACGTGTAAAATGCAAACGCCTAAACGCTCAGCTGAAACGCAATCCAAACATTACCTTAGTAAATTTTTTACTACAGTACATTTGTAGAGGTGGAAACAAAACAACCATCCCTCACATGGTGTATTATTGTTTGGATTTTTTTTTCCTATTTTTAGAAAACTAGATTCACATTTTATTGTGCAATCCAACTTTATGAAAATAGCTCTTAGGTGTTTTCTTAAATATAAAAACTAAATTGAGCGGAAATCTAGTAATAATTATGAAGAGTTGAAGACTATGGGCCCACAACAGATTGTTGTATACATCCACTTAGAGCACTCACATCAATGAATGCATAATAAAAAAAATGTGTAAAATTTATGCAATTTTGCCCAAAAAATGACCCACATCAATTAATATATAATTGTGTAAATTTACAAATTTTCTATAATAATAGTGTAAATTTACACTGATACTATTCATTTTGCATTAAGTTTTTTTATTTTCTCTTTACATATCCCCAAAGAAATAAAAGAAAAGAGTGGATAGTGATTGTTGTATGTGAATATAGATAAAAAATTAAAAAAATTAAGAATATTTGATATTTTAATGAAATGTCGTGTAATATAGATAATCTAATGTGAGATATTTTAAAAAGTAAGCATGTAAAATAGAAAAAGTAGTTTTTTATGTTAAAAAAGACAGAAAGTTTTGCACAAGTAAGTGTGAATGCTCTTAAACACATTGATAACACTTTCTCTCTCTTGTAGACTAAAGCAAAAACTAAGCTAAAGTCTCAACACCTACTTACTTTCTTCATTTCATTCTAAACCCAACAAAGTTAGACTACCTTTGTTTTAGACAACGTTCCATTAGATCATCACACTTACTAACTTGTAATTATTCTCTATATGTGACAATATTTGAGGAAGAAGTGGTAGGTTTGAGGTCAAAAACAACTTCAACAACACGCTTTGACTTTTCATATTTCTTAAATATATTTCAAGTTTTCATTCTCATAAAAAAACTATACCTTCACTTATGATCGTCTTTTTCTTTTGAAGATTTCAAAGCTTGTAGCCAAACTTTGCATTCTAGAGCCAAAAAGTATGCAAGATATCACTTTATCATCAAACTTCAACACTCTCTTAAGTAATGCTCTTAAGTAATGCGGGACAATTATCTATTCATTTTTTTTAGAAACAAACACACACAAAAGAGAGAATATGTTATTGCTATTTAATAAATGTAACTGATAAGTTTTAAAAAAAAAAATTTATTAATAGCAATGCTCTTGTATAATAGTATAACAAATCGACTCATGCAATTGATATTGGTCAAGTAATCAAATGTAAATGGTCATGGTTGTGGTTAAATGCTACACATGTTCAACTACACTTCAATTTGTTGAATGAGAAAACTTCGTTTTGAAGCCAATGTAGAATTCTCCAAATGAACAATAATGCCAACAAATATATGGCCAAAACAAGCATATTAGAATTCAGAAATAGGCGGCCAATATATAAACAAATATGTATTAATAAACTATTCACCTGTTTCTTGGGAAAAAAAATTCTTCTAAAAGGTGTTCAAAGCAAGCATGTTGAACTTCCAATATTGATCATATTCATCAATTTCATATCAAGCAAAATATTACATTATCTTTTTTTTTTTTAACCAAATATAAATTCATCAAACATTACATTAAGTTCATAATATATTACTTTCAGTCTATCAAAAGTCAACCAAATATTAAGGAGCATTATCCATACATGTTTGCTTCCTACCCAAAGTCAATTTTCTAAATCCTTAACAAAAACATTATTCACCCTCTAAGGAGTATTATCCATACATCATCTTGAACAATATTTGTTGATGTAATTGGTCAATTGGAACACCAAAAAATACTCTCATTTTTGTTGGATCATTAATCATGAATAACATAGCATCATGTTGGATGTTCTCAAGTACTCTTGTCTTTACTAATTCTAAAAATATTTTATCTTTATGATAAGAACATGGTCATCCTCTCTCCATGATAGCAAGTCTCTCCCTTAGCAATCTCATGTATTTGGTTCATAGTAGCATGCCCATCTTTAGCAATATCATTTCCTTACTGTATGGTCCATAGATCGGTCGAAGGCCTAAGGCCAAGGCCCACATAAGCCAAGTACAGGCCCAAAGGCCAAGGCCCACAAAAACCAGACCCTCGTAGATTGTATTGACCAAGTGAGATGTTGCGGAGGACGCTCTATAGTGCCTTGGGGATATCCACTCGCTGAGCATAAATTTGAAGGTTAACACAAGTTTCAACGGGGTCAATTCAGAAGTATGTCATGGGTCCCATCTAATTAGGAATCTAAGTTAGAGTAAGGCCCCCATTTTGGGGGAAACCACCATTGATGATGGTAGACCCACTAAGGGAAGGCTATAAAAGGTGGAAGAGACAATGAAGAAGATGTTGGAAAATCTAGGGAAGAGAGATACATGATAGAAAATTGCGAGGAATTAGAGAAGCTCACTTCTAAGCTTGAGCCTCCTCGAAAAACATACATAGGGTAGAGGAATACGGGCTGGGCCAAAAGCTCTTTTATTTGAGTTGTTAGATTGGCCTTAAGAGGTTTTCCCGTTGTAGAAAACTCTTCACCCATACTATACAAGTAAATTGAGGGTTTGACCTCAAGGTCCACACTAGGATTTTTGGGTCGGGGGGCTCCACACTTCCCTTTATACTTGTTGCAAGATTAAAAATGTCTATTTATTTCTCAAGCGTTTCAACCATTTTATTCGGTTTCTTTGCCCTTTTTTTATGATTTCTCACATGAGTACGAATGAGAGACGACTAGAGAATATAATTCACCATTTGACATGTTAAAATCATCAAAGCTATCAACATTTTCTTCCAAGTTTACACTATCCTCTATTTCCTTTTCTCATTGATGAAATATCTCATTTGCATTGATAGAACCTTCACCATTTGTCCTATCTTTGGCATACAAATCTAACAACTTCGCATAATGATGAATTTGAGTGTATCACCAATTTCCAGCATTTGGGTATGCTTAAAGGAATACAATGCACACTTAATAATATTATCATTATTAATATAACAAATATCAATAAAATGTATTCACTTGTTCTAAAAATATATCCATGACATCAAAATAAAAGTAACTAACCTCTATAAAAGGTGCCCACACTTCAACTTCAGCCTAAAGATGTTAAGTAATTGGATTCCTTGTAAATCCACTCAAATTTTTAAAAAGGTCATGACATGCATGGAAACTAGCTTTTAAGGTTTTTATGTGATTCTTGATGTAACTTTTTTCAACAGCATAATTGAATTCTTCAGAACATTTTTTAGACATATTTGTGAAAGAATGGGGACTAAATGTTTGATTATGCTTATTTTCATTGTTTTGTTCTTCCAACATGATATTGAGTAAAAAGTAATTCATTTCATATGATATTAAGTAACATTATCCATATATGCTTGCTTTCCACCTAATTAAAGTCAGTTTTCTAAAGTCTTAACAAAAAAAAAAAAAATTTATCCATCCTTTAAGGAGTATAACCCATACATCATCTTGAATAATATTTTATAGTGTAATTGATCAGTTGGAACACCAAAAAAATGTTCTCACTTTTGTTAGGGTCTTAATCAGGAATAGCATAGCATGAAGCTGGATGTTCTTCGGTACTCCTATTTTTACTAATTCTAAAAATACTTCTTCCTTAGAATAACAACGTGGGCATCCTCTCTCCATGATAGCAACTTCCTCCTTAGTAATCTCATGTCCTTGCTTAATAATTACAAGCCCATCTATAGCAATATCATTTTATTGCCTTATACTTGCTGCTACTATCAAATTATCAATTTTAAATTGAAAAATGTCAATTTTCCTCTCAATCATTTCAACAATTTAAGCTTGTTTCTTTGCATTATTTGGTGATGTCTTACATGAGTATTAAGGAGAGACCATTGGAGGAGAGACCACCGGAGAATATGATTCAACACTATCCTTTGTTTCCTATTCTCATCAATGGACTATCTCCTTTACACTTACAGAGTTTTCCCCTCTGTTTTCATCCCAACCAAACCGACCCTATATAGTGAAATTAGACCTAATTTTTAAGAAATGACACTTCACTTGCAAATTATCAAAATAATTGACAGGCCATCCCCTCTTTTTGAATTATTTTATGAGGGGATGTTAATTATTTTGATTGTTTGAGGGTGGAAAAGGATGAGTGTCAACAATTTTAATTATTTGGGGTGGAGTGACATTTTTTAAAAATAAAATATAATGAGTCTAATTTCAATATATCTTGGAGGTGTCAGCGTAATTTACCAATATGTTTAACACATCAATTTGTTTGAGTTGAAGGTTTTTTTTTCCCTTCTTTCTTGACTTGACATTTTATTATTACGTGAGCTAACTACATTGTAGCGATTGCATACATTGTAGTGATTGCATATTACCCTATTGTAAGTGATATGCTCCATTTAGTAAAAACTACTCAAATGTGATAAATTTGGTAGGGGAAAAAAGATTATCCTTAGAAAAAAACAGATTTCTTCCTTTGCTTCCTAAACTTGATTTGTTTCACAAAAATGACACATTACGACTTGAGAACATCGTTATTTTCAATTTATGGTCTGTTTGTGATCTGCTTATTTTGCTGAAACTATTTTTTTTTTCTGAAAGTACTATAGATAAAAGTAAAGTTAGCTAAAATAGTATAACAGTGGGACTTATGAATAATAGCAAAAATAAGATAAATAGTAAAATAAACTTGTTTTTTTAAGTTGGAGTCAAACACACTTTTTTTTTGATAATCCAAAGGGGCAATTTTTTAATTAAGATTTTATTTCATAGATTTGATAGTGTAACGTCATTAAAGTTTTAAATGAATATATATATATATATATATATATTTATAATATTTAATATTAATTTTGTTTTGAGAGGATATTTAATATTAATTATAAAATAAATCAAATTAAAAAAAGGAATCCATGTTAGCCGTTTAGCCACGACAAAATTTGCAAAATAAGAGTATATTTTTAATATTAAGGGGCTGTTTGGTAACGTTATTCTAATAATGTTGTTTGTATTTTTTGAAAATATGTGTCGGTGAAAAAGTATATGAAAATATGTGTAATATTGTTTAAAAACTAAAAAATATTATTTAAACTACCATACCAAATGAGCCCTAATTATTTGGGCTCTGTTTGGTTGTGTGGTTCTAACACACATTTTTTACATTTTAAACAACCTTATACACTTGCTTGGCCTTTGGGTCCGAATTCTCAAAAAAAGAAAAGAAAAAAAGACCTTACACATTTTTCAACATACTTTTTCACTCAAACGTATATCAAAAACACTAAAATAACATTACTCAAACTCCTCTACCGAACGTATTCTTCAAATTATACGAGTTTGAGAACAACATTTCATCACAATAAATAAACAGTGACCATTTTAAAAAATAAAAAATAAAAAATAAAAAATAAAATATAGAATAGTGACGGGATCTAAAGAGAAGATTCTACGCATGGCAAAAATGGTAACAGACCATCCAAATGATGACAGATAACAGATAAAACTAAAATCGTTTCTCCTCATACCAAACCAATGGTTCCTAACTTGTCTTCTTTCTCTTTCTCAACTCTCTTAACTTTCAAGCCACAAGTCCTTCAAAAAACAAAAACAAAAAGCTTTCAAGCCACAAGCACACACTCGCACGCACTGTGCAAGCAAAACCCACATACCCATCACCCATGGCCTCTCTTTCTCTTCTGCCGACGTTTGTCTCTCTCTCACCATCGCCATCGTTATCACCTTCTTCTTCTTCCTCTTCTTCTTCTTCTTCTTCTTCTGTTACGTGTCTTAGTCCCAGCAGAATTCACACTGTCACAGTCCATTCTCCAAGATGGTCTCGTTCAGCTAAGCGAAGCCTTGTCCCAAGATCAACTCTGGACGAGGTTTCTGTAATTGACCCTCCACCTCCACCTCCACCATCGGAACCCAAGTCTGAGCTCATTGAGTCTTTGAAGCTCAAATTACTGGTAATTCGTTTAATAACAGATTAACCATTTGTGAGTTTTGTTTGTTTTGCTCTTCATATTGTTGTTTTCTGCTTAGTTTTGCGTTTATACTTATAAATAATCACTTGGGTGCTTCGTATTTTATTGGTTCTTTTTTTTTTTTTTTTGAATTTAGTTGAAATGGGTTTGTATCCTGGTTGATTGTAGGGGCAGCATTGTTTAACTTGGTTCTATTGCTTATGCCCGTTATTGGTTTTGATGTTATGTGCTCAGTTATGCTTTTTTGAATTGATGAAAATTGTGAGTTGGGTATTACTGGTTTCCTTGCTTTCTGCTATGTATTACGTCACTGTTCATTGATGTCGATTAATCGGTTTGAACTTTGAACGATCTAATTAGGTTGACATGATCCTATTTCATACAAATCATTTGGGCGCTATCACTTGGTTTAAAAATCATTTTCGCTACTTGGTTTCTTTAATTTCCGATAAAGTTTGATCAGGTATTTTGTCAAATCCTACGCTTGACCTTCTAGAATCTACATGAAACTCTAGGTTTCATCAACTAAGGGTGCTTGGAATTACCACTAAGCTTAGAGAAACATCTTTGATGAGAAAATTCTTATTCAAATTGCATTACTTCAAACCATACTAGAGCCTCTTTTTAACCGGCTTCAACATTTACATTAAAGCACAATTACATCCCAAAAAACCCTCAACAGCATTAAAGCCAAATTCAAAATTTAAAAATAAATCTAGTTCAAAATTCAAATAGTAATCTGGAAGAAAATCTGAAATAACAAACTCTGAAATAATTTTGGCTGTGCTTCCTGCATCAAATTCCTAAAACTCTTCTAAGATGTTGGAAATAAGAGATGCCTTCTAATATGTTCAATTGTATCTTCCCTGGAGTACAGTTAATTTGAGTGCTTCATATAAAGTCTGTCTTTAGAATTGGAGACACTTTTTTGAAAGTGGTAACATATATAAATTGAAGTGCACATAGAGAAATTATATCATGGTAAATACTTTTATGATGGAACGAATTTCCTATTTGATAGTGGAAAGAAACCTTCCACATTCCTTAACATGTATGGTTGATATAATGCAGAGTGCTGTTTCTGGGCTGAATAGAGGTCTTGCTGCAACTGAGGATGATCTGCGAAAGGCAGATGCTGCTGCCAAGGAGCTTGAAGATGCTGGAGGGCTGGTGGACCTCTCAACTGAACTTGATAAGTTGCAAGGGAGATGGAAACTGATATATAGCAGTGCATTCTCATCTCGTACTCTTGGTGGAAGCCGTCCTGGACTGCCCACAGGAAGGCTACTTCCTGTAACTCTTGGTCAGGTGTGCTACCAAAACTGCTCTATTATATTCTCATGTACCATGGTATTATTAATATTATATTTGTTATTAGTATTATATTTACGACTGAGGACGAACATAGCAATGCCATTTTGAAGCCCATATTATGAATTGGCATTGACTTTAGACTTGAGGAACAGAGTTTTCAAGCGCCTTACATGGATGTATGGCAATCAATTAAGAGTAAATAATTTGAAGAGATATTTCCTCTTCTTCATTATCTTCAATTTTAGATAATCCAAGCTGGAGACTTCTAGCACGTTCTGGAAACAAATAATTGAATCAGGCGATTGCTAGTTGCTCAACTTAGATGTTCCAAATTCTTCTGACCATGTTTAAGTTCTAACATATAAATCTAACCTATTTTTTCTTGGGTTCATATTGCGTACATCCAGGCATCACACATAAGATTAACCTTTTATAGATTTCTAAAAATTTATTACGATCCTACCATCTAAATGTATGTTTTCTGTTGTGATTAGGTTTTTCAACGGATTGACATCTTAAGTAAAGATTTTGATAATATAGCAGAGCTTGAATTAGGTGCTCCATGGCCCCTGCCACCTGTTCAAGTGACTGCCACATTAGCCCACAAATTTGAAGTCATAGGTTGGTTCCCTTTTCAAGCTCATATCTTGCAATTGATTTATCTCTACTTCTGTATGATTATCTGAGTGGTAAAGAAGAAACGATCAGCCTGATTAAGCTTCCATTTTTACTGAGAATAGGATCTGCAAAGATAAAAATCACATTTGAGAAGACTACTGTAAAGACCACTGGAAACTTGTCACAACTGCCACCATTAGAATTACCACGAATTCCAGATGCTTTAAGGCCTCCATCGAATCAAGGGAGTGGTGAATTTGAAGTAACCTATCTTGACACAGATATCCGCGTCACCAGAGGAGACAGAGACGAGCTTAGGGTTTTTGTTATCTCATAAGACCTTGGCATTTGTGGTTTCTCTATGATGCCTCGATATTCAAGATTCATGTGTAGCATTCACAGTTCCTGCTTCAATATGTTAATCTTAAATTTTACATACACGAATTGACCACAGGAAATGCTGTTCAGTGACGAACGGTCTAATATGAAACTGTAAAGTTATAATCTATAATATGAAACTGTTTCTTCACAAAATGTGCAGTGCCTGTAACGTGCAGTCAACATAAATTTTCAGACGATGTTGAGGAACAGCAAGCTTGCATGGTTTAATTAGGCTAAACTTGTATTTAAGCCCAATATCTCTGCTCCTTGATTTGGTCAATCTGTGCCCAGTTATTAGCAAGAATTAATTCCGAAGCTTTAACTTATGAGATGAAGATGTAATGTAAATTATAATCTTACTAATCTTTGCTCCATGCAAACAATTAAATCCTTCCTCTGCCTGAAAAATGGAATATTTTATACTTCATAGATCTTAATTTTTAGTGCTCACTTATAATTATAATCAAATATAATAATGAGAGCTAATTTTTTCTCTAACTGCTGTTATTAATGAATTGGTACCAAAAAAACCACAATGTTCATTTATAAGTGCATCATAAAATTAAGATCTAAAACCCCCGAAGAGGCTCCTTCAGTGTGATGAATAAATATCAGAATAGTGTTATTTGTATATAGTACACAAGTGGGCCTGATTTGACCTGTATGGCCCACGTCATCACGTTGGACCAATCTTTATGCCTTAGGTAGGAAAATTTGTTTTTTTGGTTGGACTTGAACTGGGACAGGACAAGAAGGTCAATTTGAAAAGGCAATCAAATCGAAGTCAAATTTGAAAAAATAGAAATCGTGATGTATCTAATCTGATGATGCATCCCCTACCATTTGATACAAAAAGAAACTAGTCGTTACAAAACGTAACGGCTAGATTTTATTTTAAACTTCAAAAAACAAAAACCCTCATTTCAATTTCGGCTATTCCTACTCTTCTCTTTCTCTTTCCTTTTCAAGAACACCAAAACCTCTATCTCTCTCGCTGCAAATCTCTAATCCGTAATTCCTCATACAGCTTTCTGGGTTTCACTCTCTCTCTCTCTCTCTTGGAGTCTTCTTTAAACTCAATCTTGAAATATCTTCTTGGCTCTCATTCTAATGGCTCCCACGCCATCTTCAAAAGTAAATCAAGCCCACCCGACACAGATCAAAACGCCACAATCCAAGCTTCGTTTGCATTACAACAATGCAAACAAACCTAACCCATCTTCGAATCCAAACACACCGGCCAAAGAAACCCCACACCCACAAGAACACCCGGTCGAAGTAATCGCTCGGATCCGAGACTACCCAGATCGGAAAGAAAAACCCACTTCGGTTTTGAATGTTAATTCTAACAACCATTCCATTCGGGTTCGAGCCGATTTTGGCTACCGGGACTTTAGCCTAGATGGGGTTTCCCTTTCGGAAGACCAAGACCTTGATCTCTTTTACAAGACGTTCGTGGAGTCAAGAATCCACAGAGTGAAGTTGGGAGAAAAATGCACCATTATGATGTACGGTCCAACGGGTTCGGGCAAGAGTCACACCATGTTCGGGTGCTCGAAACAGCCAGGGATTGTGTACAGGTCTTTGAGGGATATTCTTGGTGGTGGCGAGGAAGAAAGTGATGGCAAAAGCGAGATTGTGAGGGTTGGAACGTTTGTGCAAGTTACAGTCTTGGAGATATACAATGAGGAGATTTATGACCTTTTGTCAAGCAATGGTGGAGGAGGATTAGGCCTTGGATGGCCTAAGGGCAGTGCGTCCAAGGTAATTTTGTGGTTTGCTCACTTTTTTTTTTCTTGCTCTTACCTGATTATCAATTTAGAATAATTTGCTGTTGTTATTGTTGTAGCTATCTATCTGATTCTTGAAAGCATCACAATTTTTGTTATTTTTGGTTAATTTTCTGGAAATGGGATAATATGATTGTCTCTATAGCTAAGTTTGTCAATCAACTAATGTTTACCTTTATTGTTATTTCTTGAAATTATAATTCAACCAAGAGTGCTTGTTCTCATAGTTGTGTTGAGCTAAAGTGTGTTGATTCTGGTTGGGCACTATGTACTCTCTTAGAAAGCTGCTGCTCTTGTATCTGTCTATCTGATTCTTGAAAGCAACATTTCTGGATTTTTGGTTGTTTTTATTGGGTTTACTCACAATCGATGGTATTCCAATTAAGTAAATGGGATAATATGGTTGTCTTTATAGTGCCCAGTTAGCCAATTAAGTAAATACTGTTGTTTGAGTTTTTCCTTTTCTAAATATTGCAGTTGGTTTCTTTAGAGGGTAATTTCTGAAGCTTCCTTTGTTTTACAAGGGTATGTAATCAAGAATTAAATGCGTGTCCATAAACTTAGGTCTGTGTCTTAGTAGAATTTTAGTTTCTTTAAAAATTTGTAACATGTTAAGTTAATAGGTCAGTTGTGCATCTTCTTTTGTGGAAATTGGCATCCTGATAAGTGAGGAAAGGAAGCCAAGTGAATAATATATGCAAAAGACCTGTTTTCTTGAGCTGAAATCACAAACTGAGCAAATGTGCGCATCTGAATGTTCCATTTAATTTTTCACACCTGATCTGGTTGGGGGTCTAATAATCACGAAGCAACGTGCTGTCTGTTTGTAATATGAAGTCGTGGATCCATTGTCTACTTAGCTTTATTGTTATTTCTTGAAATTCTAGTTCACCAGAAGTGTTTATTCTCACTGTTCTGTGCATTTAAAGTGTGTCAATTCTGGTTGGGCTAGTGTTCTCTATTAGTAATTCGAATGTGCGAATTGCATTTATAGGTTAAACTTGAAGTAATGGGAAAGAAAGCAAAGAATGCCACCTATATATCTGGAAATGAAGCAGGAAAAATTTCCAAAGAGATACAAAAGGTGGAGAAGCGAAGGATTGTTAAAAGCACCCTATGTAATGAGCGAAGTTCTCGAAGCCACTGCATGGTATAATTCCTTTAGATTTTACTTAGAGCTAATAGTTCTGCTGGATTCTTGCAAATTACATGCTTTGCAAATCTGTACAGATAATTCTGGATGTACCAACAGTGGGAGGGCGCCTGATGCTTGTAGACATGGCTGGATCTGAAAATATAGAGCAAGCTGGTCAAATTGGATTTGAGGCCAAAATGCAGGTACGATTTGTCAGCACCTATGTTTTTGTGCCTTCAGTGTTTGCTGTTCATTTTCTAATTTTTATACTTCCATTCAAATCTCAGACAGCAAAGATCAACCAGGGAAACATTGCATTGAAAAGGGTGGTTGAATCAATTGCCAATGGTGATTCTCATGTGCCATTTAGAGACAGCAAATTGACCATGCTTCTGCAGGTAATTACTCTTCATATTAATGTCAGTCATGGTGGTTTAGATTATTCATATGAAGTTTGATTTATGAGGTTTTGTGTTCTTTCTGTAAAGGATTCTTTTGAGGATGACAAGTCAAAAATTTTAATGATACTGTGTGCAAGCCCGGATCCTAAGGAGATACACAAGACGATTTGTACCCTTGAATATGGAGCAAAGGCGAAATGCATTGTTCGTGGTCCTCATACACCACATAAGGATAAAATTGGTGCTGAAGACTCTTCTTCTGCAGTCATTTTAGGATCAAGGATTGCTGCCATGGATGAATTTATTTTTAAGCTACAAAGGGAGAGCAAACTTAAAGAGAGAGAGCGAAATGAAGCACACAAAGAACTGCTAAAGAAAGAAGAAGAAGTTACTGCACTAAGAGCTAGACTTGAGTTTATGGAAGGGAAGGGAACTGGGGCAAGTGAGGAGGAGATCAACTTAAAGGTGAATGAGCAAACTCAGATTCTCAAACATGAGCTGGAAAAGAAGTTGGATGAGTGCCAGAGAATGGCCAATGAGTTTGTTGAAATTGAGAGGAGAAGAATGGAAGAAAGGATATTGCAGCAACAACAGGAAGTTGAAATGCTGCGACAGAGATTGGAGGAGATTGAGTTTGAGCTGTGCCGTTCAAGGGATGGAAGTGTTGATGAAAGTGCATCAAAGGACGTGGAGGGAAGCAGGTTTGCCAAAAGGCTATTGGGGATGTACAACAATGAGGATCCTGGAATGGTGAAATCGATGGATTTGGACATGGATGATCAAGAACCAGTTGTTCGTGAGGTGAAACATGTTGGTGGGATTGTTCATAAACCTACTGGCATCCAAGGTGTTTTTGATAATCTTGTGGATCATAATATTTTTGCACCAAAATTTGGTGATAGGGTTGGTCTGAGCACTGTATTTGAGGAAGAAGAAGTTGAAGGGGATGATGAACATGAAGAGAAAGTGCTAGATGAAGAAGTGGAGAAAGAAATTGTAGAGGATAAAAGGGTCTGTATGGTTGATCAGTGTAGCCCCATAAACAGATTTGAACAAACACCGTTTCTGCCTAGCAGAAGTCCAATGAGAGAAGAATTTTTGAAGGAAAGATTAGAGCTCATGGGATCAGGATTGATTGATGAACCAGAAAATGCTAAGGAAACAGGATCTTCTAGACGGTTGAGAATCCAAAATATATTCACACTTTGTGGGAATCACAGAGAGCTCTCTCAACACATCAGAACCCCAGTACCGCCAAAAAAGAAGTCAGGAACCATTGATCCTCAGTTATCTCCGGTAATGACAAATGGGGATGATTCTGTTGTAAAAAATTTCAACCAGGAAAATTTGGTGGTCCAGAAAGATATGCCTGTTCCAGAGGTTGGAGCCTCAAGTCCCGCACTTATTGTGGATCCACTTGCATCTGTTAAAGAAGTAAAAGATCAGAAACTGACAGAAACACAGATCTACAAGAACAGAGTATACAATGAGATGGCATTGGCTTCAAAGGAGAACTACAACCCTTCGCATGATGGTGCTGATTCACTAATAGATGTGCACTTGAAATGGGAGGCTTCCAAGGAAAATCCTGGGAAGTTCATTACAACCCTCAAGGTTGTAAAGGATGCAAGCCTTGCTGACCTGAGGAAGCTGATAGAAATCCATCTTGGTGCAGACAATCAAGCATTCACTTTTCTTGTGCTTGGGGTATGTTAATCTTTACTCAATTTATAGCATGCTAAACTCAATTTCAAACTTAAGATAGAGCATACTAAACTTAATTTCAAACTTAAGATAGAATTGTTTGAATAATTTTTCTCTATGATAAATAAATATTGGGAAACTCTCTTTTGCTGATGTATAATATGAACTGGTACTTGTGTGGGATGGATGTGTATATATATAGGACCCTACTGGAGCTCCAGTTCCAAAGGAGAAGGAAGGAATGGTACAGGCCATTAAACTTCCTCTTTGCAACAACCAGTCAAATGGCCACTTAGCTTGCTTGAGACCTGCAAAGGGGATGCAGTACCCTTGTCAGACTCATCTCCCACTAACTCCACTCCCATTGAGGCCGCTGGAAAACAAACTACCACTCGCTCCAAATTCATGCTTCTCACAGGTAGTTTGAACAAGTTTATGTTCGAACATTTGAGTGGTGCTGCATACTTTTGTATTGGAAATATTGTAATTAATTTGTTTCTTTCTCTTTGTCATGGATTGATCAGTGTGCACAGCATAGTACAACTTTCTTCGTTATGGATCAATAGGATATTATGATTCCATATCCTAGATTCAATCAGTTACCCATTTAGCAGATGCACCTCATAACATATATATGTGCTTTTATTATTATCTGGTTTTTAGAGGACTTAAGAGTGTGAGGACTTAGTTCAACTTTCTTCGTTATGGATCAGTAGGATATTATGATTCCATATCCTAGATTCATAATCAAATACCCATTTAGCAGATGCACCTCATAACATATATGTGCTTTTATTTTTATCTGGTATTTAGAGGACTTAGAGTGTGAGGACTAGAATGTGACTTTTTTTAAAGAAATACTTCCGTATCTGTTTTAATTTGATTGTGAACCCCTTTTATAACTGCTACTATACATATGCATTAGCTGTTGAGAGAGTGTCCTTAACTAAATGCTATGTAATCCATTTACTTAAGGAGACTCTCAAAATTCACATACACGTATACTTATAAAAGAAGAGATCTCCCAACATTTGAAATATAAGGTATGATTTGATATATAAAAGTAAAACCGATTACTTACCTTGATATTTATCATTCTTGGGATCCTCAACTGGTATTATTTCATTCTTCATCTTGTTCTTCCTTCCCACGTTTGTACTGCTCTGACTAAGAATTTTTTTTTGGTGAGCAACGGAAACATCATAACAGACTCTTTATGTAGGTCAACAGACTCTTATTACCGTTCTATTAAACTGTTCAATTATGGCATCTTTCTACAAGCTCCTCTAACTCTCAAGGGTTTTATCATGGCATCCCTGCATCCCAAAACAGTAAGAACAGATAAAACTATTTTAACAAAGCAGAAAGGAGTCAGAGTAATCACACAGTTACACTTGTGGAAATTAAGGCCTGCCGTACTTTGCATTTCGTTTATCATTAAAAGAACTAAATAAATAATAACGAGTCTTAGAAAAAAAAAAAAAGTAACTACACCCAACTGAGTACAGGAATTTTGCTTACTTTACTTGGATTCCTCTCTTGTTCCTGTTTTACTTTATTTATTTTGTTGTAGATTTCCGGATAAACCAAATTGCAAATAAGGCTTAGATATTTAAATTCCTTTGTTTCTCATCATTTTATTACAGCAACCAAAGATAAAAACTCAAGTTTGAGTATGTACATTTAACACTTTCATGTGCAAATTAAGTTTTACTTTATTTATTTTGTTGTAGATTTCCGGATAAACCAAATTGCAAATAAGGCTTAGATATTTAAATTCCTTTGTTTCTCATCATTTTATTACAGCAACCAAAGATAAAAACTCAAGTTTGAGTATGTACATTTAACACTTTCATGTGCAAATTAATTGAAAAAGATCCCTAAACTTGCCTATCCAAAAAAAAAAAAAAAAAAAAAATCCCTAAACTGAAAAATCTGTAACAAAAATCAATCAACCAAAAAAAGTAATTTTTTTTTTATCAGCCAAAAAAAGTAATTTGTCTTTAGCATTTAAATATATATTAATAGCCGATTCTCAAAAATATATATAATATATACACAAACTAATAGTCAAAACTTATAGAAAATTCAATTAGATTTTAATTAGATTCTCAATTTTGAGCCACGTTTTCCATTTAATTTTTAATTTTGTGTCAAATGAATTATTGAGTGTAATAATCGAAGAGTTCAAGTCCAATTAGATTCAAAATTTGATTTCAATTGGAGTCTAATTTTCTGCCATGTATATATAAAAAATGAGAAACCATTTCAAATTTTAAAAATGTATGATTTAAAGAAAGTGTAAGTTTCCTTCAAAAAAAAAAAAAAAAAAGTGTAAGTTAATACCATATATAATTTGAACATTTTCTTTAAAAAAAAATGTCTAATTTGAACCGTATAATTTTGATTATTTTTAAAAGCCAAAGTTCAAAGGAAATCAAATTAGAATTGAAATTGAATTTCAATTGGAGTCCGATTGTGCGTCATATGTCCCATCTAAGTTTTAATTTTTATGCCAAGTGAATTATTGAGTGTAAAAATTGAAAAGCCTAGGTCCAATTAGAGTTTAATTTTGCGTCATGTGTCCATGTAATTTTTTAATTTTTGTGGGAAGTGTATTATTGGATGCAAAAATCGAAGAGTCTAAATTCAATTAAATTCTAAATCATATATATATATATATATAAAGAGAGAGAGAGAGAGAGACATACATGCATACATAAATAATGAGAAACTATTACATATTTTTGAAATTTATGGTATAAAAAATGTGTAAGCTTACTATGTATAATTTCAACATTTACTAAAAAAAAAATGTATAATTTGAACTATGTAATTCTAATTTTTTTTTTAATATGCACGGGTTTAAACATTAGTTGAGTACAAAAATAGAAGAGTTTAAATCCAATTAAATTCTAAATTGGATTTCAATTAGAGTCCAATTTTTTGCCACGTGTCCATCTAAGTTTTTAATTTTTGTGATAAGTGAATTATTGAGTGCAAAAACCAAAGAGCTTAAAACCAATTAAATTATATATATATATATATATATATATAAATAATGAGAAACAATTACATATTTTAGAAATGTATGGTTTTAAAAAAGTGTAAGCTAATACCACGTATGGTTTGAATCTCTTTTAAAAAAAATGTATAATTTGAACCATAAAATTGTGATTATTTTTAATTGTACTCATGCATAAGTAGAGTTTGAGAAAATCTTATATTTGAATAAGAGATTAAATTCAATAAACTTTACCTCTCCAATCTCAACATGTCACATCATCATATTACATATTAAAAAATAGGCACGAAACACTCAATCAATTCTGATACCCTTTGAAAATCCAACTTGAAAATCAATGTATTGAGATGTTATTAGATGTAGTAGGATGTATTGAGTTTTAAATAAAAAAAAAGTTGTTGTGGTAATCTCTTATTGGATGGTATAAAATATGAGTTTTACATCCCATCTCTAGCAAATTTAGACTCTTTAAATAAAGAGCTAATGGTTTGCAGGTTGCATGAGTATATTTCGATGCTTCTTTTCTATGGCATGATTTTTCTCAACAACCAAACATGTATACAAATTAGAAATAAAAGTTTAATACAAAAAATAAAATAAGACAATAGATGATAAAAGGTAGGGTTGTAATGAGTTGAACTAAACATATTATTAAAAAGTTTAGGATTGTTCATTTAATTTTAGTTGCTAGTCATAATTCCTTAGTTTTCAATCCAATTTACTTTATGCATGTCATTCCAATTATGTTTATTGCAATCTCTCCCATTACAAAATCCTCTTAATTAAGGCATTGTACCAACCCAATTGAAGTTTGACACTTACAAAATTAAATTCATTATACGGTAGAATTTATATTTGTCAAACAATTTTGTAAAATACTTGTATTCATGTGATTTAGTCTCATGGAAGTAAGGATACAGTAATACAATTTTCCTTTTAATCTCTCTCTCTCTCTCTCTCTCTCTCTCTCTCATCTTCTTATTGTTGTTGACTATTTCCCTCACTACAACTCGAAATTTTCACTTTGAGCTCATCAAAAAACGATATTACATATTTAAGTTTAATTTATTTTCTTATCCAACATAATTGAACTTGTTTATGAACTACTTGATTAATTTATTCTTTTTCAATATAAACACTAGGATTCAAAGGATTTATTATTTATTCACAAATCTATGCTAATATTTAATAAATAAATTATAATTGAATTTATATCGTTTGAGTTAATTAGATAGGACAATATTTGCTTATAAACTTAATAAAATTAGATTCATCAATCTTGTTTTGTACAACGAAAATGACAAATTATACTAAAAATAAATGACAAATAATGATTTGATATCTTATTAATTGATTTACAAAAGCCAATATAAAAAATATATAATTATACATTCTTGAAACAAGCCTAGTACTCATGAACTTGTTCACACATTGTTATTTTTTAGCTTGATTCATTTAGTAGTCGAGACTAAATCTGGGCTTGAATTTAACTTGTTTTTTTTTTTTTTCATAAATAATTGAACATAAATAAACTTTTACCAAATGGAGCTTGGGCCATTCAAAAATAGATTAACTCATTTATATCCCTAAGGAGGGGTTTGGCAAGGTGGATTTAGGGATTCCAAACATGTGTCTCACATTTTCTTTTTTGATAATTTGATATTTACAATGGGGGAGGAGGGTTTTGAAACCTAGATGTCTACATTGGAAATAACATGACATTCTAACGAATTGAGTTACACGGCTATTGGCATCTTGTAGTTTTATTTCTATGCAATAAGTAATAACAAAGTAATTGGGATGTTGGGGTGAGTAGAAGATTGAGTTAATAGACTCTTAGATGTTCCACTATATTTTTTTTCAATTTTTTAATTCATGTGAGGCACAAATTATTTGATGACGTTGCCCACAAAACTCTCAAAAAAAAAAAAAATTTTGAGTCACAAAAAAAATCACAACTAGTAAAGTAATTTAGTTGTTAATGATAGATAATAAAAAAATGATGTAAGTGGTGGGTCCAAATAAAAAAGGGTAAAAACACGTCAACTCAATTGTTACGAATTTTGTATTTCCATAATATTAGTCTTGTCAAAAGAAAAGCAACACTTCCGGTTGTGTCATTTAACTTTAGTGTAAATGTCTTCTCAAAAAAAAAAAACAAAACAAAAAAACTTCATTGTAATTGCTATGATGACATGGGATTGAGATCCCGTGCGATTTTTAGGTAATGCACGAGATGTAATAATTCTTAAAGCTTGAGATTGAGATTTGAGAATTAAAAAAAACTAACTTTCAATCTCACTCTTTGGAAGTTTTATTTATTTATTTTATTTTACAAATTTTAAAGTTTTTACCTTTTTTGATACAAGGACTAAAATTGAAAGATAAATTTTTAATTCACAATCTCACCCATTAAGAAGCTATTGATTGTAATGATGACATGGGATTGAGATCCCGTGCAATTTTTAGGTAATGCACGAGATGTAATAATTCTTAAAGCTTGAGATTGAGATTTGAGAATTAAAAAAAAATTAACTTTCAATCTCACTCTTTGGAAGTTTTATTTATTTATTTTATTTTACAAATTTTAAAGTTTTTACCTTTTTTGATACAAGGACTAAAATTGAAAGATAAATTTTTAATTCACAATCTCACCCATTAAGAAGCTATTGATTGTAAAATCCCAAAGTAGAAAAAGAATCATATAGCAAATGAATAGATACAAAAACAATACCCCAAAAATTTGGGCTAATGTTAGGAGCTACTAAATCTTTTCAAAAATATTAAATTTACTCCCCTAAGCACAAACTCACTTAACGGCGTTTAAATATTTCTCTATTCTTTTGCTATTTATCTATCATTGGTTACCTAGACATTCAGGCATATAATTGCCATAATACAATCACTGTAAAATTTGTGTAGTCAAGACAAATTATTGGAAGGAAGCACAAAACTTGAAAGAGTAGGGAGCTTTCAAATGGTGTTAAGTGTGTGTTGAGGACTCTTTTTTTGCCCCACGTGGCACTATTTCATTGGCAACCCATGCCACATCAACATGTTATTGATTTTTTGGGTAAATCTATTTAAAGCCCAAAATAAGCTCATATTTCATTCAACTACATGGATTGGGCTCACATGGTCAGTGAGATCCTTACTTCAAGAGGCGGATTCATGGTCCATATTTCATTTTCATCAATTGAGATCATAACCCATGATATCATCAACATCAACATATGGATCGGGCTCACACAATGAATCAAAACTCACGGCTCATATTACCTCTCTCATATTCATGGAAAGCGGCTTCTTCAACAAAAGCCCATATTCACACAAAATGACAACAAAACCCAAGGTACGTCATCTCATCTTCGGCTTATGATCCAAGCTCATGAGTCTTTTTGGAGAAACTTTGGGAGTCGTGGTTTGGAGGGCCAAGAGGTATGTTTAGTAAAGCTCCAGCGGTTTAAAGTTGATAAAAAAAACATGTTGCTTGGTATGTCTTCTCTAATTCCCTGAACTCTGACGAGTCCGTGTGTAGCGGATAACATATGGTAAGCATCTTTTATCACATAACACTTAAGACGATAAAATTCCCCATTGCTCTTTTCCTAAAATTTAATATTTATCATATGACAAATACTTAATATCCCCAGCCATCTAAATGCTGAGAAAATAACTGTTCATTCAATCTCTAGCTGTTCCTATATAAATTTAGAAATTTAATTATATTATTTTACATAAACTACATTACTTCTTTCAGCTAAAATCCAACTCAAACACATGGTCTAATCTGATTGGCTATCTTTAAACTCCAAATATATAGAATATTCATAATATCTTTAATACCCAGCTGCTGTTTGCTACAATCAGATTAAGGGTCCGTTTGGATAGAGCTTATTTTGCTGAAAACTGAAAACTGAAAACTGAAAACACCGTAACAAATAATTAAAAAACGCAGATTGTAATTTTTTACTGTAGCTAGCTTTTTGTATTTAAGCCTTGCGTTTTTTACTGTTCTCTTTTTTTTGTGCCTTCTCTCCTCACCCACCGTAGCTCAGCAAGCAAGACCCTGGTAGAGAATGCCTTTGGTGAGGGATAAGAATGGTGGTGACGGGTCAGATTCCCAAGAAGGACGACGATACAAATCGATTAGGGAGGTGAGGAGTGGATCGGAGCTGCGCAAATGGTTCAGGGGAAGATCGATTTCGCCATCGACGATACAAGCAACGATCTGCAACTCTCTCTCTCTCTCTGTCTCTATCTAAGATCGCGACTGCAAAGCGCGTGGCGGCTCTCTCCCGCATCGCCTTCAGCTGAAAATAAAAACAGCTGCAGAACTAGTAGAGCTTCTACAAACCACTTTCTGTTCATCGGCTCCAAATTTCAGGTACTCTTTCTTTCTTTTTCTTTTCTCCTCAACTTTCTAGGGTTCCAAACACGTCTTACCTGAGTCTACTCCTTTTGTTTGACTCCAATCGAGCTCGGATTTCTCAGATCGGTTCTTACATTAGGTTGAATTTCGATTCAATTTAACCTCTGTTTGGCCGCCGAGAAAATGCAGGGAAAACAATATTTCGGTTTCTCAATTTCAATTTTTTTCCTCTTCAATTTATTAACTGTGTCTAAGCGAGTTAGAAGTGAAAAAGAAAAAGAAAAGTCCATGTTTTTGTGTTGATTTCTTAATTTCCCAAGCAATCAAACTGAGGATTATTGAAATCCTTGCACTTTCTGAATATTATTGTTATTATCTGAATTATTACCAAGAAATTGTTATTATTGTTGTTGTGGTTGTTGTTATAATATAAATTTGGTTTGAATTGGTGTAGGAAGTGGAAATGGCTAATCGAAAGGAGGATGAGCCATTTGAACGAATTATACGCGGTCTACTCAAACTTACTGAGAATCGTTGATGTATCAATTGCAATAGTATGGTATGCTATCCATTTCCCTTCTCCCCCATTATATTAACTAATAACTGAGATAGTTTTAATTGCCAAAACATTACATTTCAGAGTTGCTTTGCTGTATTGCATTGTGAATTAATGGAATTGGACTGCATGCGATCATTGATTGTTTTTTTATTAGTTTCTATTTGGCTTTGTTTAAAATGATGTGAAGTAAGCCAGTAAATAACTTGCCATGAACTAGTGAGAAATTGATTAGTAGTGGATGTCCTTAACTGCGGCGAGAAATTGTAGGTGAAAGAAGTTTGACTAGAGAATTTTCAAGAAAATTAGTGAAAAGTTTCTGCTTCTTATAATTAATATCATACAGAAACAGTTATAGACTTAAAGGACAAAGGAGTAAATTATGTTAAATTAGGTGATCATCATGACATAGCTGGATTGATACTTGGTCTTTGTTAATAGGTTTATTTGTTAATACTTTTTTCTTTGTCATACCGTTGTTGAAGGTGAAAAGCATAAAAAAAGTGACATAATTCATCTAAGTTTATTTCAGACAAGAAAGATACTCTTTCACATGGAAAGCAAGACCTTGACTTATTTGCATGTTTATGAGTTAGTGACAGCCTGCTCATCCTTTGCTAAACTCTCTACAAGAGCTTTGGAAGCATTTATAGAGCATCTTCTCCGATGACCACATTTTCAACATCTTGAGCGATCAAACTAAGATTTCTTTCTCTATTTTAATTTTTTAAAGTTGATCTAGCTAATTGATGATGCTGATAAATATTATACTAGTTCAGTCGCAATATTTTATAATATATGATCATTGGCGTGCCATTGATTTCTTTGGTTGAATAAAGATTACAAAGATCATCTTCTTTGAAATATGAACACTGCATTAACTGCTTAAGATAGCTGAGATACTGTCAGTTTATAAATGAATAAATTATCTAAGCGTATACGTTATAGAAATATTCCGTCAATGGTTGTGGTTGTAGTTGCAGATATGCTCTATGGTCTATATTATAAAGTTAAAATGTATTAATTTTACTCTCATTTCCCTTTTCTTTCTTAAATAATCTGTATAAGTAAACTTCTGGTTATATTTCCAAGTCATTTTTCTTCTATAAATTTCTTTTGGGCATGAAGTTTAAACTTGGATGTCTTTCATCTCTGAAATCTGTTTGAAAGGGCTATCTTGGATGTCTTTCATTTCCTTAGTGTTTTCTTTTAGGATTTACTTTACCTGGAATATATACTGTATCCAACAGTCCAACCTCAAAATCATCCCACTGTGGTAGACTCTCTAAGATTGTTACTTGTTTATAGAAATTTTTAAGTTGGTGCTCACTTACATAAAAAGTATTGGCATTGTTACTAAGAAGTTCAAAGAGTGTTTACACTCAAATTTTTCCTAAATGGAAAAGTAGATATGGTTTGTTTTACAAGTTCTACTTTATCTTCTGCTAAGCAGGGACCTCAATATGTTTGCACAAATTTCTGGACGTTTGTTTGCACCACCTGCAGTGGAATACAGTATAAGTGTTGATGTTTCTTAAAATTTCCTTTTCTTTGTGTGTGTTTGTGTGAGAGAGAGAGAGAGGGAAAATAGTATTTCCTTTGATGTCATACCTGCAGTCTGTTGATTAGTGTAATTATTTTTCAGTCGGGAGTTCACACATCGAGTAAAATCAGTATCAATGGCCAAACTCACTTCACAAGAAGTTACTGCCCTTCAAGAAGGGGGAAATAAGGTAGACATGCGTTTGGCTTTTTTTTGGAGATCTGCCAAGTTTTCTTTCTCTTTGTCTTTTTATCTTCTCAATTTTTCATGTTGCTTATCCATTAAATTGTGAAGTCAAATCCTTTAACCTTTCCGTTTGTTTTTGCAACAATTTTCTTGTATTTAATTCATTTTCTTTTTTACCGGTTTCTTACAGTGGAAGCATCAATTAGCTGCATCCTTCGGAACTTGCATTGAAGTTAAGGTGTATGATGAGAAGTTAGCTCTATTGCAATCAAAACTTTGAAATCTTTCATTAAAAAGTTGTACCACGTGATTTTCCATATGTGAGGAACATTTCTTAAATATGAATGTTAGCATCCAAAGGCATTGGAAATTAGAATATATATTTCCTTTTGTTGTATATGTGTATCTAAAAGACTTTGCCAGCAATTTCATACTTCCGATTCTTATTCTTTTGTAAGACTATTTTTAATCTGCAAGTTCAACGTCGTTTACTGTTGTAATCTTAAAATTCATTGAGTTAAAGGTAGATACTGTTGTAATCAAGGTATATACAAATGCATAAATTAAGTTTGTGAGCCATTCACTCTGATTACCAAAATCACCATAATTAGAAAATAGTATATATATTCACGAGGTAGTGAACCATCAGTTATGGTCTCCACAAAAAATTACCATAATGTGATATTTTCACGAACATATCGATGCTGTGATATTGTTTCGAACCTCTCTCATCTCGCCGTCCAACATTGAGATCACATCTGCCATGGCATCGTAATGACCTCCCTCACTACGTCCATATGTGCCCCCTGCAGAGTTGGCATGTTCACCGTCGTTGTTTTCATGTGCTCTAACGAAATTGTGAAGAACCATTGTAGCAACAATGATGCAAGCTTGAGTGCGTAAGTGAAAGGGTGGCATACTTCTCAAAATTTTCCATTTATTCTTTCAAACTCCAAAAGTTCGTTCTATGACCGAACGAAGTGATGAATGGAGATAATTAAATTTCTCCTCTGGACGATGTAGTTGTTCACCTCGGTTAAATTCGGGGATGTGGTATCTCTCCCCTTTATATGGTGTAAGGAAGCCTTGCTTCATAGGGTACCCTGAATCAACAAGATAGTACTTCCCTGCAAAATTATACGTTAAGTGCATTAACATTTGAGATTACATATACATACTTTAATACGGTCAATTATTCTGCATATTTACAAACCTGGTGGAGGTTTTGGGAAGTTGAGACTCTCATTATTGAGACAGCTTAAAAATATCTTTGTGTCATGCGCTGACCCTTCCCATCCAACACAAGCAAATGTGAATTTCATGTCAAAGTCACATGCGCACATGCAGTTTGTTGTGACGATCCCTTTCCTGCCTCTATACGGGTGTTGCTCATCAACAAGTGCGACCACTTCGACATGGACCCCATCAATCGCACCAATGCAACCTTAACCATTGCCACAAAAAAACAATGTGAAAATGTATACGCGGTATGACAATAAAAATATAATTTGAATAAAATCAAATCAAGATACGAAATTCACAAAGTACCTTGAAATGTGGCCAATATCGATCTGAATGCTGAATATGTTCTGGCACATTACGAAATGTACGATCAGCAGGCTTGATAATGTCTGGTGCCATAACGGTGGCTAACAATGTAACTACCGTGGCCACGTGTCGATGCACTGTCTCACCCGAATGCTGAAATCTATCCTGTACTACTCTGTTACCTGAGGCATGACCAAGTACCACCAATGTCATTGCCACAGACTCTTCCACGCAAACTCTTTTCGTACCGTTATATCCATACTGAGTGCGCAATGTATTACACAATTGTCCAAACACATGGCTTGACATTCTAAAAATATTGCGACATTTCTGCTCATTTCCATTTAATATATATTGTACCCATTCATACCCCGTTTGTATATTTGTATGCATTGGTACTTTGGTCATATAGGTCTCCACGTAAGCTACACATGCACACCCAGCTACATATGCCGCGAGTACAATGTCGTCCGTCAGGTCGAAGTCTGAATCATTTTCCAAATCCATCCTTCTTGAAGATTTAGGAATGCGTTATCTTACCAATACATACATATTCACCAGTCAATTGGATATAAAGCAATGCCACAGTACAACGTGAATTAATACAATGAATTTTATGTTATTGGAAACAAAAAATCTTAAATCAATTGCATAAACTACACGTAAAATTCATCAATAGTGAAAAGCTAAAAAATGGATTATTGTTGCCATAGTGGAGTTTCTTATTAGAAATTGCTACACATAAACGTGACATATGATTTGGATTTTTTTTTTTTATAGCTTTTACCAAACTTTTACCAATATAAGCTTTTTTTAATTATTTTTTTGTTAATTGATTTTTTTTTTATAGCTTTTAGAACCGTTGGCCACTTTTTATTTTATTTTATTTTTATTTTTGTTATAGTTTTTACCAATATAAGCTTTTACCAATATAGGCCTTTTTTTTTTAATTATTATTATTTTTTTTATAATAGCATTTCAAGTGGAGAGAACCGTTGGTTGTTTTTTTTTTTAAGCTTTTAAAGGGGAGAAAACCGTTGGCCATTTTTTTTTTTTGGTTATGGTAATTACCATAAGCTTTTTCCTTTTGTTGTACCGTTGTGACTTTTTTTTTTATTTTTTTTTTTTTTTAGCATTTAAAGGGGAGAAAACCGTTGGTGATATATATATATATATATATATATATATATATATATATATATATATATATATATATATATATTTTTTTTTTTAATAGTTTTTTTTATAGAAGCTCTTACCAAACTTTTACCAATATAAGCCTTTTTTATAGTTTTTTTTTTTTGTTAATGTTTTTGTTTATAGCTTTAACCAATATAAGATTTTACCAAACTTTTTTTTTAAAGAATCATATCAACAATGGCACATGAAAAATTCCCCTATCAAGGAGTTCATATATTACTTCATAGCAGAATGTAAAAGATGAGTACATATCCAAATCAAGATGAAGACACTGACCAAGAGAGGCCAAAGTTTTTTAACAGTAATAAATTTTGAAGACATATTTGTGAACAAATAAAAAAAAAAGTAAACAAAAAAGAGTGCAATAGGTAAATTTTTGAAAATCCGATTACTACACAACACCACATTGAAGCAACCCTATCGAGACAATCCCCTTTCGTTCAGAGAAAATGAAATTGAGGATTCCTTTGGAACTACATCTCTAGCCAGTTCAGCTGGATGTCCTTGTCATGAACAAGTGCTGTAAACATGCTCCTATTCACTGCTGTTTCCATGAAGAAGAGGGTGCTAAACATATAAAGACGATCGCCCGATTGTACCCCAGAAGACTCAACACCATGTCTCGTAATTTCTTTAAACTCGCAGTTGCCGTGTTTGCAACCGGTGGACGAGTACTTACAGCTTCTACTTTCAATAAAAACATTTGAGATACTCTTCAAAAGAGCCTCGGACATCTCTTGCACAATCGAACGCTTTTTTTTTGTTTCTTGCAAATTCCCCTAGCAATGTGGACACTATTGAGCTTGCCTTTTCCCTTATCTATTGCCGGGTCCCCGCTCGACAATGATGGGTCTTCAACCTCCATTGGGTCAACATTCACAGGGATTGACATTGGGGGTCAACAAACTCTTCTCTATCAACGGAGTCCCTGACCCTTCGGTGTTTTCCTTTGGCATTGGACCACTAGTGCAGAATGCATGTTTTCCCGTTGCAACTGTGCCTCCATACATAATGTCCATGGAGTCAAGATTCGGCATTCCTTTTTTTCTAAAGGTTCCTGCTAAGGGACATGCCTACATGTAGACAACCAGTAATTAGAACACAATATAGTTGTAGGCAATGGAAGTGAACTCAAGGACATGCGAAGTGAACTCACCGCAATCTTTCGGGTCCACCACTCATCGCAAAGATCAAGCCGCCCTGCGCCACACACCTAACCCACTCTCATGCTCAAAACAATCCTTATACTTCCTCCAATTTCTCCTCAGATGATCCCATTTATTTTTGAACTGCTGGTGAGTTACCACTTTTCCCATTTCTGCCAACTGCTTAAGATCTTCGTCAACCCCTTCCTTTCTTAAATATCCTCCCTTCCTCTCCGGCCCTCTAGGACTTGGACAAAGACAGAAATCACAAAATGCTTTTACTTCATTTTTTTCTTTCCAATCTTGCCTCACATCATCACCACCATCATTTGATTTCCCCTTACCCATTTTTGCTACAAGCTTGGTCTATACTCATTGAGGCATTTCAACAAACAACTCGTGTGCATGATATGCAATTGGTTACACATGCCCACATGAAAAATAAAAATTAAACTCACATAGCCACATACTATTGTCATGACAAACACAAAAGAATTGAACACATTCAACCACAGCAACCACGCACACACACGTTGCACACAAAAAAACCCACAGGTCTATACTCATTGAGGCATTTCAACAAACAACCCGTGTGCATGATATGCAATTGGTTACACATGCCCACATGAAAAATAAAAATTAAACTCACATAGCCACATACTATTGTCATGACAAACACAAAAAAAATTGAACACATTCAACCACAGCAACCACACACACACACGTTGCACAAAAAAAAACCCACAAATTCAAGCCTTAAGCCTCAAGCCTTATGGAAAATAACCACAGTATGAGAAGAGAGAGTATGAGAAGAGAGAGAGCAACTTACCCGTGAATGCAGATGGCCACAGTGGTGGCAACGGCGTCCCAAGCGGCGAGAAGGTGTGCTGGAGCAAAGGAAGAACAGAGCTCCAGATCGGCTTCTCTTCTTCCGTGTATTTCCGTGGTTCAGAGTAATGGGTTTCCTTTGGTTTAATGGATTATTGGTGGGTGGGTGGGTGGAGTTCATTGAAGAGGAAGAGGACAGATTATTGATGAAGAGTAATGAAGATCTGCCACGGTAGTTGGGAGAGAGAGGGGCTGTGCGAAATTAGCCGTTGGGAGAGAGGGGGCTGTGTGTTTGATAAGATCAGTAATAAATTTGAAGAAGAGAAGAAAGAAATATCTTGCTACTGACTCAAAACGTACAACAGTGAAGAAAAAAAAGCACAGAACAATGAAGAAAAAATAAAACAAGAAAAGGAAAGTCCAACGCGTTTATTTTGCTTTTGGTGTCCATCTACAGTAACTGAAAGTACTGTGCACTTGCGTTAAAAATATTTCAGCTGAGAAGCTCTTGCGTTTTCTGTCTTGCGCACTGTAGCCGTGGGACCCATACTGTGCTGGACGCAAACGCCAAACGCAGGCCTCCAGACGCTATCCAAACACTACCTAAGTCACAATACAATGAGACCTTGGCTAAATCTCTAAAGCTTTATTAGCTATCAACCAATCATTCTATTATCTACTAAAAATGTGTTGTAATAGAACCTTAGACCAAAAATACAAACACCCAAAAAAGGAAGCATTTTCAGTAGAACCCAAGCAGTGTATTCAGCATTTGAAATCTGGCTGAAACTGATATCACCAGCCATTTAATGCTGAAATCCCAGCAGCTAGTTGCTATACCCAAAATAGCAAGATACCCTTAAAAGAGAACTTACCATTTTCAGCTAAATCCATGAAATATCCATCTTGGCAGCCTAACATTTGACCTGATCTGCTTATGCCCAAAGCAACAGTTGTCTTATGACAGCTGTGACAGCTATCTTTATGATAACTGTGATAACTATCTTTATGACAGCTATGACAGCTTTTCCTGACAGCTGGGACAACTTTTCTTGACAACTGGGACAGCTTTTTCAGAACAGCTGTGACAGCTAACCCAGCAGCCTTAACATCACAAATTTTCCTTATTTGGTTAAGAACTAAAACCAATTAAAGTAACTATCTTTTTCTTGCTAAAATACTTTCTTTTTCTGCTACTCTTTCACCAACAGCTTTTACCCAAAACAGCAAGAACATCTTAAAACTAAACATATCATTCTTGGCCAAATCCTGGGATGAATTTTCTGAAGATTCATTGTTGTCTGGGATAGATTTTGGCTAAGATTATTTGCTAAAATACCCCATTAAACTCAGCTAGATAGAACCTCCCATCAACACCTCAAACAGGGACACCAATAGGGAAGAACAACTCTCTCATGAACTTATCTATTCTCTCTCCCTCTAATTATCTTCTTAAGTTGTTAATGAAGTTCTGAACTTCTGAAATTTTTAGTTTCCAAATCAGGAACTAAACTTTTCAGCCCTTAGCTCATAAATGCCCTTCATAAGCTTTCATACACCCTCCAGCAGAAAATCCTAGTAGTAAATCCCAACAATATTGCTAAACACACTACAACACTATTACCCTTCTTATACTCATTCTCTCACTCTCCATATTCAGAAAATACACATATCTTACTGCTTATATCTCTAAATACCTAAACACATCTCTATACTCTTCTCTTACAAAATCTTTTCTCTTGGAAAGCAATCTCTACAACTTCTCCAGCGGTTATAATCTCATATTTTTACTATCTTTAACCTCCATATTTGTCATACTTCCATATATCATACATATTACAAATACTATATCCTACATAATATCTATGTCTTTTATCATCTCCACACTTCTCAAGAGGTATCAAACACTCATACTAAAAGCCATTTTCATGGAAGGCATAAACTTCTAATGCTAAAGCCCTTCTCTTAGAAGGCACCAAGATCTCATATTAAAACCCTTCTCATGGAAGGCACAAATCCATCTTACATAAAGTCTTTCTCTTAGAAGGCACAAATACTTTATACAAAAGCCATTCTCATGGAAGGCAACACTATTCATAACTTCACAACAACTAAAAGAGAATTGTCAAGGAGAAAACTCATTTAAGTGCATGATAAGAGGGCCAAGCTTAACCAGCCCTACACACAGCTGGACATACTCTCTCTCCCTCTAGTTGCACCCATTTTTCCTCCTTAATCTTGAAGTTATCATAGTAAACTGCATCTCTACCGCTGGGGTCACTCTGTTGGGATATTATCAACTCACAGAAGCTGTACAGCTAGAGCTACAAATCATACAAAGATAAGTGACTTTGCTTCCATATCTTTAAAATTACATCATTGACTACATGGTTACTTCACCTGTAAATACAAATTACTTTATTTCAACTACTAATCAAAGCTATTATATCAAACACATATTACATATTTATTCAATCATTATCGTGATTCTTAAACGTTGGCTTTAATGGTTTTGTAGGCTTAAAAGTACACCGGTAGCCGTTGGACCACGTGGCCCAATGTTGAGTTTCGGAATGCAACTCCCCAAACAAACCCGGGACTAGCAAGGTCACCCCTTCAAAGGACCACACGTGGTCGAGCTCCGAAAAAAGGCACCCGAACAGTGTGTTTGTACTTATAAGGAGCAAATTGTATATTTTTCAATATTTTAGTATTACATTGAATTAGCCTAAATCTTCATGTGGTTTTTGTATCAAGTTCTTTTAAGACCTCACCATTTGCCACAACTTTTTGAAGTGGTTGACTATGAGTAATGGACAATCATTTTAACATAAATCCATAACTTTTTCTCCACAACTCAAGGATGATTACATCAAAATTGTATTATAAAAGTTTTATCTTTTTCCATTAAAAAACTGTCAATTATTTAGATTTTGTCAAAATTACAGTACAAAAGCTGTATCTTTTGGCTTTTCTACATAAAAAAAATGTTGTATCTTTAGATTTTTTTTTTCTCTTTGGTATTTTACGTAAATATTTGTAAGACATAATCCCAACTAGTTATGTCACTTGGGATCTGCATCTGGTGCAATACCTAAAAATTCTAAGATCACGGTGAATTTCACATCTATTTTTACAATTATCTACGGGTTGGTTGTGAATAATGGAAAAAAAAAAGTATTTTCATATGAAAAAGTCATAGATAACAAATCATAGTTTGTCAACTAAAGATAGTCCTTCTAAAAAAATAGTTTGTCAACTAAAGATAGTTCTTCTAAAATTAAGAAACTAAATATTGTTATAAAAATAGATATAAAATTGGGGAGTAATGTCAGGGCAAATAAAATGGAACAACTTTGAGCTGCAACTCGCCACGTGGCGAGTTGTGAGTGGTAGATGCATGTGTGTCCACACATGACCCTTCATTACACTTATACCACTCAAAATTCACAATGTAACGAGTTGTAGCACAAAATTGTGCCATTTATGTGTCCTTGATATTACTCAAAATTAAATTGTGGCGTGTGGTTGTGACAGTTTACATGCAAGTGAAGAAATTCAATGTTGGTCGCATCTAACCTTTTTTTTTGTTGAGAAAATGTCACATTTAATAAGTATTACTATTTACTAAAAATAAATAGGGATGTTTATCTTACATTGGTTGTGTGTGTCTAGTGACTGCTGTTTATAACCCTAGTTTACAACTATAAATGTTAGACCATTTTGTAGTTGTACTCTGTTTATATAATATATTATAAACTTGTTTTAAAACACTAATATTACTATTTTTGTGCGTATTCTAATAAGTATTACTATTTACTCAAAAAAAAAAAAAAAACTTAAATGAGCAAAGTGGTATATAACATTTCCAACATGTGTGTAAGTGGAACGGTTTAAATTTTATCAAAATCCCAAACAACATTAAAAAGAAAAAAGAAAAATGAAAGTCCCAAAAGGAGACAAGGAATTGAGGTGCATGTTTGTTTGATAGGCTAAAAAAAAACGGTTTTTTTTTTATTATTAATTTTTTTTATTATAATGAGTTTTACACAATAAAAAAAAACTTTTAAGGCATGTTTGGTAGACTGTAATAAGCATTATAATGTAATATTTATTCTTATGGTTTAACTCTTTTTTAGTTTGGTTATATTTTTATTACAAGGAATAGTAATTTCTTATGAATATCTATTTTTCAAAATAAGGAATAATTCTTCTTCTTTAAAAGAGTTGTATTAGCTATTCCTTAATAAGTGAAATAATTTCAAAATTTAGTATATTTTCAAATAAACAAATATAAAAATTAAAAAATCATAAAATATAACACATATCTCTTTTAAATTTAAAAAATAACAATTTTTAAGGAGATATATTTGTATGAGTAAGATATTTCCTAAAATAAAACTAAAGTTTTATTCTAATTTTATAATTCACAACCAAACTTATGAATAGGTTTAGTTATTACATTAAAACACATTTTATTCCTAGTAATAAAGATTACAATTTTTGTTGTAATTCCCATTCAGTATTCCAAACGTACCTTTATTATTTTAGTTCAATTGTCATCTCACAAGCATTAAGTACTTGAGAGTTAGAGGGGAAAGTGTTTGAGTTGCGGCTTAGTAGCATATTGCATTAGATCCTATTGCAACCTATGCAATATTTATGGGATCCAAATTTGTATAGTTGTTCCAAGTGATTGTTTTCTCATTCAAGATAAAAGTTGGGCCAAGTGATTTTTTTCTGTATAACAAGTGGCTACATTATCATTTTTTTAATAATTATTAAGATAGTTTAATTTTAGCTAAACTCTATTACCTAAGTTTCAAAAAAATTTGAAAATATACTCCAACTAAAATTATAATTATATTATTAATTGTTAGGATAATTTAATTTATGTAAACTTTTATTATCTATTTTTTAAGAAATTTAAAATACTACTCCTTTCTTGCAAAAAAAAAAAAAAAAAGAAATTTAAAATTCTATTTCAACTAAAATTCTATTACAAAAAATTGATAATATAATAAAAAATTTAATTAAATTTATTTTAATCATCAATCATAATTTGGTATTTAATATGATAAAAATTGCACATTGCATATATATTTTTTTATAAGCACATTACATATTATTAATATGTCAAATGACTCCAAATATACATGTATTACCATAGTTAATTTATATAAAATGCTAAAGTGATAAACTATTTTACAAACTTACAGGTTAAAAAGACTTAAAAACTATCATTATGACAATTTCATTAATATTTGTAAGACTTTTTTATATTTATATTTTTTTGTAACATAGAATTTTTAGTTAATAATCTTATAAAATTGGATATAACTAAAATAATAAAAGATCTTTTATTATTTTAGTTATATCCAATTTTATAAGATTATTAACTAAAAATTCTATGTTACAAAAAAATATAGAATTGTTTCTCAAAAAAAAAAAAAAAAAGAATTTGTTCAACTAATAAAATTTCTTATAACCAAATCAAACCTACTAATTTCTCAAAAAAAAAAAAAAAAAAATCAAAACTACCACACCACTCACTAAAACCTATGCAGAAGAAAGATACACCACTAAGTAAAACCTATGCAATAGAGTCACCGGCACTCATCACACAGTCTCCAGTTAAAGCCGCATGATGAAGAGGTTTTACCCCTTTGTTTTTTTGCTTTGATTAAACTCATTTATGTGTTAAGAAGCTATCATCATTGTCTCTGAAAACTTTGGTTGCTGAATTCTAGTAGTATCAGTTTTGGGATATCTTGTGTTAGTGTATAGCTTAGACTAGTTTAGCCCATTGGGCTTAGCCCAGTATACTGTACTTGTAGTTCACTCATAATACTTGTACTGCACACATACCTAGCTTATATAAGGCTCTCTATTGTACATTGTTATACACACATCTATATACAGACTATTCAGTCCTTTTCTCTCACTTTATATTATTAACATGGTATCAGAGCCATTCCTCTGACTTTTTGGTTCCTATGGACATCTCCGGCGTTCTTCCGCTGCCCTCGCCTTCATCCAGTGGTCACTGTCAGAAGCGAGTCACCACCGTCACGCCCACAGCCCCTAGAACACTCGATTTTCATCGGTTTTTGTTGATCAAACTGCCAAATTCAAGGCATAGATTGACAGATCTTCCGATTCCGAGCAAAACCCAAAAAAGCGTGGCCAGAAACTACCTCCCACGTGCCCACACGCGCTGGCTGAAGTTTCTGCCTCACGAGCACGCGCTCCACGCGCTGTGACGGGCCGCCACGCTTCGCCAGCCTCTCTCACGTGCCTCACGCGCCAGGACAGTGCCATCACGCGACTCCATGTGCTCTACGTACCTGCTTCGTTTCATGAACTACCACGTCAACCCTAGGGTGACGTCACATTGCCACGTTAGCACACGTCTGTTGACTTTGACCAGACCGTTGACTGTGATCGTTGACCGTTGACTTTGACCAAAGTCAAAAATTTTCAACCGGACCTGTTTTGCTCAGTTTTTCACGTAGATTTTGATTTTGGGCTCCATTTTTACATTTGAGGTCTCTAAATCCCATTTTTTTGTCCATTTTCCTCATTATGGCTCAACAAAATGATCGAGATATGATACGTCCTATCACCATTATGTTGGATGGTCCCACTAGCTATCATGCATAGTCTTAGAATATGCTTGTCTCCCTAAAGGGTCGTAAACTGTGGAGATATGTGACTAGTTCAATTCTTAAGCCAGCACCAAACCCTAAGTCCAAAGCCATAGCTGCTGAAGATGCCTCTAAGACTGCTGTTGCAACGGATTATTATGAAGAACACCTAGAGGAATGGGAGAGTATTCAGAGTAAGATCTTGTCTTGGTTTATCAATACCTTTATTCCCTCCATTCATAATCTTCTTCCTCATCTTGAGACTGTTGAGGTTGCTTGGAAATTTATAGCCGATCGCTATAATTGTACTAATGATTCAAGCTTGGAGTTGCACATTGAATCAAAGCTTTATCAAATACGCCAAGAGACAGGTCAGTCTATTTATGATTATTATTCTCAGACTTCTACTATGTGGGAACAACTTTCTACTGCAGATCCTCCACTAGTGTGTTCTAAGGACATTGAGCTCTTTGTCAAATATCAGGATTGCCGTAAATTTATGCATTTCATGATGGGATTACGTGAGGATTTTGAGCCTACTAGGGCTTCTCTGCTTAGCTGGTCTCCTACTCCTTCTCTTGATGCTGCAGTCAAGGAGCTCATTTTTGAGGAGAACCATCGACCTACTCATCACATGTCATCATCTGATCATGTATTGGCTATACCATCTCCACAGCCTCCCATTGCTGCATTCACTGCTCCCCCACGAATAAACTCTGGGCGTCCCACCTCTTAGTCTTTCAAAGGTACTCGCTGTGAGTTTTGCTGTGCCAAAGGCCATGACATCTCAGTTTGTCGCAAACTGCAGAAATTTGTGCAAGAGCAAAATAAAGCTTCTCTTCCTCGAGCAGTTGCTGTATGTCCTTCAGATCCATCAGTTCCTACAGGTCCATCTTTAGCTTCCTCACTTACTACGGCTGATATTAAGGCAGTTGTTCAATAGGTTTTATCCCGCACTTCCACTGCTCTTTCTGTCACCTTAGGTAAACAACCTCGATTTTTTGATACTACATGTTGTAACCATATGACTCCTGATGAATCCCAATTTTCTGACAAGACACCCTTAGCACATCTAATCACCATTTACACTGCTGATGGAACTCCTATGCCTGTTAGTCATAAAGGAACAATCTCTTCTCCCTGTTTATCCCTTAATGACACTTTTCATATCCCAAAGTTATCCCTCAATTTACTTTCTGTTGGTCAACTTTGTGAATTAGGTGTAGATCTTCTATTTACTAATCATGGTGTGGATGTGCAGGATCCCCGGACGGGTCAAGTGCTTGGGACAGGCCGTAAGGTTAGTTGCATGTTTGAGGTTCATGACTTGAAGATTCCTTCACAAGTTGTTTTTGCAGCTGCTACCACTGACACCCCCTCACCTGATCTATGGCATGCTCGTCTTGGTCATCCATCCTTATCTCGTCTTCAGTTGTTAGCGTCTCAAGGTCATTTACGTTCAGTTCAGTTTCAAAAATTTGATTGTACTTCTTGTCATTTTGGCAAACAAACAAAATTGCCCTTTAATAATAGTGACTCCTTTTCTTCTGCACCTTTTGATATTATCCATTCTGATATTTGGGGTCCTACACCTATTTCCACTGAGAGGGGATCAAAATATTTTGTCATATTTGTGGATGATTTTTCTCAATATACTTGGATTTATCTGCTTCACCATAGGTCTGAACTTGTGTCTATTTACCAAACATTTCATAATATGATTGAGACATAGTTCAATCGCACCATCAAAGTCTTTCGATCAGATAATGCTCAAGAATATCATGCTAAATCTTTCCTATCGTTTTTAGACAGTCATGATACCCTTCCTCAGTAATATTGTCCTTACACCTCTCAACAAAATGGTCATGCAGAACAAAAACATCGTCACATTCTTGATGTTGTCCGCACCCTTCTCATTTCTGCCTCTCTTCCTGAGCACTTTTGGGGTGAGGCCGCACTCACTGCTGTGTACACCATTAATCGTATTCCTTCACCAAATACACACAACAAATCACCATTTGAGCTTCTCTATGGTCAAACTCCTGACTGCTCCTCTCTTCGGGTTTTTGGTTGTGCTTGTTTTGTCTCTCTTCCTCCTCATGAACGAATAAAGCTCCAGCCTCATGCTCGTCTTTGTTGTTTCCTTGGTTATGGTGTATCTCAAAAAGGGTTTCGCTGCTATGATCCTATTTCTCATTGCCTTCGTGTCTCCCGTTATGTTGAGTTTTGGGAACATCGTCCTTTCACAAGTCTACAGCAGTTTCCTGCATCCTCTTCCTCAGAGTCTCCCATTTTTACCAATCTTTTCCTCCCTCTCTATCCTGAACTTATGGAGGATTCTTCGACATCGGCTGCCTCTCTAGACGACTCAGCTCCGGTTCCGTCCTCGGCATATGACCCGCCTGTCTTGGATCCTGTGGCACCACCCTTTCCTGAGTCTCCTATTGGTCCTGAACTTCATCGTTCTACCTGAGTAAGCATTCCTCCTCCTTATCTCACTGATTATCACTGCTCTTTAGCTCTTGCCACCCTCTATGAACCTCACACCTATCGTGAGGCCCATACTGACCCTTTTTGGCAGCAAGCTATGAACGAAGAGCTAGATACCCTTCATAAGAATCAAACTTGGGATATGGTTGATTTGCCTCCTGGTCAGTCTGTAGTAGGTTATAGGTGGGTTTACAAGATCAAGACCAAGACTAATGGATCTGTTGAACGATACAAGGCTCGCCTCGTTGCCAAGGGTTTTACTCAGGAGTATGGCATTGACTATGAGGAAACATTTACTCCTGTTGCTCGCCTTACATCTGTCAGATGTCTCATTGCTGTGGCTGCTATTCGTCGTTGGCCTCTTTATCAAATGGATGTGAAGAATGCTTTCCTCAATGGAGACCTCCAAGAAGAAGTGTACATGCAACCACCCCTGGCTATCCACACTCAAGCAGTCAAGTTTGTCGCCTTCACCGTGCTCTTTATGGCCTCAAGCAAGCAAGCTCCTCGTGCTTGGTTTGAAAAGTTTAGCTCAGTTGTTGCTCAGCAGGGTTTCACTTCGAGTCCTGATGACACTGCTCTCTTTGTCTGAAAATCCTCTGCTGGTATCACTCTTATTATTCGTTATGTTGATGATATGATTATTATTGGAGATGATTCTGCAGGTATCCGCTCTCTTCAGCACTTCCTTTGTCAGCATTTTGAGATGAAAGACTTGGGCACTCTCAGTTATTTTCTTGGGCTTGAGGTTACCTCGTCTTTTTCTCTTACTTTATATTATTAACATCTTGGTTGGTTAAGCAATATTTGGATGTGAATTATAAGGGTTTTTTATTTTTTGGATTATTTATTTAAAATATCGGGTTAATTTAATTTGGGCTGCATTGTATAAGCTGTTTCTCAACAGTGTTTTGGGTTAAAATGAGCGTTTGTAAAAAACCTATGAAGAGTAGTTGTTGTTAAACAACGTTTTGGGTTTTAAAAATTAGTGTCCAAGGACTTTTGAACTTTACTCGGAACTTTGTTCTTCGTATTAATTCTTTCGTGAATGAGATACAATTTGATTCTATTATAGTACTTGAAATCTCCGTTAGGTTTACATCCTGTGATATGTTTTCGGAAAAATTCTTAGGTAGTCCCGGAGTATAGTGAAATGGTGCTCCCTCCTCTCACATTCATGGTGGACCCCATTATGAATTTAATGAGCGGACCCCACCATGAATGTGAGAGGAGGGAGCACCATTCTCCGTGCTTCGGGAGTACCTAAGAATTACTCATGTTTTCGATGTTGGATCAGAAATAGTGCACTTTTGCATGTCTACCATGTCATCATCAAGAATGAGTAGTGTGTCACACGGTCAAATTGGTCAGGGTGATCTTGGGTTTAGACACTATTTGATGTATTGAATTGCTTTGTGAATCAACTAGCGTTATGTTTGGCTCTGCTTCTATATGCAATTTTTAAGTTAAGAAGATTCTTATAAGAAGATAGTTCTGTTGCTAATCAAACATAGGTACTTCCCATGGGAAAAACAAGATGATATCACTAAATCACAAGGCACTTGGTGGGATTTAAAGGTATTAGTGCCAAAGTCATTTGAAAAGAGTACTCTAACCTACAAGGTAATTTAAACACTTACAAGCACACATCCTTACTCATTAGCGATCAAATCCCATCTACTTAGTCTCACTCTGACATTGAGAATTTGATAGTAAAGATGTTAATTTAGTTATTACCCTCTAAGCTACCTTAGAGGTTAGAGACTTAGAGTGCTCACTTTGAGTGATAATTATGTAATGCATTTGGCATATTCATCATCTCGCACCGCACATAGAGCCCACGCGATTTAATGCTCAACAAGATGATGCATATGTTGGATTAATAAGATACCTTCTCCTTTTGGAGGTGAGTTTGGGGATAATACCTATAAGCCTCATCCCCTCATCTTAAACTCTATGTTTTTGGCATGATTTTTGAAGAACTGTTGCATCTTATATGGTGTCTGAGACATTGCTCACTGATTAAAGAAAAAGAATTGCTGGACAGCTTGGTTTCCTTATAAGATTTATCTGTGTTTGTTGCATCTATAAACCAAAAAAATTGACCCTTAATTTAACTTGTTAGGTTTGTAGTTTTGTTGGTTCTTACTATTTTCAGTTTCTCTCTCAACAGTTCCTCCATTGATACTCTTTGTGAAACTTCCATGCCTTAGTTTCTTCTCCTTTGCTTTTGCTCAGATTGATATATACTTGAAGCTCATCAAAACAGTAGCTGCGAAGGTAAAAAAAATCAGAGAATTAAAAATCTAAAAACAATGTTTTGGGAGAAGGAAGGTGTTCCAGAAATCTCTCAGGAGCTCTTTTTTGCTGGTGATCAGCTCAAGTATGACAAGACACTACAGGATTGTGGCATTCCAAGAAACTCCACTCTCCATCTTTTTATTCAAGACTCATTTGGGATGAAAATCTATGTCAAAATACCATCAAACCAGAAAACCATTGTGGTTGAAGCGAAGAAACAATACACAGTTCAGAACATCTAGTCCATGATACAGGCTCTGGAGGGGATACAGCCAGATCAGTACAGCCTGTTCCATGCTGGAAAACTCCTTGAAGATAACCGGACTCTTGCCTTGCTCAACTTACAGCATGTGTCAACTCTTAATTTGATTTTTAATCCAAACGATGTTTTGTCAATTATGTGAACGCACCAAGCGAGAAGACATTTGAACTTGATGTTAAGTTGTTGCACAAAGTTTGTGATGTGAAAGCAATACTTGGGAACTTGCTGAGTTCCCCTTTTGAAGATTGGGATCTAAGTTATGCTCAAAATCGACTTGAGGACTGGAACACTTTGGCCCATTATGGAATTGAGGAAAAATCAATCTTAGAGTTCTTGCCTGCTAAAATTCAGATATTTGTCAAGCCACATTCTGGGAGCAGTATAGTTCTTGAAGTGCAGAGGTTGGATATTATTTGTGATGTAAAAAAAATGATTTTTGACAAGTTGGGTACACCAGTTAATGCTCAGAGGCTTGTGTTTGCTGGAAAAAGGCTCATGGATGATCTGAATTTGGCTAGTTACAACATCCAAAAGAACTCCACTATCCTAATGGTGAAGCCATAATGCTGTTTTAGAGTATTTGCTATTGCACCGCTGAAGGTTTGGCCTTCAATTAGTAGTCATATAGTGAAGGGCAGTATTCATTACTCTGTTATCTGCTGAAGCGTTTATGTTTTGCAGGTGATCATAATGATGTAGTAACTTAGAAGTTAGAACTACCTCATTCCAATTTGGTCTTTTTGGATGATGTAAAAATTTTAGCTTAGATGAGGGGCAATGGCATCAATCATATCTCTGGTAGCTGTTCGCATTGATGCATTTGTACCCAGGAATGGGTAGTAATATTATTTCAAGGTAAAATTTCAAATGTCCATGGGTTTCTAAGGTTCTATTACTTAGGTATATATAATTTTTCTTTTTTGTTAAGTCGTACTCTAACTTTAAGATAGCTTATAAAATCAACATCCAATCTCTTTCTTATCAATGTGGGACAAAGCCCACTAAGGATATCTGATTAATCCTTCGATACAAAGCATAGCTCCTTAGGTGTAGCATTTTAAGTTTCCCAATTAAATTCAAACTAATGGTTGCATTGATCAATGAAGCACAAATAATGTTATCTTTTTCAAGAATAATTAAATTCAATATAGTTATATGTTTGAATTTAATTGGAGAATTTAATGTAGTGCATCTAAGAAATTGTAACTAAAGGCATATTTAATATTATGGGTGTTCACGAGTCAAGTTGGATCAGGTTTAGGGTGCACTCGGCACTCAACCCAACAACTTTAGGTGCTGAATCGTGCCACATGTTGTCGACTTTGGTTGCATCTTCATTCCATGGAATAGTTACTCTTGAAGAATAGCCTTTCCTTAACTCTAATAGCTGTTCCTTCTGTTTTATGTAACAGACAATCTCTTATGCCCGTTTATGTCGATCAAAATTTAAGTCAATATACGTGCTTTTCAAATTAAGTTCTCATCTAGAATAACCTTTAGAATCTCAATAAGAGCTTCAAGGAAAAGGATTTATTGGAAATGACATATTTCCTTTGCGTATTCATCTAATAAATGCATAATCTTTGGGAATATAGTCGAAGATAAAACTGAGCAAAATGTCTTGAGATTTTCCCATTGTAGAGTAGAATTCGCTTCGTAGTAGTCATAGTGAGACATTCTTTTATGGTATTGTAGAATTTCTTCTTAAAAAAGATGTTCGAAAAATATAAGTACCCGTTTATAGAATTTTTTTTTTCCATGACAATCTCCTCATCCAAATGCCGAGGGTTGTTTGGAATATGTAGGATGTAGAAGAGACAGCAATGACCTTCTTGGAACATCAAAAGCGCCTGAAATCACGGTGCCGCAAGGTAAAAATGCACTAGTAGAAATCATTTGGGCGACGAAGTTGAAGTTGTAAGAAATTTGGCAAGCTGAATGGAAACAGTCTTTTAATAAATAGTCATCGCTTTGCTATGAGGTGCACCTTAATTTTGGTGAATTCCTCCGTTTAGGCCCGAAAACAGTGATTTTCCCCTTTTCAATAATTTTGGTATCCTTAATAACTTTTTTCTCAAAAGTCATAATAAGGTCTTTCTTCTTTTGTGACGACCCTTAAGATTAGTAGTTTATGATTTTGCATTTAATTCAATTTTACCATTTTTGATAAAATATAGTATTTTGCATCATGATTAGTGCGAATTAGGGGAGTCATCTTAGGGTTTTACCTTTTCAGTGTTTATATGTTTTGTAGCATCCAAAGGCAAAGCAAATTATTATTAATAAAATTCAAAGTTTTTTTCTATTGTTTTCTCTAGTGGATTCCCGACCTATCACCTTAAGGATTCAAGGAACCCTTCATGGATTGAGGTTTAATACCAAAAATTAATATTTTAGTTTCTGTTCCATCTAAGAGAGCATTGTACGTGCTTTTGTCAGACTTTCGCGACATCAATGTACATTAATTATAGCAAGCCTGAAAAAACAGATAAATTCGTTCAGTACCAAAAAAAAAAAAAACTACACTGTGAACTCTTGTATGCTTTAAATTAGGTTATGGAGCTATTGTTCCATGGTGGTCACTTCTGGTGGTTGTGAGCTTTTGATAGTTTTGGTACATTTGGCATCCATTGACCAAGTCTGGACCTTGTAAACTTTCTCTCGGAAACTGGTAATTGGCCTTAAGTTGCCACAGATGGCATCAATTGATGGAGTATAAGTGATTATATGGTTAACTCGGGATTAGGATGGCCCAACAAATTGCTTGCATAAAGGAAAATCTGATCATTCAAATGGTACGAGTGTGATTAAGTGTGTCAATGTTTGACATGACCCATGAACATGACATAAACACGATACTGATTTTTACAAGTTAGGGTTGAGCCTTAGTGGGTTCGGGTCATGAATGGGTCAACTCGAAAATGACATGATAAAAAATGTGTCATAAGCGTGTCAACTCGCGTGACTTGCAATTGACAAATTTGATATGCCATTTTATTCATGTCAACTCGAAATGACCAATTTAATAAAACCCAATTAACTCATATAACAAATAAATATTCCTTTTATTTTACATTGTTTAAATACCTTTTATATCCAACCTATATTTTTAACTTAAAAAAAAAGTAATTACAAAAACTTATAAGTGATATAATTGTAAGTCGGAACATTACAAACTCTTCCCCCTTAGACCCCTAAGCACTTTGTGCATGGGGAGGTGCCAATTTAGTTACAAGACTCATGACCTTTACAAAATCTCTAAACCTTCATATAAATATTTAATTTGATTTTTTTTTTAAATTTTAGCTCATACTCACCTCTCACTCTCAAACCCTAAACCCTTCCTCTCACTCTAGATAGATAGTATTGCATTATGGACTTAATATTTATTAAGTACTTTGATGTTATTTATTCTTTTGGACCATGTGTTTTAAGTATTTGATGTTATTATTTAATTTCAAATTGTATGCTTAATAGGTATTTTTATGTTATGAGTTTGTATTCAATTTGTTGTTTATTAAATTTATAGTAGTATTAACCATTTTCTTTAAGCAAGTTAAATGAATTTTGTATCAATCCAACTTGTTTAATATTGTTCGAGGGCCTTTTTCGGTTGCTCGGCCACGTGTTATCCGCTAGATTAGTGACCTTACTAGGCCCGGGTTCTTTTTGGGGAGTTGTGTCCTGGAACTCAACATTGGGCCACGTGGTCCAACGGCTACCGGTGTACTTTTAAGCCTACCAAACCATTAAAGGCAAAGTCTAAGAATCATGATAATGGTCGAATAAATATGTAATCTGTGCTTGATATAATAGGTTTGATTAGTAGTTGTAACAGTAGTTGAAATAAAGTAGTATTTATTTATAAGTAAAATAGTCATGTACTCAATTATGTAAATTTAAAAATATGGAAGCAAAGTCACTTATCTTCGTATGGTTTGTAGCCTAGCTGTGTAGTATTAGTGAGCTGATAGGATTCCAGCAGAGTGCTAGTGGTAGAGGTTAGTTAAGTTTGCCTTTCTTATCATGCATTTAAATGAGTTTAAGCCTTGGTTAATAGTTGGAATAAAGTAATGTGTATTTAAATGTGAAGTAATCATGTATTCAATGATGTAAATTTAAAGATAAGGAAGCAAAGTCACTTATCTTTGTATGGTTTCTGCCCAGCTGTGTAGTATCAGTGAGATGATGGGATTCCAACAGAATGCCAGCGGTAGAGGCTAGTTAAGCTTACCCCTCTTATCATGCATTTAAATGAGTTTAAGCATTGGTTAATAGTTAGAATAAAGTAATATGTATTTAAATGTGAAGTAATCATGTACTCAATAATATAAATTTAAAGATAAGGAAGCAAAGTCACTTATCTTTGTATGGTTTGTAGCCCAGATGTATAGCTTCTGTGAGCTGATAATATCCCAGCAGAGTGACCCCAGCGGTAGAGAGACAGTTTGCCATGATAACTTCAAGATTGAGGGGGAAAAATGGGTGCAACTGAAGGGAGAGAGAGTGTGCCCAACTGTGTGTAGGGGCTGGTTAAACTTGCCCCTTTTATCATGCACTTAAATGAGTTTTTCCTTTGACAATGCTCTTTTAATTGTTGTGAAGTTATGAATAGTATTGCCTTCCATGAGAAGGGTTTTGTATGGAGTATTTGTGCCTTCTAAGAGAAGGGCTTTATGTAAGATGAATTTGTATCTTCCATGAGAAGGGTTTTGGTATGAGATCTTGATGCCTTCTAGGAGAAGGACTTTAGTAATAGAAGTTCATGCCTTTCATGAGAGGGGCTTTTATAAGAGAGATAGAGAAGAGTATTGATATATGTTTATGAGCAGCAAACAGTAGAACTTCAGAGTGAGAGAGAGTATGAGAGTGGAGTTTAGATGAGTGTAGTGAGTCATATGTAATGGTGTAATAAATGTGTATGAGATTGTGTAAGACAAGTGGAGAAAGAGATGTTTTGTGGGATGTAGTATTTGCAATATGTATGATATATGGAAGTATGAGAGATATGGTGGTTAAAGATAGTAAAAATATGAGATTATAACCGTTGGAGAAGTTGTAGAGATTACTTTCCAAGAGGAAAGATTTTGTAAGAGAAGAGCATGGAGGTGTGTTTAGGCATTTGGAGATGGGATCAGTAAGATAGGTGTATTTTCTGAATATAGAGAGTGAGAGAATGAGTATATGAGGGATAATAGTGCTGCAGTGTGTTTAGCAAGGTTGCTGGAATTTACTGTTGGGCTTTTCTGCTGGTATGTACTGCTGGAATTTTCTGCTGTAGGGTATATGAAGGCTTATGAAGAGCATTTGTGAGCTAAAGGCTGAAGAGTTTAGTTCCTTATTTGGAAACTAAAATCTCAGAATTTCATTCAGAGTTTAGGGAGAGAGCATGGAGAAGTTTTTTTGTAAGAGTTCTTCTCCCTTTGGTTGTCCTCCGTTGAGGTGTTGATGAGGGGTCCTATTTAGTTGAGTTTAAAGGGGTATTTTAGCAAATAATCTCAGCCAAAATCTGTCCCAAATAGCAATGAATCTTCAGAAAATCCATCTTAAGATTTGGGCAAAAATGGTAAGTTTAGCTTCAAGGTGTTCTTGCTATTTCGGGTAAGAGTTGCTGGGGAAAAAGCAACAGAAAAGGAATGTATTTCAGCAGGAGAAAAGATAGTTACTTAGTTGGTTTTGGTTTTAGCCAAATGTGAAAAAAATAGTAATGCTAAGGATGCTGGGTCAGCTGTTACATCTGTCCTGAAAATGCTGTCCCAACTGTCAGGAAAAGCTGTCCCAGTTGTTAGGAAAAGCTGTGGCAGCTATCATGAGACAGCTGTCACTTTGGGCAGAAGCAAAAGAGGTCAGCATGGTGATTTCAGAGTGTTGGAGAGGTCACTCAGCATTTACTTTATGGTTTTGGCTGAAAATGGTAAGATCTCTTTCAAGGGTATCTTGCTATCTTAGGTATAGTAGCTGGCAGCTGTGATTTTAGTATTAAATGGCTGTTGATATCACTCCCAGCCAGGTGTTAAGTGCTAAACATACTACTGGGATTCTGTTGGAAATGTTTCCTCTTTTGGGTGTTTGTGTTTTTGGTGCAAGGTTCCATTACAACATATTTCTAGCAAGTAATGTAAGGATTGGTTGAAAGGTAATGAAGCTTTAGAGATTTAGTTGAGGTCTCATTGTGTTGTGACATAATCTTGGTAAGCAAGAAGAGTATCTAATGTTCTGCTTTGGCAGCTGGTAGAGCAATATATGGTCTGATTATGGCAGATAGTAGCTGGGTATGAGATATATAATGAATATTTTGCATATAGTTGGAGATAAAGGATAGTCAATCAGATTAGGCCATGTGTTTGAGTTGTATTTTAGCTAAAAGTAGTAATGTAGTTTATGTAGAATAATATAATGAAGTTTCCAAATTTGTATAGCAACAGCTGGGGATTGAATGAACAGTTATGTTCCCAGCAGTTAGATGGCTGGGGATATTGAGTGAACAGCTATTTTCCCAACAGTTAGATGGCTGGGGATATTGAATATTTGTCACATGATGAATATTAAGTTTTTAGGAAAAGAGCAATGGGGAATTTATCATCTAAAGTGCTATGTGATAAGGGATGCTTACCATAAGTTACCCGCTACACACGGACTCGTCAGAGTTTAGGGAGTTGGAGAAGACATGCCAAGCAACATGTTTCTTTTATCAACTTTAAATCGCTGGAGTTTTACTGAATATATATCTTGGCCCTCCAAACCACGACTCCTAAAGTTTCCCCAAAGAGACTTATGAGTTTGGATCATAAGCCGAAGATGAGATGACGTACCTTGGGTTTTGTTGTGATTTTGTGTAAATATGAGCTCTTGTTGAAGAAGCCATTTGCCATGAGTGTAAGAGAGGTGATATGAGCCGTGAGCTTTGATTCATTGTGTGAGCCCAATCCATATGTTGATGTGGCATTGGTTGCCAATGAAGTAGTGCCACGTGGGGTGAAAAAAGAGTCCTCAACAAATATTAAGCAGATTGAAATGGGTTGTACCACATTTGTGTCAACTTTACACAACACCACCCATTTATTAAGCGTGTCAAGTAAGTCTTGTCATGTTCACTGACTTCAATAAAAGTTCGTATTAAGGTTGAAGAGTCATGATACGATTATTAAATAGGTTGAGTTTGGGTTGAGTCATTTTGCTAAATACCTCTACCTTGACATGACATGAACATGACACACTAACTCGAATTGACACCCCTAAGTGTGATGCAAACCTAAACTTTTTTGATGCTTGACCTAATGCCCACATTATTCACAATTGCGAGAATAATACGGTTGTGATTTTCTCATACCTCATGAAATTGGAATTCAACTATATTTATAGAGCTCTTGGGTCACTTAATCAGTCTTGTAATTCGAGCAACTATCATGATTTAGGCCAAGGAGGATTCTTTTCATGCCTTCGAGGGAGAGATTATATATGGGAGTTTTATTCATGGGTTACATAGATTCTAGGTTTATCCGTTTATGACCATTACTCTCGAAAATTCAGATCACATGTTTTGGGAATTATGTTTCCCTATCAGGAGACCTTCCTTGGTCTTTGGGGTAGTACATATCTCATACTCGTTTGTTGACTCGTATGTTTTTTTGGTTTGTAGAGTTCTAATTGAGGTCGTTTTTCCACAATGGCTCACCGGATGAGGATCCTAGACGAATACATCCTTATCCTTATCCATATCATTTTATTTTATACTTCATTAGTATGAATTGATAACTTGCTCTAAATAATATCCTACTTTAATTTTTTAATAGTTTTTGATGAGTCCAAGAAAATCAATTGGTTATCAACCACAATGGATGACATTAAGTCATCAGCAAGCCATCAAAGGAAGATAACCGTTCAATCACATTCAATATATTCATTGATGACCATTCAATATATTCATTGACGACCATTACTCAAAGGTATTAGACTCCATCAAGAAAATAATTGTTATACTCAAGGTAATAATCATCTACAATTATGTATAACAGCTACCTAAGTCACCTATAAAAGGGATAGCCGACCTTACTTGCTAAGATATGTCAAAAACTACTACAAAACTACTATTTATATATAGAAAATATGAGTTGATACTGACTCAAGCATTAGAGGCTCTCCCACCGAGCACAATTCAGTGGTCTCTTCAATCAATTCTCTTTATTTTGTAGATCTTATGAAATTGTCAAAAGTTCTGGATTGGACGAGTGACCCAACTGGCGATTTTTAGCATTATCAGTTTTCGTGTTGAAACACCATCATAAAAAATACTAAAGAAATCATTATTATTTTTTATTATAGTTAGAAATTTTTTTAAAAAGCTTTATTTACCACATCACAACAGACAAATCATTATTATTACCGCATGAAGAAAATTACAATCAAACATCACTTTCTCGTGTGAGTCGGTGAAACCTTTGTTATGCGTCTTGCAATAATCTCTTGCGCTTTTTCGAAGTATGTATACCCTAGTACCCCTAACGCCATGCATTGGCACTTTGTTTAACTAGTAGCTAGATAGCAAATGTTTTATTCTTTACCCGCTTATATTAAGGCTTACACAATCAAATATTATATAAGGCTTTGATGCCATTAATATCGTCCCTATGCAAACCTTGGGTCACTCCTGGACTTATGTTAGGCCACATGATGGCCCCTTGAACAGAGCTATGACCGAGTCCAAGAAGATGCCCAATTTCATGCAATGCAACAGTCTCCAAGTCAAACGCATTTGGGGTAGCTCCAACACTCCACTGCTCATCTCCATCATAATGGAATCTCCCATCAGTAGGGGCAAAAGCATGTGCTAAGATTCCACCAGCTCCATCAAAAGGGCTCCCATCTCCATGATCCCTCCTTTGGAAACTAACTTTGATATCTGCATTTGTGTGGTCCTGAGCTCTTGAGAACCTGAAGTGTGTGTTGGCAGCCCATGTTTGGAAAGCTCTTGCGACGGGACTCATTGCTATAGTTGGTGTTAGAAATACTGAATTGAATAGTATTGTATTTTTCACTGAAAGAATATACATGAGTGCCTTTATATATGAGGCATATGAGTGCAGTACAAGTAAATATGAGTGTAGTACAAGTAAGAGTGCTATACAAGTAAGAGTGCTAAACAAGTAAACTAGTTGGGCCTAAAGCCCACAACACTATATATGTTAACAGCTCCCCTCAAACTCAAGGTGGATGTGAGACCAACTTGAGGTTGTCAACCAAAGTACGAAGGCGTCCCTTAGGATGTGACTTGGTGAAGATATCTCGCAAGTCGATCCGTGCAGGAGACTGAGATTAGCTTGAGAGCACCATAGACAAGATGATAACGGATAAAATGACAATCGATCTCGATGTGTTTAGTCCGTTCATGGAAGACATCATTATGAGCAATATAAATGGCACTTTTGTTGTCACAATAAAGAGGAGTAGCGGAGGATGTCGACACACCTAAGTCTTTGAGAAGCCATCGTAGCCAAAGAAGCTCAGATGTGGTATCGCAAGTGGCACGATATTCTCGCTTCAGTACTAGAACGGGCCACATGAGTTTGTTTCTTGCTTCGCCAAGAAATCGAGAAGAACCAAGAAGAAAGCAATAACTGTGGTGGACCCGCGATCGTGGGATCTCCCGCCCAATCACATCGAAAATGCACGGAGAACAAGAGGAGACCGAGCAGAGTAGAAAAGACCATGGAAGAGAAGTGCCCTTTAGGTACCGAAGAATGCGCAAGCAAGATAGTGAGTCGATCGTGGAGCGACATGATATTGGCTCACCCGGTGAACAAGATAGGAAATGTCCGGACGAGTAACAAGGAGATAAACTAGGCCGCCAACTAAGCGTCCGTCAGAAGAGAGGTATTAGACAATGGTTTCCCCCCGAGGAGTCGATGCGCGTTAAGCTCGACCTGAGTGTCAATAGTCTTGCTATCATGAGTCCACTCTAGACAAGAGTTCGTAGGCATACTTGGCTTGAGTAATGTAAAGTCCATCCGTAGAATGAGTGATTTCAAGACCCAAGAAGTAGCCGAGATGTCCAAGATCTTTCATCTCAAACCGTCGACCGAGAAAATTCGAGTTCTTGAATGCCACCGAGGTCATTACCGCTTATGATCATATCATCCACATACAGAGAAGTAAAATAGTGCCTTTGTCGTGCGACGAAGAAATAAGGCGGGAATCATAAATGACCGGCCATGTAACCCAAACGAGAGATGGTAGAGCTGAAATTGGCAAACCAAGCACGTGGAGCTTGTTTAAGGCCATAAAGTGCACGTCGAAGGTGACAAACCTTGTTTGATTCAACAGAGAGACCAGGAGGAGGTTGCATATAAACTTCTTCACTCAAATCCCCATTAAGGAATGCATTTTTGATATCTATCTGAAAAAGGTTCCATTTACTGGGAACAGTAACAGCTAAGAGGGCATGAACAAATGAGATACGAGCAACTGGAGTAAAGGTCTTTTCATAATCAATCCCATACTTCTGTGTAAAACCTTTTGTAACAAGATGAGCTTTGTAGCGCTCAATGGACCCATTAGAGCGTGCCTTAATCTTGAAGATCCACTTACAACCAACCACAGATTTTCCAGGGGGGAGAGTGACCAAGTCCCAAGTATAGTTTTTAGTTAATGCATCAAGTTCCTCTTTCATTGCAATCTGCCATAAAGGGTCAGTGGAAGCCTCACGATAGGTGTGAGGCTCGTGCAGTGTAGTAAGGGCAGTGTAACAATGATAGTCAAGTAAATGTGTAAGAATAGACCTTACCCGAGTTGAGTGACGAGGTGGAATGTCTTGTACATGATCTTCAAAGTGAGCAGAGTGAGCAGGGAACCGTGATCAAGGTCAGGTAGCTCGTCTTCGACCTCGCCGTTCATCTTCCACCTGCTCATTAAAAGGGGAACTAGGAAAGGGATCAAGGATTTCGGTGGTTGGAATGCAGAAGTTAATAGTAGAATCGGGAGCGCCACAGAGGATCAGATCAGCTATAGGAGGGTCGAGCAACATGCATGAATTTGCGTCTCATCCGGAAATAGATCTAAGACAAGAGGAAGATAAAGAAGCACGGAAGTGAGAGAGCTCGATAAAGAGGCGATGTTCCCAAAAGACAACATTGCGGGAAACACGAAGACGATGAGAAATAGGATCATAACACCGATACCCCTTTGAGTTTCGCCATAACCAAGAAAAAAACAAAGTCTTGACCTAGGCTCAAGTTTATTATGCCTCACGTGGCCGAAGAAGAACGAAACAAGAGCCGAATGAGCGTAGGTGGTGATAGTCCGGAGGTGACCCAAAAAGGCGCTCATATGGAGTTTGATTTTGGATGATAGGATCGGGAATGCGATTAATAGTATGAACAACATGAAGAGCAAAGCTTCGCCCCAAAAAGGAGCAGAACTTTGCGAGAGAGAAGAAGAGCACAAATAAAGTGTCAAGAATATGACGAAGTTTTCGTTCGGCTCTACCATTTTGCCGAGGGGTACCTAGACAAGTTAGTTGATGAACAAGGCCATAGGAATGCAAAACAGCTTGGAAAGCATATTGAGTGTACTCAAGAGCATTATCGATCGAAAATTTTGATACGTTTAGAAAATTGAGTTTCAACCATTTTTGCAAAATTAGAATACACTTGCAATAATTCGAACGATGTTTCATATTAAAGATCCAACTATAGCGAGAGTAATCATCAACAAAGACAACAAAATATCGAGATCCACCAATACTAGAGACAGGAAGGTCTCCAAACATCGAATGAATAAGGTCAAAGATATCGTGGATATAGATTCACTAGAATTGAAAGGCAAAGCCGGTTGTTTTCCTAATTGACATGAAACACAATCAAAATTTTCTCGTAGACACCGAACCTAACAAACCTCTAGAAGCCAATTGTTGTACACGGGAAGAAGATGCGTGACCAAGTCGAGCATGCCAAAGAGCAAGAGAAGGAATAGAGGAAACCGCAAAGAGGCCGCGGCAATAGAAACAGGAGCAACAAGTGGAAGACGAAGGTTGTCCATGGAAACATACGTCCAACTATGGGACCGGTCCCTAGCTCCCGTCCCGTTCCTTGGATCCCGCACAATACACCTGCACAATCAAATATGAGTCGATAACCCAACTCAGCTAATTGTCCCACGTAAAACAAATTATAAGAAAGGTCGTGAACATTAAAGACCCTTAAACTTTTGAGAAGTTGGAGGTTGAAACGGAACCTATATTATGACCAGACATTGTGGAACCATTTCACGTGCGAATAGTAAGAGGGTGTGGTGCAGTTTAAGTTCGAAATAAGGACGAGTGAGGTGTCATGTGATTGCAACAAGCAGAATCCATAAGCCAAGAGGAAGGAGACATACCGGACAAAGCTGAGAGAGAAGAGGAATAAGATGCATTACCAACCATACGAATGACATTGGCGATGATGTTTTTAAGGTCATCTGTGGTCATGGTGAAAGTGCGACCTGAAGACTTAGACTGTGCAAAGACGGGAGCCATTGGTTGGACACTCTTAATGTTAGCAATAGTGGCAGAAGAACCTGAAACAGCTGATTTATTGCGGTGAAAGCAAGTCTCAATATTATGGCCAAAACGTTTGCAAAAATTGCAAAAGCGTTTACTAGATTGTCTGCGATGATTGTTGCAAAAGGAAGAAGACCTGTCCTTATTCTTCATTTAGAAGCAAAATATGCAAAAATGAAATCTACGCGAAAAACTGAGTAAGGAGAACCTGGGCCGCAAAAAGTCAACTCCAGAAAAGTCAACGGTCAACGGTCAAAGTCAATGGCAGGCTGACGTGGCTTGCTGACGTGGCAGGTTGACGTGGCAGATGACGTGGCAGCTCGGTTCGGCGCGTGGGCGCGTGAACTGCAGTGCAGAGACAACTGGCGGTGCGTGAGGGCGCGTGGAGACTCCGATGACTGTGAGGTTTTCACGAAAAGATAGATCGGAGCAAGACGATCTTCGTGGTACCTTCGGAAAATTTTTCGGAGCAATATTCACGGCGGTGCCGAAAAAGGCAATGGTCTTTGCAGTGTTCGGACTCCTCAACGGCGGCGTCGTAGGTCCGAACCCGAGGACGATGTCCGGAAGACTCGAAGGTTCAACGGCGAAAAGCTGCGGCGGCTTGTCGTGACAATGAAGCAATATCGAGAACGGAGTTACACCAATAAAGACAAGATCGCTAAGAAAAGGTCGAGCAAAGTGGTTTCGATACCATGTTAGAAATACCTGAATTGAATAGTATTGTATTTCTCACCGAAAGAATATACATGAGTGCCTTTATATATGAGGCATGATACGAGTAAAGACAAGTAATATAGCGAGTGTAGTACAAGTAAGAGTGCTATACAAGTAAGAGTGCTAAACAAGTAAACTAGTTGGGCCTAAAGCCCACAACACTATATATGTTAACAGTTGGGGTGCCAGGGAGAAATCCATAGGTGAGATGGTACTTAGAAGATGGCCACTTGGGATTTCCTGGGAAGAAAGTATAGTGAGAGACGGTATGTAAAGAGCCATGTTGCTGATGATATGTCTTCTTGCCTAAGCGCATCCAATTTGTACCATTGGAGATATCTGCCACCCCACAACGAGGCATCATCATTGTTGATATTGTTTTGGCATCCAAAGTTCCAGTGGCATTGAGATGGTAGTTTAGTTGGTATGTTTTAATTGCAGATTCCAAGAGTCCATCGAAATCATCATCATTGGTATGAGTGTGATTTTTGGAATGGTTAGAGCTCAAATAACCAAAATTTTCAAGGTAGGCTTTGAGGTTATGGATGCCTTTGACCTGTTCTCCCTTGTGACATCCCTGAAGATGTTTGAGAAACTCAAAGGGTGATGATTTTTTGTCATGGATGTTTTGTGAAGTTGCATGCGAGAGGAGAGGAAGGAGGAGGAGGAGGAGGAGGAGAGTGAATGAAAACAGAGAAAAAGCTTTATTATAAGCCATAACTAAGAAAGTTTGAGGTTAAGCTAGAACTTTTTTTTGAGCAGATGTTAAGCTAGAACTTGGTGTTGCAAAAGTGTTATAGTTTGGTTGCTATTTATAGATTATCAAGTAGAATCTATAATGGTATGTAATCATGTGAATGCAGGGTTGATACATCTTTTGCTAAGTCAGTCGTATATAAACTAGTGTGACTTGTACTTGCTAATATATATATATATATAACCGAAACCTTTGAAACTCTCACAATTTTTCACGTCAGTACAATATTTAAATAAAATTATCATTTTATTTAAATAAATTTATTATTTTTAGTTTAAATTTAACCAAAAGTGAAATTCTATCTATCTAATAAGTCCAACTTAAACTTAAACTCAAACTCATCATTATCATTTTTTTAAATAAAATTATTTTTGTTTATTTAAAACTTAACAAGAAGTGAAACTTTCTCTCTCTAACAAGTCAAACTTAAACTCAAATGTTGATAATCTATATAAAAACAAAAATTATGATAGGACTCAAAAAAAGAAAAAGAAAAAAGAGACTAACGTTGAAAAAAAAAGACTCACGTTAATAATCGTGGATTTGGTTTTTGGGTTGAAATTTCTACTAATTATTCTTTTATATTGTACATGGTTGATAAATTTTTATTTGGTATGTTATATATAAATTTGTTGAATTTGGTATGGTTCTAAAGTAGAGTTTGAGGATTCTATAAATTTTAAAGTTTTAAGTCTTGAGTTTTTGGTATTTGCGTATCAATAGGTTGATCTTAATTTATCACCTTAAATGCTTTTTATTTAGGTTCATGTAATTTTTTGTTTTCTTATTAAAAACTATATTTTTGGTTGATTAATTATTTATTTATATTAAATTCAATTAATTTTTATTTTTTTAGAATGTCTATTTACTCATTGTTGGATTTTTTTTTTTTCAGAATTAATAATTTTTTCATGCATCGCACAGATTAGCGACTAGTTAAATTTAAGGTTGAAGGACTTCCAATTCTTCGGTCAAAGTATAAGTTGATCTTACATTAATTATAGGCAAATTCTCCACGCAAGTATACGTTGATTAGCGTTATATTAAAATTATAAAAGGGGACCAATTCTCTAATTTTTGCGTCTTAACGAATACCCTAGGACTGGACTCGGTACCATACACTATGTAGTCTCCAAATTGATTGGGACAAAAAATGATTAGCGTAAACTGTGAGTTGGGAGAGTGTGTGTAAAATATGCTATGCAGTTGATTATGGGAAAACTTTCTTGAAATTCCATTGTTTTTTTAATTATATATTTTTTCTTCTTTACAAAATTCCAATTATATTGACAGGAAATTGCTACATAAAATTAAAAACAAATTCGAAAAACAAAGCTGCAATATTATAATCTAACTTTATACCTCTCACATATATTGTTTTCCGAAAAACGTAAATCTATCTTATTATTTTCTTGGCATTATTTCAAATAATATGTGTTAGGGTCATATTTTTTTTATATATAATTGGCTAATCCTTTGACAAAACGCAATTTACTTGTAATTAGGTAGATCTAAGTTGAGTTTAATACATAAAAAAATATGTTGTTCAAACATATCAAGTGTTAGTATTAGAGACATAAAGATTTATTCAAAAAACAAGTGAAGAAAAACTGTTTTATTAAAGCTCGACAGATAGCTGTTATTAAGACTAAATGGGAAGCTCGACACAAGCTCGATCTATCGAGAATTACAATTTCAGAATTTTCAGATCTGAAATTCGGCCTATACTGATGTATTTGTTTAGGGTTTCTTTTCTCACAACCCTAAATATATATAAGGCTTTTATTAAGAGCTGTCACACATGGATATAGAGACCAAGAGTTTATTTTATTTATTTATTTTTTCTGTGAGAAGCTACTGCGTTTGTACGCAATAGGATTTTGTAATCAAGTGCTTCTTGATCTTCATCGTTTATGGAGTGAAGAACTTTGCAGCCAACAATAATCATTCAAGTCGCTGGAGTTAGTCACGTACTGAGATCCGTGCAAAGGATTTAGTCACAGATTGGAAATTTGTGCATCAAAGAAAAGAAGGATACTATAAGATCAAGTTCAATTGGGTATTGGAGCGAATGTTCAATTATAGGTTGGTATTTCGGGATAGGCCAAGGTAGTGGTAAGATTTCTTATACTTATAATTGCTTGATTATTGATTAGTGGATTCTTGGAGTGGTGACCTTAAATTCATCTGGTGGGGTTTTTGTCTTGCGAAAGGATTTCCCCAGTTGTCAACAAATCACTGTGTCAATTCAATTTCTAGTGCATTTAGTTTATTTGGTGATTTGTTAGTATCTCCATGATTTGCATGTAATTTGACCTAATTTAATTTCCTTTTTATTCTTCTTCTCTGCTCACGTACCCATCTTCTTTTTTTCTTCCTCTACCCTCGTTGAAAGGGATTACTTCCCCATTCAAGGGTCTTCTTTGCAATAGGCCATTCTTAGCCTATTTTTCTACCTTTACCCTCATTCGAAGGGATTATTGTCCCATTCAAGGGTCTTCTGCATACCTCTATCCTCATTCAAAGGGATTTTTGCCCCATTCATGGGTCTTTTTGCAATAGGATATTCTTAGCCTCTTTTTCTACTTCTACCTTCATTCAAAGGGATTATTGCCTCTTTCAAGGGTCTTTTTGCAATAGGCCATTCTTAGCCTCTTTTTCTACCTTTACCCTTGTTCAAAGGGATTGTTGCCCCATTCAAGGGTCTTTTTGCAATAGGCCATTCTTAACCTCTTTTTCTACTTCTACCCTTACTCAAAGGGATTGTTGATTGATAGGCCAAAAATGTATTGACTCCTTTAGTAAATTAATCAATTAATTATCCAAGTGAATTAATTAGATTCAATTACATGCAATAAGTGTGGTAGCATAAACAAATCACCAACTAAGTTAAATGCTCAACAAAGAGATTGCTGCCCCATTCAAGGGTCTTTTTGCAATAGGCCATTCTTAGCCTCTTTTTCTACCTCTATCCTCATTCAAAGGGATTATTGCCCCATTTAAGGGTCTTCTGCATACCTCTACCCTCATTTAAAGGGATTGTTGCCCCATTCAAGGGTCTTTTTGCAATAGGCTATTCTTAGCCTCTTTTTCTACTTCTACATTCATTCAAAGGGATTGTTGCCCCATTCAAGGGTTTTTTCGCAATAGGCCATTTTTAGCCTCTTTTTCTACCTCTACCCTCATTCAAAGGGATTGTTGCCCCATTCAAGGGTCTTTTTGCAATAGGCCATTCTTAGCCTCTTTTTCTACTTCTACCCTTACTCAAAGGGATTGTTGATTGATAGGCCAAAAATGTATTGACACCTTTGGTAAATTAATCAATTAATTATTCAAGTGTATTAATTAGATTTAATTACATGCAATAAGCGTGGTAGTACAAACAAATCACCAACTAAGTTAAATGCAGCGAAAAATAAATTTGACACAGGCGATTTGTTTACAAATAGAGAAAACCACCGAGGCAAAACCCCATCGGGTGAATTTAAGGTCACCACTCCCGAGAATCCACTATTATCAAAATAAGCGGTTATAAGTAAAAGGAATCATAGTACCTAATACCAACCTACAGTTGAACTCTTGCCCCAATACCCAATTGGACTTGTAATGTAGTGGCAATCTCTCATTTCAATGCACGAATCCCCATACGTGACTAACCAATGATGCACGAATTCCAATATGTGACTAACACACTAACTTTAGGAAGATGTTGGCTGTAAAGTTCTTCAGTCCATCAAATAATGAAGATCAAGAAACTCCTTAGTTACAAAACCCTTGAAGCAAAGACGCTGTAGCTTCTAGAGAGAATATAATGAACTAGGGCAAATTGTCTCTGGTCATAATATGCATGTATTATCACTTTGCTTCACTTGAGACGGCCCTTAAAATAATCATTATATATGTCTAGGATTGTGAGAAAAGAAACCCTACACAAATATTCATGGATGTGTGTGAAATGAGATCTGAAAATTCTAATTTCGTAATTCTCAACAGATACAACTTTTGTTGAGCTTTTGTCAAGCTTCAATATTAATCCTTGATAGAAGGGCTTTTGTCGAGATATTTGTCGAGATTTAATGAATAACACTTCTTCACTTGTTTCTTGGTCAGACTTGCATGGCTTCAATACTAAACTTGAACACTTGTTTCTTGAAGTATTAAGCCCATCCTAGATCTACCCAATTACAAGTAAAATGCGTTTTGTCGAAGGATTAGTCAATTCCATCAAATATGTTCCTAAAAATCTCCCCCTTTGGCAATCCGTGACAAAACCATAACAATCAAATGAATCATGAGAGGAGTCTTAAATTACTAAACTCATAATCACTTGTTGAATTATAAAACAATTCTAACCTTATCACAAACTCTTGAAAAACTTTGCAAGAATAGAGGTCATGGCATGGTAGACTTTAACAACCTGTCTTTCTGAAACACTTTAAACAAAATTCATCAAGGAATCTTATGTGAAACAGAAATAAAAGATTTTATACATAAAGAAACATGTGTATAAAGTTAGAATAGAAACAACACATGGAGGGATAAGTGAAGAAACATACATCATCATATATATCAAAAGATAAGTACAATGTATGTCAATAAGAGAGTGGTCACAAGATCAGTATACAAGAGGATAATGTAACTAAAAAAAGAAAGAAATGAAAAGTACATAAAATCCTCACTACATCCCTCAAGAATATAAACACTCCCCCTAACAAAAATGTCCTATACTAACTCTCGTCCCAAAACTACTCCCCCTTTTTGTCACAAATGACAAATGGTAAGTCACTAAGAGGCCATCATCTCATCATCACTGGAAGAGCTAGCATCCTCATCCTTATCATCATCACCATCCTCATCTGCCGAAGCCTCTGGAGAAGGATATGGAGAAGTGGCGAAACCACCAAGGCGTGCCTGTCTTCGTGCTATACGATTGACACGGGTGTTCACCTAATACAACTCATCAGTGAGAGTGTCAAGGCGAGCATCTATGCACTGAAGCTGCGCCATGATAGCCTCCAGGGTCACATCACCAGCTGAGGAGGAAGGAGTGGAAGTGGAAGGAACAACAAAAGTTGCTGGACGGGTAGACTAGCACAAGGCTTTGTGATAGAGTTATAGTGAGACAGTGGAGTAAGAACAAAAGTCATCACCATGTTAAGGAATCTCGGACCTTTTGTAAAGCCTGAGCATGGGTTGTTTTGCTTCCCACCCCATGTGGAAGGTGTTTCACAAAAATGAGATAGAAACTCGTCTCTAGATACAGTTTATAGACGATCACAGCTGGGGTAGTTAGGACGTGCTACCCTCAGAACATGTAGTACCTCGAATATAAGATCCGGGGTAACTGCAATATGTGTACCTCGAAATGTCGTGGCAAACCGAGGTACAGAGGTATCGATACCATATATATTGGAGTAAAACTCTTGTATAAACACGATGGGACACCTCAAGGGTCTCTCACAAAGAGATTCCCAGCCCCGAGTTCGAATGACCATAGGGAATGAAGTGGCGGAAAAGTTCGACAGAACAACATGGCACTCCAAATGAACGCCACGTTTTTGAAAGTTCTTAAGGAAGTCCTGTTAGGCCTTCCCATCACGGATTCGAACATGAAGATGTGGGAACGGGAGGATCAGCAGAAGAAGACCCAGATTTAAGAGGGTTTCGAGTTGAAGTGGAATTGTGCTTAGGTGCCATGCGCAGTCTATTCGAGAGAGAGAGAGAGAGAGAGAGAGAGAGAACACATTACAACCAGAAATAGAGAAATGAAAGGATACGTATGCATGAAATATGCATGAACATGTGACGTGCAAGATATAACTTGCATCATGGGTAAAACCCAATCCAAACCTATCAGCACACATTCCAATAATCAAGCACACATCTAAATGCATGAAATATTGTTAAAATGCAATGAGAATGTGTGGACACCGCCACGTGACGCTTCTCGAGAAAGGTTTTTTAAGAAAAAGAAAGGTTTGGTTTTTGGAGTATTTTTTACTACTAAGAAAATCATGAGTCTAAAAAAAAGTTGAGGAATCGCCACTTATTTTATTATTTTTTTGCAAGGGAAAACAAAACAAGAAATAAAAACCCTTTCTTTTTTATTTGATTGACTCAATGGATAAGGAAAACGGTCTACGTCCACCAAGGACAAGTTCGGGGGTCAAATTAAGCCGTGGGAAGGTATGAGGCACCCATGCACGCCCGATATGTCTACCGGCCTCTACTAAATAAGTAAGGACTATTTGATGTTCAATTAATTGTTCAATGGGCACAATATTATTATCCAAATTCATTACACCAAATCAAGCAAGTAGTTGATTTTATGGCATGGTGGCCTAGAGCATAACACAAGATAACGATAAATAAAAAGAAGTGGCAAGTTAATAACAAGACAAAATGATGACCAAGAAATTAACAAGCATGTTAAGAAATTGACATAACAACTACTATTAAAAAAAAACATGTGTAAGCTTAAACTCTTCCAAGATATGATGTGAGTAATATGAGAACATTTCATTTTAGGGGACTAGAAGGATTGTAATCTTTTTAAATAAAAGAGTGGGGGCTTAATCAGATTGGCTTGTGACTTGGCTTTGATTTGAAGTAAAAACAAAAGTTTTATTCTTATTTTTGCTTGTGAAAACCGAAACCATAGACTTGGTAAAAAAAATGCATATTTTTGTTTTTTGTTTGTGGGATCCGGAATCAAACATTTGCTTTTGACTTGGAGTAAAACAAAAGTATATTTTTTTATATTTTGTTTGTAGAAACCGAAATAGTGGGAGTTGTTGGGAAAATCATGGGTCTAGGCAACTAGGGGAGATTAGCTACGGTGAGAGAAAAAAAGAAAAAAAAAGAACCTACGTCCTCATCACAGGCCATCAATGCATGGTCCACTTTTTCACTTTAGCTTTCTTTTTATTACATCCCAGCTCTACTCTTTGTTCAAGGCAGCCAAGATTCAAGTTTTAACTTTCAGACTGAAGAGGAAAAACCCAGCAAAGCAACCAAGCTTCAAACGGCTAAAACACACAAGAATAAAAGAGTGGGAAGGATGAATACATACCCAGCACCCTCAAATGAGTTTGATGGTGACTCCACTGAGACGAACGGCGACGGCAGCGACAACGGTGTTCTCTGATAGATGGTCCTCCCACCACGCGACGCTCCACCGGCAATGGTTGACGGAGAGGCGCTGAAAAAGCCGTATACAGTGTGGGATTTGTCCCCCCTCAGGAACGGATCTTCCCTCAAGAAATCTCAATCTCTCAATGTTTTTTTTTTTGTGTGTTTTTTGAAAGCTTTTCTTTTTTTTGAAGATTAGAATCAAAGAGGTTGTGATGAAATGAGTTTTTGAAATGAGGAAAAAAAATGGGTCTATCCTCTTTCTAGAATCCAGTGGAAAACCAAGGAAAAATGGTCTCCTTGTTTTCCTCTCTTCACTTTTTTTTTCACTCTCCGTTGCCTCCCCTTTTTCCCCCTTTTTTTTTCTTTTTTCGGCCTTATATGGTCAGCCCCTCTCTGTTTTTTCAAAATTTCAAAATCCACGCTTGCCCTCATTGGAACAGTGGTATGACAGCCAGGACCAAAAATCCCCAGAGGAGGGTATGCCGGACCTATGTGGGAGGTGTCTGTCCTGTGTACCCTCTCACCATTCTATTGTGTTTTTTGTCCTTTTCTTTTTCCCCACTAAAGTTGGGTTTATACCAATATATTTTGAAATAAAATGCAATTGTTTTTACGTTAAATTAACAGAGAGGGAGATTGGGGCACAAAACTTTATTTTTTATTTATTTTTTTATATAACTTTCAAAAATTAAGGATTTTGTGAAAAATGGAAAAAAAAAGAGGCATGCATGGATTAAAATAAAAAATGGTTGGTTCAAATGCACTTAAAATAAAAAATTGACAGTTAAAACTAAGAATAAATAAATATAGGAGTTAAAAAAAAGTAAAAAATAAAATAAAGATGTGCCAAATAAGAGAGAGATTAAGGAGTTATACATATCATTTAATCAGTTCATCATTGGGGGGACGCATGTGCAAAAGATATGCATTATAATTGAGGAACGAAATAGGGTGTCTACAGAATGCAATGCATGAACATATAATGACAATTTCACAAAGCCTAACCCAAAAATTTTAGGAAAAACTCAAAAACCCCAAAATTTTTGAAAAACCCCAAAACTTAGGTCTAAAATGCATGAATGCATGAAAAGAGAGAAGATTAGAACACTTACCAAGTGTTTTGATCTTGATATAGGTCTAAAAGCATAAAGGTAGAAGGTTTTGAGTGAGAGAGAAGTGTTTGGGGCAAGAGAAAAAGGTTTTCTATCGAGAGAGAGAAGAAGAGATGAAAATGGATTTGCCCTCTGACCTTAAATAGAAATTGCAGCTCGATGGATCGAGATATCTATCGAGATCTATTGAGCACTAAATCTCAACAAAAATGAATTTGTCGAGGTGCTATTGAGAATCTGTCGACAGCAAAAATACCTCGATGGATCAAAAAGCTGTCGAGAATCTATTGGTCAGACAGAAAGTTTCTCAATTGATTGAAGAAGCTGTCTAGCATCTATTGAAAAGAAACCTAGAAACCTCGATGGATCAAGATTGCGATAAGATCTGTTGAGACAAGAAGAAGGAGGGGCTCGATAGAAGAGAATCTGTTAAGGATCTGTCGAGAAGTTGTCGAGCTTGAAGAAAAGGAGTTTTTCAGGAGGAAAACCTCAAAGAGATGAATGCAACAAGCAAGTTACTCAAACATAGATCCAATCAACATATTAAGCTCTCAAAACATCTCTCAACATATATGCAAAGCATTCAAGATCCAAAACACACACACACACACACACACATACACACACACACAAACACGCACACACACACACACTACACAAGTCTAACGAATTTTATATTTCAAAAACAAGTTAAGACAGTTTAGTGAGCATATATCAACACATGTATTCCTTGTGATGGCCAAATCACATTGTACTTGCACATGTATCAAAAGTAGCAAGGAAGTTGCACGTTGTGTGTGGAAATATAGCAAGAGTGCATAAGTGTCTCATATTATGACAATTTGAGATATGAGAAAATCAAATACACTCACACACAATCATTACTGCTTGATGGGGACTATCACCTTTGAGGTATCACCTTCGAGGTATCACCTTCAAGGTACGTCCTATAACTCCCACATCTCCTAGAAACACGCCTGCAACCATATTTGAAAACATTTTGATTATTTTTGCTTATGATTTTCTTTGCATATTTTTCTTTTTGAGCATATCATGCATGGGCATATAAGAAAGAGAGAAGAAATATCCAATTATGTAAGCTTAAACATCACAATTTTACTATGCCGAAGCACACAAATGTTATACATGATTAGTGGGCTTTAGTGGTGAGATGGTTATTTATGCATTTCTCTTAAGATTTTTTTAGTTCTTCCTGTCAGAAAGGGTGATATGAGTGTTAAGTATAAGAGATTACTTAATCATACTCATCACAAATAAGAGCCACAAAGCTCATTTGCTTAGTTGTGCATTGAGATGCTCATCTAAGCTACAAGAGATAAAAAGTTAAGGAACTTTGTTTCAATGGTCATCCAAGGTACACAAGTACCAATATACACAAACACACACTGCTTTTGTATTTTTCTGATTTTTTCAATTTTTTTTATTTATTTTTATGAAAATAAAAATAAAGAAAAACTGAAAACAAACAAACAAAAACATGTTAAACAAAACAAAGCATAAAACTAGACTGACTCAAAAACAAGAAAGCAAAACAAACAAGTAATGCATAACCATAAGGGGAGAGAGAGAGAGAAGAGAGAGAGAGAGAGAGAGAGAGAGAGAGAGAGAGAGAGAGAGAAAAAGTGACTAAATCACTTTGAGCCTTTTTCCTCCCACACCTTAAAAGAACCTTTTCTTTGAGTGAACCTTTGATCCAGAGGTGAGGGGGAAGAGTTGAAACCGTTCAAGTTCAAAATGAACATGAGGGCATTGAGAAGATCTCCAAGGGGAGCAAAAAAGGATGGAAACTGATTCTGGTTTCCGGACGAGAGCATACTATTGCTTTGTTAAGTGGCTAACCACTTGTAGCAATTTGGACAAGTATGCTCTAAAGCTCCACAGTGATGACAGAAATGCGGCTTCTTTTGTTGAGACTTTTTGTTGTTTTCCCTTTTTGTCCTAGGGTTTCTAGCCCCTTTCTTTTCAACCTTAGGGGGTGCTCCCCAAACTGGTTTTTCAGAAGCAGCTTTCTGAAAGCTTAGCATCTCATTGAGCTTTGCACTAGAAGTCCTCTCCAATTGAGCTCTAACCTGAAATAGTTCTGCTTCAAGCTTCTTTGTCCTTTCACCAAGGAAGTTGTTTTCAAACCGTAGTGCTCAAATGGTTTGATTGGCTTCATTAACCTTGGTAGAGAGCTCCTCTTGATCTAGCTCAACATCACTCAGCTTCTTGGTTGCCAGTCTATACAATTTCTCATGCTTCTCGGAAACCTTGTACAATTTTGCATATGCTGTATGGATGTCATCTTGATCATCCATTTTTTCAAACTTAGAATCCACCAAGTCCTTTTCATCATCTATTGTTTCTGTAACCCCTTTAGTAGGATTAACTGTAGCAGTGAAGGCATTTAAAATTCCCTCATCATCACTTTCATCTGAATCAATCTCAGGCTCGGTGTCACTCAAGGTAGCAGCAAGAGCCTTGCTTTTCCCAATTGACTTAAGATATGTTGGACATTCTTGTTTCATGTGTTTGAAATCTTGACATCCTAAGCACTTTGGTCCGGAGGGAATAGTGTACTGACCGATATCCTTAGCATCCTTCTTTCCTCTATCTTGGCTCTTCAAATGAGAAGAACTAGATTGCTTGCGCTCCTTATCAAATCCTTTTTCATTGGCATTCTTCATGATCTTCTTGAACTGCCTAGAGATGTAGGATTTCATCTTGGAATCTTCATCATTAGAAGACTCATTAGTCTCATTACTTTTGGCCTTTAGTGCCATGCTCTTGCTTTTGCTTCCTTTCCCTATTCTAGTCAAATCAAATTCATAGGTTTGCAAGTTACCAACCAGCTCCATCAAATGAATTAAGTCAATATCCTTTGATTCTTCAATGGCAGTGATCTTGGCATGAAATCTCTCAGTCAAATCAAATTCTTGGCATGAAATCTCTCAGGCAAAGACCTTAGCACCTTTCTTATAACCTTGGGTGTGAGAATGGTTTCCCCAAGATTAAAGGCTGAGTTAACTATGTCCTTTAGCTTGGCATAGAACTTATCAAATGACTCATCCTCCTTCATTTTTATCTCCTCAAAGCTAGTAGTGAGCCATTGAAGCTTTGAATCCTTGATAGCCTTAGTCCCTTCATAGGTTGTCTGGAGGATAGTCGATGCTTCCTTTGCAGTTTCCGTCGAGGATATCTTTTTAAACTCCTCATTGGTGATCGCACTGAATAGGGCATTCAATGCTCTATTGTTGAAGTTCGCCGCTATGATCTTGGCCTCATCCCAATTAGCCGGAGCTTCCTTTGGCTTAGTCCAGCCAATCTCTACAGCTTACCACACCTTCTCATCTAAAGACTGCAAGAAAGTTTTCATGCGTACTTTCTAGTATGCATAGTTAGTGCCATCAAATAAAGGAGGTATAATAAGATATTGTCCTCTATCCATGACAAACAGGGGTCAATAGATAATACAACAAAGATTGAACCTAATCAGAGTGTGCCCACTCTGATATCACCTGATAGGCCAAAAATGTATTGACCCTTTTGGTAAATTAATCAATTAATTATTCAAGTGAATTAATTAGATTTAATTACATACAATAAGCGTGGTAGCACAAACAAATCACCAACTAAGTTAAATGTAGTGGAAAATAAATTTGACATAGGTAATTTGTTTATGAATGAAGAAAACCATCGAGACAAAACCCTACCGGATGAATTTAAGGCTATCACTCCCGAGAATCCACTATTATCAAAACAAGCAGTTACAAGTAAAAGGAATCCCAGTACCTAATACCAACTTACATTTGAACCTTTACCCCAATACCCAATTGGACTTGTAATGTAGCGGCAATCTTTCCTTTCAATGCACGAATCCCAGTATGACTAACCAATGATGCACGGATTCCAGTACGTGACTAACACGCCAACTTGAGGAAGATGTTGGCTGTAAATTTCTTTAATTCATCCAACAATGAATATCAAAAAGCTCCTTGGTTACAAAACCCTTAGTGCAAAGACGCAGTAACTTCTAGAGAGAATATAATGAACTAGGGCAAATTGTCTCCGGTCACAATATGCATGTATTATCACTTCGCTTCACTTGAGACAGCCCTTACAATAATCCTTTTATATGTTTAGGGTTGTGAAAAAAGAAACCCTACACAAATATTCATGGATGTGTGTGAAATCAGATTAGGAAATTCTAATTCTGTAATTCTCAAATGATACAGGTCCTGTCGAGCTTTTGTCGAGCTTCAACATTAATCCTCGATAGAAAGGTTTTTGTCGAGACATCCGTCGAGATTTAATGAACAACACTTCTTCACTTGTTTCTTGGTCAGGCTTGCATGGCTTCAATACTAAACTTGAACCCCTTTTTTTTGAAGTACTAAGCCCATCCTAGATATACCCAATTACTGTATTATCACTTTGCTTCACTTGAGACAGCCCTTAAAATAATCCTTTTATATGTTTAGGGTTGTGAAAAAAGAAACCCTACACAAATATTCATGGATGTGCGTGAAATCAGATCAGGAAATTCTAATTCCGTAATTTTCGAATGATACAGGTCCTGTCAAGCTTTTGTCGAGCTTCAACATTAATCCTCGATAGAAAGGTTTCTATCGAGACATCCGTCGAGATTTAATGAACAACACTTCTTCACTTGTTTCTTGGTCAGACTTGCATAGCTTTAATACTAAACTTGAACACTTGTTTCTTGAAGTACTAAACCCATCCTAGATATACCCAATTACAAGTAAAGTACGTTTTTTCAAAGGATTAGCTAATTACATCAAATATATCCCTAATATTGATGATGATGATGTGTGCATCCTTCTCTTCTTCGTCATTCCTTTGTTTGTTTCTTTATACCTTTGCTTTCTACTATGATACAGACTCATTTCTTTGCTCCTGTAGGGATACATTCTCATTTTCCTACTTCTGCAGAATATACAAAGACTTCCCGCTGCTGGTTTCTCCGCTTCTGCTACAATATATGTACTTATTTCTTTGCGTTAATACACCTCTTACTCTATTTTTGCTAGAGCAGCATCTATACTGTAGGAAGTAAAAGTTGTAGCAAATTCTATGGCCGAAGAATTAGGCTTGACTGCTTCAGCTAACTTACCTTTTTGCTTTCTTACTTTCCTCGCGTATTCCTTAGTATCATCTCTTCATTCTTCCATAAGTGTAGTTGCTTTTTGAGAATGGTCAGGAGACACAAATGCCGTGGAATCCTTCATTGTTGGGTTCTTCTTCATTGTGATGTTCTACATTTTCTCATCTTTGTAGAATGCTCAAAATTGGCTCTATGGATTCTTTGACTCTTCTTCCTCTTGCTGAATTTGCGAACAACACTTTGCAGAGCAAGGATCCTCCTTACAATCTTCGTTTTTCTTTTATTTTAGCCACTTAAGGTTGCTTCATTTCGGGCTTCATTCATTCTCTAAAAGTAGATAAAGTGTTGTCTCCTCCTACCTTCGAATCTAAGCCGATGACTGAAAAGAGTTTCATCAAAATAGTTCTGCCACGTTGCTTTCATCAAGTAGAGTTCTTTCATAAGAGGAAAACTTTCTCTAAGTATGTAGATCAAAGGGTGGCTTCGCTCCCTTTTCTTGTGCCTTCTTCTTCTATTTGCATTCACGTATCTTCATTCCTTTTGCTCACTTTAAACAAAGCGTAGAGCTAACACGTGTTCTGAAAAACACGTGTATTCTTCGCCAGGATGAAGTTTCTGCGGAGAAGGATGCTGGGCTTTGTAGAAAGGCAAGCTTCTTTTAGTGATGATGTATTTAAGGAGGACCCTATTATTTGGAGCTACTGCTAATATTGGCAAATGTATTGTTGCAATAGTAGAGGACCTTCTAGCCCCCAAGATCATCAATACTCTTGTAGTTTTGTTGTTTGCATTGCGGGCTGTTTCTGATTCTGCCATAAATTCTGGTTTTGCTGTAAAATTGATTTTTCTGCAGAAGTGACTGAGTCTACCACTCATTTTAAGGCGCCTACAAGTAATGCCGCTATAGATGTTTTTCCAAGGGGCAATGAGGATGCTTTCACGAGAAATCTTCATTTTCTTTTCATTCTAAATATTTTCTTTGTTATTCTGCCACAACAGCTATTGATTCCTTTTTCTTCTTTAACATATTCTTCTTGTTATTTTGCCACAGCCACTGTTGGTGAGGATATCACTGCTTCTTTGATGAAAAGCCATAGATGTTGTTGTAAACAAAGTCTCTTAATTTTGTTGTAGTCTTCTTCATAGGCAGGTAGGATACCCCAATCTTTTAGGAAGATTAAATGCTGCTCAAGAAAAAATTCCTTAAGAGTACCGCAGATCTTATTTCTCCCTATTCTTCTTTCTCATGTTGCTATGCTTGGCACTGACTTTGACAAGCTTCCTTTGCTTTCCAATTCTTATGGAAGGTGGTCCACCATTGAATGTGTTGCTAGAGAAATGTTTGGACTTCATCGTTGATTCCCATATGCTGTTTCTGCTGTGAGTTCCTTTGTTACTCAGCTTTTCTACAGAGCACTCTTGAAGCCTTAAAGTCTCGCAAAAAGCATTTATTTTCTGTTGTAGTGCTTGTTGGTTCACCTTTACATATGTTTTTGCTAGAGTGCTTGTAAGCCTCCTCTTCTTGCTTCCTCTCTTTGCTTCTTTGACATTTGTTGCAGCAAGGGTGGTAGAATTTCTTCACGAATTCACTACTGCATAGACTTTGTATCGTGTCAGAACTTATTCTCCAATTACTAGTTGATGCTTCTGCAAAAGATAGATGATGTTGTTGCTTTATCGCAGACTAGGATGTTACTTGACCATGGTAGGTTGCGACAAATTGCATGGGTGTTGTACTATGCCATATCATTATGTTTGAAGTTGCTGCAGATCAAGTGGCAGATGGATGTATATTTGCTGAAATGCCACAATTAATACTTATTTCGCAGTGGGTAATTGATAGGCCAAGAATTTATTGACCCCTTGTGATGAATTAACCAATTAATTAGCCAAGTGAATTAATTAGGTTCAATTACATGCAATGAGCATGGTAGTATAAACAAATCACCAAATAACTAAATGCAGTGGAAATAAAATTTGACACAGTGATTTGTTTAGGAATGGGGAAAACCTCCGAGGCAAAAACTCCACTGGGTGAATTTAAGGTCACTACTCCCGAGAATCCACTATTATCAAAACAAGCGGTTATAAGTAAAGGAATCCTAGTACCTTTTACCAACCTACAATTGAACCCTTACCCCAATACCCAATTGGACTTGTTCTGTAGTGACAATCTCTCCTTGTATTGCACGGCCCTCAGTACGTGACTAACTAAAAAGATGCACGGATCCTAGTACGTGACTTTATCACTAACTTGAGAAGGATGTTGGCTGCAAAGTTCTTCAATTCATCAAACGATGAAAATCATGAAGTTGCTTGGTCACAAAACCCTACGATGTACAAACATAGCAGCTTCTTCAAGATGAACTAGGTCAAACTAGGTTTTCGGTCACACTTTTCTTCACACTTGTGCAATTGTGCTCTTATGCAACCTTTGACGGCCCTTAAAATAATTCTTATATATGTTTAGGGTTGTGAGAAAAGAAAGCCCAAACATACATTCACGGATTGGATGAAAATCAGAACTAAAAATGTGTTTTTCATAAACCTCGACAGATACCCTATCTATCGAGTAGTTGTCGAGCCTCGGGCTGAAACAACTTTTTAAACCCCGATAGATACTAGTTGTCGAGCTTTAATAACCAACACTTCTTCACTTGATTCTTGGACAGACTTGCATGGCTTTAACACTTGAACTTGAAACCTTGTTTCTTGAAGCATTAAACATATCCTAGATCTACCCAATTACAAGTAAAGTGCGTTTTGTCAAAGGATTAGCCAATTACATAAAATGTTGACATATGTTCCTAACATGAATCACATATGTCCTAAAAATCTTCTCCTTTGGCAATCCGTGACAAAACCACAACAAACAAATGAACATATGAGAGAAGTCATAAATCACTCAACTCATACTCACTTGTTGAATACAATAAAATCTATCATAACACAAACTCTTGAAAAACTTTGCAAGAAGAGAGTTCATGGGAAGGAAGACTTTGACAACCTGTATTTCTGAAACACTTTAAACAAAACTTATCAAGCCATCTTAGTGTGAAACAAAAATAAAAGATTGCATACAATATATAAGAAGCATGTGCATAAAGAGAGAAAAGAAACAACACATGAAGAGATAGGTGAAAGAACTGTAATAACAACCTCAAATGTATAAATATCATCAACAAGTACAAGGTTTGCTATCACAAAGTGATCACAAAATCAAAGGTACATGAACAATGTATCTAAAGGAGAAAGAAAAGAAAAAGATACAAAAGTCCTCACTACATCCCTCAAAATATATACACTCCCCTTAGCAAAAATCTCTTCTACTAACCCTCCCCCTATGAGTATGACTACTCTCGTATCCAAAAGTACTCCCCTTTTTTTGGCACGAGTGACAAAGGGTAAGTACATTAAGTACACATCTCATCATCACTAGGCGAACTAGCACCATTGTCCTCATAAGCATCATCACTGCCGGAGCCATCATCACTCTCATTCTTTGAAGCCAATGGAGATGGAAAGGAAGCAACGAAACCACCCATGACAGCCTATCGTCGTGCGATACGACCATTACGGGTATTCACTTGACACAACTCATCACTGAGAGTGTCGAAGCGAGCATCCATGCGCACAAGCTGTGCCATGATGTCCTCAAGAGTCACATTACCCGTAGAAGAAGAGGGAGCGGATGTGGATGGAGCTGTAGAAGCTGGAGGAATTGCTATCCTGGGCCATCTCGATCGTAGCTGCGCTTCACTCCGTTTAGTGATAGCGGGCGTCTATGGCACGCATAACAGAGAAATGGTCCAACTCGGGATAGGAGACAGCAAAATGGCGAATGATCCGCGTGATAGCCAAAGGGAAGATGAGCTTATCACTGGTTGCCGTATCCCTATATACATCTATGAGGGAAAGAATGAAATGAGAGGGGAAGTCTATGGCAAGATGCTCTAAAAGAGAAAGCGAAAATTGAGCACGGGGCTCTGTGCTAGAGTTATAGCGAGACAAAGGATGCAAAACAAAAGTCATCACCATGTTCATGAACCTCGGACCTTTAGCAAAGGATGAGCAAGGGGTGTTCTGACAGTCACCCCAATCAGAAGGTCGCTTATAGAAAGAAGACATGAGCTCATCTTTAGGCATAGTCTTAAGATGATCACAGCCAGGGTAGTCAGGATGCGCTACCCTCGGGACATGGAGCACCTCGAATACATTATCCAGTGTGACCACAATGTGCGTACCTCGAACGCGAGTGACAAAGAGAGGTACTGAATAATCAAAACCGTGCATGTTGGAGTAAAACTCCTGTATGATCACGGAAGGATAGGTGATCGGGATGCCACACAGTGACTTCCAACCCCTACTATGAATGATAGTGGGTAGGTCAGTATTGGAGAAGTTTGATAAAATGACTTGGCGTTCCGAATGAATGCCTTGTCCAGAAAAGTTCTTCGAAAAGTCCTTGTGGGATTTATCATCATGGAACCGAATATGGGAAGGAGTAGAATCAGAAGAGGAGGATGCCCTGGAATGAAGAGGGTTCCGAGACGGAGTAGATTTTCGTTTAGGTGTCATAGAACAAATAATCGAAAGAAGGAGAGAAAGAAAAAAAGAGACATGCAGAAAAGCACCAACACAATCAATATCAATATAAAGATAAATGAAAGTAAGTATGCATGAAAATGCATGAACATGTGACATGCAAAATTAAAAACATCATGGGGTTAGCCCAATCCAAACCTACCAGCACACAACATTGCAACAAGGTAAAACACAGATTTAAAATGCATGAAACATTGTTATAATGCAAATGTGATTCAATGCATGATGATTTAAAACCATTTAAGCAAGACCCATCCAAAAATTTCACAAAAACTTCATCAATTTTGAAAAACTCCAAAATTTTTCAAAAATCCCAAAAGTTAGGTCAGAAAACATGAAATGCATGAAGAATGAAGGATTTAGGACCTTTACTAGTGAAGAAATACTTGATCTAGGCCGAAAAACCTTTGAGGATGAAGTTTAGAATGAGAGAGAAGTGTTTGGGAAGGTGAGAGGTTAGAAAGGATTGAGAGAGATCGAGAGAAATGAAGTTGGAATTGCGTGGATCCTATATATAGAAGCTCTTAAATCTCGACAGATCGAGAGGTGTCGAGGTTTAAACTTTGATAGATGCAGCTATCCAGAGGTGTCCACGGCAAAAAGGGCTTGATGGATTGAGGAGCTATCGAGCATCTATCGAGGAGACAGAAAATTTCTTGATGGATCGAGGAGCTATCGAGTTGCGATAAGAGAAAGCTGAAGAGCTCGATAGATAGTCTAGCTGTAGAGAGTTGTCGAGAAGTTGTTGAGATTACTTTAAAAACAATTTTTCAAGAAGAGAAAAACATAGACATGAATGCAATTAAACATGCAAATCAACCAAGAATCCAACTAACATTTTAAGCTCTCAAAAACATCTCTCATAAAAAAAAATCATGCATTTAGATCCAGAGCACACACACACAAAACAAATGTAATCAATTTTAAATTTGAAAAAAAGGTCAATGGAGTTTAGTGGGTATACATTAACACATGTAGATCTTGTGATGGCCAAATCACATTGTACCTGCACATGTATCAAAAGTAGCAAAGAATATTGCGTGTTGTGTGTGAAAAACATCACATGATTGCATGAGTGTCTACATGTTATGACGATTTAAGATATGAGTAAATCAATTTAACTCACACACGATCATAACTGCTTGATGGGGACTATCACTTTCGAGGTACATCCTATAACTCCCACATCTCATAGAATACACGTTTGCAACCATGTTTTAAGTATTTTGTTTCTTTTTCTTTAATTTTTCTTTGCATATTTTTCTTTTATTAAGCATATCATGTATAGGCATATAAGAGAGAGAAAAGAAATACCCACTTATGTTAAGCTTTTTGACATTGCACTTTTACTATGCCGAAACATACCGATGTCATTTCATGATTGGCGGGCAACAGTGGTAAGATGGTTATTTATACATTTCTCTTAGGGTTTTCTAGTCCTTCTCGTAAAAAAGAGTAATACGAGTGTTAAGTATAAGAGATTACTTAATCTTACTCATCACAAACAAGAGCCACAAAGCTCACTTGCTTAGTTGTGCATAGGGATGCTCATCTAAGCTACAAGAGATACAAAATTTAGAAATTTTGTTTCATTGGCCATTCAAGGTACACAACTACCAATGTACACAAACACACTGTTTATGTATTTTTTTGATTTTTCAATTTTTTTTATTTTTATGAATGAAAAAAAAAAACTGAAAAAAAAACAAACAAAAACATGTCAAACAAAGCAATGCATAAAAACTAGACTAACACAAAATAAGAAAGCAAAACACACAAGTAATGCAAAAACAAAAACAAGAAGGGGGGAGAGAGAAAAAAAAAAGTGACTAAATTACTTGGAGCCTTTTTCCTTCCACACCTTGGAAGTACCTTTCTTTTTAGTGAATCGTTGAATCGGTGATGAGGGGGAAGAATTGCAACCGTTTAAGTTCGAAAGGAACATGAGGGCCTTGAAGAGATCTCCTAGAGGAGCAAGAGAGGATGGAAACTGACTCAAGTTTCTAGACGAGGCCATGCTATTGCTCTGTTAAGTGACTTGCCACTTATAGTAATTAAGTTGAGTGTGTCCAGCTACTCCACAATGATGACAGAGATGCTGCTTCTTCTCTTTAGACTTTTGATCATTACTCTTCTTAGGGGGTGCTCCTAAGATAGACTTACCCTTGTCTATGTTCTCACTAGCTATCACGGTTTTAGCATCATTATTCTTAGATTCAATATTATTAACAGGAGAAACAAAAATAGTAGTACTAGAAGAAGCAATATTAGGAGAAGAGAAATCATACCCTAATCCGGTTCGGTTGGAAGTAGATTTCTGAATACTGAGCATCCCATCAAGCTTTGCACTTGAGGTTCTCTCTAACTGAGCTCTAACTTGGAACAAGTCTGCCTTAAGTTTCTTGGTTTTCTCAACCAAGAAATTGTTTTCAAACCTCAGCGCTCCAATGCTCTAATTGGCTTTATCAAACTTTGTGGAGAGTTGTTCTTGTTCAAGCTCCACATCACTGAGCTTCTTGGTGGCCAACCTATGCAACTTCTCATACTTTTTTGAGACCTTGTATAACATTGCATAGGCGGTGTGGATGTCATCTTGCTTATCCATCTTCTCAAATTTGATTCCACTAAGTCCTATTCTTCATCCACATATTCTACAATCCCTTTAGTAGGATTGACAATGACGGTGAAGGCATTTAGGATTCCGTCATCTTAATTTTGGAATCATCCTTAGGTTTGGTGTCACTTAAAGTTGCAGCAAGTGCCTTGCTTTTCCCAATGGACTTGAGATAAGTAAGGCACTCTTGTTTCATATAATCGAAGCCTTGACACCCGAAACACTTGGGTCTTGAGGGAATAGTGTACTGACCGTCATCCTTAACATCCTTCTTCCCTTTGTCTTGGCTCTTAGACTGGGAAGAACTTGATTGCCTATGGTCTTTGTCGAAGCCCTTTGCATTGGCATTTTTCATGAACTTCTTGAATTGTCTGGTAATGTAGGACTTCATTTTAGAATCTTCATCGTTAGAAGACTCATCCGTGTCACTGTTCTTGGCCTTCAGTGCCATGCTCTTTCCCTTACTAGATTTCCCAATCCTCGTCAAACCTAACTTATAGATCTGTAGATTACCAACCAGCACTGTCAAAAGAATTTTGTCAATGACCTTTGACTCCTCAATCGTGGTGATCTTAGCATGAAATCTCTCGAGTAGAGATCTGAGCACCTTTCTTACAATCTTGGGTTCGAGAATGGTTTCCCTAAGATTAAAGGTTGAGTTTACTATGTCCTTGATTTCTTCAAAGCTTGTGGTGAGCCTTTGTAACTTCAAATCCTTGACAGCCTTGGTTCCCTCATAGGTTGACTGGAGGATGGTCCATGCTTCCTTCGCAGTTTCAGTGGAGGATATCTTTTTAAACTTCTCATTTGTGACCGCACTGAATAAAGAATTCAATGCCCTGCTGTTGAAATTTTCCACCTTGATCTTTGCATCATCCCGGTCGACCGTTGCTTCCTTCGGCTTGGTCTAGCCTATCTCCACAGCTTGCTACACTTTCTCATCTAAAGACTGCAAGAAAGCTCTCATGCGTACTTTCCAGTATGCATAGTTAGTGCCATCAAATAAAGGAGGTACAATGAGTGACTGTCCTCTATCCATAACAAACAGGGGTCAATGGATCACACATCAAATATTAAACCCTAATCAGAGTGTGTCTGCTCTAATACCACTTGATAGGCCAAGAATGTATTGACCCCTTGTGACAAATTAACCAATTAATTAGCCAAGTGAATTAATTAGGTTCAATTACATGCAATGAGCATGGTAGTACAAACAAATCACCAAATAACTAAATGCAGTGGAAATAAAATTTGACACAGTGATTTGTTTACGAATGAAGAAAACATTCGAGGCAAAAATCCCACTGGGTGATTTTAAGGTTACCACTCCCTATAATCCATTATTATCAAAACCAGAGATTACAAGTAAAGGAATCCCAGTACCTTATACCAACCTACAGTTGAATCCTTACTCCAATACCCAATTGAACTTGTTCTATAGTGACAATTTCTCCTTGTATTGCATGGCTCTTAGTACATGACTAACCAAAAGATGCGCGGATCTCAGTACACGACTTTATCACCAACTTGAGAAGGATGTTGGCAGCAAAGTTCTTAAGTTCATCACACGATAAAGATCATGAAGTTGCTGGGTCACAAAACCCTATAGTGTACAAACACAGCAGCTTCTTCAAGATGAACTAGGGTAAACTAGGTTTCCGGTCACACTTTTCTTCACACTTGTGCAATTGTGCTCTTGTGCTCTTGTTCAACCTTTGACAGCCCTTAAAATAATCCTTGTATATGTTTAGGATTGTGAGAAAAGAAAGCCTAAACATATATTCACGGATTGGATGAAAATCAGAACTAAAAATCTGTTTTTCATAAACCTCGACAGATACCCTATCTATCGAGCAACTATCGAGCCTTGGGCTGAAACAAATTTTTAAACCTCGATAGATACTAGCTATCGAGCTTTAATTACCATCACTTCTTCACTTGATTCTTGGACAGACTTGCATGGCTTTAACACTTGAACTTGAAACCTTATTTCTTAAAGCATTAAACACATCTTAGATCTATCCAATTGCAAGTAAAGTGCGTTTTGTAAAAGGATTAGCCAATTACATAAAATGTTGACATATGTTCCTAACAGTAATGTTGCTGTTGCATATTGATACTCTAAGCACTTTGCGGAGGGCTTTCTAAATTTGATAAGGAATGGGCCTTAGCCCCCCAGCATGTGAGACAACTGGATCCAGCATGTGAGACAACTAGATAAGTCTTTAGCTTTTTGAAGAAGGCTTTATGTTATTTTTTGTAGAATGAGACAGGCCTTGATATGTGAGAATGAGTCCTTAGCTTTTTGTAGAAGGCTTCCCAAATTTTGCTGAAGAATGAGACAGCCCCTAGTATACGAGAATAAGCCCATAGCTTTCAGCAGAAGGCTTCCCATATTTGCTGCAAAATGAGCTTTAGCCCCCAACATGTGAGACAATTGGATGGGATTGATATCACCTTCTCTTAGTTTTGATGCTACCAATAAAACATTTCAAGATAATAAGAGATCTTCTTTTACCAAAATAGGTAGTTTTATAATAAGATCACCTCCGCCATGTGGTTTATGCATTCTTCAGTAAACATTTTTGGATGCCATGGATCTACAAGTTGCCATATTGCAAAAATTCCTTTTTGCTAGAAATTTTGGGAAATAGCTACTTCCCAGGCATGCTTTGGCTTCGTTCTACTATAAACACACTTGCTTCCCGTTTATTTTTTGCTACGTATGATTGTGGCTATAGTTCCTTTGTAGACTTTTCCAAAAACTCAAGATCATGGTTCCTTTGCAGGTTTGATTGAGTGTAGCCCCCATTATGAGCTTTTGCCAATAACTCACAATCATGGTTCCTCTGTTGGCTTTTAGCCAATAATTCATGACCACGACCCTTTTGCTGGCTTTCACTACTAAGACCCATATTTCTTGGGTTTCTTCTTTGCTTGCTTTGAGTATGGGCATATCTAAATGGAGTTTGCTACGTCTCTTGCTTCATGGTTCGCTAGTAATAGCCAAGAGTCAACGGCTTCTAATATAGAATTTTCCCATGATGTACCAACATCTTCTAGGACATCATGCTTCTTTATTCTTGTGGCAGAATGCCCTTGCAACAGAACGCCTTCAATAAAAACCGCGTAATAGTTTTCTGTATCAATAAGATGAGCAACTCTATTCACGACATAATGTGTGTCAGTAATTGATTCTGCTATTTCCCTCTTGTACACAAGCCAAAAGAAGGAGCTTTGAGTTTGTCACTGTTGTAGAGTTCTTCTAGGATGAGACATGGGCATCAATGAGCTTCATGACCTGAAAAGTGATGGTGGAGTTGCATAGCTTGTAGTACAAGTGATCTGATACTACATTTCTTAGACATATCATAAAGATCATAATCATTGATGCCACTCTATGCATAAATCCTCTGAGGTGCTTCAAAGAAAGCTTCTCAACTCTTCAAGGTTGTTGAATCGGTTTGCTGGACTAGATAATGGACAAAGAACAGTTTACAAGCAACTTGTAGATTTGGGCTTCTTTATGGAGAGTACAAGATAACTGAGTGATTGGCCTCATTCTAAGGTCAGGATTTAATTTGGACACTTCACCACCTTGTCACATGGCTTCAATGTATTCTTTGGTTGAAAGCAGATGTTTTGATATTGCCGAATTAATTACTTCTCCCTCCTCCCTTCATTGATACTGATATATTTGCTAATGTAGTAGCAAGAGATTGATTCAGCAAAAGTGAACATGAAAGACTTTGTATGAACCTCTCTTGCTTTGAGAACAAGTCTCAAATTTGTTGAATAAGATCTAGACTTATGCTTTTTGCTGTAGTGGAATCGTCCACTATCCTTTTACATATCTTCACACTGTTGGTGTTCCCATGAATTCTTAATGGGGCAATGATCATGTTGGATTTGTGATTGCACTTAGAAAGTTCAAGAATTCAATACTGAATTCAATATTGAATTCAATACTGAATTTTAATTCACGTGAGGCACAAATTATTTGATGACGTTGCCCACAAAACTCTCAAAAAAGAAAAAAGAAAAAAACTAAGTCACAAAAAAAATCACAACTAGTAAAGTAATTTAGTTGTTAATGATAGATAATAAAAAAATGATATAAGTGGTGGGTCCAAACAAAAAACAGTAAAAACACGTCAACTCAATTGTTATGAAATTTGTATTTCCATAGTATTAGTCTTGTCAAAAGAAAAGCAACACTCCCAGTTGTGTCATTTAACTTTAGTGTAAATGTCTTCTCAAAAAAAAAAAAAAACTTCATTGTAATTGCTATGATGACATGGGATTGAGATCTCGTGCAAGTTTTAGGTAATGCATGAGATGTAATAATTCTCAAAGCTTGAGATTGAGATTTGAGAATTAAAAAAAAAAAAATTAACTTTCAATCTCACTCTTTGGAATTTTTATTTATTTATTTATTTTATTTTACAAATTTTAAAGTTTTTACCATTTTTGATACAAGGACTAAAATTGAAAGATAAATTTTTAATTCACAATCTCACCCATTAAGAAACTATTGATTGTATAATCCCAAAGTACAAAAAGAATCATATAGCAAACGAATAAATACAAAAACAATACCCCAAAAATTTGGGCTAATGTTAGGAGCTACTAAATCTTTTCAAAAATATAAAAATTACTCCCCTAAGCATAAACTCACTGAACGGCATTTAAATATTTCTCTCTTCTTTTGCTATTTATCTATCATTGGTTACCCAGACATTCAGGCATATAATTGCCATAATACAATCACTGAAAAATTTGTGTAGTCAAGACAAATTATTGGAAGGAAGCACAAAACTTGAAAGAGTAGGGAGCCTTCAAATGGTGTTAAGTGTGTTTGTACTTATGAGGAGCAAATTGTAAATTTTTCAATATTTTAGTATTACATCGAATTAGCCTAAATCTTCACGTGGTTTTTGTATTAAGTTCTTTTAAGACCTCATCATTTGCCACAACTTTCTGAAGTGGTTGACTGTGAGTAATGGACAATCATTTTAACATAAATCCATAACTTTTTCTCTACAACTCAAGGATGATTACATCAAAATTGTATTATAAAAGTTTATCTTTCTCTATTTAAAAAATGTCAATTATTTAGATTTTGTCAAAATTATAGTACAAAAGTTGCATTTTTTGGCTTTTCTACATGAAAAAAAAAGGTTGTATTTTTTTTTTTTTTTTTTTTTTTTGGTATTTTACCTAAATATTTGTAAGACATAATCCCAACTAGTTATGTCACTTAGGATCTGCAACCCGTGCAATACCCAAAAATTCTAAGATTACGGCGAATTTCACATCTATTTTTACAATTATCTACAGGTTGGTTCTGAGTGATGGAAAAAAAAATGGTATTTTCATATGAAAAAGTGTAGATAACAAATCATAGTTTGTCAACTAAAGATAGTTCTTCTAAAAAAATAGTTTGTCAACTAAAGATAGTTCTTCTAAAATTAAAAACCTAAATATTGTTATAAAAATAGATATAAAATTGGGGAGTAATGTCAGGGCAAATAAAATGGAACAACTTTGAGCCGCAACTGGCCATGTGGCGAGTTGTGAGTAGTAGATGCATGTGTGTCCACACATGACCCATCATTACACTTATACCACTCAAAACTCACCATGTAACGAGTTGTAGCACAAAATTGTGCAATTTTATGTGTCCTTGACATTACTCAAAATTGAATTGTGGCGTGTAGTTGTGACAGTTTACGTGCAAGTGAAGAAATTCAATGTTGGTCACATCTAACCTTTTTTTTTTTTTCTTGAGAAAAGGTCACATCTAATAAGTATTACTATTTACTATAAAAAAAAATAGGGATATTTATCTCACATTGGTTGTGTATATCTAGTGACCGCTGTTTATAACCCCAATTTACAACTACAAATGTTAGACCATTTTGTAGTTGTACTTTGTTTATATAATGTATTATAAACCTGTTTTAAAACACTAATATTACTATTTTTGTGTGAATTCTACAAAGTATTACTGTTTACTCAAAAAAAAAAAAAAACTAAAATGAGTGGAGTGGTATATATCATTTCCAAAATGTGTAAGTGGAACGGTTTAAATTTTATCGAAATCCCAAAAAACATTAAAAAGAAAAAATAAAAACAAAAGTCCCAAAAGGAGACAAGGAAATGAGGTGCATGTTTGTTTGATAGGCTAAAAAAAAAAAGCGGTTTTTTTTTATTAATAATTTTTTTTTTATTATAATGAGTTTTACACAATAAAAAAAACTTCTAGGGCATGTTTGATAGACTGTAATAGACATTATAATGTAATAGTTATTCTTATGATTTAGCTATTCTTTAGTTTGTTATATTTTTATTACAAGGAATAGTCATTTCTTATGAATATGTATTTTTCAAAATAAAGAATAATTATTCATCTTTAAAAGAGTTGTATTAGCTATTTCTTAGTAAGTGCAATAATTTCAAAACTTAGTATATTTTCAAATAAAAAAACTTTCTATTTAACAAAAAAAATCATAAAATATAACACATATCTCTTTTAAATTTAAAAAATAACAATTTTTAAGGAGATATAATTGTATGAATAAGATATTTCCTAAAATAAAACTTAAGTTTTATTCTAATGTTATAATTCACAACCAAACTTATGAATATGTTTAATTATTACCTTAGAACACATTTTATTCTTAGTAATAAAGATTACAATTTTTGTTGTAATCCCCATTTAGTATTCCAAACGTACCTTTATTGTTTGTTATGCCAAGGGATTTGTAGTTTAATTGTCATCTCACAAGCATTAAGTACTTGAGAGTTTAGAGGGGAAGTGTTTGAGCTGTGGCTTAGCGGCATATTGCATTAGATCCTATTGCAACCTATGCAATATTTATGGGATCCAAATCTGTATAGTTGTGCCAAGTGATTTTTTTCTCATTCAAGATAAAAGTTGGGCCAAGTGATTGTTTTCTATATAACAAGTGGCTACATTATCATTTTATTATTATTAATTATTAAGACAATTTTATTTTAGCTAAACTCTATTACCTAAGTTTCAAAAAAATTTGAAATTATACTACAACTAAAATTATAATTATATTATTAATTGTTAGGATAGTTTAATCTATGTAAACTTTTATTATCTAAATTTTAAGAAATTTAAAATACTACTCATTTCTTGTATAAAAAAATATATTAAAAATTCTATTTCAACTAAAATTCTATTACAAAAAAAATGATAATATAATAAAACATTTAATTAAATTTATTTTAATCATCAATCATAATTTGGTATTTAATATGATAAAAATTGCACATTACATATTATTAATACGTCAAATGACTCAAAATATACATGTATTACCATAGTTAATTTATACTAGTCTCATCGCACGCGCATCACTCGTGCGATGAGGCTTTACTTTTTTTCTAGTGATAGTAGCAAAAAAAAAAAACTATGTTTTTTATTATATATATAATTTTTATTTTGAGAATTTAATTTATAAGTGAATAAATAAATTTGAAAATCAAAGAGTGAACTTATTTTTTAGGTAATGTTTTAGTAGAAGTTAAGGTTGTATTTTTACTGGATAGTCCTTTAGTTTTTGTCTCTACTTTAACATAGGGATATAAGAGTATTTTAGAACAAAAAAATTCGGTCCAAACAGGAAAAACCCCTTAAATAGTAGTATAGATAAAATGTTAAAGTGACAAACTATTTTACAAACTTATAGGTTCAAAAGACTTAAAAATTATCATTATGACAATTTCATTAATATTTGTAAGACTTTTTTATATTTATATTTTTTTGTAACATAGAATTTTTAGTTAATAATCTTATAAAATTGGATATAACTAAAATGATAAAAGAGGTGATTTCGAATTGTTTCTCAAAAAAAAAAAAAAAAAATTTCTTCAACTAATAAAATTTCTTATAACCAAATCAAAACTACCACACCACTGACTAAAACCTATGCAGAAGAAAGATACACCACTAAGTAAAACCTATGCAGAAGAAAGATAGGGACCTTTTATCTCTCTTGGCTTCAGCGACTCTTTGCATGCCGGCACTTCTCAGTTAGACGTGTTTAAGGTTTTATATACGCTCTCTATGGCACCACCGAGTAGTCACCGGCACTCATCTCATCACACAGTCTCCAGTTGAACCCGCACGATGAAGAGGTTTTACCCTTTGTTTTTGCTTTGATTAAACTCATTTATGTGTTAAGAAGCTATCATCATTGTCTCCGAAAACTTTGGTTGCTGAATTCTAGTAGTATCTGTTTTGGGATATCTTGGTTGGTTAAGCAATATTTGGATGTGAATTATAAGGGTTTTTTATTTTTCGGATTACTTATTTAAAATATCGGGTTAATTTAATTTGGGCTGCATTGTATAAGCTGTTTCTCGACAGTGTTTTGGGTTAAAATGAGCGTTTATAAAAAACCTATGAAGAGTAGTTGTTAAACAACGTTTTGGGTTTTAAAAATTAGTGTCCAAGGACTTTTGAACTTTACTCGGAATTTTGTTCTTCGTATTAATTCTTTTGTGAATGAGATACAGTTTAATTCTTTGAAATTCTTTTAGAGGTTAGAGACTTAGAGTGCTCATTTTGAGGGATAATTATGTAATGTATTTGGCTATTCATCATCTCGCACTGCACATAGAGCCCACACGATTGAATGCTCAAAAAGATGATGCATATGTTGGATTAATAAGATACCTTCTCCTTTCGGAGGTGAGTTTGGGGATAATACCTATAAGCCTCATCCCCTCATCTTAAACCATATGTGATGAATACATAAAGGTGACCCTTTGAGTCATTTAAATGTGATATTGGTTTTGGCATGTTTTTTGAAGAAGTGGTGCTTCTTAAATGGTGCCTGAGACATTGCTCACTGATTAAAGAAAAAGAATTTCTGGACAGCTTGGTTTCCTTATAAGATTTAACTGTGTTTGTTGCATCTATAAACCAAAAACATTAGCTAAATAGCTAGTGGACCCTTAATTAACTTGTTAGGTATGTAGTTTTGTTGGTTCTTACTATTCTCAGTTTCTCTCTCAACAGTGCCTTATTTGCCTGTGGTGGTTATATTGACTTTACACAATGCATTTTCTTTCCTTTTGGGTGGTAGTTTCTTCTTCTGATTTGTTTGTTTGTTCTTTTCGGATAAACTGCTGGTGATGTGTATCAATTTTCCCACATTGATACTCTTTGTGAAACTTCCATGCCTTAGTTTCTTCTCCTTTGCTTTTGCTCAGATTGATACATACTTGAAGCTCATTAAAACAGTAGCTGTGAAGGTAAAAAAATCAGAGACAATAAAAAATTTAAAAACAATGTTTTGGGAGAAGGAAGGCGTTCCAGAAATCTCTCAGGAGCTCTTTTTTGCTGGTGATCAGCTCAAGGATGACAAGACACTACTGGATTGTGGCATTCCAAGGAACTCTACTCTCCATCTTTTTATTCAAAACTCATTTGGGATGATAATCTATGTCAAAATACCATCAAACCATAAAACCATTGTAGTTGAAGCGAAGAAACAATATACAGTTCAGAACATTAAGTCCATGATACAGGCTCTGGAGGGGATACAGCCAGATCTATACAGTCTGTTCCATGCTGGAAAACTCCTTGATGATAACCGGACTCTTGCCTCGCTCAACTTACAGAATGTGTCAACTCTTAATTTGATTTTTAATCCAAAAGATGTTTTGTTAATTTATGTGAAGGCACCAAGCGAGGAGACATTTGAACTTGATGTTAAGTTGTTGCACAAAGTTTGTGATGTGAAAGCAATACTTGGGAACTTGCTTTAGTTCCCCTGTTGAAGATTGGGATCTAAGTTATGCTCAAAATCGACTTGAGGACTGGAACACTTTGGCCCATTATGGAATTGAGGAAAAATCAATCTTGGAGTTGTTATAGTTCTTGAAGTGCAGAGGTTGGATATTATTCGTGATGTAAAAAAAAAAAAAAGATTCTTGACAAGTTGGGTACACCAGTTAATGCTCAGAGGCTTGTGTTTGCTGGCAAAAGGCTCTTGGATGATCGGAATTTGGCTAGTTACAACATCCAAAAGAACTCCACTATCCTAATGGTGAAGCCATAATGCTATTTTAGAGTATTTGCTATTGCAGCGCCAAAGGTTTGGCCTTCAATTAGTAGTCATATTGACTATAGTGAAGGGTAGTATTCATTACTCTGTGTTATCTGGTGAAGCGTTTATGTTTTGCAGGTGATCATAATGATTTAGTAACTTAGAAGTTAGAACTGCTCATTCCAATTTGGTCTTTTTGGATGATGTAAATATTTTAGGTTAGATGAGGGGCAATGGCATCAATCATATCTCTGGTAGCTGTTCGCATTGATGCATTTGTACCCAGGAGTGGCCAGTAATATTATTTCAAGGTAAAATTTTAAATGTCCATGGGTTTCTAAGGTTCTATTACTTAGGTATGTATAATTTTTCTTTTTTGTTAAGTCGTATTCTATATTTAAGATAGCTTATAAAATCAACATCCAATCTTTCTCTTATCAATGGGGGACAAAGCCCACTAAGGATATAGGATTAATCCTTCGGTACCAAGCATAGCTCCTTAGGTGTAGCATCTTAAGTTTTCCAATTAAATTCAAACTCATAGTTGCATTGATCAATGAAGTACAAATAATGTTATCTTTTTCAAGAATAATTAAATACAATGTAGTTATATGTTTAAATTTAATTGGAGAATCTAATGTAGTGCATCTAAGAAATTGTAACTGAAGGCATGTTTAATATTTAGGGTGTACATGAGTCAAGTCGAATCAGGTTTGAGGTGCACTCGGCACTCAACTCGACAACTTCAGGTGCTGAATTGTGCCACATGTCGTCGACTTTGGTTGCATCGTCACTCCATGGAATAGTTACTCTTTAAAAAATAGCCACTCCTTAACTCTAATGCTGTTCCTTTGTTTTATGTAACAAACAATCTCTTATGCCCGTTTATGTCGATCAAAAATTAAGTCAATATACATACTTTTCAAATTAAGTTCCCATCTAGAATAACCTTTAGAATCTCAATAAGAGCTTCAAGGAAAACGATTTTTTGGAAATGACATATTTCCTTTGCGTATTCATCTAATAAATACATAATCTTTGGGAATATAATCAAAGATAAGATTGAACAAAATGTCTTGAGATTCCCATTGTAGAGTAGAATTCGCTTCGTTGTAGTCAAAGTGAGGCATTCTTTTATGGGATTGTAGAATTTCTTCTTAAAAAGATGTTCGAAAAATTTAATTAGCGCCCGTTTATAGATTTTTTTTTTTCATGACAATCTCCTCATCCAAATGCCAAGGCTTGTTTGGAATATGTAGGATGTAGAGGAGACAGCAATGACCTTCTTGGAATATCAAAAGCGCCTGAAATCACGGCACCGCAAGATAAAAATACACTAGCAGAAATCATTTGGGCAACGAAGTCAAAATTGTAAGAAATTTGGCAAACTGAATGAAAGCAGTCTTCTAATAAATAGTCATCGCTTTGCTATGATGTGCGCCTTAATTTTGATGAATTCCTTTGTTTAGGCCCGAAAACAGTGATTTCTGTTTCTAATAATTTTGGTTTCCTTAATAATTTTTTGCTCAAAAGTCATTATAAGGTCTCGCTTGTTTTGTGACAAGCCTTAAGATCAGTATTTTATGATTTTGCATTTAATTCAATGTTACCATTTTTGGTAAAATCTAGTATTTTGCCTCATGATTAGTGCGAATTAGGGTTTTGGAGAGTTTCCCAGTCATCCTAGGGTTTTACCTTTTCAATATCTATATGTTTTGTAGCATCCAAAGGCAAAGTAGATTATTATTAATAAAAATGCACAGTTTTTCTCTATCGTTTTCTCTGGTGGATTCCAGACCTATCACCTTATGGATTCAAGGAACCTTTTGTGGATTTAAGGTTTAATACAAAAAATTAACAGTTTAGTTTTTGTTCTATCTAAGAGAGCATTGTTTGTGATTTTTTCAGACTTTTGCGACATCAATGTACATTAATTATAGCAAGCCTGAAAAAACAAATAAATTCGTTCAGGACAAAAAACAAAAAACCTACACTGTGAACTCTTGTATGCTTTAAATTAGGTTGTGGAGCTGTTGTTCCATGGTGGTCACTTCTAGTGGTTGTGAGCTTTTGATAGTTTTCGTGGATTTGAGGTTTAATACCAAAAAATAACAGTTTAGTTTTTGTTCCATCTAAGAGAGCATTGTTTGTGATTTCTTTAGACTTTTGCGACATTAATGTACATTAATTATAGCAAGCTTGAAAAAACAGATAAATTCGTTCAGTACAAAAAACAAAAAAACCTACACTGTGAACTCTTGTATGCTTTAAATTAGGTTGTGGAGTTGTTGTTCCATGGTGGTCACTTCTAGTGGTTGTGAGCTTTTGATAGTTTTGGTATGTTTGGCATCCATTGACCAAGTTTGGACCATGTAAACTTTCTCTAGGAAACTGGTAATTGGCCTCAAGTTGCCACAAATGGCTACAATTGATGGAGTATAAGTGATTATATGGTTAACTCGGGATTAGGATGGCCTAACAAATTACTTGCATAAGGGAAAATTTGATCATTCAAGCGGTGTGAGTGTGATTAGGTGTGTCAATGTTTGATATGACCCATGAAAATGACATGAACATGATATAAATTTTTACAAGTTAGGGTTGGGCCTTAGTGGGTTCGGGTCATAAATGGGTCAACTCGAAAGCGACATGATAATAAACGTGTCAATAAGCCTGTCAACTCGTGTGACCTGCAATTGACAAATTTGATAGACCAATTTATTCGTGTAAACTTGAAATGACCAATTTAACATAATTCAATTAACTCGTATATCAAATAAATATTCCTCTTATTTTATATTTGTGATAGATCGCGCCCCCGGCCCATTTTTGGTTTTAGGCCAAATCCATGTGAATGGGTAGAGTCGTTTTATTGTCTCTCAGAATGGAGGTTTGACTGATTATATTTTTCCCTTTAAATTGAGGGTTTTACAATGGAGTTGCCACTTACTTAATTATTGGAATAAATCAGAAAACCAAAATTGAAAAAATCATCATTTTGTTGATTTAAGAATGAATGTATATTGATGATAGGAAATTACATGACTTTGGTCCTAGATACAATCTAAGATAAAGTACATGACTTTGTTTTCTAATTACAATCCAGAGAATGAAAATTACATGGATAAGCATTGATCTTTCAACTCATATAAGATGGGAAGGTGTTAGACACTCACCTTGTTTGGTGAAACCGGTCTTCTAAACTATGGTGGCCAACATTCATATCATATAATCCAATATGTTATCAATCAATTTTCATGTTAATTTAATGTGTGTGCATGTGATAAAGCCCTAATTTCATTTATTAATCATTGCATTTGGATTGAAAAAATAAATTCTAGTGAATGTGTGTGGATGGTGATATCCTAGATTCAAGGATTTGAGGGAATTATGAAACTAACATGTTTTTCATATTTTTTATGTGAATTTAAGATCAAAGCTAGTGTCATGCATGAACATGTGATGAACAACCAAGAACATGTGAAAAATGCATATGAACATTTAAGAACATTCAAGAATATTCAAGGAATTTAAATGAAAACTAGCATGCTCTAATCTTAATCTCATCGTAGTAATATAAAAAGCAAATTAGGGAAAGAGATTATACTTGCATGCATGATCCACACAGTGGAGGAGGAGGCTTTTGGTGGAGGTTCTAAGGGTGGAGTAGAAAAGAAGAACTAGGAGAGGGAAATTGAGTCTCACTCAATACCTTGAATCTCAGGAAGATCAAGATATGACAAAAGTACTCTACTTCACTAGAACTCAAGAGGGGAGAAAAGAGGGTATTTCTGTGTGCTTTGGAATAAAGGAGGGGGGAGGTTTATATAGTAGTGGTGGAGAGAATATGAATGGAATGACAATTAATGAAGGTTGACAAATGATCAAAGAGAATCATGAACCTAGACCTTATTTTAGTATTTAGAGAAAGCTAGTGCATTAAATTTGGAGGTTGGTGGGAGTGATGAGCAAGCAAAATGTCTAAAACCTCGGTTTTTCTTGTAGCTCCTGTAACAATTTTCAGAGCTAACTTCAAAAAATTATGTCTTTCTTAATTCTGGTTGGAATTGCCTCATTCTTATGCTCAAATTAAAGCCCCCAGATGTCTAGCTAGTTTTTGGTAAAACTAACCTCACTCACAAATTCATAATATTCTGAGAGATATCAATGAAATGGTGAGCGGAAGTCATTTGTTTGAAAAGAGTTTTAGCATAATTAACATTAATAGGCCCCAAATTAGTTTCCAATATACATTAGTATACTCCAATTACTTCCATGTCGGACTTAATCAGTTTCAAATTTACCCTAATTAAAAAGTTAATTACACAAATTATTCATTGAATAATTAACGTTTGATTATCTAATTAATAAAGTATGTGCAACCTTACCATAAGAAGTAGTCTTAGTCAATCAAATTATGGCACGTCATTGATTTCAAATTGATTATAATTATAACCAATTAAAATCAATTGTTCATAATCACATATAGTTAGACTCAATTTGTGATAGTACATCTTGGCCATTAAAACTTGACTTGATGATAACTTTCAATCTGATGATTCGATTAAGGCTTATGACCAGTCAATTTGATTGTTACAATATTATGATCATTTTGATGAAATGAAATTAAGGATCTAACGGCCACAATCAAGATGCATTTTTCCAAGGTAAAATTACTTTTTTACTCTCTATGTGAGGTTAAATACATGTTGCAAAATGGGGAATCAACAAGATTGTTCATATACCTTTTATATCCAACCTATTATTTTTAACTTTGAAAAAAAAAGTAATTACAAAAACTTATAAGTGATATAATTGTAAGTTGAAAATTTACAAACTCTTTTCCCTTAGACCCCTAAGTACTTTGTGCATGAGGATGTGCCAATTTAGTTATAAGGCCCTTGACCTTTACAAAATCTAAATCTCTAAACCTTCATATAAATATTTAATTTGATTTTTTTTTTAAATTTCAGCCCGTCCTTACTCCCTCTCACTCTGAAACCCTAAACCCTTCCTCTCACTCTAGATAGATTTTTTAAATTTTTTTATGAGAATCTCACTCTAGATAGATAGTACTGCATTATGGACTTAATATTTATTAGGGAAATTGCAAGTTACACCCCTAAAGTTTGGGGGTGATTGGATTTTACACCTTGAAGTTTCTGAATTTAGACTTTACCCCCTAAAGTTTGGTGATGTTTGGATTTTACACCTTAACATTTCAAAATTTGGATTTTACTCTCTATATTTTAGAAGTGTTTGGAATTTACTCCTTAAAGTTTTGGAGTGTTTGAATTTTACACCCTAAAGTTTTAGAATTTAGGAGTGTAAAATCTAAACAACCCTAAACTCTAGGGGGTAAAATTCAAGTTCTGAAATATTAGGGTATAAAATCCAATCACCCCTAAACTTTAGGGGTGTAATTTGCAATTTATCCTATTTATTAAGTACTTAGATGTTATTTTATACTTTTGGATGATGTGTTTTAAGTATTTGATGTTATTATTTACTTTCAAATTGTATGTTTAATAGGTATTTTTATGTTATGAGTTTGTATTAAATATGTTGTTTATTAAATTTATAACAGCATTAATCATGTGCTTTTTCTTAAGTGGGTTAAATGAATTGAATTGTGTCAACCCAACCTATTTAATATTAAGTAGGTTGAAATAGTTTGTGTCACATTCGTGTCAACCCTACACAATGCAACCCATTTATTAAGCGTGTCAAGTAAGTCTTGTCATGTTCACCTACTTCATTAAAACTTCGTGTTAAAGTTGAAAGTCATGACACAATTATTAAATAGGTTGAGTCATTTTGCTGAATACCCCTACCCCGACATAATATGAACATGACATGCAAACTTAAATTGACAACCTTAGACATGATGCCAACCTAAACTTTTTTGATGCTTGACATAATGCCCACAGGCCCACACTACTCAGAATTGCGAGAATATTACGAAAATCAAATTCAATCATATTCTAAATTAGATTTTATTTAAAGTTCAAATCCAATTAGATTCTAAATTGAATTTAATTTGGGTGCAAAAATTGAAGAATCTGAATCTAATTAAATTCTAAATTATATATATATATATAATGAAAAACTATTACATATTTTTGAAATCTATGGTTAAAAAAATGTGTAAACTACTACCATAATTTAAACCATGTAATTGTAAATATAAATATAAAAAAGTGTAATTTGAACAGTGCAGAATACAAAAAGTGAGTCCAACGTATGGTCTAAACTCGGTGCCATATATACATTATAGTCTCCAAATTAATTGGCGGAAACTGCGGGATGGAAGAGTGTGTATTACGTTTGCAGTGCAGTTGACTATGGGCAGACTTTCTAGATATTCCAATAGCGAAAACAAGAGCCGCAATATTGTAATCAAACTTTAAATCAATTGCATTGTTTTTCGAAAAACATTAATAGCGTCAACTGCATAGCATTTTCTAGCTTCTTTCTTATTCTTTTCTTAGTATTGTTTCAAATAATATGTGAAGATCACAGAGAGAAGGAATTCATTGTACCAATTGAAAGAAAAAGAGTTTTGGAACCTGAAAGACCCTTTTAAATTTAAATCTAATTAAAGAGAGCATGAAAAATCTATGCAAAGTTGCCAACGATTGAAAAAAAAAACAGTTAACAACCTTTTCTATTCTTTAGGAGTAGTTGAAATGTAATCAGGTTAGAAGTGGCCTTCGCTAAAACTTTGGACTGGTTGTATTGTAAATTAAATCCCTCTAATCGATTTAGGAAGCTTTCATGCTCGAAATAATTATTTGGTGTGTTAGTGTTTTCAAAAATATATTATTTATAAATTCAAGGAGTTGGTTTAGTAGTTCTTAAAGCCTCATGATATTCACGAGATCTTAAGTTCGAAACGTATTGCTAACATCTTGGAGCCACCTCATGAGATTCCTTCCTATAATAACCCAGTGTGTGGGGTGGAAAGACTGCACATGCCAAAAGAAATAGTGAGATACTTATGTTTCATTCTAACAATTAACAAACTAATACAGGCCATTGTTATTGGGGTTCTTTTTTTGAGGCATTTGTTCATTCTTCGTCCATCTATTATTAAAAAAAAAAAAAAAAAATCCTCCAATCCAACACGTGGTAACCTGGATCATGGTAACCTAGCCCCGTCTGTCCCTAAAGAGAGAGAAACTGTCATTCCAGTCACCATAGTTACCATTGGACAACATCCATCACCGGAGTTCTAAGCTTTACACGCCCTTGAAACATATGCTAGTAAGCACGACACACATCCAAAAAAAAAAAGTTATTTCCTTGCTTTGATGGATTTAATTTATAAAAAATTTAATAGAAAATAACGCAGCTTTGTCCTTGTATCTATTGCAGATATCATATTCTCAGTCCACTGGTGTAATTCGAGTCTGTAAAGTCACTATTCATACAAATTCAACCAGCCCATGATTAAAATTAATTGTGAAACTTTGTTAATTATTTGATAAAGCAAAAAACTTGTTTACAACGTGGATACACAGTAACTTCGACCCCAACCCCAAACCCAAGCCCTATCCTCCATGCAGGGCAGGCCTTAGAGATTTTGGAGTTTTAGGCAAGAATTAAAATTGGGCATTTTTTTTTTATATTTATGTATTAATTAAATTAGCTTGTAACCTCATGCATATGGATGGATACATTTAAAAATATACAATAAGATGCATAATATAATTCTTATATATATAATTGAAATACTATTGATAGTCAATTTTATATTTTGTTAACTCTTTAAAACAATTTGTGAGGATATTATTAGATATAAAATGTAAAATTTTCATTTTTATTATTAATGTGAAACACTTTTTTTTAATAGGTTTATTTATTCTAGACTCTTTAGTTTTAATACTTTTTTTTTAGGGGGCTTTAATTTTAATACTTAATAACTCACTTGGATAAATATTTATGATGTGGTTCCACATTTTATTCTAAAATTAAGAAATAAAACTCTTTGAGAATAAATAATATAGGACACATGGCGCAAAATTAAAACTCTAATTTAGAATTCTAATTTGAGATTCTCTTACCTTCACCTATTATTGTATATATAGATTAATATTTATTTAATATTTTTATATTATAATATATTTCATTTAAAATATATTTTTCTTGCCTTTTGAGATACAAATTGACTAATTAAATTTTTGTATTCAAGTTCCTCTAACATCTCATTTTCATTCGATAGCATAGTTAATACACTTAATCTTTCTTGAGACATTGTCGATCTAAGATATGATTTTATTAATTTTTATCTTGAAAAGCTTTTTTCTGTAGAAGTAACTGTAACAGGTATTGTTAGCAAAATTTTATAAGCAATGCATGTATTTGGAAATGAATCTAACCTTTTGTATAATTTAGTATGTCAATTGGTGGATATTCTTTTATTTGTAAAATTTCTTTTAAAATTTTTAACTCTGAAAATAAAATTTTTAAAGGTATAGTAAATTTTAGGGGTTTTGAGATTTTTAATTTGTTTTGATTTGAAATTTTTTTGTGGGTAATTTTTTAGATTGGATTTGCATTTTATCCAATTGATTTTTGATTTGTCTAGAGGTTAATTATGATTTTTTTTGGGATAATTGATTTTTAGGCTAAAGAATTTTTTGGGTACCAATGTTTACAAAGATGTTCTAAATTTTTTGTTCTTTGGTCACAAGGATGTATTAGATTTTTTAGAGTTTCATTGAAACTAATTTTTTTTATTTTTTTTCTACTACCCCTTCTTTTTCAAAATTTTGTGCCCCCCTTCCACTTGGGGGCCTTAGGCAATGACCTAATTTGCCTAGTGGAAGGGCCGGCCATGCCTCCATGTTCTTTAACACTTCCAAACCATATTCAATGCTCAGAAAAAGTGGTGAGAAAAAAAGAAAAAGAAAAAGAAAAAGAAAAACTAGATCAATGGAGGCAAGAACCCACACACGGCAATTTCGTGATGAAAATAGAATCCACAGCTAGAATGAGAATGACAGTGGCGAGTTCAAGCAGTGGTTGACAACTCCAAAACCTAGATTCGCAACAAATCTATGAGTTACGGTGATGTTGCAGCTATGTTGAGATGTCTTTTTTCAAAATTGAACCTAACCAAGGTTTTTGTTATTTTGTTTTCAATTTTCATTACATCAGTTATTTATTATAAACTGGTTTTGGTAATTTTGTTTTCCATGCGAGAGTTGTTAGTTTTTTAACCAAAAACTAGCAAAAATATTGATTTGGCACATAATTAAAGTTCAAGGAGCAAATTGACTAAAATAAAAGTTCAGGTGGTGGGATGACCACTAACTTAAAGTTAAGGGGGGTGAGAAGACATTTTTCTATATTTGGGAATAGGCATTTGGAGTTTCCACAATGTCTTCCATAACTGTCTTCATGGATTTGAAAATTTTGGTTCGTAAGCTCTTTTTTCCATAAGCCTGTATTAGAATCTATTAATTCAAATGACATATGCTTCCTTACGCAAGGTGTTCGAAAGTACATGACATATGCTTCCTTATGCAAGGTATTCGAAAGTGAGACTACTCAGTACGTAGATGGAGTGGGAATCCCTTGTCTTGCCAAAGTTTAATGCTTTCTCATTGCCTAGTCACATTTCATGCCCCGTGACACTATCTCTAGGGCAGCCATTACACTTCTCCAAGCATATGATGGTATATACCTTAACAACAAACAAAAACACAAATGGAAAAAATTAATTAATGATAACAAAGGGAGGAGGAGAAACAAATCCAACGTGAGATGGGTTTTGTACCTGTGAACAGATATGTAGATTGCTGAAGATTACTTGATATAGTCAGCATTAAGTTCTTAACGAGCTGAGTGAGAGTGGCAAATTTGGGGCCTTTTGATTTTCACGGTAAGAGGATATGTAGAGAGAGATGAATTTGGTTTTTTAGGTTGGGGAGAGTGAAAGAGAGTAGCAGGTTTAATTTCCAGAGAGAGAGAGAGAGAGAGAGAGCATATCATATTTTTGGGTTTCGGTCATTTAGTTGCAATGGAACTCGATGATTAGAATATCAAGTTTCAATTTATTTTAAAAATAAAATTGCAAAGAACTCAATTTTCAATATATTGAGTTTCACATGGTATTATTTTAATTGAAAAAAGCCATATCATCTAGTGCTACCGTGGCAATTTACTAATGAAACTCAATATCTTTAAAATCAAGTTCTATGTAGAACTGATTTTCATAAAATCGAGTTCCAAAAAGGTTGCATTCTGGTACCTATTTTGTGAATAATGCTATTTTGCTGAAAATTTCAGGCATATGTGATACTAGTCACTAACTTGTGTGATACATGAAAAAGTTGAGCAGAAATTTTACATTTTCACTTTGCTTAAAGTAATGATCACTTGAAAATAAAAGTTACAATTTAAAAGGGGAAAAAAATTCTAATATTAATGATAAGTCCAACACCAATAATAATTTGGTATTTCTATGCTATCAGTAACAATTTGTTATACCTAAAATTTGCTATCGTGATCTTTTGTTTTGTTTTTTTTTTTTTTTCAAAAGATTTTGCAGAAGTATTCATCTCATGGTTTGACAAATCTCATGGTGGTTGAGGCTTCAACAATAGTTATAAGGTGATGTGACTCTGTGAGCACGTAAAGTACTACTTTTAAATAATAATAAAAAACAAAAATCTTCCTTTTTTTTAAGAATGGTTTTTTTTTTTCTTTCTTTTTTTCAAGTTTTCTTTTCCCAACATCAGATCTTTTGTTGTCCTTATCTTATAGTGGGCATTTTAGGGGCATTTCAATTCTTGGAGTTTTTGTTACAAATATTGTAATACGTTAACTTGATATATCCTATTGTCACCCTTATACATCACCTATATTTAATACCTAATTTTTCTTGACCATACAATTTTTTTCTTTACCATACATTTCAGAAATGGTATCTAACCTTTAAATTTTCTTTGACTCTTTGCTGGTTGATGTTATTGAAAAGAGCAAGTCCTTGGTAATAGGAGAATACTTTTATGTTGAAATTTGTTTCAAAGTTGTTCACATGAAATAAATTTCGGAAAGAGAAAGAAGAGAGTACAAATATACGAGTCTAAATCTTCTGTCCCACTTTTCCTGCTCCACTTAATACTTCACCAATAAAAACTTGTCACGTGTTCACCTAATTAATTAAATACTACTATTATTGACTTATTAATGCTACCGTTATTAATTAATAGTAGTATTTAATTAATTAGGTGAACACGTGGCAAGTTTTTATTGATGGAGTATAGAGTGAAGCAGGAAAAGTAGTACAGAAGATTTAAACTCCAAATATACAGATCGGAGAAAGGGAAAGAAGAGTGAACAAAGATAAAGATATATGGAAGAAGTGATGTTTAATTTATAACTACCATCAACGTTGTGTCTATAGTTTAGTATAGGCAATTGGGTTTTTAAGGGGTGTGTAGAGTCAAAATATTTTGTAACTACTGTCCATGAGATAGAATATTGTGTCTCTAATTTACTATAAATGACCAAACACAATGGTTCTGAAAAGTGAAAATATTACTAAAACTTTAACCAAACAAGAAGGCACAATATTTTGGTATTTTTAAATATATATGGCATTAATTTGTGTAGCCACATGGCGCAATGAGGAATTGTCAACCAAAAATTAAATCGTTTGCTTTTATATTATACTAGTCACTGACCCATGTAATGCATGAGAATAACCACTGAACGAGGTTCTAGAAAAAAAAAACCATTATTTTTTTTGTTGGAGTAGTAAGCAAAAATTCGTAAAATTTTTTAAAAAAATGATATTAAAAGAAATAGCATAAAGTTTTATTAGTTAGGCTGAATAAAACAATTAATGTTGTTTTATTTATTAGTTTTTTGTGGGAAGGAACAAAAGACAAAATGTTGCCTCTCTCGTTTAGTTTGAGCTGTATATATAGGTATATATAAGGTAAGTTGTAATATATATGTCAAAAAATGCCTATTGGCTAAAAATGTGCCTATTAAATGAAAAGATGCCTATTGATCGAAAATATACCTATTGAATGAAAATATGCCTATTGACCGAAAAGTGCCTATTGAATGAAAATGTGCCTACCAAAACATGTCTATTGAAATGTGACAACCCTTTATATTGAATATACCAAAAGGTGTCTATTGACCAAAAAGGTGTTTATTAGCCGAAAAGGTGCCTATTGGCCAAAAAATGTGTATTGAATGAAAAAGGTGTATACCAAAAGGTGTCAATTGAATGAAAAGGTGTCTACCAAAAGGCGTCTATTGAAAGGTCATAACCCTTCAAATTGGATATATCAAAAGGTGCTTATCGATCGGAAAGGTGCTTATTGACCGAAAAAGTGCTTATTAAATGAAAAGATGCCTATTGACCAAAAAAATGTTTATTGACCGAAAATGTAGTCCTAGCCAATCAAATTATGATATGTCATTGATTTCAAATTGATTATAATTATAACCACTTAAAATCAATTGTTCATAATCACATATAGTCAGTCTTAATTTGTGATAGTACATCTCGGCCATTAAAACTTGATTTGATGATAACTTTCAATCTGATGGTTCGATTAAGGCTTATGACCAATCAATTTGATTGTAACAACATCAAGATCATTTTGATGAAATGAAATTTAGGATCTAACGGTCACAATTGAGATGCCTATTTCTAAGGTGAAATTATTCTTTTACTCTCCATGTGAGGTTAAATACATGTAGCAAAATGGGGTATTAACAAGATTGTTCATATACCTTTTATATTCAACCTATATTTTTTAACTTAAAAGAAAAAGTAATTACAAAAACTTATAAGTGATATAATTGTAAGCTGAAAATTTACAAACTCTTTCCCCTTAGACCCCTAAGTACTTTGTGTATGGGAGGTGCCAATTCACTTATAAGACCCTTGACCTTTACAAACTCTAAATCTCTAAACCTTCATATAAATATTTAATTTGATTTTTTTTAAATTTCATCCCGTCCTTACTTGCTCACTCTCAAACCCTAAACCCTTCCTCTCACTCTAGATAGATGGTATTGCATTATGGACTTAATATTTATTAAGTACTTTGACGTTATTTTATACTTTTGGATGATGTGTTTTAAGTATTTGATGTTATTATTTACTTGCAAATTGTATGTTTAATAGGTATTTTTATTTTATGAGTTTGTATTAAATTTATTAAATTTTTTGTTTATTAAATTTGTGTCAACCCAAAATATTGCAATTATTTAATATTAAGCAGGTTGAAATAGGTTGTCACATTCGTGTCAACTCTACACAACACGACCCGTTTAGTAAGCGTGTCAAGTAAGTCTTGTCATGTTCACCTACTTCATTAAAAGTTTGTGTTAAGGTTGAAGGTCATGACATGATTATTAAATGGGTTGAGTCATTTTGTTGAATACTCCTACTTCGACATAACATCAACACGACATGCTAACTCGAATTGACACCCTTAGGTATGATGCCAACCTAAACTTTTTTGATGCTTGACATAATGGCCACACTATTCACAATTGTGAGAATATACGGTTGTGATTTTCTCATACCTCATGAAATTGGAATTCAACTATATTTATAGAGCACTTGGGTCACTTGATCAGTCTTGTAATTCAAGCAACTATCATGATTTGGGCCGAGGAGGATTCTTTTCATGCATTCGAGGGAGAGATTATATATAGGAGTTTTATTCATGGGTTACAAAGATTCTAGGTTTATCCGTTTATGACCATTACTCTCGTAAATTCAGATCACATGTTTTGGGAATCATGTTTCCCTATCAGGAGGCCTTCCATGGTCTTTGGGGTATTACATATCTCATACTCGTTTGTTGACTCATATGTTTTTTGGGTTTGTAGAGTTCTAATTGAAGTCGTTTCTCCACAATGGCTCACCGGACAAGGATCCTAGACGAATACATCCTTGTCCATATCATTTTATTTTATACTTTATTAGTATTAATTGATAACTTGCTCTAAATAATATCCTATTTGGAAAAATCCAAATTTTTTAATAGTTTTTGATGAGTTTAAGAAACTAAATTAGTCGTCAACCATAATGGATGACATTAAGTCACCAGCAAGCTATCAAAAAAAGATAACCGCTCAATCGCATTCAATATATTCATTGATGACCATTACTTAAATGTATTAAACTTGCATTAAGAAAATAATTGTTATAGTTAAGGTAATAATCACCTACAATTATGTCAAATAGCTACCTAAGTCACCTATAAAAGGGACAACCTGTCTCACTTGCTAAGATATGTCAAAAACTACTATCTATACATGAAAGATATGGGTTGATAGAGGGTTGATACTGACTCAAGTATCGGAGGCTCCTTAACCGGACATAACCCGGTGGTCTCTTTAACTAATTCTCTTTATTTTTCAAATCCTATGAAATTGTCAAAAACTCTGAATTGGACGAGTGATCTAACTGACGATTTTTAGCATTATCAATTTTTGTGTTGAAATGCATCATAAAAAATTCTAAAGAAATCATTATTATTATTATTATTATTATTATTATTATTAGAACAAACTTTTAAAAGCTTTATTTACCACATCACAACAAACAAATCGTTATTATTACCGCATGAAGAAAATTACAATCAAACATCACTTTCTCGTGTGAGTTGGTGAAACCTTTATTATGTGTCTTGCAATAATCTCTTGCCCTTTCTCGAAGTATGTATTCCCTAGTACCCCTAACGCCATGCATTGGCACTTAATTTAACTAGTAGATAGCAAGTGCTTTATTCTTTACCCGCTTATATTAAGGCTTACACACTCAAAAATTATATAAGGCTTTAATGCCATCAATATCATCCCTATGCAAACCTTGGGTCACTCCTGGACGTATGCTAGGCCATATGATGGCCCCTTCAACAGAGCTATGGTCTAGTCCAAGAAGATGCCCAATTTCATGCAATGCAACAGTCTCCAAGTCAAACGCGTTTGGGGCAGCTCCAACACTCCACTGCTCATCTGCATCATAATGGAATCTCCCATCAGTAGGCGCCCAAGCATGTGCCAAGATTCCACCAGCTCCATCAAAAGCGTGCCCATCTCCATGATCCCTCCTGTGGAAACTAACTTTGATATCTGCATTTGTGTGGTCCTGAGCTCTTGAGAACCTGAAGTGTGTGTTGGCAGCCCATGTTTCGAAAGCTTTTGCGACAGGATTCATTGCTTCAGTTGGAGTGCCAGGGAGAAATCCATAGGTGAGATGGTACTTAGAAGATGGCCACTTGGGATTTCCTTGGAAGAAAGTATAGTGAGAGACGGTATGTAAAGAGCCATGGCGATGATGATGTTTCTTCTTGCCTGAGCGCATCCAATTCGTACCATTGGAGATATCTGCCACCCCACAACGAGGCATCATCATTGTTGATACCGTTTTGGCATCCAAAGTTCCAGTGGCATTAAGATGGTAGTTTAGTTGGTATGTTTTAATGGCAGATTCTAAGAGTTCATCGAAATCATCCTCATTGGTATGAGTGTGATTTTTGGAATGGTTATAGCTCAAATAACCAAAATTTTCAAGGTAGGCTTTGAGGTTATGGATGCCTTTGACCTGTTCTCCCTTGTGACATCCCTGAAGATGTTTGAGAAACTCAAAGGGTGATGATTTTTTGTCATGGATGTTTCGTGAAGTTGCATGCGAGTGGAGAGGAAGGAGGAGAAGGAGGAGAAGAGTGAATGAAAACAGAGAAAAATTTTTATTATAAGCCATAACTAAGAAAGTTTGAAGTTAAGCTAGAACTTTTTTTTGAGCAGATATTAAGCTAGAACTTGATGTTGCAAAAGTGTTATAGGTTGGTTGCTATTTATAGATTATCAAGTAGAATCTATAAGTGTATGTAATCGTGTGAATGCAGGTTGATAAATCTTTTGCTAAGTCAGCCGTGTATTAACCAGTATGACTTGTACTTGCTAATTAAATTTAAGATTGAAAGACTTCCAAATCTTCGGTCAAAGTATAGGTTGATCTTATATATATTAATTTTGGGCCAAGTCTCCACGCAAGTATACGTTGATCAGCGTTATATTAAAATTATAATAAAAGGAGACCAATTGTCTAATATTTGGGTCTTAACGAATACCCTTGGACTGGACTCGATGCCATGCATTATATAGTCTCCAAATTGATTGGGACAAAAATGATTAGCGTAAACTGCGGGTTGGGACTTGGAAGAGAGTGTGAAAAATATGCAGTGCAGTTGATTACGGGAAAGCTTTCTTGAAATTCCATTGTTTTTTTTTTTTAATTATATATTTTTTCTTCTTTACAAAATTCTAGTTATATTGACAGGAAATTGCTACATAAAATTAAAAACAAATTCGAAAAACAAAGCCGCAATATTATAATCGAATTTTATACCTCTTACATATATTGTTTTCTGAAAAACGTGAATCTATCTTATTATTTTCTTGGCATTATTTCAAATAATATGGGTTAGGGTCATATTTTTTTATATAATTGACTAATTTTTTGACAAAACTCATTTTACTTGTAATTGGGTAAATCTAAGTTGGGTTTAATATATCAAGAAATATGTTGTTTAAACATATCAAGTATTAGTATTAGAGACATGGATATTGATTCAAGAAACAAGTGAAAAAAAAATTGTTGTTTTATTAAAGCTCGACAAATAGCTGCTATCGAAACTAAATGGGAAGCTTGACACAAGCTCAATCTATTGAGAATTACAATTTCAGAATTTCCAGATCTAAAATTCGGCCCATACTGATGTATTTGTTTAGGGTTTCTTTTCTCACAATGTTAAACATATATAAGGTATTTTTTTTAAGAGCCGTCATGTACATACGGATATCGTTAATTAAAATTTTAGAATTTCTAGATCTGAAATTCGGCCCATGCTAATGTATTTGTTTAGGGTTTCTTTTCTTACAACTCTAGACATATATAAGGTTTTTTTTAAGAGCAGTCACACACAGATATAGGGACCAAGAGTTTTTTTTCCCCCCTATGAGAAGCTACTATGTTTGTATGCCATAGGGTTTTCTAACCAAGTGCATCTTGATCTTCATCATTTATGAAGTGAAAAACTTTGCAACCAACAACAATCATTCAAGTTGCTGGACTTAGTCACGTACTGAGATTCATGTAAAGGAGTTAATCACAACTTGGAGAATTGTGTATCAAAGGAAAGAAGGCTACTATAATTAGATCAAGTTCAATTGGATATTGGAGCGAAGGTTTAACTGTAGGTTGATATTTTAGGATAAACTAGGGTAGTGATAAGATTATTCATACTTGTAATTGCTTGATTATTGATTAGTGGATTCTTGAGAGTGGTGACCTTAAATTCACCCGGTGGAGTTTTTGCCTTGCGAAAGGTTTTTCCCATTTGTCAACAAATCACCATGTCAATTTAATTTCCACTGTATTTAGTTTATTTGGTGATTTGTTGGTGCCTCCACGATTTGCATGTAACTTGACCTAATTAATCAACTTGGATAATTGAATTAATAAAGCAGGGTCAAGTTATCTTAACCCAACAATATGTGAAGATCATAGACAGAAGGAATTCGTTGTTTTAATAAAGATTAAAATCCAAAAAATGAAAATTCCTCCAATCCACCATGTGATAACTTAGCTTTGTTTGTTTTGCTATAAAATATTTAGTTCTAAAATGTTTTTAACTAGAAACATTTTCAATGAAAACGTTTTATTTTCTAGTTTTTGGTTGGATACCTAAAAATGCTTTGGAAATCACTTTTTGGTGTTCGTTTCGTTGAAAAAAAAAAATCCTTCAATTAGAAACAAATAATGGGAAACGTTTTACAATCATAAAATTTAGTAAAACAGTTTACAAGTTTTTACATAGACTTTCGGTCAACGAAAAACATTTTGCAAGTTTATTGACCACATTTTACAAGTAAACAAACAGCTAAAACTGTAGAACATTTTCCAAAAAACATTTTACTGTGCAGCAAAAGGATTGTTAAAAGACTATCTATGTGTACTTTTAATCACATATCTATTTAATATTCATATGACTTATATTTATCTCCAAACCAATTTACAAGAAAGTTATGTCCATCTATTATTTTCTTTTTCTTCTTTTTTCTATTGCTACTAAAACCTCTGCCCTTTTAGGATCTAAAAGGAATAAATTTGAGATATATAAATGGAAGTACACAGATAGAATTTGTATTATATTTTGGGATTGGGAGAGTTTAAATATTAACAATTGGAGGAGTTTCTTTGTGGGAGATTTATTCACCATGTTGGGACACCCCTTAACACACAAGCTTAACCTAATGAGTTTAAGCTTAATTTTATTAAATTAACCAATCATTTTTTTCATCATTGCTTGATGTGCAATACCATCGCTTTACACCCTCTAAGTCTAGGGCCACTTCTAAATTAGTGCATCTATTTTCAAAACTTATAATTTACATCATTGACTTTCAAAACTTGCAATTTACATCCTCTATTATTACAAAGATGTCAATTTTCTACCCAGAATGATGTTTTTTCTTCGGCAAATGGCAAGAAGTAATAGTCAAGGATGTAAATTGTATGTTTCAAAAGTTGAAGGATAGATTTATAAGTAACCCAAAACTTAGAGCATCCACATTGGTGGAGCTATGCTATTTTTTTTTCCTAGCTATTTGGCACCACAAAAAGTTACTTTATTTATTTTACCTACTCACTTTACAAAACATCCAGTATCAGTGGATTTATTTTAGCTTTCAATACAATAAAATAATATAAACATCACAATAAAATAATATATAATAAATTAAAATTATATATCCACTACAATAAACAACAATCACAACCACCGCTACCATTGCCAGCACCACTACCGCCACCATGACATTTATTGTAATAAATTAGAATCAACAAATAGAAAATTGGCAAGAGGCAAAAACAGAAAATTTATCATTCCAATTCCCTACAAATTTATACTGCAATAATTTAGAATCCAAAAAAATGTAGCCTTCATGTAGCCTTCCTTGCACATAGAAAATTCCTAAACTAACATTTACACCAATACATTAGAAACAAAAACATAAACTTCCCTATAATCAGAAAATTCCCAAAACAATTTCCAACATGACATTTATCATCAACAAACCGAAATCGACAAGGAGCAAAAAAAAAAAATCTTTCCAATTCTAGCAGACTAGAAGCAAAAACCCCAAATAAAAAAACCTAAGCATTACATGATGAAGAAGAAAGAGATAACTCACCTGTAAATCAACAAGCAAGCTTTGAAACTCTTTGGTTACCCAAACAGAAAAGAGAGGCCGAGATGGGTCAACTTGGGTCGGCAGCGTGGGGTAGGGAAGTTGGACCAGTGAGGAGTGGAGGAAGAAAGAAAAATAAAATGTGATGGAGTGTGGGTCGACGGTGGAGCGTGGGTCAGGGACAATGGCTGATTGAAGCGTGGGTTGGCGGTGATAGGTCTGTGGCGACTAGGCTTATGCAGATCGGCATGGAGGAAGAGAGAAGCAGATGGAGGGGGAATGAGGAGAGAGACACGGAGAAACAAATGAAACGTAGGAAGAAGAAAAATAAGAATAAAAATTAGTAAAATAATCAAAAGCAGTATAAACGCACAAATATATATATTTTTTTTACCTTTCAGCTACAATGCACAGCCAAAAGTAGTCGTGCACTAAAGCTGTGGAGCCAAAAAATATAGCTTTGGCTTTACCATTGTAGGGCACATTTTGGTATTTGGTGGTGCTAAAAATAGCAATATAGCTATTTAGCACCACCAATGTGAATGCTCTTAAAAGAGTATAAAAGAATGTAAATTATGTTTTAGCCCATAATTTAAGATTGACAAACTTCCTAGAAGTAGGGCAAATTTCATTTCTTCACTTGGAGTATAAGTTTATCTTAGATTTTATATTACAATACAAATTCTTGATACCACCATTTGTGTTCTATGTTATGTCCTACCAATATAAAATAACTAAAATTTAAAATAGAAAAACAATTCAAACGCATACTATCATCTATATATATTAAAAGCCAAAGCACAAAGAAAATCAAATTAGAATCCAAATTGAGTTTTAATTGGAGTACAATTGTGCACCATGTGTCCCATCTAAATTTTTTTTTATGTGTCAAGTGAATTATTGAGTATAAAAATCAAAAAATCAAATTCAATCATATTCTAAATTAGATTTCATTTGGAGTTCAAATCCAATTAGATTCTAAATTGAATTGAATTTGGGTACAAAAACTGAAGAGTCTAAATCTAATTAAATTCAAAATTATATATAAAATGAAAAACCATTACATATTTTAGAAATCTATGGTTTAAAAAATGTGTAAACTATTACCATAATTTAAACAGTGTAATTGTAAAAATAAATATAAAAATGTGTAATTTGAACATTGCAGAATACAAAAAGTGAGTCCAAAGGATGTGCATACAACAATTCTCTACTTAGGTCTTAGTATATACCTATGGTCTAAACTCGGTGCCACACATTATAGTCTCCAAATTAATTGGCGGAAACTGCGGGATGGAAGAAAGTGTGTAAATTACGTTTGCAATGCAGTTGACTATGGGCAGACTTTCTAGATATTCCAATAGCGAAAACAAGAGCCGCAATATTGTAATCAAACTTTAAATCAATTGCATGGTTTTTCGAAAAACATAAAGAGAGGGTGAGGTAGAGAGAGGTTTCGCCGCCGGCCTCCTTCGATCGGGCTTGATCTGCTCCAGACCACCGCTGGCCTCCTTCGATCAGGCCTGATCTACTTGATCTGCTCCAGACCACCGCCGGCCTCCTTCGATCAGGCCTAATCTGCACCAAACCACCGCATCTCATTATCTCCTCATCTCCCTCTCTCTCTCTCTCTCTCTCTCTCTCTAAACCCAGATCACGAGTTCTCTCTCTCTCTCTAAACCCAGATCACAAGTTCAAAATGGGCTAATGAAAAAAAAGGTCTAATGAAAAGAAATCATTGAAATTAAAGAAATTAAAAGAAATCGTGAGAGGCCGAGCTTGGGGTATTTTCAGTTTAAATTAAAATTAAGAAATTAAAGGTTTGTTTTTTAATTAGATTTAATGATTGTTTTTTAATTTAGTTTAAATTCTCTGATTTGGCTTTTTTTATTAATTAAATTGCTGACGTGGCATTTAAAAAATGCCAAATAATCTTTTTTAATAATGTTTTAATGGCCACGTCAGCGCCATGTCAGCAAACAGTGCATTCCGTTAGACATGTAGGATTTTTTCGTTGGTTGACTAACGGCAAGGACCATTTTAGAAATGATTTTCTTTTTTTAGGGATGACATTAGTAACGAAATCAATTTTGGGACCAAAATGGGAATTGACCCAAAATGTAGGGACCAAAAGTGTATTTTCGCCAACTTTAAATCAATTGCATTATTTTTCGAAAAACATAAATAGCGTCAACTGCATAGCATTTTCTAGCTTCTTTCTTATTCTTTTTTTAGTATTGTTTCAAATAATATGTGAAGATCAAAGACAGGAGTTCAAATCGAATTAGGTTCTAAATTGAATTTAATTTGGGTGCAAAAATTGAAGAGCTAAATCTAATTAAATTCAAAATTATATATATATATATATATATATAATAAAAAACTATTACATATTTTAAAAATCTATGGTTTAAAAAATGTGTAAACTATTACCATAATTTAAATAGTGTAATTGTAAATATAAATATAAAAATGTGTAATTTGAACACTGCAGAATACAAAAAGTGAATCCAAAGGATGCGCATTCAACAATTCTCTACTTAGGTCTTAGTATATACCTATGGTCTAAACTCGGTGCCATACATTATAGTCTCCAAATTAATTGGCGGAAACTGCGGGATGGAAGAGAGTGTGTAAATTACGATTGCAGTGCAGTTGACTATGGGCAGACTTTCTAGATATTCCAATAGCGAAAACAAGACCCGCAATATTGTAATCAAACTTTAAATCAATTGCATGGTTTTTCGAAAAACATAAATAGCGTCAACTGCATAGCATTTTCTAGCTTCTTTCTTATTCTTTTCTTAGTGTTGTTTCAAATAATATGTAAAGATCACAAACAGAAGGAATTCATCGTACCAATTGAAAGAAAAAGAATTTTGGAATATTTTTTTTAGATAGTTTTAATCTATGGTGTCTACTCCTGATAATAGTCATTTATCATCAGACCAAGACACCAATCAGTTTTTGGTGTATGCGGGGATTGAATTTCATATCTCTTATTCAACCATCAGAGACTTTACCAGTTGAACTAATTAAAACTCACAATTTTGAAACCTGAAAGACCCTTTTAAATTTAAATCTAATTAAAGAGAGCACGAAAAATCTCTGCAAAGTTTCTAACAATTGAAAAATAACAATTAACAACCTTTTCTATTCTTTAGGAGTAGTTGAAATGTAATCAGGCGAGGAGTAGCCTTCGCTATAACTTTGGAGAGGTTGTATTGTAAATTAAATCCCTCTAATCGATTTAGGAAGCTTTCATGCTCGAAATAATTATTTGGTATGTTAGCGTTTTCAAAAATATATTATTTTTAACTTCAAGGAGTTGGTTTAGTGGTTCTTAAAGCCTCTTGATATTCATGAGATCTTAAGTTCGAAACTTCTTACTAACATCCTAGGGCCACCCCATGAGGTTCCTTCCTGTAATAAACCGGTGTATGGGATGGAAAGACTGCACATGCTAAAAGAAATAGTTAGATACTTATGTTTCATTCTAACAAATTAATACAGGCCATTGTTATTGGGGTTCTTTTTTTGAGGCATTTGTTCATTCTTAGTCCATCTATTATTAAAAAAAAAAAAAAATTCCTCCAATCCAGCACGTGGTAACTTAGCCCCGTCTGTCCTTAAAGAGAGAGAAACTGTCATTCCAGTCACCATAGTTCATTGGTCAACATCCATCACCGGAGTTCTAAGCTTTTCACGCCCTTGGAACGTATGCTAGTAAGCACAACGCACATTAAAAAAAAAATAATAATAATAAAAAAGTTCTTTTCTTGCTTTGATGGATTTAATTTACAAAAAATTTAATAGAAAATAACGCAGCTTTGTCCTTGTATCTATTGCAGATATCATATTCTTAGTCCACTGGTGTAATTCGAGTATGTAAAGCCACTATTCATACAAATTCAACCACCCCATGATTAAAATTGTGAAACTTTGTTAATTATTTGATAAAGCAAAAAACTTGTTTACAATGTGGATACACAGTAACTCTGACCCCAACCCCACACCCAAGCTTTATCCTCCATGCAGGGCCGGCCTTAGAGATTTTGGTGTTTTAGGCAAGAATTGAAATGAGGCATTTTTTTTATATATTTATGTATTAATTAAACTAGTTTGTAACCTTATGCATATGCGTAGATACACTTAAAAATATACAATAAGATGCATAATATAATTCTTATATATATATAATTGAAATACTATTGATAGTCAATTTTATATATTGTTAACTCCTTAAAAAAATTTGTAAGGATAATATTAAATATAAAATGTAAATTGTCCATGTTTTTATTTATTTATTGTGAAACACTTTTTTTTTTACGATTTATTTATTCTAGACTCTTTAATTTTAATACTTAATAACTCACTTAGATAAATATTTATGATGTGGTCCCACATTTTATTCTAAAATTAAGAAATAAAACTCTTTGAGAATAATAATATAGGACACATGGTGCAAAATTAAAACTCTAATTTGGAATTCCAATTTGAGTTTCTCTTAGCTTCACCTATTATTATTATATATAGATTAATATTTATTTAATATTTTTATATTATAATATATTTCATTTAAAATATATTTTTCTTGCATTTTGAGATGCAAATTGACTAATTAAAGGTAACATGTATTGTTAGTAAAATTTTATAAGAAATGCATGTATTTGGAAATGAATCTAACCTTTTTATATAATTTAGTATGTCAATTGGAGTATATTATTTTATTCGTAAAATTTCATTAAAAATTTTTAACTCTGAAAATAAATCAAAACTATCAATATCATAATAAACATCATATTTGAGAAAAGATTTAAGTTTAAGACAGTATTTTTGCAAACTATCATCATCTAGCTGAGAGGGAGAGGCGGAGAGAGAGAGAGAGAGAGAGAGAGAGAGAGAGAGAGAGAGAGAGAGAGAGAGAGAGAGAGAGAGAGAGAGAGAGAGAGAGAGAAAAGGTATAGTAAATTTTAGGGATTTGAGATTTTTGATTTTTTGGGATAATTGATTTTTAGGCTAAAGAATTTTTTGGGTACAAATGTTTACAAAGATGTTTTAGATTTTTTGTTCTTTGGTCACAAGGATGTATTAGATTTTTTAAAGTTTCATCTGAAACTAAATTTTTTATTATTATTATTATTTTCTACTACCCCTTCTTTTTCAAAATTTTAGGGTCCCCTTCCACTTGGGGACCTTAGGCAATGACCTAATTGGCCTAGTGGAAGGGTTGGCCATGCCTCCATGTTCTTTAACACTTCCAAACCATATTCAAAGCTCAGAAAAAGTGGTGAGAAAAAAAGAAAAACTAGATCAACGGAGGCAAGAACCCACACACGACAATTTCGTGATGAAAATAGAATCCACAGCTAGACTGAGAATGATGGTGGCGAGTTCAAGCAGTGGTCAACGACTCCAAAACCTTGATTCGCAACAAATCTATGAGTTACGGTGATGTTGCAGCTATGTTGAGATGTCTTTTTTTCAAAATTGAACCTAACTAGCGTTTTTGTTATTTTGTTTTCAATTTTCGTTACATTAGTTATTTATTATAAATTGGTTATGGTAATTTTGTTTTCCACGTGAGAGTTGTTAGTTTTTTAACCTAAAACTAGCAAAAATATTGATTTGGCACATAATTAAAGTTTAAGGAGCAAATTTACTAAAATAAAAGTTTAGGGGGTGGGATAGCCACTAACTTAAATTAAGGGGGTGAGAAGACATTTTTCCATATTTGGAAATTGGCATTTGGCATTTGGAGTTTCCACAATGTCTTCTATAACTGTTTTCATGGATTTGAAAATTTTGGTTCGTAAGTTCTATTTTCCATAAGCCTGTATTGGAATCTATTAATTCACATGACATATGCTTCCTTACGCAAGGTATTCGAAAGTACATGACATATGCTTCCTTACGCAAGGTATTCAAAAGTGAGACTACTCAGTATGTAGATGGAGTGGGAATCCACTTGTCTTGCCAAAGTTTAATGCTTTCTCATTGCCTAGTCACATTTCATTCCCCGTGACACTATCTCTAGGGCAGCTGTTACACTTCTCCAAGCATATGATGGTTTATACCTTAACAACAAACAGAAACACACATGGACAAATTTAATTAACAATAACAAAGGGAGGAGGAGAAACAAATTCAACGTGAGATGGGTTTTGTACCTGTGAACAAATATGTAGATCGCTGAAGATTACTTGATAAAGTCAGCATTAAGTTCTTAACGAACTCAGTGAGAGTGGCAAATTTGGGGCCTTTTGATTTTCACGGTAAGAGGATATGTAGAGAGATGAATTTGATTTTTAGGTTGGGGAGAGTGAAAGAGAGCAGCAGATTTCCAGAGAGAGAGAGAGAGTGCATATTATATTTTTGGGTTTTAGTCATTTAGTTGCAATGGAACTCGATGATCAGGATATCAAGTTTCAATTTATTTTAAAAATAAAATTGCAAAGAACTCAATTTTCAAGATATCAAGTTTCACATGGTATTATTTTTATTGAAAAAAGCCATATCATCAAGTGCTACCATTGCAATTTACTAATGAAACTCAATATCTTTAAAATCAAGTTCTATGTAGAACTGATTTTCATAAAATTGAGTTCCAAAAGGGTGGCATTCTACTACATATTTTGTGAATAATGCTATTTTGCTGAAAATTTCAGGCATATGTAATACTAGTCACTAATTGAGTGATGCATGAAAGAGTTGAGCAAAAATTTTACATTTTCACTTTGCTTAAAGTTATGATCACTTGAAAATAAAAGTTACAATTTAAGAGGAGAAAAAATTCTAATATTAATGATAAGTCCAACACCAATAATAATTTGGTATTTCTTTGCTATCAGTAATAATTTGTTATACCTAAAATTAATGCTAAAGATGACTTTGATTAATAATTATTTCCAATACCTAGAAATCATACGCAATAGGAACAATATTTTTAAAAAGGATTAAAGAAATTGTTAACAAACATGAAGTAGCAGTAATTAAGTTTGTAGCTCTTTATCTAAAGTTGAAAGTAGGTCCTGAAAAATAATTTTTATAAGTTATTAAAATGCAAAAGGGAATAACGTAGATAGTCTAATATAACTCAACCTATTTTATAATTTAAAAAAAAAAAAAAATCAATCAATGAGCACCGCTGAAGAGAAAGTGACATAAGGGTGGGAAATTACTTGGTAAAAAGAAGTTTTAAATTCCTAAATTGCCCATGTCCAAACAGTTTTTTCCTCTTTTTTTCCTTTCTCCACCATTTTCTTTGTAAATTCTCTCATCTTTATCTCTTTGTTATGTTTTTTTACTCTTATCTTGAATTTTTCTCACCCACACATTTTTTACTTTCCCAATGCCTTGACTTTACTTTCCCATTCTTATCGGCTACACTTACGCGTTATGGAAAGGATCTCTATATGGAAAGGATCCCGTAAAATATGCGTATTTATGAAGATTTTCTCTGCATGGAAATATTCCTCTTCACCAAGAAACCAAGGTCGGTTCCACATTACTATAAAAACCCAAAACCCTCAAAGACCAAGGTACGCATAATTCACCCAGCTCTAGCACTTTAGAGTTGTGAAAATTTTCTGACTTGACCTTCGAAGGGTATTTGGCTAGTACCATATCGGTACTCTTCGTAGGGTTTTCTTCTTCTCTTTGTGTTGTGCGGGTATTGTCTAGGGCACGTGAGGACTGTGTAGCTTACTGACAACTTTTAACATCATCAGTTGGCGGTGTCTATGGGGAACTCTAGGTAAGCCATACTACTGCTTCTTAGACGGAAAGTTGCATGGTGCTTACTCGCTTGATGGCAACCACCACCAACAACCAAGGAGACGAACCTCGTACCGCGACCCTTAAGAGATAGGTCTAGACTCTCGCCGCAGCCATTGAATGCCTCACCAAGCAGAACCATGACTTAGAAGAGTAGCTGTGCCAAAGGGACGCCGAGCCCCGAAATCAAGAAGAGAAGCAGAAGGGCGACAACCTTCCACACACTAACGATAGGCAGAATAAGGAAGGGCCAGAAGGCAGCAACATCGTGAGTAGGCCGACAACCACAGATATTGCCCCCTCAAACCTGACCATAGATATGCAGATGATGAGGGAACAAATGGACCTGATGATGAATGCCCTCAGGGGACAGGTATCAAGTGATCTCGACGAACTCGTGCACCAGACGAATTCACCCTTCACTGCACCTGTTACTTCGTTCCCTCTCTTGCCGAAGTTCCGTATGCCGCAAATAGAAGCCTACAAAAGGGTCAAGGGATCCTTTGGACCACTTGGAGACGTTCAAGACCCTCATGCACTGGCAAGGCATAGTAGATGAGATCATGTGTAGGGCTTTTCCCACTACACTGAAGGGTCCTGCAAGAGTATGGTTCAACAAGTTGGCGCCAATCTTCATCAGTACCTTTAAGGAGTTGAGCGCCTAGTTTGCCTCCACTTTATCGGGGGGACACGGGTACAAGAAGTCAACCACATGCCTGATGAACATCAAGCAATGGGAGGGTGAGACACTAAGGTCTTACATCACCCGTTTCAACAAGGAGGCCCTCTCAATTGATGAAGCGATGACAAGATAATCATGGCTGCGTTCACCAATGGGTTACAGAAGGGGAAGTATTTGTTTTGCCTATACAAGAATGGCCTGAAGACCATGTCAGATTTACTTTACAAGGCTACCAAATACATGAATGCGGAAGACGCACTGCTTGCACGAGAGGAGAAACCCAGGAAGAGAGAGAGAGACAAGAAGAAATACGATAGAAAAGAGGACGGAAGGCCACGAGGACAGGAGACGAGTGAAAGGATAGGCGCTCCAAGCTTCCCACTAGAAGATTCGCAAATTTCACCCCACTAAACATCCCCATCAATTAGGTACTTATGCAAATCAAAGAAGAAGGATCCCTGATGTTTCCTGGCAAGCTAAAAGGTGACCCCAACAAGAGGTCCAGGGACACGTACGGCTGCTTCCATCGAGACCATGGCCACTATACGTCCGAATGCTACGATTTGAAGCAGTAGATAGAAGCCCTGATTAGACAAGGGAAATTGCAGAGGTTCGTTAGCAAAGAGAAGATGGACCAGCCACAAGAGCAGGGCCCCCGGAGGGAAAATGAGCGCCCCAAACCATCCATAGGGGACATAAGGATGATTGTAGGGGCACCGCAATTTCCTGTTCGACTAGGAAGGCGCACAAGACCTACCTCCAAATGGTTCTGAACGTCCAGTTGATGGGTTTGGTCCTGAAGATGGCGTGCATCAATAACCCTGTAATTGAGTTCTCAGATGAAGACGCTCGACATCTCCATCATCCACATGATGATACACTTTTTGTGAGCATATGAATTGGGGACTACAACATTCATAAGGTCCTAGTAGACAACGGGAGCTCTGCCGATATACTATACTACCCGGCCTTCCAGTAGATGAGGATTAGGAGAGAACAACTGATCCCAACTAACGCACCTTTCGTCGAATTCAGAGGAGCAAAAGTGTAACCACTTGGCATGGTCACATTATCTGTAACCATCGGCGATTATCCTCAACAGATCACTAGGAACGTCACATTCCTGGTTATGGACTGTTCATCCACGTACAACACCATCTTGGGCCACCCAACCCTTAATTCATGGAAGGCCATAACATCCACTTAACACCTAATGATCAAGTTCCCCACTGAGTAAGGGGTAGGAGAAGTACGGGGAGATCAAGTAGTGGCGAGCAAATGTTACATTGCCATGCTAGAAATGGACGACCATTTACCAACAATGTGCATTGAAGAATAGCGAATGGTGGGAGAACTAGTTGAAGGGTTGGAAGAGGTGCTCCTTGACGACTCTAAACCCAAGCGGACGATAAAAATAGGTACTTTTGCTAGCCTGCCAGTTCGTCAGGCCCTAATATCATTTCTAAGGGACAACCAGGATGTCTTCGCCTGGAGCCTTGAAGACATGCTTGGGATTGATCCTTCGGTCATAGTCCACAAGCTGAATGTATCGCCCTCTTTCTCTCCCATCCGCTAGAAAAAGCAGGTATTTGCTCGAGAATAGTAGAGGAGGATCCCAAGTTGCAGAAGGCAAAATTTATACAAGAAGTATACTACCCTGACTGGCTGGCCAACGTGGTAATGGTCAAAAAGGCCAACAGAAGGAGGAGAATGTGTGTGGATTTCACGAACTTGAATAGGGCATGCCCTAAGGATAGCTCCCCACTTCCCCGAATTGATATCTTGGTGGATTCAATGGCAAGACACTAGCTGCTGAGTTTCATGGACGCATTTTCTGGGTATAACCAGATCTAGCTAGACGAAGTTGACTAGGAGAAGACTTCTTTCATCACAAGCCAGGGTTTTTTCTGCTATAAAGTGATGTCGTTCGGCCTCAAAAACACGGGCGCGACGTATCAGAGGCTTATGAATAAGATGTTTACGCACCAGATTGGGAGGAATGTCCAAGTATACGTGGACGATATGCTGATAAAAAGCATACTGGAGGACGACCATCTGGACGACCTCAGGGAGACATTCGAAACCCTTAGGCACTATAACATGAAGCTGAATTTGAACAAGTGTGCATTTGGAGTGACATCAAGTAAGTTCTTGGGATTCATGGTATCCCAAAGGGGTATTGAAGTCAACCTGAACAAGATACGGCCATCATGGATAGCTCCACCAAAAACCATCAAGGAGGTACAAAGTTTGAACGGTAAGAACGTTGCATTGAACAGGTTCATTTCAAGAGCAACGGATAAGTGCCTACCTTTCTTCCACTCATTAAAAAAAGCCTTTGAATGGACAACCGAGTGTTAGCGCGCATTCGAGGATCTGAAGGCATACCTTTCTTACCCACTTTTGCTGAGCCCATCCAAACTAAGAGAGGAGTTGTTTCTCTACTTAGCCGTCTCCTTAGCCGCTATCAGCACAGCCTTATTCAGGGAAGAAGACAGGGTGCAAAAGCCTATATACTTCATAAGCCAAGCGCTTCGAGGCATAAAAGAGAGGTACCCTCTACGAAGAAGCTCGCCTTCGCGTTGGTAACTGTAGCGTGTAGGCTCAAACCGTACTTTCAAACCCACACTGTTGTTGTCTTGACAGAAAAACACCTACTGAGAGCAATAAGCAGTCTGAAGGTGGTTGGACAGATGGAGCTATGTGCGATTGAGCTGAGCGAGTTTGACATAAAGTATCGCCAGCGTACAGCCATAATAGGACAGGTTATTGCCGAGTTCATTGCAAAATTCACCCACACAAATGAGCAGGGGGTAGGAGGAATCCCCAATGGATGGTCAACACGGATGGGTCGTCAAATAAACATGCAAGAGGAGCTTGTGTAGTACTCCGCAGGCCGGAAGGAGATGAGGTTGAGTGCATGGTTTGACTTGACTTCCCCACAATAAACAATAAGGCCGAGAATGAAGCTTTGATAGTAAAACTAGATCTCGCACAAGCAGCAGGAGCCACGAATGTGATCATGCATTGCGACTCCTAAGTGGTCACCAGTTAGATAAATGGCGGTTACGAGTGCAGAAGGGAACGAATGAAGGAGTACCTTGAACAAGTGAAGAATCAGATGAACAACCTCAATGCAAAGTTTCTTTAAATCCCAAGGGAGGAGAACGAGCGAGCAGACTATCTTGCCAAGGTGGCATCAACAGAGCACATGTCTTTTCACACTCAAGTACTCTTCTTTATTCAGGCTTCACCTATGATAAACACAGTCAGTGCGCAGGAGATAGGTACCGAAAATAACTGAATGACACCAATTGCCTCCTACCTAAAGAACGGAATGCTGCAAGACGATAAGGGAGCTGCAAGGAAGTTGAAGGTCTATACTGCACGATTCATACTGATCAAAGATATCTTATACAAGAGAGGTTTCTCCCGGCCATACCTAAGGTGCCTTATCCCAGAGGAAGCAGACTATGCCATGCGAGAAGTTCACGAAGGAATCTGCAGAAACCACTCCGGATCTCGGTCGTTGGTGCACAAGCTAATTCGCACAGGATATTACTGGCTCATTATGTTGAAGGATGACCTTGCATACATCAAAACTTGTGACAAGTGTCAGAGGTTCGGCAACATAATCCGAAAACCAACAGAGAAACTCACCCCAATGACGATCCTATGGCCCTTCGCTCAGTGGGGTTTCGAAATCATGGGTCTGTTCACGATGGCCATTAGGCAGCTTAAATTTCTGGTGGCTGGTATAGATTATTTCACCAAATGGGTAGAAGCGGAAGCCCTGGATACCATCACAGAGAAGAATATATGTGGTTTCGTATGGAGAAACATCATTTGCAGGTACGATATCCCTAGAGTGCTGGTCTCAAACAACGAGAAACAGTTTGATAATGACACATTTAGGGACTTCTACTCACAGCTTGGGATCAAGAACCACTACTCATCACCCTCTCACCCTCAGGCCAACGGGCAGGTTAAGGTCATGAACCGATCCTTGCTTAAAATTATCAAGACTCGACTCGAGGGGGCAAATGGTATTTGGCCGGAAGAATTGCCAAGCGTACTATGGGCATACAGGATGACGACAAGAACGCCTATAGGAGAGATGCCATTTCGACTTGCGTATGGAAGTGAGGCAGTCATCCCGGCTGAAATGGGACTCATAAGCTACAGAGTGGCGAACTATGACGAGAAAAATAATGATGACACATTACACTTGTAGCTTGATATGGTGGATGAGGTCAGGGCAACGACTAAACAGACGATAGCATGGTACTAAAACCTCATGGCCAGACACTACAACTCCCGAGTGAAATGCAGGGGCTTCTAAGTCGAGGACCTCGTCTTAAGGAAAGTAACGGGCATTACAAAAGACCCCTCTCAGGGGAAGTTAGGACCCAATTGGGAAGGACCATACAGGATCACATCATGGCATAGGAAGGGCACCAACCACCTCGATACAATGGACAGGTAAGAGTTGCACCATCCACGGAACGCGGAGCACCTAAAGAAGTACTACCAGTAGACAAAGATCACAAGCACTCCTCATTTTCTAGTTAATTTCCTTTTTAGATTTACTATCTACAGTACTTTTTATGGCCCAAAGGGTAATCGTTTTTCAAAAAGATGATTTCTACTTGCATATTTCCCGTAATAAGAGTTATTCAGAACACGTTGTATGTTTGTCTACAGAATTATACTCATCAAGTCCATAAAGTGGACGGATCATTCTAAAATGGATGAATTTTAATCACTAAGTCCATAAAGTGGACGGATTATCCTAAAAGGATGAGTTTTAATCACTAAGTCCACCAAAGTAGACGAGTTCATCTTGAAGGGATGAGCTATACTTATTAAGTCCACAAAAGTGGATGAGTTTAAATCACTAAGTCCGTAAAGTGGACGAATCATCCTAAAAGGATGAGTTTTAATCACTAAATCCACAAAAGTGGATGGGTTCATCCTGAAGGGATGAGCTATGCTTATTAAGTCCACAAAAGTGAACAAACTCATCTCAAAGGGATGAGATATATTCAATAGGACCACAAAATGTACAAGATCATCCAACAAGGATGATTAGGGATGAGCTATGCTTATTAAGTCCACAAAAGTGAACAAACTCATCTCAAAGGGATGAGATATATTCAATAGGACCACAAAATGGACAGGATCATCCAACAAGGATGATTATACCGAATGAATGACTTATATATACCAAGTCCACATGGTGAACGAATTCACTCTATGAATGGGTTGTATTGACTAAGTTCACAAAAGGACGGGTTCAATCGTTGAGCACAAAGTAGATGGATATATGCAAGCATTAACAAATACATGATCAAAACACCAATAAATTATGGAATGATCCTGTCAACATATAAAGCCTAAAAAACAATAGGCGATGGTAAAATAAAAACATTTTTCTGCCAATAGTTCTTTACATATAAAAAGAAAGAAAGAAAATTAAAGTCTAAGATGAAATAGAAAAATCTAGTCCTGGTTGGTAGGGTTTTCTCCGTCCTTGGCCATCAGGTTCCCCTCAAGTGGATGGGCGTCATCACCGATAGGGGTGGCTTGATCTGCTAGAGCCGCCTCTTCTTCACCTTGGGGTCAGCGAAGGTATCATCATTGAACAGCTCGTTGATGCTTTCGGAGTAGACTGGCTAGGCTGGTGTCTAAGCTTGTGGGTCGATGGAGATGTGAGAAAGATCCTAGTTAGGATAGGACGCCTTCACCTAATGGAAACAGTCGTCGAAACCGTCAGTAAACGAGCTGCTGAGCTCCGCTAAGAGGGCATCTGAGTCACGATACTCCTGTATCGCATTCTCCTTAGCCTGATGAAGCTGGTCTTTGGTGTCTGTGATTTCCTTTTCCTTGTCCTCAAGGACCTTTCTCAACACCTACATCTATTTCTCCAGTTTTCCCCAGAGCTGCTCTGATGCCTCAAGCTTTCTCTCTTGGACTACCTTCCAGGTCTGCAACTCCTCCAACTCCATTGACGTCGCCTTTACCCGCGCTCTGACTCGGTCCAAGGTTGTCTCATGGGAAAGGCAATGGTCCATTAGACCCTTCATCATTACCAAGCCCTAAAAAACCAAAATAAGGAAATTAAAAGGAAGACGGAGACAATTTTGACAAACAAAAGGAAACGGAAGGAAAAACTTACCTGTAGGACCCTAAAGAGACTTATCTCCCCCATCACCTCCATCGCGTGATTACTCAAGTCCTCATAATCTTCCTCCTTGATGATGGACGAAAGCTATTCAAGGGCATACTAAGGGTCCTCGCGGAGGAGGACGGGTGGCTTTGGGGCGACAGGGACCTGACCCGTCATCAAACCCTTTCCCTTTCGAAGACCAGGAAGCTTGGCCGTCTTCTTTGTCTCAGCTTTCACCCCAACGGCTAAGTCCGCCACCTTGGGCTTTTTAGGGGGATAGTCAGGCTTCTCTGACGGTCTTTTCTTTGATGGAGGAACTTGGGTGACGGACTTAGGAGGAAAGTTGCCTTTCTATTTCTTCTTGGCAGCAGCCTGCTACTTTATGTAAGCCCTCATTTTGCCTTCGTCCATTTCTATATCAATGTGGATGGAAAGAAAGAGTTAGGCAAATTGCAATTAGAAAGAAAAATAATATTAAGGGAGATGGGCTTATGTCTGCGGGCCTGATCGTTGTAGCGACGGGCAGCTTCGCTGGGTTCGGGACTGTCGCAATACCAATGGATTGTCTCCAAGGTCACGAGCTTAGCCCACGTCTTTTTCTTCAACTTAATTGCAAAAAATTTCTCCAAGAAGCTCCATTGCTCCAAGGTCACTTGTGGACGGTCATAGGCTATAAAGAAAGGGACAGTTTGACTAAAGACAGTAAATAAAAGATGTAATTTAAAGAGAACGGATTCTCACCAGATGGAGGCATTATGCCCCAAGTTTTGTCTACAGGCACAAACTCCTGATCGTCAGGGTGACACATCCAGTTGTCACCCTGTATAAAGAAGTAACGACTCTTCCAGTTCCTGTTGGAGTTTGGAGTGTCGCACACCAGCCTAAGTACAGGCTTCCTTGGTAGGAAGTTGTACATACCTTTAGATTGGGTGAACTCTGATGGAAGGTAATAGTGGAAGAACTCCTCCATCGTCATCTTTCGCTCCCCGTCGCTCAATACTCCATATAAAACTTCAGCACCAAGGAAGACCCTCTAAGCATTTGGAAAGATCTAGGTGACGGCAACTCCAAGGTACTGAAGAAAGCGACGGTGAAGAGCATGTAGTGGAAATCGAAGTCCCGCTTTAAATATTTTCTCATAAACACCGACATCCTTAACCCCGTCGTAGTAACATCTCTTAGACTTACGAGGTAGACGGATGGGTATGTTGGCGGGGATCTAGTACCTCTCCCTAAGGGTTTCGAAATGTCTTTGCTTGACAGATGAATTAAAGTCATTCATCATCCACAATGGAAGGAGGATTAACTCCCTAAGGCCATCAGGACCTATGACCGATTAGACGGGAGGATCAACGTCTGATCCAACCACGTCCACATCATTATCCTCCTTCGAATGAGAATTGGCAGACGGATCCCTTTCATCATAAGATATGTTGGGGTTATCATGACCAGACGGGTACACCTCTTCGTAGCCCGCTCCTTCATGGACCCACGATCGGTCACTCGACGCGTCACTAGATATCTGTCACCTACACGTGACGGGTAAACCCCTAAGACTCTCTACAGGTCTATGAAGACGATGGGCTAACAATATTTAAAATAAAAGATGAAATTAAAAATAAGTAAAAGGCAACGGATGCTTACTGGTTGACGGTTCAAAGAGGAAGCGGACACAGCTGACAGACGAAATTGGTGAACAGTCATAGTGAAGCGATAGAAAAGGAAAAGTTGAAATAGGAAGCAGACGATATCGCTTTGGCTCTAAAAATTTATGAAAAGTAGAGATAAGAAGGGTAGGCAATAGATATATATGGAGGGAACGACACAAAAGACGAAGGGACACTTTGGAACGAGCAATTAACCAATAGGAACATGCCACGTGCCGCTACTGCATTAAATGCATCAGGCTAGCCTGTCTAATCAGGACGCATTTCCTAAAAAGTTGTGATAAACCATCACTCTACAAGTCCGTCAAGGAAACATGGCAACATACCCATAGAGTGAGGGGTAACTGAAGAGGATAAAATTAAGATGGAAAGTCAGATTTTATAGAAACAACCATGGATGACTACACTGGATTGGCGGACAAAAATAGGAGGCAGCATGACGACACGCGTAGTAAGTGGACGAATTCCCCTTGTTAGATGGACAGGGAGGTAGACAGATGTGAAGTGGATGGTGGCAATGCCACGTGACACCCACATGGTTCAATTGGTCCTCAACGAACTTCAGATGGAATCGACTTGTGCTCCACGATTAACCTTAATCAACATAATCTCTATATGGAAAGGATCCCGTAAAATACGCAAATTTATGAGGATTTTCACTGTATGGAAATATTCCTCTTCGCCAAGAAACCAATGTCAGTTCCAAACTATTATAAAAACCCAAAACCCTTAGAGACCAAGGTACGTATAATTGACCCAGCTCTGGCACCCTAGAGTTGTGAAAATTTTCTAACTTGACCTTCGGAGGGTATTTGGCCAATACCACACCGGTACTCTTCGTAGGGTTTTCTTCTTCTCTTTGTATTGTGCAAGTCTTGTCTAGGGCACATGAGGATTGTGTAGCTTACTGACGACTTTCAGCATCATCATACCTTAACAACAAACAAAAACACACATGGAAAAATTTAATTAATGATAACAAAGGGAGGAGGAGAAACAAATTCAACATGAAATGGGTTTTGTACCTATGAACAGAGATGTAGATCGTTGAAGATTACTTGATATAGTCAACATTAAGTTCTTAATAAACTGAGTGAGAGTGGTAAATTTGGGGCCTTTTGATTTTCACAGTAAGAGGATATGTAGAGAGAGATGAATTTGATTTTTAGGTTGGGGAGAGTGAAAGAGAGTATCAGGTTTCCAGAGAGAGAGAGAGAGAGAGAGAGAGAGTATCATATTTTTGGGTTTTAGTCATTTAGTTGCAACAGAACTCGATGATTAGGATATTGAGTTTCACTTTATTTTAAAAATAAATTGCAAAGAACTCAATTTTCAATATATCAGGTTCACATGGTTATTTTTTTTATTTAAAAAAGCCATATCATCAAGTGCTACCGTGGCAATTTACTAATGAAACTCAATATCTTTAAAACCAAGTTCTATTAAGAACTGATTTTCATAAAATCGAGTTCCAAAAGAGTGGCATTCTACTACATATTTTGTGAATAATGCTATTAGGCTGAAAATTTCAGGCATATGTGATACTAATCACTAACTTGTGTGATGCATGAAAGAGTTAAGCAAAAAATTTACATTTTCACTTTGCTTAAAGTTGTGATCACTTGAAAGTAAAAGTTACAATTTAAGAGGTGAAAAAAATTCTAATATTAATGATAAGTCCAACACCAATAGTAATTTGGTATTTCTTTGCTATTAGTAATAATTTGTTATACCTAAAATTTATGCTAAAGATGACTTTGATTAGTAATTATTTCCAATACGTAGAAATCATACGCAGTAGGAACAATAGTTTTTAAAAAGATTAAAGAAATTGTTAACAAACATGGAGTAGCAGTAATTAAGTTTCTTTATCTAAAGTTGAAAGTAGGTCCTGAAAAATAATTTTTATAAATTATTAAAATGCAAAAGGGAATAACATAGATAGTCTAATATAACTCAACCTAGTTTATAATTTAAAAAAAAAAAAAAAAAAAAATCAATCAATGAGTATCGCTGAAGAGAAAGTGACATAAGGGTGGGAAATTACTTGGTAAAAGAAGTTTTAAATTCCTAAATTGCCCATGTCCAATCAATTTTTTCCTCTTTTTTTCCTTTCTCCACCATTTTGTTTTTTAATTCTCTCATCTTTATCTCTTTGCTATGTTTTTTTACTCTTATCTTGAATTGTTCTCACTCACGCATTTTTTACTTTCCTAATGCCTTGACTTTACTTTCCCAATCTTATCGGCTACACTTACACGTTCAGATGTTCTCTTCTTCATTCTCATCTTCACAAATCTCTTCCTCTCCCTCCTTCTCAGCCTCTTCATTCTCTCTCACAAATTAGTTTTAGTCATAGAAACAATAAAAATGCAAGATTTTTTTGACACATTGCGTCGTCATCGTGCCCTTTTCTTTTTCTTTTTTTCAAAAGATTTTGCAGAAGTATTCATCTCATGGTTTGACAGATCTCATGGTGGTTGAGGCTTCAACAATAGTTATAAGGTGCTGTGATTCTGTGAGCATGCAAAGTACTACTTTCAAATAATAAAAAAACAAAAATCTTCCTTTTTTTAAAGAACGGTTTTTTTATTTTCACGTTTTCTTTTCCCAATATCAGATCTTTGTTATCCTTATCTTATAGTGGGCATTTCAGGGGCATTTCAATTCTTGGAGTTTTTGTTACACATATTGTAATACATTAACTTGATATATCCTATTGTTACCCTAATACTTCACCTATATTTAATACCTAATTTTTCTTGACCATACAATTTTTTTCTTTACTATATATTTCAGAAAAGGTATCTAACCTTTAAATTTGCTTTGACTCTTTGCTGGTCGGTGTTATTGAAAAGAGCTAGTCCTTGATAATAGGAGAATACTTTAAATGAGAAATTTGTTTCAAAGTTGTTCACATGAAATAAATTTCGGAAAGAGAAAGAAGAGAGTACAAAGATACAGATCGGAGAGAGGGAAAGAAGAGTGAACAAAGATAAAGATATGTGAAAGAAGTGATGTTTAATTTATAACTACTATCAACGTTGTGTCTATAGTTTAGTATAGGCAATTGGGTTTTTAAGGGGCGTGTAGAATCAAAATATTTTGTAACTACTGTCCAAGAGATAGAATATTGTGTCTCTAATTTACTATAAATGACCGAACACAATGGTTTTGAAAAGTGAAAATATCACTAAAATTTTAACCAAACAAAAAGGCACAATATTTTGGTATTTTTAAATGTATAGGACATTAATTTTTGTAGCCACATGACGCAATAAGAAATGGTCAACAAAAAGTTAAACCATTTGCTTTTATATTATATTAGTCCCTAACCCATGTAATGCATGAGAATAACTACGGAATGAGGTTCTAGAATTTTAAAAAAAAAAAAACCATTATTTTTTTGTTTGAGTAATAAGCAAAAATGCATGAAATTAAAAAAAAAAAAAAGAAGATATTAAAAGAATTAGCATAAAGTTTTATTAGTTAGGAAGAATAAAACAATGTTGTTTTATTTATTAGTTTTTTGTGGGAATGAACAAAAGACAGAATGTTGCCTCCCTAGTTTAGTTTGAGTTGTATATATAGTTATATATAAGATAGGTTGTAATATATATGTCAAAAAATGCATATTGGCTGAAAATGTGTCTATTAAATGAAAAGATGCTTATTGATCGAAAATGTACCTATTGAATGAAAATATGCCTATTGACCAAAAAATGCCTATTGACCAAAAAATGCTTATTGAATGAAAATGTGTCTACCAAAACGTGTCTATTGAAATGTCACAACCCTTCATATTGGATATACCAAAAGGTGCCTGTTGACCAAAAATGTGCCTATTAGCCGAAAAGGTGCCTATGAGCCGAAAAATGTGTCTATTGAATGAAAAAGGTGTCTACCAAAAGGTGTCTATTGAATGAAAACATGTCTACCAAAAGGTGTCTATTAAAAGGTCATAACCTTTCTAATTGAATATATCAAAAGGTGCTTATTGACCGGAAAGGTGCCTATTGGCCGAAAAAGTGCCTATTAAACGAAAAGATGCCAATTGATCGAAAAGATGTTTATTGGCCAATAATGTGCCTATTGACCACAGATGTCCCTATTGAATGAACATGTATCTATTGATCGAAAATGTTCTTATTGAATGAAAATATGTCTATTGATCGAAAGGTGTCTATTGAATTAAAACATGTATATTGACCAAAAATATGCCTATTGAAAATGAAAAGTCACTATTTTTTGGTGTTTAAATGAAAAGTTGCGTGGCAGTAATTTATGTAGCCATGTAGCGTAGTAAGGAGCGGTCAACAAAAAGTTAAACATTTCGGTTTTATATTATACTAGTTGTTAACCTATGCGAAGCACGGGAATAGCTACTGGATGCGTCTCTAATTTAATTTGTGTAGTACATATATACACAATAGGTTGTAATATATATACCAAAAGTTCTCTATTGAAAAGCTATAACCCTTCAAATTAGATATATCAAAAAACTTTTCATATTGAATATATCAAAAGGAGCCTATTGAAAGGTCATAACCCTTCATATTGTATATATAATAAAGGTGCCTATTGAACGAAAATGTGTCTATTGAATGAAAATGTGTCTATTAACCAAAAAAATGTATTTTGAATGAAAATGTGTCTATTGGAGTGTCATAATCCTTTGGGTATAAATAGTAGTTCATATTCATTTAATAACTTCTTCTCTACCATCTTTCTTAGAAACACAAAAAAACCTATGAGACTTACCAATGCTTTTCTTCTCAATAATAGTTTTTTGGTTTCTTGTATACATCTTATGTGAAATAGTGAGTAAATATTGAAATTTAAGAGCACTCACAATGAGGTTGCTAAAATGACAAAATAGTCATTTTAGCATCCCAAACACTAAAAACACCTGTACAGCAAGGTTGTTAAAATAATTTATTGGTATAATATTTTGACTCCTTACTACAGTGGGCTACTAGAGATAGCAGCCCAATGTAGCTGAGAGTTATATATAATAAATAATATTTTAATCACACACACGCTCATCCTCTCCCATATGCGTGCACCACTTTTAGGCTCCGTTTGGGAGTTCATAAGGGAATGGAATGAAATGGAATAGAATGATCATAAGGGAATGGAAAGGAATGGAATGTAAATTAGTAAGAGAAAGGAATGGAATGAAATGGAATTAAGTAAGCTTGATTGGATGTTTTAAAATAAAGGAATGAAAATGAATGGAATGTAAGTAATCTTGTTTGGGAGTAACATGGAGGGAATGGAATCGAATCGAATCATTTTATAATAATATTACTATTAGACTCCTATTTTAAAATAAAAGGTTGAATAAATAGGGGTAAATTGGGAGTTTTAGTAAAAAATTCATTAAATTTAATTTCATTCCCTCCTATTCCTCCCAATTTCGGGGGGAATGAAAATTTGAGGTTTTAAGAAAATAGAGAGGAATGAGTGTTCCCTCCTACTCATTCCATTCCCTCTCACTTATACTCCCAAACAAAGGAATGGACTTTCCATTCCCTCCATTAAAACTCCCAAACAAGGGAAGGGAAGAATTTTCTAAAATTATTCTTTTCATTCCTTTCGATTCCATTCCATTCCCTCCTCCCAAACGAGGCCTTAGTTTCAACCCTATCCTTCATCTCCTTATCTCTTTCTCACGTAGAAACCAACACACTCTGCCTCCATCTCACTATCTCTCTCTCTCACTTGGCCAAGGCTGACACCACCATCAGCCCAGCCTTTTCTCCCCTTTGCCCAGCTCCCTCTCTTCTCTCCCCTTTGCGCAAACCGAAGCCTCATTCCTTTGGGTCCATGGATTTCTTTAGGTAAAGTTTTGGTTTGGGTTAGGTTTAGCTTGGGGTTAAATCAAATGTGATAATTGAATGGGTATTGATAATCGAATATTTTGGGTTTCAAATTTTTTATGTGTATTTTTGCAGTGAGTTGTGGCTACTACGGTGGTGGTGGTGGGTAGTGGCTGTGCTTGCTCATTTTAGTGGGTGGTGGGGCAGTGGATTGTGGTTGTGGGTCGTGGGTCACATTGAGTGTGTGGCTGAGATTTGGTGATGGATCAGATTGGAGGTGGCTGAGATTTTGTGATGGTGTGGAAGAGGAAGGTGGATGGGTTTTGTATTTGGAAGAGGAAGGTAGGAGGTGGTGGCTAGGTCTGTGGTTTTGTTTGTTTGTTTCTTTTCTTTTTTTCCTATGGTGGGTTGTGGTTGCTAAGGTGGTGGTTGTGGCTGGCGGAGCAGTGACGGGGGTTTTGATTTGTAGAGTTTGTAGGTGCTGGTGATGGTTGTTTTGGGTTAATTGTGTTGGTTGTTTACTGAATTGAATATACCATTTTATTTTGTTTTTTTATATTATTTTAATGTGTTGAATGTTAAAATAAAACATTTGATGTTGGGTTTATTGTAAATTAAGTTGTTAAAATGAATAAAGTGACTTTTTGAGTTGCTAAAAGCTATATTTTTACATTCTCTATTATGGATGCTCTAAGGGGCAAAATAAAAAGGCACATTCAAACCCATTGAAACTAAGAGCATTCGCATTCGGGATCTTCAAACTATTCTATTTTATCATCTTAAAACCTACTTTAACATTTATACCATACCATTTTACAACACTCCCAACATCCCTAACTCTATATTTTTTGCTACTCTATTTAAATATTCTTTTTTACTATTTCTCTCTCACCATTAACCAACCGCCAAACAACCATAACAACACAGGGAACAAACTGCCACCCTTATATATCCTAGCACCACTATCGGACCAGCAAACCAAAAGCAAAACCACGTTAAAAAAAAAATCATTAAACCAAACCAAAACACCCCACAAATACCAGCAAACCTAGGAAAAAAACCATTAATGGAGCCACCATCAGAGCCAACCATAGCTCCACAGCCACCACAGCTCCACATCGATTTCCACTAGACCAGACAGTAATCTCCACACCACAACCCACCTAACCCAAGCCAAACAAAACCCACCACCTGAACCACGCCTCCAAAGAAACCCACACCAAAATAACCCATGCCTCTAAAGAAACCCACCACCGATTTGGCATAACCTCCACCACTAACCCACCACAAACCTACTCGATCTTTACCCACAAACACAACAAATGACCTCCAATGCAAGACTCACCACCACCACCACAAGAGTTAACACCACTAAACATAGCATATAGTACTAACAACCATAGCCACGGCGAGATCAACCTCCACCTGGTCCGTGAGCATCACATCGCCTAGAGGAATTTTGGCACTAGATCGAAGAGAGAGGCTAAGAGTTTGGGGTTGGAAAGATTAACCACTGGTCATGATCCTCCATGCCACACCAATCACTGTCAGAGACCCATCAACAAACCCATCAACCACCGTGAAAAAGAGACCCATCAACCATGCTAATCGTCGATCAAGAAAAGCCTCCATGCCACGCCACCAACAAACCTTGCCGCCACTAGACCCACGCCAGACCCACGACCCACGCTAGAAAAAACCACCACCGTGAGAGAGATATGTGAGAGAGAGGCTTGGAATGTCAAGAGAGGAGATATAGAGGTTGATGAAGAGAGGATTGGAATAAAATATATTAAATTGGTTTGCAATTGTGCTAAGTATTGTTGCAAATTTGCAACGGTATTGTAGCACAATTGTAAATTGTTTTGGGTTTACAAGTCCGGGTAATGGGGTATTTTTGAGGTTTTGATACTAAACATGCCAACATATGGCATTTGCAAGTCCGGGTGTGAATGCTCTAACACTTTACTGTTAACACTTTTAGGTCCAACACATCGCAGCATCTGTCTTCACAAAACAGGGTTTGAACCATTAAAGCAACTTGGACAATGCTTGAAATCTATCATCAATTCCTCATCAATGCCTTTATTTCTTATTTCTTCTTTTATTTTTTATTTTTTTATTTTTTCTTTCTTCTTCCTTCAAAGAAACTAACTAAGAACTCAGAAAAAAAAAAAAAAAACTCCAAAAAGGACCACACCCTTTCATTCCTCTTTTTTTTTTCTTTGAATCTCTACAAATACCGTTTGATTCCCAAAGCCCAGAACCTAGTCTCGAAAGCTCTAAATTAAATCACACCAAAAAAGAAAAACAAGAAAAGAAAGTATTAGATTCTTACTTTTCCGTTTATGCTATCTCTTGGATTTAATAAAAAAACATAATACGACCATCAAGAGACATACATTAGAGAGACTTGAATCTAAAATGGAATAATTGTAGTAGTTGTGAAAACTCTGTATGTTTAGATCAATAAATATTTTTCTTTTCTTTTGAGTTTCTTTGAAGGAGGAAGAAAATATATTGACGAAGATGGATCTACGGTGTTGTGCAATTTCCTTCACCCCTCAATTGTTGCGGAGGAGATGCTTATTTTGAGAAACTGTTAGTTTCTCTTGAAAGAAAATAAAAAATAATGTGGCCTTATATTTTAAAATCTCAACCGTCTGTTAAGTTAATAGATGATGAGACTGCATTTTACTAAAAGAAAAGGAGATGTCCTTTTAACTTTTAACTAGACGTAAGGTTCTCAAAAAATAAAAAATAAAAAATAATTGAATGTAAGCCAAACGCTCTTATTTTGCAAAACAAAAAAACACATTGTTTTGTGTTTTTAACTATAGACGTGTCACAAATTTATATAGTCATGTGATGCAATAAAGAGCAGTCAAGAAAAAATAAGATTTTTCGACTTTTAGATATTATATAGATATAGATATATATATTATATAGACATAGATATGCATATAAATATAGATTTGCATTGTTTTGAAACCGGACCATTCAATGAACCATAAAAAGAAGAGGTTTAAGGTTTTTAAGGTCGGACCAATGTCAAACTGAGGTCGAACCACAATGATGCAATAATTAATTTAATATTAAGATAAATAAAATAACCATTGTTTATTCGTTTAGACCCCTTAAAAACAGATTGTTTAACCTAATTTATTAACCAAGTGATTACTTAGATTAATTATTCAAATTTAGGTTAAACACAAGTAAATCGTATAAAAATAAATAACACTACGATATGATGACCCAGGAAAATCAATAAAACGAACTGTTTTAAGGTAAAAACCTAGGGATGATTTGACCTAGCTATCCTCAAGGTAAAGTAAATTCACTATAAGAGAATCGAAGTTTTTACAATCAGATTTAACCCTAAATTTATTGCTACCTCATGTAGTAACTTACTGACATGACCATGTGCTAGCTCCAAATCCACAGACTCCTTCTCTTCTTAGATTTACACCAACACAAGCCGCTTTGCTTGTGACTTTGAGATTCCACTCAAATGTTTTAGATTGCCTTCAGTAATGATCTTGATGTAGCAACTATGTTCTACCAACACTTGATTGTAGTTTTGGCTTCGGAAGATTCTTGTGTAGTTAGAAGGTACAAAATCTCTCAGATCTCACAAAGATTAACACACAAGTCTTCTCCAAAAGTCTTCAAAATGTGGCTAGGGTTTCCCTTTTATATGTGGAGATGTTTAAATGAAACCCTAAACGTTTTCGAGAGCTTAGGCCTGTTTAAAATTCTGAAGAAAAAACTGGACCTGCGATTTTCGATCGGTCGAGCCTAATTCTCGATCAGTCAAGCAAGGTAGAATCACACTCCCTTTTTCTACAATCAACTGGACTTGAACCTTGAAACAACCATTTTTAAGCATTGCCTAAAAATCTAGACTAGACATGTTTTGTTCTTGGTTTGCCAACACAATACAAAAATGATTCTAAATATTTAAATCTAAATATTTAGAACCTAATAATCTTCCCCTTTGGCAATCTGTGACAAAATACACATAAACAATGAAATGCTTAAACTTAAATACCAGCACCAAATACAAGTTATTGCCCTAATATAATCCATACACAACTACTAACTATTTGTTGCTAGTATAAATAGCAGTTGTAGAAAGAATTAACTTGTAAATTCCTGAAACACTGAAAACAAACCATAAATGCATGTGTGGAAAATACAAGTACCATAATCTAAGTAAAAATTTGATCTTTAATTTAGAAAACATATAAAGAGAAAGTGAACACATCAATAATGAATAACCTCATCATCAAAAACTATCATAACCAATAAGCACATCAATGTTTGCGAATCAAGAACATAAACACTAAACAGATATAAACAATGAAAATATAAACACCAAAACCAAAGAAAAAAATTAATCAAACTCCCACTAAATACAATAAATCTACTCCCTCTTCGTACAAAAAGTCCTAAACTCTACTCCCCCTTTTTGTTACGAATTGCCAAAGGCAAAATCAGTCCTTAAAGGGTGGAGGAGGTGGAAAGGCACTCCTATACTCAGTAAAATCTGCTCTCAAAGGAGCAACCTCCGTTAACAACCCATTGAGAAGCTGTCCATGTGCAACATGTGTAGTCATGAAGGACTCCATCATGGCACAGAGTGATAGAGGAGGAGCAACCATAGGATCGACATCATCAGAACCATTAGAAGGATCCACGAAAGCAGTCGGATCCACAAACGTCTCCTCAGCAGCAAGCATAGCACTAGAGGTAGAAGTTGTAGTAGAAGCTTCTCCTCGTGATCTCTTAGATGTCCCAGTGCTTGGCTTAGCACTCTTCATTTGTGTATGTCGCTGTCTAAGATAGGTGGCTCCTATAGAGGCAGTGATATGTACTAACTCTAAGGGAGGAAACTCAAACAACCCTAAAAACCTCAAAATTCTAAATATAAACATAGGAAAGAACAACTCCTGACCCTTACTCTTACTCCTAGAGATATCAACAATGGTTTAGATAAACATGGAAGAAAAACACATGAAACCATTAGTCACAAAAGCATAAAGAAAAGCACATCTATCTATAGGAATAGTATGAACATGTGAAATGGGATAGATGTTATGACAAGTAATCCTTAAATACAAAGAATTACTCTCAATAAATTCAGAAGAACTGATTCTTGGTTCAATACCCCAAGAAACAAGACCACCACAAAGAAGTGACATCATGTCATCAACAGTAGGAAACTCAGTGTATGGGTATGTGGGTTTACGAACTAAGGGTACACCTAAAGCCTCAGAGATAGTTTGTTTAGAAATCGTAAACTCTGTTAGAATGTGTGCCCTTAAATCCTATTGTATGATGCTATGTATGTTATTATGTATGACATTATGTATGACTTAATATTGTGTTTAATAAAGTTGTTTTATTATTATCTAAAAATAATAGTAACATGAATATTGAGACATTATTATATAGTCCATGAGATGCATAGTATGTGATTTATGTGAAAAGTCACTGAAGATATAAAGCACAAGTTCTTTGTAAACTCAGAATTTTAGTTCGTAGTCGATGATGAAATTGGGCATTTCATTTCCGAAAACTATAGCATATCAACTAAGATGATTTGTCTTGATCATGGAAATGGAGATTTCTAGTTGATATTTTGATATGTTTTAAGAGTTAAAACTTATTGAATTGGACCGGTGTGAGATTTATTATTTCCCTAATGACTATCAAATGAATAATAAACTCACGACTTATATTTGCATGAACTCTTAATCCTGAGAGAATAATGGACTTGATCATGAGGTGTAGGTTGCTTTAATATATCAGGAGTGAGATCAAGAGTTACGGTCAAAACCTCAGTATGTTGGGCAACCACAATTCATGTTGATAGAACATATATTCTCAAGATGGAATTCATAGTCTCTTAACGGATATATAAAATATTTCTTTGAGATAAGTTTAATGGGTTTCTTATTCAGACTGTTAGGCCTAACTACTTCAGTAAATTGTTGCTAGAGTATATATTTATGAAATTGGATTTCATAAATATATGATGAATAACTTAAAGAATTAAACTGGGTACTCAAGGATAAGATGTAGTAATTTACAAAGTGGCAGTCTACATTCATGACTTTGTGTTACTACGAATATTTTATGAAGATGTTGCATGTACAATAAAGTCTTGGGATATAATTTATAAATAAGGCCTAGAGTGTAAGTATATTTATATAGTAGTATTAAATATAGTTAATGGTAACTTTGGGCTTGTCAAGAGTTGACAGAAAAGCCCAAGGCCCATTGGAGCTATTGTCTTATTAGTCCCTTTTGGTCCCACTCTAAGCCACACACTTAAGCCCAGTTGGAAAGGCCCAAAAGATCAGCCCAATTAGATAATCAGCTAGATACAAAGGAAGAAACATATAGAATTTTCTGTAGAGAATTGTAAGAACACTATTGCAAAGTGGTGTAAGAAGTGTTAAACACTTTTTGACATTCTCCTTTTGGAACTGATTGAGAGACCACACATCCTAGGCGTTAGTAGAATTGGAGTGAAGATTGAAAGTGTTCCCAAGTGCTTCTGATCTTCAGTTTTGAAATTCACTGCTCCAAGGTACACTTTCTTGTTCTCAAATTCTGAAACTTATATAGTACATGTTAACTTTTACGAATGAAGTAGATCTGTTATTTTTTCGCTGCGTATGTTTTGTATGCGATACACATATGTCATATTTCCATCAAACTCTTGACCTCTAATCTAGGAAGTCAAGTAATGACCACCTGGTGACCTTAGAATACACAGAGAGATTAGAGTAAAACTCTCTAATCAAAGCTGTAGGAGGAGGATCAGACACCTCAAATATAGAAACCTAGTTTATAGACACAAAGTTTCTACGAATGGAAGGATCTAGCTTATTCAAAACTATTTCCCTCTCATCCCAGATAGGCCTATACTTAGTTAAGGTCTCATTTGTATCCTCACATTTAGCAGATAGAAAACGCTCTTTATCGCTTAGTGCTAAACCTGAAGAGAAAGACCCAAGGTTCCTATTTGCTCTAGTTTTGAACTTCCTACCAACCTTAGGAGCCATGACTAAGGACAGAAATAAAGAAAACACAACAAAATCAAGGGCTGATTGTATTAAGAAGAGTTAGAGACAAGACAATATGCAATTTCGAAAAACTATATGATGCATGACATTTGAACTTATATGATGCATGCTTTAATGCTCTAAAATAGCTCAATTTTATCACAATCTTGAAAATTGACCAGGAGAATTAAGAAATTTAGAAAATCCCAAATTTTCAAAAATCCTTATATTGATCAGTTGAACAACACAACAAGTATGAAACAAGTTATAATCACTCAACCTATCAATAACAGGAGCCAATTTCACTCAACTTTGCCCAATTTAACAAAATCCCTAAATCACTCAAGAACTTAAGAACCGTAATTTCAAAAAAATTTATAAATAATGAAAATTTTGAAATTAAAGAATGGAAATCATGTTTAAATGATGCATGATAAAAAACCTATGGTTCAGTTTTGATAAAAAAATCTCATAAACATCAAAAACCCCAAATTTTGAAATGTGCGAAAATCCCTCAAAAATGTATGAAAAATGCATGAACACATGTATTTTGATGAAAAAGAAAGGTCAAAAGAGTCTTACCTAAAGTGTATGAAGAAAACCTTTGAATCTTTGACAAAGAAAACGACAAAAAATTTTTTTAGAGAGAAGGGATCGAGAGAGGAATTGAAGAGATAGACAAAAAGAGCTTTTGAAAGAGTCAGATTTGATTCCTATATGTTTTTGAAAATCAAAAACCGATAAGTCAAGAGGAATCAAGTAGGAATCAAATTTCACTTGAAAATAGACTCGACTGATCGAAAGGAATCCAGAAGGAATTGAAGGGACCCGAGAATTTAAATTAAAAAACCTGTTTTTCTTCTTCACATTTCGATCGGTTGAAAAATAGACTTGATCGGCCAAATTCTAAAGGATCAAAATTTTTGAAAAAATCTAGAAATTTTGTTTTAGCAAAATCATTTGAAAAACTATTTTTTTTTTATATGACATGTATGTTCAAGACTTCAAATGATTTTCAAAACCAAACTTTTCAAAGAAAAATTCAAACTTTATCAGATTTCCTCAATCTTTTCCTTCCTCACTCCCCAAAATGCATTAAACACATCAAGAAGTTTAATTTTGGAAGGCCACAAAACTTAACACACAGTTACATGTACCAAATTTAACAAAGTTTTGCTTGTGATGTGTGCAACTAGTAAGTGTATGAGATACTCACAAGGTGAGATGTAAACAAAGAACAAACGCACTTTCTACATTATTCATCACATAAGTTTGAAAGTGACTGTCACCTAAAGAGTTACATTATATAACTCCCACATCTCCTAGAAAACACGCTTGCAACCATGCAATTTTTTATTATATTTTCTTTTTTCGTTTTCTTTTGAAGCATATTTTTCTTTTGTTTTTCATTTTTCTTTTTGCTTCTTTTTAACTAATGTACAATAACACCTCATGTATTTTGCTGTGCAAGCGCTACACCTTACTGAGCACGACTTTTATGATTTGCACACACGTGTTCATAATTGGCGAGTAACAATGGTGAGATGGTTATTTATGCCTTTCTTCTAGGATTTTTTAGTCCTTACAATCAAAAGAATGTGACTTCAAACTCAAGAGCATGTGTTTAAAAATCATGAACAACTCACACAATATTAGCACTACATAGTACAAACTAGCAAAGTGCAAATAAATAAAACTCAACAAAAGTAAACAAGGTACATAGTCATGAAATGTAAATTTCATAGGCCAACTTCAATTACACATCTTGAAAATGTATAATACAAAAACCTTTTTTTTTCCTTCAAAAAAACTGAAAACAACAAAAAATAGACGTAGAATGCAATGTATGAATGTTATGTAAATGCAAACCTAAAAAACAATTTTGGTCACAAGAGATAGAAAGAATTAATGCAAGGACCATATCAGACAAACTCACTGAGGCTGAGTCTTTTGCATCCAAACCTTTTTAGATGCAAACCTAGAGTTAGGATTTCTATTAGACTGACCCTAATTTCAGCTCTAGTATTGGTATAAAGGTTAAGAATCTTTACTAGTTCATGAATAAGTGCCACAAGATCCTGTGCTTTTGGCATAGTCACCTTTTGTTTGGAAGCTTACTTTAAAGCTTGCAACTTAAAGCAATTTGGTCTAGTATTCCCAGCTCCACCACAAAAGTGACAAAACCATTGAGGTTTGTGGTTTTTCTTGCTTCCAGACTGATTAGGATTCTTAGGTTTATACTTACTTAGATCTACCCTAGTTCTTCTAGAAGCTGTAACTACATCCTTATGTACCTTAACTTCAGAAGATGATGTAGCATGTACAAACTTAGGGGTATTTACCACAGTAGTAGATCCATAGTCAACAAACCCTAAACCTGTCTTATCAGAAACAGACTTTTGAAGATGTAACATCTATTCTAGTTTAGAAGTAGAAGTTCTATCTATTTTTTCTCTAGCAACATATAATTCAAATTCTAAACTTTTAACATTTTTAAGCAAAGACATGTCCTCAATCTTAACAATGTTCAAGAGTTCATTAGCATCAAACAACTTTAGCAAGGAATTCTTCATTTCTTGTTCAAGAGTGTGTATCTTTTTCAACCCTGATTCAACACTCATAGCATCTTTAGTTGCTATCTTGCAAAGCTTGTTGTAAACTTCTAGCAAATCTGCATTCTCAGAGAGTTCCCCATCGAAGGGTTCTCATCAACATTCTCAATTTCATTTACTATAGCAATAGCAGTGAAATCCATGAAGTTTTCTTCTTGATCACTTTCAGACTCATGATCAAAAATTTCATCATCACTCATAATAACAGCCATAGCTTTACCTTTTGACCTCAAGAAGGTTGTACACTTAGATTTTATTTGACCATAACTCTAACAACCATAAAACTGTTGTCCTAAAGTACTATTGGAAGATTGACCTACTTTATCTTTTGATTTTTCAATATTGTTGTTTTTGGCAAAGTCATTCTTCTTTACATTCTTAGTATCAACATTATTTCTATTTCTTGCCTTCCTATTATCATTTCTCAGAAAATTTCTAAAGTTCTTAGCAAGATAAGTAATCTCAGTAGATGAGAGCTCATCATCAAATCCACAATCATCAACAGATTTTAAGGCCATAGATTTGGATTTATTAGTTTTTGGTAATTCAGATTCATAGGACTGAAGAGATCCTACAAGTACATCTACAGGGATAAAATCAACATCTTTACTTTTAGTTGTGGCAGTCACTTGTGGTCTAAAATCCTGAGTCAATGATTTAAGAATTTTCCTAACAATTTTTGGTTGATCATATACTTCACCTAAATTAAAAGCAGAATTGACAATATCATTCAACTTAACATAGAATTTATCAAAAGATTCATCATCAGACATTCTAATAGTTTTAAATCTAGAGGTCAACTGCTGCAATTTATTGATTTTTACTGTCTTAGTGCCTTTATGCACTATTTGCAAGATGTTCCAAGCAGTGTGAGCAATCTCCACATTTGAGATCCTCTTAAATTCTTCCATGTAAACAATATTGAATATCGCATTCATAGCCTTACTATTAAAGCTTGTTGCTTCCTTTTGGGAAATAGTCCATTCACCAATAGCAGTGGTTGGTCTTTCCTAACCGTTCTCAACAGACAACCACACTCTCTCATCAATGGATTTCAAAAAGGCTTTCAGCCTAACCTTTCAGTAAGCATAGTTATTTTCATCAAATTATGGGGGGATCACAAGAGAGTGACCATGTTCCATGACAGCAGGGGTCAAGGATCAACTCTAAGTTAAGAAACCTAAAAATAAGAGCTAACCTGCTCTGATATCACCTGTTGTTCGTTTAGACCCTTAAAAACAAATTGTTTAACCTAATTTATTAACCAAGTGATTACTTAGATTTATTATTTAAATCTAGGTTAAAGACAAGTAAATCATATCATGCAAAGATGCAGAAAATTAAATAACACCACGATATGATGACCTAGGAAAACCAATAAAACGAACTGTTTCAAGGTAAAAACTTGGGGAGGGTTTGACCTAGCTATCCTCAAGGTAAAGTAAATCCACTATAAGAGAATCAAAATTTTTACAATCAGATTTAATCCTAAATCTATTACTACCTCATGTAGTAACTTACTGACACGGCCATGTGCAAGCTTCGAATCCACAGACTCCTTCTTTTCTTGGATTTACACCAACACAAGCCGCCTTGCTTGTGACTTTGAGATCTCACTCAAAGGTTTCAGATCACCTTCAGTAATGATCTTGATGCAGCAACTATGTTCTATCAATACTTGACTGTAGTTTTGGCTCTGGTATATTCTTGTGTAGTTAGAACATATAAAACCTCTCAGATCTCACAAAGAGTAACACACAAATCTTCTCCAAAAGTCTTCAAAACATGGCTAGGGTTTCCATTTCATATGCGAAGAGGTTTAGATCAAACCCTAAACATTTTCACAAGCTTGGGGCTTTTTAAAATTCCACAGAAAATAATGGACCTGCGATTTTCGATCGGTCGAGCAAAGCAAAATCACACTCCCTTTTTCTGCAATTAGCTGGACTTGAACCTTGAAACAACCACTTTTAAGCATTGCCTAAAAACCTAGACTAAACATGTTTTGTTTTCAGTTTGCCAACACAATACAAAAACGATTCTAAATGTTTAAATCTAAATCTTTAACACCTAACAAACATGTAAAATTAGCAAACTTTAGAGATTAGGTAGATCTTTCTTCTATTATTTCAAATCTTTCTTCTATTATAGTTTGGTTGCTGTTTATTAATTATCAAGTAGAATCTATGACTTTACGTGATCATGTGAAGCCGGTTGATTAATCTTTGGGAATAAGTCAGTCGTATATTAATTAGTATGATCTGTACTTGCTAAAATTTAAGATTGAAAGACTTCCAATTCTTCGGTCACGGTATAAGTTGATCTTAGAATAATTATAGGCCAAGTCCCCGCGCAGGGAGACCAATTCTCTAATATTTGGGTCTTAAAGAATACCCTTGGACGTACTGGACTCGAGTGCCATACATTATATAGTCTCCGAATTAATTGGGACAAAAAATGATTAGCGTAAACTGCGGATTGGGAGAGTGTGAAAAATATGCACCGCAGTTGACTAAAGGAAAACTTTCTTAAAATTCCTTTTTTTTTTATTATATATTTTTTCTTCTTTACAAAATTTTAGTTATATTGACAGGAAATTGCTACATAAAATTTAAAACAAATTCGAAAACTGAGCTGCCATATTGTAATTCAACTTTATACAATGACTGAGCACTAATTTCTCTTCATAAGCTTTAGACAACCTAACAATGAGGAATGCAGTGAAAATACGGTTAAAACCAAGAAATTTGCTACCCAAAAGAAGAATTGGAAAAAACAGTACTACATCATTTAAAAAATATTATTTTCTTTAATCCGAGCTCGAATTTATTTCGAAGGAGTGGTCGGATATTGGTCAAACTGTAGTCAAGCCTAGGTTGGCAGTAGTTAAACTTGGTCCAAGTTGGTAAAAATCATTTGGAAATATTATTTTTGATGTAAAAAGGTAGAAAATTAGTATTTTGGTGAAACATTGCACTTATCGGGCCAGTGGCCAACTCGGTCAAAGTTTGGTCGACTATGAGCATTTTAGTCATTTCAACTCATAAACAGGAAATTTAAGGGGCTATTTGGATTTTCAATTTCCATCATCCATAACTCTGTTTCCATCACCCAAAACTCAAAATTGGTGGGTCCCACGGCTAAGTAGTGTGTTTGGATGTGTTTCCAGTTTTTGTTTCCATCACTCAATTCTTTGATTTTTGAGTGATGAGTTATGGAAATTGAAAACACATTTTAAGTGTTTTTGAGTTATGGAAACAGAGTTATGATGACATTTTTTTTTTCCTTTTTTTTCTTTGTTTGATGTTTGGGTTTTCACATCTGATTTGTTCTATTTCAACCCGTGGTGATGAAGCTTACATCTTTTACATTTGGGTTTTCAAACCCATGTTAATCTCCAAAATCAAGCAACCAACTTCAAAAAACAGAACAATACCCACAAAATCCTCTTCAAGTCGTGGGGTTTTTGAGTAAAGAAATAAAAAAGACATTAACTTAGACAATATACTCACATGGGCTTCACTGTAGTTCACCACATTAGCTAGGCATAGTAGCAACACATGTGAGACAGAGTGACAAAATGGGTCGGAGGAGATCGTCCATGACAAAATGGGGAAATGGGTCACGTTTCTTTATGCTCGTTGGCACCATTGGGTCACGACGGAGGAGATCGCGCCACCGGTACACGTCGGAGAGATGGGTGAAGCGGCCTTGGTGATGGGTTTGGGTTTTTGATTTGGGAGAGTAAATAGGGCTGAAGGTCGAAGGGGAAATGAGAAGTGAAGAAAATATGTGGGGTTCTCAAGGTTCTGCGGGTAGGCTAACAGAAATCTCTGAGTGAGGAGTCAGGCATGGGTCCCACAAAAAGTAGGAAAAAAAATTGAGTGATGAGAAGCTGAAAATATGTGCCAAACGGGTGGGTTATAGGAAATTGAGATATTTTAAGTGATGAGTGATGAGTGACAAAAATTGAGTGAGGAGTGATGAGTGATGAGTGTTGAAATTTTAAAATCCAAATAGCCCCTAAGTTATCCGATGTTTGAATCCCACAGTTCAAGGATTTTTTTTTTTTTTGTTGAGAATTTCTAAGGCCCGAGATGTAAATCAAAGCCAGATAAAAAATAGTGTTGATAGGCGTAATTGTGCGTTCGCATGAAATGGGTGAGACACATAATCTAAATATTATGTAAAACAAAACATCAAATGACACCTATATTAATATGCATGAACATGTTCATCTAAATATTAGAATTAATAAACTAATCATAAGTTTGCAATTAAATTCTAGCCCAATCATGCATGGCAATATTAATTCATAAATTTCCGAGACATGCTCAATACATTAATCACACAAACATGGAGCACGAAAACATTGAAATTAAAGATATATTTAGAGACTATACCTTTGTAGATCTTAATTTTGATTATAGGACATTTCTTTATGAATTTTCTGAAAAATTTTGGGAATAGTTTGGGTAATTATATGGGTTTTCTACCTGCATTTTTTAGTGGGAGTGGTGTTGTTTTAATTTTTTATAGCTATTAAGTAACAAATTAAATTTCTCACACTTACCTAAGAAACAGGGGAAATTATTGTGTACTCTCGGAGTACCATAAATGCGTACTCCATCTTCTCACATAAATGGTGGATCCCACTAATTAAATTCATGGTGGGACCCACCATTTATGTGAGAGGAGGGAGTACGCATTTATGATACTCCGAGAGTATCTAATAATTTTTCAAGAAATAGTGCCCCTGCACAAGGTATGTGTGTGCGTGCTCTTGGACCCTGGTTTTTCCACTATCCCAGTTTGATTTCTGTCCATTTTTACAGTTTTGAGGTAATAACTTCGCTTACTTGATTGGAGGCCTTACCAAACTCCGTTTTGCTCATTTTGGTATAGTTGGAAAGCTTGTACGACATTCTTTACAAACGTATCAACTTTGGGTAGTTTGGTAAGGTAATTCAGTCAACAAGTAGGGTGGTTCACATGGGAAATCTTCAAAATTGGTTTTTTATTGTTCTTGTACAAGCAATCTATAAATAAAGAGATGATCTTGATATGCCATTTTATTTTTTTTAAGATGTAGATAATTGCTCCTAGTTTTTGAAATTATCAGCTTTTTGGATCAACCATGGGTGAGTTGTCACAAATTTTTGCACAAAGAGGGCACCCAACTTGATTTGGACTAAATTTTGTCGGTTTTCCATGATTTTTTTTCCCATCTTTGCAAACATGCTTTTAGTCCTTTTTGATCTCTATTTAGCTCAAACAAGGTGATGTTCAAAACCTTGTGACATCTTTTTAAAGATACCAACTTCATAGCCTTTCTTTTCAAATTTTAAAAGCTAGAAATTTGGGAAAGTAGCATTGAACTCAAGTTTTTGTCCAAAAATTTCCACTTTGGTATTTTCTCGAATTCTTTTTGTTTGAGTGGAATTTTTGTGATTTGAACTTTCCAAATTGAGTCACAAGACCTTTTCAATGACCCCTTGCACCAAGCCAAGGTTTTTTTATCATGATTTAATTGAGATTTAACCTCAATTAATCATGATAAAGTTTTATGTTGGCTTGTAAGTAATCAAAAGGAAATTACTAAATATTTTATATGAGCATGTATTTATCCTGATTGAAAGATTAAAGTTTTTGTCAATTTTCGGTCAAATTTTGGTTTTCCGTGGTTAAACTTAGTGAATGATAGGAAACAGGTTGTGGGAGATGTATTTTGGTGTGATATGTTAGAAATTGGTGGTCAAATGATTTTTTCTTGTCTGTTTGACTATGGGTCAAGGCTTGATCAACGAGGGGCATTTTGGTCATTTAGCTCTTAATTCTTGAATTTGGTTAGTTTGACATTCAATTGGATCAAATTAACTTAATTTTTTCGACTCCTTTGATCTAAAGGAAAAAAAATTAAACAATTTTTTTTGAAATTTTATTGGTATAATTAGTCGAGAACATACAAAATGAGGTATCAATAGAGGACACTTGTGGTGCACTAGTGGGTGAGATATTAGGGCTTGTTTTCATAAGTGGCCTAGATCTAGGTTTATGATCGTTACTCTTGTAAATTTAGGAAACATGTTTCAACAATCACATTTTCCTATCAGGATGTCTTCCCTGGTACTAGGGGTAGTCTATCCCACAAACTCATCTTTTGACTCCTTTGTTTTTTCAGTCATTGAGTTTTACGTGAAGTTTTCCATTCACAATGATTCAATGGATGAGGATCTTAGATATATACATTTTTATCCATATTAATTTAAAAAAATTTATTTGTAAGATCAATGATGGAGCCAGAATTTTAGTCTAGAGGGTACAAAATTAAAAGTACAATTAATCTAAAACATATTAATCAATAATAATAATAATAACAAAATAAATAAAAAATTTTAAGAAAATATGAATACATTTCATATTATTAAAATAAATAAACAAAAATAACTAGTTCATAGTCATAGCTACTACAAATTTTACAAACTGATGTGGTAAAATGTGATTAGTGCTACTTAAACAATATAATGAATATATGTCTGAAATTATTTTTTGTAACTGGTGACATGCCAATTTGTAAGACATAGGTAGTAAAATTTGTAATATCTCTAACATCACTCAACAATAAAATGTTGTAATAGGTATCATAGTGAAAATGATGAAAATAATGATATTAAAGGAAAAAGAAAAAAAATAGTGAAATAGGTGCAAAACGTGGGACAGACGAGAGCTGCTTATAAGAATAGTGAAATTGGTGAAAAGGTTATTTGGTTTGGTCTTTGAGAATAACTTCTTTTTCCTTTATTTTTCTTGTATCAGAGTCACTTTCAAGTGGGAGTTCTTTTTTCTTTTCCTCTTTTTTTTTTTTTCTTTCTTTCTTTCTATGTCAGTGAGTAACTAGAGTAGACTACATATGCAAGGAATTTTAGGAGTCAAGGGGGCAGGTGCCCCCTCTACATCTGCCCCTGAGTAAGATGACTACTTTAACTATTATCCTTTTTTCGAAAGTGCCAAATTTTATAAGACATTTGTGTTGAAAGTCAATAATAAAATGTCCTAAATTTTTTGGTTATTATAGTTAAAATGAAATTAAAAAGTTTTATTAATCACATCATACAAATTTCCAAGTTGTATAATTCCATGATGGTTTAAAAATGAAGCATTATTATTTTACTTTATTTTTATGATTTGATAATTGGGGTGGAAGGATTTGAAAATTGTACATCTTCGTTGTAAACATCAAGATGTCTCAATTAAACTACAAAGCTAGCTCTTGAAAAAAATGAAATAGTATTATTACAACATGAAGTAAAATACAATCAAGCATCACTTTCTACCATGAGTTGGTTAAAAATTTATTTTCTCTCTTCTTTTCTCTACTTATATGGTCCAATAATTCTAGTGCCACGCATTTGCACTATGCTTTATTCTCTACCTGCTAATAATTGCATCCTGCAAATCCTTGAACACTTAAAAATTATATAAGGCTTTAATGCCATCAATATCATCCCTATGCAAACCTTGGGTCACCCCTGAACGTATGGCAGGCCACATGATGGCCCCTTCAACTTCGCTATGCCCTAACCCAAGAAGGTGCCCAATTTCATGCAAGGCAACTGTCTCCAAGTCATATGAACCTAGGACTGCTCCCACACTCCATTTTTCATCTGCATCATAATGGAATCTCCCATTAGTAGGAGAAAAAGCATGGGCTAGGGTTCCCCCAGCTCCATCGAAAGGGGCCCCATCTCCATGGTCCCCCCTATGAAAACCAATTTTGAGATCTGCATTTGTTTGATCTTGAGCCCTTGAGAACTTGAAGTGTGTGTTGGCAGCCCACGTTTCAAAAGCTTTTGCGACGGGACTCATTGCTTTAGTTGGGGTGCCAGGGAGAAATCCATAGGTGAGATGGTACTTAGAAGTTGGCCACTTGGGATTTCCTTGGAAAAAAGAATAGTGAGAGACAGTATGAAAAGAGCCATGGCGATGGTGATGTTTCTTCTTGCCTGAGCGCATCCAATTTGTACCATTGGTGATATCTGCCACCCCACAACGAGGCATCATCATTGTTGATACTGTGTTGGCATCCATTGACCCTGTGGCATTGAGATGGTAATTAAGTTGGTAAGTTTTAATTGCAAATTCCAAAAGTTCATCAAAATCATCATCATTGGTATGAGTTTGATTTTGAGAATGGTTATAGCTCAAATAACCAAATTTCTCAAGGTAGGCTTTGAGGTCATGGATGCCTTTGACCTTTTCTCCCTTGTGACATCCTTGAAGATGTTTGAGAAACTCAAACGGTGGTGATTTTTTGTCATGGATGTTTCTTGATGTTGCATGGGAAGGGAGAGGAAGAAGGAGAAGAAGGAGGAGAGTGAATGAAAACAGAGAAAAAACTTTATAAGACATTGCTGAGAAAGTTTGAAATAAAGCTAGAAGCTAGAACTTAATGGTGCAAAAGTGTTATAGTTTGGTTGCTATTTATAGATTATTAGGTAGAAGCGGCAAATTGATGAATCTTTTTCCAAGTCAGTCATACGTACATGACTTTTACTAGTAAAATGAAAGACTTCATAGAAGTAATGCTATAGACCAATTAATTAAAGACCGATACAATGAGCATTTTTTTGGGTGAGAAACAAGGAGCATTAGAATATTAAAAGGAGACCAATTCTCTAATATTGGGTCTTAACATATACTCTTGGACTGGCCTCGAACGGTCCAACACATTAGTCTTCAAACTTATAGATAAACTGATTAGCGGAAATTGCGGGCTTGGGAGGGCAGACATTCTAGAAATTCCAGAAAATCATATATGAAAATCATAGACAAAAGGGAATCATTTTTTTAATAATTTTAAATTATTTAATAGATCATATATATAATTTAATACACGTGACGTGTATGGTCTTATATTGACGGCCACGTAATAGCCCAATTTATAAGAAAAACTTTGAAAATTTATTATTATTTTTTCTGTTTTCTGTTTTTAGTTTTTTTTTTAATATTAATAAAAGATATAAATTTTACTCTAGTTTAATCTAAGTGTATATGTGTGTGAAGTTCCCTTTTGGAGACTTGAACCCTGGCCTTACTCCCCACACCCCACAAACACTTGTACAAGGGGTGGCAAAATTGGACACGACCCGCGAAACTGACACGACACGATACAAAATTAGTAGGTTATGGGTTGAGGCTTAATGGGTTCGTGTCATATTCGGGTTGACACGATAAACTCGTTTGATAAACGGGTTGGGTTAGGGTTCAACTTATGGAACCCATTTGACCCGTCTGACCAGTTTAATTAAATGAAATTTTACCAATATACCATTCAAACTATAGGTATATAAAATTATTAGTTGTTGTAGTTTATTTTCTTTGACGTATTGTGATTGATTATTTATGATATTGAGATATGCTTTAGTTTTGAATGATTATTTGTGATATAATTACTCATTAATTCTGAATTTTATGTTTAAAATATTTATTTGCTTGTTTTTCCATAAATGTTTTTCTTCATTTTGATAAAATCAGATAAACAGATCGACACGACTGACCCGTTTAATAAATGGGTCGTGTTAGGGTTGAGGAATCTTGACCCGTTTAATAAACATGTCGGGTTAGTGTTGAACCATTTAGTCGGATACGTATGAGTTGATACAACACGAACCTAACCCGTGAACACGAATTGCCACCCCTACTTGTACTTATAGAATGGTCATCGCATTAAGGATGTGGTCTTTTTTAGTTGTTAAGAGTTAAGACCTTTGACTCTCTGGTATCTAAAAGGAATAAATTGGAGAGAAAGAGAAAGAGAGTATACGGAATAAATAGAATTTATACTACATTTTGGGGTTCCGACAGTTAAATATTAACATTTGGAGGCCAAGAGCTTTTTAGCTTATTGACGCATCTTGGTATTTCAACTTATAAATCTAGGGTTCAAATCTTTCGTCCCTCAAATATTGAATCATCAAAAAAAAAAAACTATTGGAGATTCTTTGTGAGAAATTTATACTATGTTGAGATGCTACAGATTATGTGAGTTTAATATTGTATGTAATATTTATACAATGTGAGTTTACCATTTTGATTATCTCTTTTTAATCATAGTAAGTTCTAAAAGAAAAGTGTTCCTCCCACTATAACAATTAAGCACTACAAAAAACTAGTTCTATAGCCACTTTTTTTTTTTTTTTTTAGCAGATTCAAAAACCACCACTAAGAAGACCTAATATGGCACTTTTAGAAACTGCTACAATAAGTTGACCTATTATGGCGCTTCAAAAATGCTGTTTTAGGTTCAGTTTTTTGTAGTGAAGCATTTCATATAATCGCAGTTTCTAAGAAAGTGCGCCTAGCTCATACAAGAAGGCCATGAAACACGCCTTAGACTTTGTCTTGTTTTAGGAATTGAATCAATTAATTTTTCTTTTGGAGAAGGAGCTGAATCAGTTAATATGATAAATGAGACTTGAGAATAACGCTAGGAGTCTCTTATAAATGCCAGTCTATTGGCTAATCAAAGTCATAACGAATGACTCAAAAAGGAAAATCAAGGTTTTGTTTTTTGAGAAACAAAAGGAATCAAGCTGTTTTCACAAGATAAGAGCACGTCGCATAATATATTCTCATTCGTATAGTCTATGAATGGCACACAAACTTTTAGACTTTTACGCCGTGATTTCCAATTTTTGTAACCATGGCTTCAAATTTCAGAAGCTTTTTTGCTTCAAAGTTTAGAAGCTTTTTTTTCATCACTTGGTGGACTAAACACAATTTGAGGCTAAGGCGAAAACTTTTTATGGGTTTTATGTATTTAAATATCAATTATTAATATTTAATTTATTAAGAATTAATTTGATTATTCCTACAACAGTCATCCGCCCTACCAACTGAGCTAAGGTTGGACTTTGTGAAAGAGTGTAATTAAGTATGTGTGTTTATTGGTTAGTTTGTTTCTCAAAAAAAATTTAATTTTAATTTTTTTTGTATTAAGATTTTTATGTATTTAAAATCATTTATTTCTTAATTTTTAATATGACTAATTTACTTGATCGATGCTAACTAGAGATGCTACAAATTTTACTACATATGTCTTACAAACTAGTGTGTTAATATTCTATAGTAATATTTGTAATAGTTTTAGCATTTTTTATTTACTTTGTGGTGATTTGGTTGGATTTAAATTAATTTATAATTTTTTTTTTTTGTTGAAGCATACTAACGCTATTATAAATTTTACTACAAAAAACTTACAAATTGATATGAAAAAGGATATGATTGGTGACACTTTAATAAGATAATAAATGAGTATTTGAATTATTTCTTATGATTAGTAACAGGGACGAAGCCAGGACTTAGAGTTAAGGGGGGGTAGGTCTGTTGTTGGCTATGTGCAGCAGCTCCGACATTTGGCTTTATTACTAGCTGTTTGAGGGATTTGTTTTTGGTGTGTGTGACTTTGATGTTGGGTAAGGATAAAATAATTTTATTTAAAAATTTTAAAGGGCCGGGTTTTTTGTGTTGGGTAAAATTGGTTAATTGGGCTTATTTTGTTTTAAAATTTTTTTCAACAATTCTTAAACTCACACTTTTAGTCTAACTACATTGGGGTACAATTGACTTATATGTGTGCTCTGTGTAAGAATGAAAAGGTTCAAGAAGCCTTGGAAATGATCGGTGAAATTCTAGGAAATGATGATACATAATGATATATTTACGTTTGAATCTATAATATCAAGACTGTTCAATGGTCACAAAGATGGAATGATTTTGCCATTTATTTTATATCAGCAAATTGTCACAAGTTGTATACATAGTATGATTTTTGACAATTTTTTTATGAAATGGTTTTTGCCATTTGAAAAATTCATTATTAAGTTTTATTTTATTTTATTTATTTTTTAAGGTGATTTACTTTTAAAAAAAAATTTATTACTCAAGTTCAAGAATATTAAAATGTTACTTTAACAAAAATCAGTTTCAAGAATTTTAAAATTAATTAGTATTTTGATCATCCATCCATCATACTTATGTACATAAATTGTACATTGCAAGAAGTAAATCAATTTGATGAGGCACAAATCACATAAGAACTATGTTAAATGAATAAAATAAATATTCAGCCTTAAAAAAAATAAAAAATAAAAGGCGTAAATACACTTTTAATCCCTACATTTTGACGTTTTTTCATTTTAGTCCCTACATTTTATTTTTATTACTTTTAGTCCCTAAACCAATTAACGCGTGTTATTTTCGTCCTTTCCGTCAGTCAACCGACAGAAACTGCTGAGGTGGCTACCGGAGGAATTAAAATATTATAAATAATGCCACGTCACCATGACACGTCAGCATATAAATTTAAAAAATATATATTAATTTTAACAAAATTAAAAAAACATAAAAAGAAAATTTAAAACATAAAAATACATTATATTTGAATAAAAATAACCAAGAAGATGAACCAAATCACAGTAACACAAGAACATGAAAGAACACACAAACACTCACAAATACACACTTTTCTTTCCTTCACTCAAACTCACTCAAAAAAACAACAGCTCTCTCTTCTCTCTCAAATGTAACAAAAACAATAGCTCTCTCTCTCTCTCTCTCTCTCTCTCTCTCTCTCTCTCTCTCTCTCTCTCTCTCTCTCTCTCTCTCCTTCAAAAATGTCATCTTTTGGGGGGTCAAGAGACTCAAGAGGCAAACCCATCACCCATGGCCAACACCACCATGCCAATCCACGCCAAAACCCATCACCCACAACCCACCACCACAACACACTGATCTAGAAACCTAGAAACCCAACTGATCTCCACCATTAGAAACCCACAAGAACGCTCCCCCATGGCCTTAAACAGCAGCCTTACGAACAGCCCCACCACGCTTTCGTTGTTACCATTAGTGTTGCCGGCACAGGAAGGGGGCTTGAGGTAGAGGTTGGAGAGCGAGCCAATGGCATCACGGACGGCGGAGTCAGAGTCCTTGAGGTGCTTGATGATGTGGGCGATGATTTTGGTGAGGTGGGCGGAGGAGGAGTCGGGGTGGGCGGCGCAGGTGAAGGCGAGGAGGCAGAGGGAGTCCTTGCGGGCGGAGGGTTTGGGGTTGGAGGAAACGGCATCGTAGAGGGAGTTGAGGAGCATTGGGAGAGCTTCAGTGGAGAGGTTTTGGATTGTGGTTTGGAGATGGCAATTTGGTGAGTGTCGTGATCGGACAGTTTCGAGAGAGAGGTCAGGATTTTTTGATTCAGCTCCACCATTGCTAGGTGGGTTGATATGGACGGAGATCTTGTGTTTTGCGTTGTGCCTTTTGGGTTGGATTTGGGTTCTTGCTGCTATTGTTGTTGTTGTTGGGATGACATTTTTGAAGGAATGAGAGAGAGAGAAGAGAGAGCTGTTGTTTTTGTTACATTTGAGATCTGGGTGTTATTTTTTTGAGTGAGTTTGAGTGAAGGAAAGAAAAATGTGTGTATTTGTGAGCGTTTTTCTTTGTTTTTTTTAGTACTGTTCTTGTTATCTGGGTTTGCGTTCTTATGCTCTTATGATCTGGGTTTGTGTTCTTTCATGTTCTTGTGTTCCTGTGATTTGGTTCATCTTCTTGGTTATTTTTATTCAAATATAATGTATTTTTATGTTTTAAATTTTCTTTTTATGTTTTTTAATTTTGTTAAAATTAATATATATTTTTTAAATTTATATCCTGACATGTCATGGTGACGTGGTATTATTTATAATATTTTAATTCCTCTGGCAGCCACCTCAGCAATTTCCGTCGGTTGACTGACAGAAATGACGAAAATAACACGCGTCAATTGGTTTAGGAACTAAAAGTAATAAAAATAAAATGTAGGGACTAAAATAGAAAAATGTCAAGAAGTAAATCAATTTGACGAGGCACAAATCACATAAGAAATATGTTAAATGAATAAAAGAAATATTCAGCCTTAAAAAAAATAAAAAATAAAAATTTAAAAGAGCAACAAAACAAGCGGGAAATCCATAAAGCGAAGTTGGGAAAGCTTAAGAAAAGTGACAAAAGTGCCACAAAGTACATGGTTTCAAATATCCAATAGAAAAACGCCACGTCATAATACCCAGCGATCTCATTATAAAATTTAGAGTGAGTCACTGAATTCTGAACTGAACCCTATAAACACCTAAGATGACATAACGGCTCTTTTTCTCTTTCAGAAAGCTTTCTGAACTTCTTGAGACCAAAGAAAGCTCTCTCTCTCTCTCACACAATCACGCCCCCATTGATTCTGAAAACACACACAAGGAGAAAGCTTCTTTCTGAAACTGAAACGACTCGTTTTGGTCAGAAACAAACATTGCAATTTACAACACACTAGATTTTTTGTTGCCTTCTTCCACTAACTCAGACTGAGAGGTACCTTCATTTTTAAAGCAATTTCTAGACTATACTTTTCTTTTCCATTTTGGGTTTTCTTTATTGTTTGATTTTTTTTTTTCTGGGTTTTATCGCAAAAGGGTTTGTGATTTTTTTTTTTCTTGAAAACTTCAATATTGTTACTTGAATATTAGGGTTTCATATTGGGTTTTTCGTTGATTGTGGGGGAAATATTCCGTTTGGGTTTTTCTTGATTATTTTATTTTTAGGGTTTGAATTTTCTGGGGTTTGTTGTAAAAGGGTTTGTGTTGTTTCAGATTAGGAAATTCAGTTTACTTTTTCGGGTTTGGGGTTTTTGATTGTTGTGGGGTTTATTGCAAGAGGGTTTTTGATTTGGGAAATTCCACGTTGTTACTTCAATCTTGGTGTTTCTGGAATTTTTGTTGAGCGGGTGCATTATTGGAATTGTCTGGAAAGGTTTCACATGGTCATGGACAATCCTGATCAGAAGAAGAGGAAGAGGAAGACTAGAGGAGACTCTGTCGCTGAGACACTGGCTAAGTGGAAAGAACGCAATGCTGCCCAGTTTGAGTCTCCTAAAGTTCAGGCCAAAGGGACAAAGAAAGGGTGTTGTATGAAAGGAAGAGGAGGACCTGAAAATCCACAGTGCCATTACAGAGGGGTTAGACAGAGGTCATGGTGTAAATGGGTGGCAGAGATTTGTGAGCCGAGTGGCGGTTAGAGACTCTGGCTTGGGACTTTCAAGACTGCAGTTGATGCTGCGTCCGCTTATGATGAAGCTGCTTCAACAATGTATGGTTCCTCTGCTCGACTTAACTTTCCAGATATCACAAGTCGCACATCCCCAATGGAATCTGTGAAGGATTGCTGCTGGACTTCCTCTGAATCAGTCCCTTATTCAACATTGGGAAGTCCTGTGGGATCTGAATCCACAACTGCGGCAACCCCTTCTGAGTTTTGTGCTGATGAGGATTCTCTGTATTATCTTGTCACTGAAGCTGACATGCCAAGTTTGGTGGGGATAGAGGACGAGGATGAGTCAACTGGTGTGTCTGAGTTTTGTGCTGATGAGGGTACTCTGTATTATCCTGTCACTGAAGCTAAGGATGAGTCTACTTGTATGGCAAAATATTTTGGGGAAAATGGACAGGAGAACTTGCAGGATAGTTCAGAAAATGTAAATTTTATGTATGAAATTATGGCTCTATTAAACGATCCTGTTGGCAACACAGATTCAGTGCTGGGTTTTGGTTATGATGCTGATCAACTAGGATTGGGGAAATTTTAGCAGGTTCTTTAACAGTATGCCACTTATACCACTTATTGGAGTGAACTTTTAAGGTTTAGACTTTGTGTAAATGTCTAGTTTTGGTCGGTATTAGTACACTTGTCAAAAAGTTTTGGTAGGGTATTTTTATTCGCTTACTGATTCTGTGTAAAAATTTATACTTAATGTAAATGTCTAGTTTTGGTGAGCATTACTATTAGTACTATTAGTTATCACTTATCAAAAAGTTTTGGTAGTATATTTGTATTTGCATGCTGGATTCTGTTTTGAGGTTTAGCCTTCATGTAAATGTCTAGTTTTGGTCATAATAGAATTACTTATCAACAAGTTTTTGTAGCAAATTTGTATTTTTTATTATTATTCTGGTTTACCATATAATTTTTTAATTCAAAATCTTCCCATTTTTTTGTTCTCCCCCCTTTCTCTCTATCTTTTTCCTTCTCAATTGATATTTTGCTATGTGTTTCTATAATTGCCTGTTAATGTGTTTCTATAATTTCTATATGGTATAGGTAGTGTCTTATGCTGAATTTTAACTCCTGTGGTTGGTGATGCTGTCAATATCTGTTATTTTTCTGTTATTATTCGAGTTTGGACTATTCTTTAAATAATCACCTATGGCACAGCTTGTTACTGGTGGCTCTGCTTCTATCTGCCTCTGAATTTCTTTCATTTTTCAATGGACCATGTAGTTGAAAGTTAGAACTTAATATTTTTGTAATATGACTGATTTCATTCTATATACTGTTTATTTGAGGTAAGATATTGTATTGCAGAACCCTATTGGTTTAACCTATTGATTTAAAATGACAATGCCCATAAAGCCTGCAGTATCAATATCATTTCTAATGCTATCTTAATAGTATTTGGTAGCATAAATTTTGAAGGATTTTAAAATTTCAATGCATATTAGGTTAGAAAAATTTAACTCCGCCTGTGTTGGTGCTTAGTACCATATGTTTTGTTCACAGCCGGTCCCAAGCCCGGAAAAAGGAAGAGGGTTGCGGTAGGTAGCCGCATAAAATTTAGTCACTCTATTATGAATGGATCCATGATTTCGACTCAAAAGAATTTGGGTCCAAGACTTGGTTGTTGTTGTATTAGGTTAGTTGAAATTTATTATTTGAGTGCTCAAAATTTGCATATTTTCAAGGAAGCTAACAAGTGTGCAACTAACTTGATACAGTAACAGCAACGACCAAGCAATAGTCCAAAATTATTTTTGATAATTCGATAGTTGGGAGTGGGGGTATTTGAGTCCTGGGTGTTTTCATTGGAAACTCCAGGAAGTGCCAACCAATTGAGTTATAAGGCTCTTGGCTTAGTACAAAATTATTTGAGTGCTCAAAAGTTGGCATATTTTTTCCAACATATTCTAAAAAAATTGATTTTGGATTTTTGTTGTATTAGGCTATTTTGTTAGCTTTTTTATTAGATTCATATACGCACTTGCACCCTTGTGAATGCAAGTACTAGTTGTGTGGTGTGGTAATTTAGGCATGGAAGTTTCCCTTAATCTTCGCAACTACAGTGCCTCTTCATCCTTGGCGGTTTGTAGCTCGGTGAGTACTATTAATTGATTCCATGTAGTGCTAGATTAAGATCGGGTTCAGACTTAGGAACGCTTGTTCTAATAGTCCGAAAAGCTTAAGTTATTAGAAAATAGTAAACTTAATCATTTAACCAATATTTTAATGGTATTCTGTTTAGCTACTGCATGTCTTGCCAAGAGAATTTTGTGGAAAAGCTACATTTGAATTGGCGGTTCCAATGATGAAATGGCGCTACCCCATTGGCTAGTTGACATTTGACAAGCTCCTCTTGTTTCTATCATCATTAGTGCTTGGAAACATTGAGAAATATGGGTTGAACAGGCCGGCAGTTGGGCCAATGCAGCTCAAGAACACTAATGGGCAGACTCCTTTGTTGGAAATTTGTGCATTGGGCAAAATCAAATCTGGTGCTATTAAGGTGGTTCCTGGAATCAAGAAGTTCTTAAGTGAACAAGTTGAGCTTGTAAATGGTGAAAAGCTTGATATTGATTCAGTTGGGGGAAAATGGCTACTTGCTACTGGATACCGCTACAATGTCCCTTCTTGGCTTCAAGCGAGAAGGTTTCTAATTTCTGTCTATCTTATTTTTTTGGTGTTTGAAGGGCAGTTTTGATGGTTGGTTTTTAAACGAAAGAATAAGGAAGTTGTTAAGTTGATTTACCTGCATTTATGCCAGTTTTGAATTTGTCCTATTAACTCACAAAAATATAAATTCTTTTAGAGTCTCAAAATGTTTAGAAGCTTCCTTCAATGATTGTTTTGTAATTGATATTTTTGTCTGTATTGTTATAAATACAGGAAGGTGAATTCTTCTCCAAGAATAGTTTTCCAAAGGCACCGTTCCCAAATGGGTGGCAAGGACATAGTGGGCTCTATGCAGTTGGGTTCACTAGGAGAGGGCTCTCTGGTGCATCCTCAGATTCCATGAGAATAGCACAAGATCTTGGCCAACTCTGGATAGAGGAAACCTACCAAAAGAAACGGCTTGCCTTATATTAAATAAAAATAATGACATTGTATAAACACAAAAAGAAAGAAACAGATAGCACAGGGTCAGAGCCCTCTCCGAAGGCTCAAGTTTTCAGATGTTTTGGGCATTTTGCAAACTGAGGATGATGAGGTTTCTTCTTTTTGTTACTTTTTTTCTTTTTTTCTTTTGTTGTTGTTGTTGTTGTTGTGGAAGTTTCATACAGTTTGTGTAACATATTCATTGATGAAGTCAAATGACAAAAACTCCTTTTTTCAATTTTATATTTTGTGTGTTGTCTTGTATCTCTATTCTAGTTTCAAATTAAGAAAGGCTTGATAGCACATATCAGAATAGTTAACATTATTTGTACTTTTCCTAGTACATTGTCAGATCAAATATGAGAATTTCCTTCACTTCAATTTTAATAAGAGACTTTAATTGAGCTAAACTAGAACCAACTTAAAGCTTCAAAGTTGAAATAGTAACAAAAAAGACATAGAGGTGTGCAATTACTTTTCCCTGGGATTAAATGGATCCCAAACTGTAAGATAATTGTTCTTACTGCCTAGCTTGAGGCATAAACCCAGATTATTGAAACTTTGAATAAACCCAAGTCATTGTATCTTGATTACTGTCGCCATAGAGTAATTACTAATTAGAGAAGTTATAAATGTAAAGGAAACTTGGCATCAAAAGGATAAAATTGTATATCTACCACAAAAAAAAAAAAAAAGAGTAAATCACATCTATCAAAATCTATTAGCCACTGATAAGGTTTTTTAATGGATTGCTAATGACTTTGTTATGCATAGGCATGGGTAAAGTTGATGCAGTGGATTCCTACCAATTATGGTTCTACTTCAACTAGGCGCAGTGGTACTAATAAGGAGCGGGCTCTGTTTGTCCCTAAATGAACCTGAAGATACTTTCCTGGAATATTAGAGGATTGAATGAGGTTGAGAAGAGGCTTCAGATTCGTAATTTGTTGCATGCATGGAGGCCTGATATTGATATTGTGAGTTTGCAGGAGACTAAACTTGAATGGATTACTAGAGGAATTGTTAGGAGTATATGAAGCTGTCCATATGTAGATTGGTTGTACCTGGGTTCAGAAGGTGCTTTTGGAGGTATTGTCTTGATGTGGGAACCAAGGGCAATGGAAAAGGTGGAGGAAGCAGTAGGGCGCTTTTCTGTTTCATGCAAATTTAAAAATGTAGGTGATCAATTTGAGTGGGCTTTTACTGGTATATATGGGCCAAATTTAAACAAGAGGCGTAGGAAAATGTGGGAGGAGCTTATAGGACTAATTAGTTGGTGGGATGTGCCATGGTGTCTAGGAGGTGATTTTAATATAATTTGCTTTCCTTCGGAAAGATTAGGGGCTGCAAGTCATACTCGGGCTACGTATGGATTTTCTGATTTTATCTCTCTTCATGTGCTGATGGATATACTGATGGAAGGAGGTCTTTATACTTGGTCCAATACTTCCTCTGCTTCTAGATTAGATCGGTTTCTTTTTTCTCCGCTCATGGCGGATTACTTCACTCTATTTTCACAAAAAAGGTTGTCCAGAGTACTTTCAGACCACTACCCAATTTTGTTGGAAGGGGGGGGGGGGGGAGGGAGTCATGGGAGAGGTAGAAGACCTTTTTCGTTTTGAAAATATGTGGTTGAGGGTGGAAAATTTTGTTGATAAAGTGAAAGCCTGGTGGGAATCCTATTTGTTCCAAGGAAATCCTAGTTTTATACTAGCTAAGAAATTGGCAGCTTTGAAGTTGGATCTAAAAAAATGGAATGAAGCAGAATTTGGCAATGTCACTTTTAAGAAACAGCAACTTTGGAACAAATTGAATGGTTTAGATGTTATAGAGGAGACTCATCATTTAACAGCCGAGGAAAAGTTAGAACAAGTTAATCTCCGTACTAATATTGAAAAGCTCACCCTTTTTGAATAGATTAGTTGGAGGCAGAAGTCTAGGGTGCTTCACTTGAGGGAGGAGAATGCAAATACCAAATTTTTTCATAGAATGGCTAATTCCAATAGAACAAATAACGGTATTGAGAGCCTTATGGTTGATGGAATCTTGTCTTCTGATCAAGGTATGAATGTTGATTGTATTACTCAATTCTTTATGAATTTATACTCTGAGCAGCAAGTTGTTTGACCTTTTCCAGAAGTCTTGGTATTTCCAAGGATATCTGGTGATAATGTAGATTGGCTCTAAAGACCCTTTGAGGAGGCAGAAATCTTTGATGTCATACAAAATTTTTATGGTGATAAATCGCCTGGACCGGATGGGTTTCCAATGGCCTTCTTCCAAGCTTGTTGGGGAATTCTCAAACCTAATCTTATGGCTTTATTTCATCATTTTTTTTGCTAAAGGTCAATTTGAGAAAAGTTTGAATGCAACATTCATCACTCTCATCCCTAAAAAAAATGCAGCAATTGAAGTCAAGGATTGGGGGGGGGGGGAGTGGGTTTATAAGATCATTGCTAAAGTCTTAGCCACTAGACTTCGCACGGTTATGGAAGATATAATTTCATCTTCGCAGAATGCTTTTGTGAGGAGCAGGTAGATTCTTGGCCCTGTGCTTATTGCTAATGATTGCCTTGATAGTAGAGTGAATCTAGTTTGCCAGGGCTACTTTGCAAATTAGATGTGGAGAAGGCTTTTGATCATGTAAACTGGGGATTTCTTATGCAGTTACTAGAACAGGGTGGGTTCTTTGCTAAATGGAGGCGGTAGATTTTCTTTTATATATCTACAGTTTGCTTCTCTATTCTGATAAATGGCTCTCCTTGTGGGTTTTTTGAGAGTTCTAGGGAGTTGACACAAGGCGACCCATTGTTCCCTTTGTTGTTTGTTTTGGTTATGGAAGCCCTTGGGAGGTGTTGGATAAAGCTGTTCATGATGGTCACATGTCAGGCTTTGGTGTGGGTCGTTTAGAGGGAAGATCTTTGGCAGTGTCTCATATCCTCTTTGTGGACGACACTTTAATTTTTTGTGATGCTGATCTAGATCAGGTTTTGTTTCTTCGTATGATCCTCATTTGGTTTGAGGCGTTTTCTGGTCTAAAGATAAATTTGGGCAAGTCAGAGTTGGTTCCTATTGGTATGGTGCATAATTTTGAATTACTGTTGACTGTCCTTGGCTGTAAACAAGGTACTCTTCCAATGAAATATTTGGGTCTTCCCTTGGATGCTAAATTCAAGGATAAGACAATATGGAATCCAATTTTGGAGAAGATAGAAAGAAGATTAGCAGGGTGGAAACGTTTGTACCTATCCAAGGGAGGTAGAGTCACTTTAAATAAAAGCACTCCATCTAATTTACCCACGTATTTTCTATCTTTATTTCCTATTCCGGCTACTGTGGCTAATTGAATTGAGAAAATTCAGAGGAATTTCTTATGGGGTGGCATTAGTGATGAACCAAAATTCCATTTGGTTAATTGGGCTACTATCTGCAGTCCCATTGCTTCGGGTGGTTTGGGGATAAGGAAGGTAAGACTTTTTTAATGAAGCTTTGCTTGGGAAGTGGCTATGGAGATTTGGGATGGAAAGGGCTGCCCTTTGGAGGCAAGTGATAGCGGTGAAATATGGCTGTGAATGGGGTGGCTGGTGTACTAGACCTATTAATGGCCCATATGGTGTTAGCTTGTGGAAAACTATTAGTTGAGGCTGGCCTTCTTTTTCTTGCCACATTCTATATGATATTGGGGATGGGTCTAGGGTGAAATTTTGGCAAGACCGTTTGTGTGGCGAAGCATCTCTTGCAGTTAGCTATTCTGAATTGTTTAAATTTTGCCGAGATCAAGAGGTTAGTGTGGTTGAGATTATGAAGTTTGATAATGGAACCCTGTTTTGGGATGTCAATTTCTTTAGGGGTGTGCATGCTCAGGAATTAGAGGTGTTGGCGATTTCATGGATACTATATATGGTGCTTCGGTGAGAGGGTTTGGGGAGAATAAGATGTACTGGAAATCTGATAGAGAGAAGGGCTTCATGGTTAAGGATTATTATAGTCTTTTAATGGGCTCTAATGACTATTCTTTTCCTTGGAAAAGCATTTGAAAACAAAAGATTCCTTCTCGAGTAGCTTTTTTTGTTTGGACTGTTGCTTTAGGGAAATGCTTAACGATTGACAATCTAAAGAAAAGGAAGGTTTGGATATTGGATTGGTGCTACATCTGCAAGTGTAATGGTGAATTGGTTGATTAGCTTTTTCTTCATTATCTGGTTGCAATGGATCTGTGGGCTATGGTGTTCGGTTGGTTTGGAGTGAACTTGGATGTCAATTTCTTTAGGGGTGTGCATGCTCAGGAATTAGAGGTGTTGGCTGATTTCATGGATACTATATATGATGCTTCGGTGAGAGGGTTTGGGGAGAATAAGATGTACTGGAAATCTGATAGAGAGAAGGGCTTCATGGTTAAGGATTATTATAGTCTTTTAATGGGCTCTAATGACTATTCTTTTCCTTGGAAAAGCATTTGGAAACAAAAGATTCCTTCTCGAGTAGCTTTCTTTGTTTGGACTGCTGCTTTAGAGAAATGCTCAACGATTGACAATCTAAAGAAAAGGAAGGTTTGGATATTGGATTGGTGCTACATCTGCAAGTGTAATGGTGAATCGGTTGATCATCTTTTTCTTCATTATCTGGTTGCAATGGATCTGTGGGCTATGGTGTTCGGTTTGTTTGGAGTGAATTGGGTTATGCCGCAATCTGTAATAGGGCTTCTAGCATGTTGGCAAGGCAGATTTGGTCATCATCGAAATGGGTATATGTGGTTGATGGTTCCCCATTGCTTATTGTGATGCCTTTGGAGGGAGAGAAATAGTTGGTGCTTTGAAGATAAGGAAAGATCCATATCAGACTTGAAACTATTTTTCTTTAGAACTTTAATGGATTGGTTGGCTGCATTGCTAAACCAATCATTTTTACATTTTCTTAATTTCTTAGATTCTTATAATTTTTGTTCTTGATTGTTTCAACTCTTGTACACTCCCTGTGTACTAGGGTGTTTCTCTTTTTTTGACATCAATAAACTTATTACTTATCAAAGAAAAGGTTTTGCATTTGCTGATTAGCAATATTATTGTTGAAGCTTGAAAACGTGCCATTATGTAGTAGAATATGGGTTTAAGTGATAACCTAGTAGTAATGGCATCCGTAATAATGTCTAATGTATATAGTTCGAACCCCATGTCCCCCCTTCCCCAAATCCTTTCCATGCCACCACACAATTTTCCTTTTCCTAAAACCAACAACCTTTTCTCCCAATTGTTCCATTCATTCAATCCAAAGTCGTGGCGTGCACGTGGAGCAGCCGACTCCTCATGTGTCTCCCGGAGAGATTCAAGTGATTGTTGGCCCCATCTTCACCGGAAAAACCACCACCCTTCTTTGCCGAGTTGAATCTGAGAGCAACAACGGCAAGTTTGTGAACCTTCACTAGTTTTAGTTACTTTCTTTGTGTGTGTTATATGCATGCTTGAAATTTATGTGGGTTGTGGATAAATTTTTAGGCTTTTTAGCTCGTTTTGGTGGATGGTGTTTTTTTTTTTAGCTCGTTTTATGTGGTCAGTGTTGTTTTAGTGTCAACTGTCAAACATGAGATCTTTCAGGTTCAGTACAGAATTGGGTAGTTTATTTGTATGGAAATGTTTAGTACAGAATTGGCCTTGCTATGAAGGAGCTAGCCCACATATTAGAAGAACACTTGTTGAGGTTTTCAAGGACATGTTAGTCCGTGTCTGTCCACTTATTTATTTATTTGGGTTGTGGGGGGGGAGGGGGGGTGTATTAGAATCCTTGCCTCACCTTGGCTGTAACCTGCAATTCTAGAAAGGTTGGTTATCTTGTCTGGGGTGTAGAATACACTGTATTTCATTCTTTAGTGTAAAATATATCTCTGCATAGGATTAAGTATAGAAGAATTGGAGAGGCTCGCCATTTAGGGAAAAAGAGTTCAGAAGACAGCTCGGAGGGACATTGCGCTTGTTGTGAGTAGCTCTTGATCATTTAAGCTTATGATTGTTATTCTTTAGAAAGCTCTTTCTTTTGATTATTGCACTGAGTTCATATAGGATCTACTTAAATTCAGAGTTTGTCACCACCAGTCTGCCACCCATTTTCTCTTTTCACATCTTAATTTAAGCAGATCTGAGAATCCTATAAGAATGAGATCCTTTATACAATGATGATGCTAGAGTAACACTATCCATGATTCAAAAATTATGTTTTTACAGAAAAAATAATTTAGAAGTAGATATTTGTCCAAAAATAAATAAATAAATAAATTATGAGTATATCTAAACTTCTTCAATCATAAACAAACTCTGTGATGACTATCCAAGTCTAGAAGTTTTGTGTTTGCTGAAATCAAATCAACAGAACCCTTCATCATAAATTGTGGGTATATCATATCAAGAAATCCATCATTTTTGTCCCTTAGTAGTTGCAGATATGCACCGGCCTTTATCCCCCCCCCCCCTCCCCCCCCCCTATCTTGAAGGTTGAACCCATGAGAGGGGATAAATTGGGCAGGGGGAGACCATCCTTTATTTATTAGCCTACTATTGCTGTTAATTAGAAAAGGTAGGAAAAAGAAGAAAGTAGTTGAAAAACACTTTTTAGAGTTGCAAATTCTAATTTCAAAAGGCCAATTGACAAATTTGATAACCTTTACCATAAGCAAGTCTCCTTTAGGGCATGTTGACTGCTACCAATTAGATATTCAGATTAAATTTGAATACTTAGGGGAACACACTATTTTTTCGATAGTTACCAGAATAGGAGAGGGGGATTTGAACCCTGGTTCTCCTAGTGAAGGAGAGCAAACTATGCCACTGAGTTACAAAGCTCTTGGCTGGGAACTTACATGCCTTTGTTAATTTATTTAGTTGTTAGAACCATGAGGTTTGGACATTTTTTTTGGGGAGCCTGTTGGCCTATTTAACAGATGAAAATGGTATCAGTATCTGCTTTTGTTTTGAGAAGCTTCAACAATGACTATAAATGTCTGACACAGAGGCAAGATGTTTGAAAGGCTGACAGGAAAATAGCTGCTTTGTTGACACATAGGCCAACTGGGAAAGTTTCTGTAATGAAATATTTTCAAAGGATTTTTGTGTTACTTATATTGTATAAATTAGTAATATAGTATAACTTCGACATAAGTAATTTCTTATTTGTCATTATGAATTTTCTTTTTTTGGCTTTTAATTTTTTTCTTCTATTGATTTTATGTGCTATTTGTTCTCTTTTTAGGTGGCTAACAGAGGGAATGGTGTAACTACTGTCTCTGCAACAATGTTCTTTGCTTCTATGGTGACTACTCTGTTTTTAGTTTTTGCACTGCCTTCTGGTTTTGCTTATGCAAGTGTACTATGGACATCTTTACAGTTCTGGTGTCCTTAATGTAGGTTTTTAAAATTATGTATTGTAATTGATCTTGAGCTTGCATTTACGTGAGTTGTTTTTAAGATTGTTTGCTTTTATGGTGGACGGTGTTGTTATTGTGCCAAATATGAGATATCTTAGATGCAGTAGTGTTGATTGGAATTATGCTGCTTTTATATGCATATTTATGTATGCTTTATGATTGAATTTTGCGGGTTGTTGATAATTTTTTTTGGTGGGTGGGTAGTATTGTTTTTGTGTCAAAGATGAGATCTTTAGATATAGTGGTGAAATAGGTAGTATGAATATTTGACTGTCTGAATGGAATGTTGCCATTTTTACATACATTTTTGTGTATGTATGTATGTCTTATAATTGAATTTGAGATTGAATTCATGCGGGTTTTTGATAAAATGCTGCATTTATTTGGTGGGTAGTATTATTTTCTGTGCCAAGTGTGAGATCCTTAGGTTGAATAGTGGATTGGGCAATTTGAATGGAATTTTCCATTACTATGTACATACTTATGTATGTAATGTGATTTTTGTAAAGCTCAAGGTTTGATATAATTGACATGCATAATTGCATATATTATTTTTAGAATTGGGAAAGAGTAGCTTTTGGCAATGTACTGGTTCAATTGATGGAATGTGATTATCACCAGCTTTCAAGTTGAGCCTTACAAGAGCTACCTCCAATTGGATAAAACATTAAAGGGTCTTTGTATTTTGGGAATATTGAGGAAGCTAAGGGGCTGTTGTGCACTACTGGAGTACAAGGGGAGAAGAATTCATGCACTTATGGTTGTTGTTGGATATGATCCCAATGAGTATTTAAAGACTAAATTGTTGATATTGTATGTGAAATCAGGGGATGTAGGAACTGCTCACGTTTTATCTGATAATTTGTGGGAGAAAAGCTTGGTTTCATGTAACGCAATGATTGCAGGGTATGAGCAAAAGGGGCTTGAAGAAATGGGGTTAAATCTTTATTACAAGATGAGACAGATTGGTTTTATACCAAACTAGTATATCTTTGCATCAGTCTTCAGAGCTTGTGCCACTTTAGCAACACTCGAGCATGGGAAACAGGCCCATGGTGTCATGATCAAGTGTCAAAATTTGGGAAAATGTGGTAGTCAATAGTGCCCTTATGGACATGTACTTTAAATTCAGTAGTTTATCTGATGGGCATTGGGTATTTGACGAGTCTTTAAACAGGAATGTTGTTATGCGGACTGCTTTATTATTTGGCTATGGTCAACATGGAAAAGTTGTAGAGGTTTTGGAATCTTTTCATAGGATGAAAACTGAAGGTTTCAAACCAAATTGTGTTACTTTTCTTTCAGCTCTTTCTGCTTGTAGCCATGGAGGTTTGCTTGATGAGGGTTGGGCATATTTCTCATCTATGACCAAAGATTACGGAATTCAGCTAAGAGGGCAACATTATGCAGCTATAGTTGATCTTTTAGGTCGTGCTGGCTGGTAACAAGAAGCATATGAGTTTGTTCTGAACTCACCTTGTAAGTAGCACTCAGTGATATGGGGTGCTTTGCTTGGGACTTGTAGGGTTTGTGGAGATATGAATTTGGTAAAGCTTGCAGCAAAGAAATTTTTTGAATTGAAACCTGAAAATCCTGGAAAATATGTGGTCTTGTCTAATGCTTATGCCACTTTTCAGTTTTGGGAAAATGCTGCAGAGGTCAGGGCTGTGATGCGGGAATTGGGGATCATAATGGAGCCTGGTTATAGCAAAATAGAGGTTCAAAATGGGTCCCAATTTTTCTTCAAGGGTGATATATCTCATAAACAATCTAAGGAGCTATATGAGTTGATCAGAGAAATGACTTGTATTTTAAAGGATGCAGGTTATGTTCCTGATCTAAGTGACAACTAACTCATGTCATGGAAAATGATTCATTTCCTGTGAATCTCTCTCTGTTGCAAAGTAGGGCTATTTAAGAGAGTATGATCTGTATGCCTAAAACCTTGATGCTTTCTTAAATTTTGTAGAATCTGGAAGGTCCACTAATGGTTGAGGCTTAATAGATATCAGTTACATATCAAAATATTATCTAATTAGGCATTCGGATCATTTTAGTTATTTCATTATTCAAGAATTTGAACATTTTTTTAATCTGTACCAAAGAAAATTGTTTTGTTTCAGTTTATTAATTCCAAGTACAGCAGGGATAGAGCCATTCCACCTGTTGAAGCATGTAGGTCGACCTGTTCAGTGTCCTGACTCCTGCTAATGCCGAAAATTGCATTTTGAGTAATGCATATTGATGCTTGCATATGTATCTATGTGTTCAGTCTGTTTAGGGTTTTTGATGATGTGTAAAGGTCAAAATTTGTTGAATTCACAGGCAATCTAGATCAATGACAAGTGTATGAAAATTTACTTGTATGATATGATATGATATATGAAAATTTACTTGTATAATATGATATGATATGATATATGAGAAGGCCTGGATGTTGTTGTTGTATGATAGGATACATAATCGATGATAAATGTGTAAAAATTTGCATGATACTATATAATATATGAGAATCCAACCCCAAAAATTTTGGGATTAAGGCTTGGTTGTTGTTGTTTAGTGTGATATATGAGAAATGCAGCTGTTTATTCCTGGCATTTCTTGCTCCTCCGCTTTCCTTAAGTTCCCAAACTAGATATAAATCATATAAAAAGAAACTCAAAAGTCAAAATTGTAACAGAAGCTTATCAAATTATGTGTCATTTATGCAAGATATGTTATCACTCCTTTCCTCTTCAGTTCTCATTCTTCTAAAAATTACATGGCCCCCTTTATCCTCTTTGTTCGCATACACATCTAAAGTCATTTTTTGCAAGATCCTCATAAATCTAAACCCATTATTTTTCTCAAGCTATTTTGGATGTCATATAACTTGTAATTCTCAATTTCATTTCTTTCAATTTATTAGAAGTAATTGATATCAAACTTCATTTTATTGGCATAATAACCTTCTCTTGTGCCTAGTAAAGTCTGTAAAAAATATTATGTCTGACTAAGTTTCTTATGTGCCTCTAAATCTAGGTCTATTCTAATGTGCTGCAACATTTAAGCTGAAAATATTATGTCAGGACCCGAACCCTAAACCTAAGATCCCTTTCCTCTCCAATTATTTTCTTGAAGACCCTAAGGCCCTATATAGATATTGGAATTCTAGTTTTTGAGTATTAGAAAGAGATCAGTGTTCTATTTGGATATCTTCCATTTGTTCTCTAAAACTTTTGATTTCAAGCAATTTGCAACTATAGGAGCTTGTAATTTCTAATCACCACAGTTTATATTATTCATTCAAGAGACACTTCAACTACGTGAACCATCTTGCTGCACGGGTATTTGAACTACAAAATCACCAAAACTTCTACAGGAAAAAAATTTCCGTGATTTATGCAAATATAGGGTAGAAAATATTCAAATACTTGTTTTACTGAACAATGTTTAAACGTTTTTGGAATTATTTTTATGATGCTTTGTTTCTTTTTTACATCTCTGTTATGCACAAGTGTGGCAATAATAAAATCAAATAAGGATACAAGATATGAATTAGATACAATTGTGACACATGATGGGGCAAAATTGCCATCCTCTTGAGTGCAAGATGTACTACCAAACTAGAGTAACACTATCCATGATTCAAAAATTATATTTTTACAGAAAAATTAATTTAGAAGTAGATATTTTTCCATAAATAAATAAATAAATTATAAGTATATCTAAACTTCTTCAATCATAAACAAACTCTGTGATGACTATCCAAGTCTAGAAGTTCTGTGTTCACTGCAATCAAATCAATAGAACCCTTCATCATAAATTGTTGGTATATCATATCAAGAAATCCATCATTTCTGTCCCTTGGTAGTTGCAGATATGCACCGGCCTTTATCCCCCCCCTATCTTGAAGGTTGAACCCATGAGAGGGGATAAATTGGGCAGGGGGAGACCATCCTTTATTTATTAGCCTACTATTGTTGTTAATTAGAAAAGGTGGGAAAAAGAAGAAAGTAGTTGGAAAACACTTTTTAGAGTTGCAAATTCTAATATCAAAAGGCAAATTGACAAATTTGATAACCTTTACCATAAGCAAGTCTCCTTTAGGGCACGTTGATTGCTGCCAATTAGATATTCAGATTAAATTTGAATACTCAGGGGAACACACTATTTTTTCGATGGTTACCAGAATAGGAGAGGGGGATTTGTACCCTGGTTCTCCTAGTGAAGGAGAGCAAACTATGCCACTGAGTTACAAAGCTCTTGGCTGGGAACTTACATGCCTTTGTTAATTTATTTAGTTGTTAGAACCATGAGGTTTGGACATTTTGTTTGGGGAGCCTGTTGGCCTACATAACAGATGAAAATGGTATCAGTATCTGCTTTTGTGGTGAGAAGCTTCAACAATGACTATAAATGTCTGACACAGAGGCAAGATGTTTGAAAGGTTGACAGGAAAATAGCTGCTTTGTTGACATATAGGCCAACTGGGAAAGTTTCTGTAACGAAATATTTTCAAAGGATTTTTTGTGTCACTTATATTGTATAAATTAGTAATATAGTATAACTTTGACACAAGTAATTTCTTATTTCTCATTATGATTTTTCTTTTTTTGGCTTTTCATTTTTTTTCCCCTACTAATTTTACGTGCTATTTGTTCTCTTTTGAGGTGGCTACCAGAGGGAATGGTCCAATTACTGTCTCTGCAACAATGTTCTTTGCTTCTGTGGTGACTACTCTGTTTTTAGTTTTTCACTGCCTTCTGGTTTTGCTTATGCAGGTGTACCGTGGACATCTTTACAGTACTGGTGTCCTTAATGTAGGTTTTTAAAATTATGTATTGTAATTGATCTTAAGCTTGCATTGACGTGAGTTGTTTTTAAGATTGTTGCTTTTATGGTGGACTGTTGTTATTGTGGCAAATATGAGATGTCTTAGGTGTAGTAGTGTTGATTGGAATTTTGCTGCTTTTATATGTATATTTTTGCAACTACAGTTACTTTCTCTCAAATTATTTTCTTGAAGGCCCTAGGACCCTATATCAAGGAAGTCAGTTTCGCACCGTACCGGCCGATACGGCCAAAATTTTCCGTTCCGGCACCTTCACCGGTACAGGTACACTCTCATTTCGTACTGGATTTAATACCGGCCATACTGGAGCTGTTTCGGCCGTACCGGGATAAATACTGGATTCCGGCCGGTAAGTACATTTTAGACCAAAGCAAAAATCTTTGATTTATTTTTGACTTGCCAATCCAGTATTCACCCACCCCACACGTAGAGGAATATATATATATAACTACAATGGTACACACTCAAAGATATTTACGTTGTTGGTTTCTCTTTTTTATTATTTATTCTTTTTTTTTATTTATGAACTTGTTGGTTTCTCTAAAGCATATATTATTGTTGTTGTTATTGATTAAATGAGTGAAATAAGCTATTGCGTCTTTGTACCTTAGGGTTTTGTAACCAAGTGTTTCTTGATCTTCATTGTTGATGAAATGAAGAACTTTGCAGCCAACAATCTTCTTCAAGTTGGTGAGTTAGTCACGTACTGGGAGCCGTGCATCATTGGTTAGTCACGTACTGGGATTCGTGCATCAAAAGGGTGGCGTTCATATATTGAAGAGTTGAAGGTTCTAAAGTGGTAGAAGGTTTCTACTGTAAGTTCATCTATGAGGATTGTAAAGTCTAGGGACAAAGGTTTTGTACTAGATCTGAAACTTCTCTTTACTATAGTGAATTTCTTTTTGGGAAGGTTTCCTCCCGGGTTTTTTATCGTGAAACTAGTTTGTTTCATTGATTTTCCTAGGTCATCATATCTTGTCTTATTTAATTTTTCGCTGTGCATGATATTGACATAATATTGATGTTTGTTTGTTTTAACAAGTTTTATACATAATAAATCTAATTAACAACTTGAGTTTAAAATTTGTTAATTCTATCAACTAAGGTCTAAATTTCCCAACACTTTGTTCCTTTTTTACATCTCTGTTCTGCAGAATTGTGGCAATAATAAAATCAAATAAGGATACAAGATATGAAATAGATTCAATCGTGACACATGATGGGGCAAAATTGCCATGCTTGGCCTTACTTGATTTGTCATCATTCAGACAAAAGTTTGGTCTTGATGCATATGATCAGATATTCCAATGACACAATTTGTAATACATGTATTACAAACATTTATCCTTTCTTGTGTAAAAATACAAAACTATTTTCTTTTGTGTGTGTTCTCTCTCTCTCTCTCTCTCTCTCTCTCTCTCTCTCTCTCTCTCTGCGTGTGTGTGTGTATTGTTTGAAGTAAAGTTATTGTTTTTTTGGTAAATGTGCACTATCTTAGTAATGAGTAAGTGGTTTGTGTGTCTGAGAAATATCTCAATTTGAATTGAGCATAGTTTTCTGTTTTTTTTTGGGTAAGATTATTGCATTTAACTTTCATCAGTTTTTTATGTACACTAGATGGTAATTATTTAAGGTATTTATATAGGCCACCAATTATATTTAGCTATTTTTATACTCGTGATTATACCTAATTATAATCTACCACCATCCATATAAAGGCCTTTAGGTCATTACCTATTTTTTTTGGACTCATAATAACTTTTTTATGAGAAACAATTAGCTTATAACTTAAAAAGCTTTTATGCAATTAAATGGCATCATATCATATTACATTGTTTGGAAATTCTAACAAGATCCTTTTAATGATGAATATAAATAATTTTGACAGGAGGAGCTTTGGTTTTGTGCTGGATATAATTCCCTGGCTGATTCTGTGACCAAATTAACTGTTCGCTGTGAACTTTACGATAAACGTGCTTTCTTCACCTTAAGGAAAACAGAGGAGACACAGACTGAAATGATTGGTGGGGTTGATGTCTACATGTCTATGTGTCGGCAGCACTGTGTCATCGGACAAGTAGTCAAGGAAGCTGCAAAGACTGTCCTGGAATCTCAAAACGTTCAGTGTGTCTCTTGCATAGTTCAACTAAGGAAAACAAAGGAGACACAGACCGAACTGATTTGTCTGTATACATGCCTGTGTGTCGGTAGCACTATGTCATTGGACAAGTAGTCAAGTAGGCTGCAAAGACTGTCCTGGAATCTTAAAACACTCCGTGTGTCTCTTATGCATAGTTCAACTACTTAATAGGAAATCTGGATTTTCCTAGTATGCCCTGCCTTGTATTCTACACAACTTGTCAATGGTGAAATTGCAATTGAGTTAGGAATTTTACATCTTTCGGTCCTTATCAATAATGTAGATAATGTTACATCTATTTATGTTGTCAATGTTTGATAGATGCTTTAATTATCATCAATATATATTGCTGGAAAATAGAAAACTCTAGTGAATGTGAATTTGAAATAGGTTTTTTCTTTTCTTTCCTTCTTCTTCTTAAAGAACCATTTATAGTCGATAGTTGTATTCACCTACAGTATGAAAGTTTGAAAGTTAAAGTATAGTTTTCTCAAGTGCCGTATCTTAAATACCCTAATATCAACCATTTCCTTGTGGATTGTTATATCCCTTTGAGAAGTTAAAAGTTGTTTGGGAATAGGGTTGTGTTCTACTTGGTATTAAGGTCTTTTTCTTTAGATTTTTGGAAATTAAAGTTGCAAGTCTTAGTTCTTACTCCTGTTCCAAAAGTTAATTTCCCTAAGATCTTTTCAGATTGAGAGGTGCTACGTCTGGAACATTTTCACAACAAATTATAAGTGATTAGTTGTTATCTGTTCTAAATTGAACCTTCCACTCAAATTACTCACCAATAACAATCCATAACAACTTGACGCATATGATTTGTTGTGAAAAGGTTGTAGACATAGCTTTTCTCCTTCAGATTTCTAGCCTTAGCCTAGGAATTGCCAAAATTAGAAATAAGATTGAAGATTGTAATGAAAAGATAACTTGTCCAGTCTGACTCCTATCCCTTCCAATAAAAGGGAGTTAACAATATCCTCTTGAGTGCAAGATGTACTACCAAACCATAGATGGACATATTGTTAGTGTATAACAATGACGGGTGATCAACCATAATATGGTGCACCCTCACTTATACAATAACCCTCTACTTGGTGGATGATGTTACTTCATCAATCTGGAGAAGAGAATAAATTTAATGTTAAAATTAGTTATACATTGAAAAGTTATGTTTTTTAGATAAGGTATATCTTTTAGAGAAAAGAAATGTCTTCCCAAGTGACACGAAGGAGTCTAAAAATAGTGGAATTCCTCATTCATTCCATATGTTATATTATTTTCTCTCTATGTCCATGTTGTTGATTCCCACCCTAACCAAATTGACATCCACATCATTAGGACCATCATATATCACCAAGGTGTGTAATAAAAAAGTAAAAATGACACGATGACATAATGAAGACTTATGAGCTATGATTCTATAAAGTACAACTGTATCCGGATCTTCCCTCTATCATCTCTAAAAAATCACTTTTTATTAAGATGCATACACGCAGAGTCATGATTTCGTTAGGCTTATCTTATGAAGAAGCCAATGAGACCAAGACCCTTGTAAATGGTTGTTTCACATTGCTAAACACCCCAAAACTCCCCTTTGAGTGGGGTTGTCACAAGTTCTAGTTGTAAAATTAGTAAAAAGAGCAAGACACAAATTTTTAGACTCTAAAATTAACAAAGAGAAAGTCAGTAAACATGAGAGAAAGAGAGAGAGATTGTGAGCTACCATCCAAAGACCACCAGAATACCTTTACATAAGAGTAGTGATAATTACATAATAGAATTGATAATTATAGTGTTGCACACTGTGTGTAAGGGAACACATTTGAAATCGTGTTTTTGTGTTTTTACTTATAATTGTGAAAAAAAAAATCAGTTATAATTGTAATTACCATTTCACAATTATAACTAAAATCGTGTTTTCAAAACATAATTTCAGCTGAAGTGTGTACTATATAACTCAAATCGTGCAACAATAATTATTGTTTATATAATATCATGCCTACTAGGGCACTACACTCCCCAAATGTTGCTCCTCAAATGTGCCATGGGATGAATTGAGTCCTTAGTAGCTTCCAATCACCTTACAAAAGAAATGTGACATTTTAAATTTATATTTTGATGCTCACTTATCACTACAAAACACGTAGGTCTATAGCCGCGTTTGCAAAACCGCGGCTATAGCTAACCTATAGCCACGTTTTTAAGAAATGCGGCTATAGACTTAACCTATAGCTGCTTTTTTAAAATGCGGCTATGAGTTAAGTCTATAGCCACGTTTGTAAGTAGTTTTAGCAATGTTTTTAAAACGTGGCTATAGGGAAAATAAAACCCAAATGGGTTCACTTCAACGTAAACAAAAATGGAATATGCCATAGAATATTCTGTGGCATATTCCAAAATGTTCCATAAAATAAAAAAATAAAATAAAAAAACTAGCTGAATGGGTTGACTTCAGCGTAAACAAAAAATGGAATATGCCATAGAATATTCCTAGAATACTCTATGGCATATTCCAAAATATTCCCAAAAAAAAAAAAACAAAAAAACTGAAGATTTCAAATTATGAAATCTCAGACTCTCCCTCTCGTCAAAAGAAAAAAAAATGAAAGTTCTCTCAGTCATTCAAAAAAAAAAAAAAAAGCTCTCATATTAATCTTACAACTCTCTCAATCTCTCTCATATGTGCATGTTGTCACCGATTTATGTTGCCGAAGATCCAAAAAGTGCTGACCCACACTATTAATCCCTTTTTCCCACTGATGCTGTATGAATGGGTTTGTGAAAATATGGGGTTTTATTCATTGTTCTTTGAGTTTTGTTCATTTTTGTTCCCTTTAACTTTGTCTCTCTTTGCAGTAGATCTGAAGGTTGAGTCTCTCTTTGCTATAGACTTGAAGATTTTAAATCAATGAAGCTAAAGTGCCTCAAAAAATTATCTCTATTTGCTTTATTTTTCTCTAACCCATGGCCAAAAATTATTTTCTTTTGTTTGATTGTGTTTTGATTCATTTTGGGTTTGAGCATATGGACTCTTTTTGGTTGTGTTTCTGTTATAGGGATTTTTGTATGTTTGAGCTTGTACTTTTGTTGAAGAAGATGTTCTGTTTGTGTTCTTGCACTGTTTTCTTGTATTTTAGAGCATGTTGTGTTTGTATTGTGGGCATGTTGTGTTTGATTAATTTTGAAATTTTCTGGGTTTTTGTTTGAATTTGAATTTGCTGAGTTTGTATTGTTGTTTTGAATTTCTTAATTTAATTAAAATTTAAAATTTAAAGTTTTAAAGCATTAATTTTAAAATTTAAAATTAAAATTAAAAAAATATATATATATAAGGGTCTATAGCTGCGTTTTTTAAATGCGGTTGTAGGTTGAGGATTTATAGCCGCATTTAAAAAATGTGGCTAGAGTATGTCCTATAGCCGCGTTTGAAAAAATGTGACCATAGACCCTTAGGCCTATAGTTACAGATTTGAGGCCACGGTTGAAAACGCGGCCTAAAAAAATGCAGCTATATGCCAAAAAGGTTCTATAGCCGCGTTTTTAAAACGCGGCTATAGAACCTTTTTTTTTGTAGTGTGTATATATATGTTGGGTATATATCTGTGTGACTGAAATCACATATATACATATACAAAAAAGATATAAGTGTGTTGTTAATATAACATAGTTGGACCTAAATTCATAAATTTCAGGTTTTAAGTTGAGTAGTGTCCTTGTGCTTACCGAAAAAAAAAAGATAGATTAATAGTTATTTTTTTATTAATAAAAAAAGATTTTGAGGATTTGTCAAATCCTTCACCAATAATAAACCAATTGAAAAAGAAAATGTTCTTGTGAACTAGGATTTCAAAAAAATGTGGCTATTCAAAAGATTAGTTGCCATTCCTATTTAACCACCAAACCAATTGTAAATCAACTCATCAATTATATTGGAAACATATTACTACTATTTCTCGAGATTGTCTTGTGAGTTTGAGTTGAGATTAATAGCATGACAAGTTGAACATAATACATTCCTTTGGATTTGATGAATTTCATCATGCAATTCCTGATCCCCAAGAACCATGAAAATAACTCGAGATTACCGGTTATTTGTATTAAATTGGAGCTCTCTGGGTGACGGTCCAAATTTCTAGATTTCTTCAATATAGTGGGCATCCATAGGATTTTATGGTCTACATCACCTCAATTTTCACTGTAGTCAGCCATGTCCTTGGTTTTCTTCCTCTTTCCTCTCCAGGTAATAGATATCATTATAGCTCAAATGATTACAAACAATTCAATTCTGCAGAAGGATCACAGCCATTTTGCTTTATAGATACTCCAAATCTCTGACTATTGGGTTCCTTTGTGAAAATTCTGAGTTAACCATTGGGAATAATGTTGAAAAGATCAATTTTTTTTATTTTTTATTTTATTTTTCTGAAGTTACCAAAAAGCTACAATCTTTGTTTAAAACACATTGTTTTGGTATTTGGTTAAGTGGGGCAGGCTAGTTGCTTAAACCTTTCCATCTCAAAGAGCTTAGAAAGTCACTTGTTAACCCCATGGCTACCCCAAGCTTATCTATCAATACGTAGCATACATCAAATGAATGGCAATATGGGCACCTGCCCATTTGAATATCTCCAATGATGTAGGCATATCAAATATATAGATAGGTTGTTGATGCAAATGAAAGAAGAAGGGATTGTATTTAGAGAGGGTTCCTTTTGATTATGTATTATGGGACCACCAGTTCTCCCAGGCAAGCAACTAGGTTGCTTTTGGATATGAGGGGTGTTTATTCCTGTGAGCCAAGTTTTCGATCTTATAGTGTTGTATTAGATATGTTGTGGCTGAAAATTGTTCCAAGGTTGCACCAATGTTTTCAATGAAACGTTGAATAATGATGTTTCTTTCTCCTACTACATTTGACGTGGTGATGTGATTAAAGCACTTTATCTGGTTAATGTGGTGGATTCTGCGTTCTCTATAAATAGGGACATGGCAAGAAGTTGGTGTGTGCAGAATTCAGTGCTAGAAAAATATTATGGAATGAATAAGAAATTGACTCCTAATGTGTCTACTTGAACATGATATTTAAGTGGTGGGAATTCTTGGAATTCTTGAGTCTCACGTAAGAAATGATAGAGAATATGAGTTTAAATGTTCATGAGTTGGACAATGGGTTAGGCTTTAGACATATGTGGACTGGGCCCTCTTGTCCAAATAATTATATTATTTTTTGAATCAGTAAGTTTGTATACAGCAGTCATGTGCCTCATGCGCCACCCAAAGAATCTGCATCTCAGTCATGCGCTTCACGCGCCATCCTTTGGTCTAGGTTGATGTCATTTGTGATGTTATCATTGCTAAGTCAGCCCTAGCTAATGTCAGCATCCAGTCACTGCTTATGTTAGCTACATGTTAGCATCCAATTAGCATGCTTACATTAGCTGCCACGTCAGCATCCAATTAGCTGCTTGCATCATCTTGCTGATGTCATCACTGCTGACTCCGATAACTGCCGCCATTGACCATTGACTTTGCAGTCCAGGTGCTCCTTACCCAAATTTTTGTGTAGATTTCATTTTTACAGTCTATTTTTGCATATTTTGTCTTTAAATGGATAAATATGATATTTTTCTTTCTCACCCCATCAATGCTATAATAGAGAGGAATAAGAATTACTTATCTTGGTATCAAGCTATATATGCGTAATTTTCTTAAGGGTCACATGCTCTAGTAATATTGTGCTAGTACAGTCACTACTCCTATCAAGGGGGTAACTGAAGAAGATATTGCCTTCATCAGTCACATGGTTGAATGGGATAGTCACAACCATATGATCCTCAGTTGGCTCTGGAACACTTCCATTTCTTCCATCTCCAAATTGTTGGGCAGCTTTGATGATGCAAAATCTGCATGGGATATGTTAGCCAGAAGATACTCCACTTCTCACCAATCCATGAAATATCAGTTAGTGGTTGAGTTGCATCAGCTCAGGCAAGAATCAAGGCAATCTATCAATGGCTACTATGATTAGCTTCACTTCAAGGATGCTCAACAATATGCTATTGTTCGAGATGAATTTTGTCTTTATGAATTCTTAATGTCACTTAACGATGTCTATGTGCCCATCCGAGGTTAGCTTCTTAATCATAGTCCTCCTCCCTCTCTTGATATCGTTGTAAATAAGTTGGTTGGAAAACAAGCTCATCTTGCAACCCTTCAAACCCAGAATAAGCGTAATGCTCTTGTTATTGCTCCCTCTATTCCTCCCATAGAGCAACCTCTGCAATCAAGGTTTTATGCCTCTAGCTCTAGTAATCATCGCAAGCAGTCGAACAAAATGTTTTGCAACTATTACAGGCATCTTGGTCACACTATTGAGACTTGTTACCGTCGCAACAAATCTACTACTGATATTGCTAATACTGAGTCTACTCCGCCAATGTCTTCCATCTCAATTGAGTCCCTGTCTTCTCGATCCACTATCAACCTCTCCTAAGCTAAACTACAGAACATCATAGCTATTCGTATGGCTAGTAATGCATCTCTTTCCACTACTCTCTTAGTTTTACTTGGTAAGTCTCACTCTTGGCTTTTTGATTCTGCCTATTACAATCATATGACACCTCACTCGTTCTTATTTTCTAAACTTGAACCTGCATCATATCCTCTTAATATTCGTATGGCTGATGGTTCCACCATGCATGGCAATAGTCTAGGTTTTGTTTCGACCTCCAACCCTTTAGTTCTTAGGGTCTTCCATGTACCTGACCTATCTTATAATTTATTCTCTGTAGGAGAATTAGTTGAACTAGATTATCGCCTTATTTCTTACTATTTTGGGTGTACTGTGCAGGATTTAAGGATTGGGCAGGAGCTTGGGACCAGTCCTAGAGTTGGGCATATGTTTCCTGTGGACAACCATCATCTTCCACCTATTGCTCCTATTTCTGTTGCTGCTGCAACTACTACGGTTTCTTTTTTACCTTCTTTCACACTTTGGCATTCTCATCTTGGTCATGCACCCTCTTCTCAGGTATAATAGTTAGTTTCTAGGGGTCTGTTAGGTTATGAGTTCAAAGAAAATTTTGATTGTACTTCATGCTAATTAGGAAAACAACCACTTTTGCCTTTCAGTGATAGTGTATCTCTCTCTAATGGTATCTTTGAGTTAATTTATTCTGATGTTTAGGAACCTTCCCCTATTACCAGTATTGGTGGATCTCGAGATTTTGTTGTCTTTATTGATGTTTATTCTCGTTATAGTTGGATTTTTCCTATGAAATCTCATTCTGAATTACTACCAATCTATAGCAACTTTGCAAAAATAGTTGAAACAAAATTTCCAAACATATCAAGATTTTTCGATCTGATAATGCTCTTAAATATACTCAATATGATTTTCAAGCTCTTTTATATTCCTATGGCATTATACATCACCTAACTTGTCTAGGTACCTCTCAGCAAAATGGTAGAGTTGAATAAAAACTTCATCATATTCTTGACATTGTTCGCGCTCTCCTTTCTACCAAAGTTCCTGCCTCATTTTCGGGTGAAGCCGCTCTTCATGCTGTTTATGCTATTAATCGCATTACAAACACTGTCATCCATAATCAAACTCCATATGAGCACGTTTTTAGGTCACCCCTTGACTATCATCACCTGCGCCCCTTTGACTCTGCTTGTTTCATTCTTCTTTAGCCTCATGGGCATAACAAACTTGATCCTCGATCCATACTTTGTTGTTTCCTTGGCTATGGTAAAACTTAAAAGGGCTATCAGTGTTATGATCTTATCTCTCATCATCTTTGTGTTTCTTGAAATGTTGTCTTTTGCAAACACCGCTCCTTTGTTGAGCTCTTTCACTTGCGTTCTTCCCTATCTACTTCCTTTATTTTAGAAATATTTCCAAACAAGTCACATCTTCCTTTTATAGATTCTCCCAATCCTCCTTTGGACTTCTCTATCTAACCACTAGATATTTTTTATATTTCTCCTAGATCACCCTCAAATGAACATGTGGAAGATGAACAGGTCGATGACGAGCTACCCAACATTGAGCTTGGGTCCCCTGCTCCTACTTCGCTTGAAGATGTTACACAAGAAAATCCACCTCGTCACTCCATTTAGGTAAGATCCATTCTGGCATATTTACTTGACCATCATTGTTACACTGCCCTTACTACACTACACGAGCTTCACATCTATTGTGAGGCCTTCATTGACCCTTTAGAGCAAATTGCAATGAAAGAGAAACTTGATATATTATTTAAAAACCATACTTGAGATTTGGTTACTTTCTCTCCTAGACAATCTGTCGTTGGTTGTAAGTGGATCTACAAGATCAAGACTCACTCTGATAGGTCCATTGAGTGCTATAAGGTTTGTTTTGTTGCAAAAGGTTTCACACAGGAGTATGGAATTGATTATGAAGAGACCTTTTGTAAAGTTTTTATTTACAACTATTTTGTGTTAGCTTTAATTCCGTGCCAAATTTGATTGTAATTTTATTCAATCATTTTTCCTTGTATTTATATGGGATTTTTATTGTAAGGGTTGTGTGTGAAAGAGTGTGAAGACTCAAGCTTAAAGTGAAGAACAAGTGGATTTCGCGAGAAGCTAACCCGTGAAGTAGCCACGTGTTGAGCACATGACTGGAATACGAAGAGTCATGACAGCCTGGAGTTTTCGCGAGTGTCTCGCGAGTAAGGCATTCTCGCGAAATACTCGCGAAACATTCTATTTGGCTATTTTGTAATTTTTGCTTTACCTAGTCTTTACCCACACTATAGATACCCTCATTAGCCATATATTGTAAGGAGTGCTTTTTAGAGAGAAAACCTTAAAAATTACCCTTGAGAGTTAGAGATTGTTATATCCACAATCATCTACACATTTCTTTGTGGTTTTCCTCTACTCCTACCTCTCCATATCCAAATCCTTAAAAGGTTGATAGCCCAAACACTTACCATACCCAATCTGAGTGTAAAGTGAGGATTTGGTGCTATTGGGAAGCATTGGAAGAAGCCAATCGTTGGCGGATGTAATCGGGTTGAATTGCGTGATTCGGGAAAGCTAGAGAAGACAAGGCATCGTGAAGCCAGTTGATAGCAGAGCTTGAAGGGCTTAAGTACATGGGGTAGACTAGGCTTGGAGGGTCTTTTATTATTCGTGTACTCCAATTTATTCTCTAGTAAATCAATTTACCGCTTGGAGGGCGACGGTGAGGTTTTTCCCTGAGTTCTTCAGTTTCCTCTTCGATAACTCGTCTCAGTATTATCTTGTGTTTGCATCCTTCTTCCCTACTCTTTTAGCTTTCATTTTATTGTTGATATTTGATGAATAAGGCTTAGAGTAGTTTTATCAGTTGTTCGCACGCATTTACTCTTATTCCGCACTTAGTTTAAGTTAGAGTAAAAGCAACTGAGCCGTAACTGTTAATTAGGGGTCTAAACAAGCTCTTGTGTATTCACACAAATTCGAGCTTTCACCTTTGCTCTAGTTGCTTGAATCTCACCTATTCATGCCCTCTTAGCTGCTGCTGCTACTAATAAATGGGACCTTTTTCAGATGGGTGTCAAAAATGTCTTCCTTAATGGGGATTTAAGTGAAGAAGTTTATATGCAACCTCCTTCTGGTCTCTCTGTTGAATCAAACAAGGTTTGTTACCTTCAACATGCACTTTATGGCCTTAAACAAGCTCCACAAGCTTGGTTTGCCAAGTTCAGCTCTACCATCTTTTGCTTGGGTTACACTACCAGTCCTAATGATTCTGCCTTATTTCTTCGTAGCACCGACAAAGGCACTATTGCTTCTCCTATATGTGGATGATATGATCATAACTAGTGATGACCTTAGTGGCATTCAAGAACTCAAGGATTTTCTCAATCAGCAGTTTGAGATGAAAAATCTTGAACATCTTAGCTACTTCTTGAGTCTTGAAATCACTTATTCCACATATGAACATTATATTACTCAAGCCAAGTATGCTTCTGAACTTTTGTCTCGAGTTAGACTCACTGATAGCAAGACTGTTGACACTCTAATTGAACTTGATGCGCATCTGACTCCCTTAGGGTGGAAACCATTGTCTAATCCCTTTCTTTATAGACGATTGGTTGACAGCCTAGTTTATCTCACTGTCTCTCGTCCAAACATTTCTTATGCTGTTCACTAGGTGAGCTAGTTTCTATCTGCTCCACGATCAACTCATTATGCTGCTATCCTGCACATTCTTTGATACCTGAAGGGCACTCTCTTACATGGCATTTTCTACTCTGCTTAGACCCCCCTTGTTCTTTGTGCATTCTTTGATGCTAATTGGGTAGGAGATCCCGTTGATCGAACGTCAACCATTGGTTATTACTTTCTTCTTGGTTCTTCTCTAATTTCTTGACAAAGAAAGAAACAAGCCGTTGTGGCCCACTCCAGCGCTAAAGCAGAATATCGTGCCCTTGCTGATACCACATCTGATCTCCTTAGGCTTCGACGGCTTTTTCAGGATTTAAGTGTGTCTACATCATCTGCTACTCCTCTTTATTGTGATAACTAGAGTGTCATTCATATTGCTCACAATGATGTTTTCCATGAACGGACTAAACACATAGAAATACAAAAAAATTAATTATGATTTTTGGTTGCTTGTTGTTAAACTCAGTAGATGTTGGGAGAACGGGAATAAAAATACTACCATGATGGATCTACCTGATTGATATAACGATGACGGTCCATACTTGACATGGCCAAGGAGGACGGATCCACAGTGGACGAACGAGTATGATGCAGGGATCATCCTTCCGAGATTATTTCCAAGAAACCTTAAATAAGGATTCACGCTATATAATTAGGGCTGATGTGGCCTTACTTGATCTCCACGTGAACATGCATAAGAAGAATTCTTGCATCGCATGTTTAGCCTTGATCGAAGGATTCCAATGAGGAAGAGAACTCTAGAAGGTATCCAAAAGGAAAGAGTTCTAATCCTAGAAGAAAAGGACTTTATGATCAAGGCATGGATGCTAACCCTACACTACTATAAATACGCCAAAACCCCCATAAATCAAGGTATGCCTTAGTAACTCGACTCTGGCACTCTAGGGTTGTAAAAATTTTAACTTGACCTTCGGAGGGTTTTTGGCCGGCACCACACCGGTGCTCTCTGTTAGGTCCTCTCTTTTCGTTTTGTAGGTGTTATTTCGATTTGGGAGTGCTTGCAGCTTACTAGTGATTTTTTTCGGCATCATCAGTTGGTGCCGTCTGTAGGAAATTATTTAGCCTTTGCTCTATCCCTAAGACAAAAAGTTTCATGGTACTCACTCGATCGATGGCAACAACCAACAATCAATGCGACGAACCGCACGCCACAGCTCTAGAGAGGCAAGTCCAAACGCTTGCGGCGGCGGTTGAGCGCCTAACCAAGTAGAATCATGATTTAGAAGAGCAACTGCGGCAAAGGAATGCACACCCAAGCACACTAGAGGAAGACCAAGAAGGTGCCAGTGCAAAAGGGAGGAACGCGGAAGGGCCTGAGGGTAGCAATGCTCCGACTAGACCGGAGCGGCAAGAGACTAATCAGCCATCCATCTTGGACACCTTACCAACTCACATAGCAGTTGAGATGCAGGAGATGAGGGAACGTATGGATGTGATGATGAACGCCCTCAAAGGACGAATCTCTAGTGACCTAGACGACCTAGTCCATAGAATAGATTTGCCTTTCACAGCGCTCGTAAGTTCATGCCCCCTTCCCCTAAAGTTTCGCATGCCTCAGGTGGAGAATTACGACGGATCCAAGGACCTATTGGATCACTTGGAATCTTTCAAGACCCTAATGCATCTTCAGGGCATACCGGATGAAATCATGTGTAGGGCTTCTCCCACCACGTTGAAAGGGCTTGCAAGGGACTGGTACGGTAGGCTGACACCAAATTCCATCAGCACTTTTAAGGAATTAGGCGTACAGTTCGTATCACACTTTATCAGGAGTCACCGGCATAAGAAGTCTACTGTGTGTCTGATGAACATTAGGCAGCGAGAAGACGAGACTTTAAGATCATACATAGCCCGCTTTAACAAGGAAGCCCTCTCGATAGATGAGGCAGATGACAAGATACTTGTAGCAGCGTTCAAAAACGGGCTGTAAAAGGGTAAGTTCTTATTTTCTCTATACAAGAATGACCCAAAGACTATGTCCGAAGTGTTTTACAGGGCAACGAAGTACATGAACGCAGAGGATGCCTTGCTGGCTCGAGAGGAAAAACCTAGAAAAAGGGAAAAGTAGGAAGATATACGATCGGATAAGGGACGGTAGATGGCTAGAGCCGGAGAACAACAAGAAGATCGACGACCCAAACCACCCACTGGAAGATTCACGAACTTCACCCCTCTCACAGCCCCAATAGACCAAGTGTTAATGCAGATCAAAGATGAAGGAACCTTGACGTTTCCTGGCAAGCTGAAGGGAGATCCGAACAAGAGGCCAAAAGATAGATACTGCCGTTTTCATGGCGATCATGGCCACGATACGACGGACTGTTATGACTTAAAATAGCAAATTAAAGCCCTCATTAGGCAAAGAAGGTTGTAGAGATTTGTGAGGAAGGAGAGAACGGATCAACTCCAAGAACAAAATCAATGATGGGAGAACGAACGTCCCAAACCGCCCATAGGAGACATATGGATGATTGTAGGGGGCACTACTTCAGCAAGGTCATCCAAAAAGGCCAGAAAGACCTAGTTACAGATGGTTCAAAGCGTCCAGTCAACAGGTTCCTCACTGAAAGTGACACGACGAGATAACCCCAACATCGAGTTTTCGGAAGAAGATGCGCAACGCCCTCACCATCCATTAGACGATGCGCTCGTCGTCAGCATATAGGCAGGGGACTACAACATGCATCAAGTTTTGGTGGACAATGGAAGCTCAGCGGATATCCTCTACTACCCCACATTCCAGTAAATGGGGATTGGTAGAGAATGACTAGTCCTAACAAATGCACCTCTTGTTGGCTTCGGAGGGGCAAGGGTCTACCCTTTGGGTGTCGTCATGTTGTCTGTGATGGTCGGGGATTACCCACAGTAAATAACCAAGGATGTAGCTTTTCTTGTGGTCGACTGTTCTTTTGCTTATAACGCCATCCTCGGACGGCCCACTCTCAATGCATGGAAGGCTGTTACCTCTACCTACCATCTAATGGTCAAATTCCCCACTGAATATGGAGTTGGAGAGATGCATGAAAATTAGGTGGTTGCACGAGAATGTTACATCGCCATGATGGAAATGGATGACCACCTATAAGCAATGAGCATCGAGGAATAGAGGATGGTGGCAGAACTGGTGGAAGAGTTAGAAGAAGTACAACTGGATGATTTTAGGCCCGAACGAACCACGAGAATCGGCACCTTGGCTAACCAAACAGTCTGACAAGTGCTTGCATTATTCCTCAAAGAAAACCAAGACGTTTTTGCATGGAGTCACGAGGATATGCTAGGGATAGACCCAACGGTCATAGTTCATAGGTTGAACGTGTCACCTTCTTTCTCTCCTGTCTGATAGAAGAAACGAGTGTTCGCTGCCGAACGAGATCGAGCCAAAGCAGAATATGTACGGAAGCTACAAGAAGCAAACTTCATACGCGAGGTCTACTACCCTGATTGGTTGGCAAATGTAGTAATGGTCAAGAAGGCCAACGAGAAGTGGAGAATGTGTGTTGACTTCACAGATCTGAATAAGGCCTGCCCTAAGGATAGTTACCCACTCCCACGTATTGACACCCTGGTAGTCTCCACCGCAAGGCATGAACTTTTGAGCTTCATGGATGCCTTTTCCGGCTACAGCCAAATCAAATTGGATAAGGCTGATCAGGAGAAAACCTCGTTTGTAACGAGTCAGGGGCTTTTTTGCTATAAGGTAATGCCTTTCGGACTTAAAAACGGAGGAGCCACATATCAGAGATTGATGAACAAGATGTTGGCACACCAAATTGGCAGAAACGTGCAAGTTTACGTAGATGATATGTTGGTAAAAAGCGTGTGGGTTTTTGATCACCTGAGGGACCTCCAGGAGACTTTTAATACTCTTCGGTCATACAAAATGAAGCTAAATCCGAACAAATGTGCGTTCGGAGTAATAGCAGGAAAATTCTTGGGATTTATGGTATCCCAGAGGGGCATTGAAGTCAACCCAAAGAAAGTAAAGGCGATCATGGAACTATCTCCTCCAAGGACGGTAAAGGAAGTACAAAGCTTGACCGGGAAGATAGCAGCCTTGAACAGGTTCGTATCAAGAGCAACGGACAAATGCCTCCCATTCTTCTGCACACTAAAGAGATCATTCGAATGGACAGACGAGTGCCAAAAGGCATTTGAAGAGTTAAAGATGTATCTCTCCACTCCGTCATTACTTAACCCATCCATGCCGAGGGAAGAATTATTCCTGTACCTTGCCGTCTCCTCAGCCGCAGTCAATGCAGCTCTCATTAGAGAAGAAGGAAAGGTACAAAAGCCCGTGTACTTTATAAGCCGAGCACTGAGAGGAGCAAAAGAGAGGTACCCTCAGATGGAAAAACTTGCTTTTGCTCTTGTGACCGAGGCTCGGAAGGTCAAACCATACTTTCAAGTGCATACCATAAATGTCCTGACAAATAAACCTTTACGGAGAGCAATGAGTAGTCCAGAAGCTGCTGGACGGATGGCACTATGGGCAATCGAGCTGAGTGAGTTCGATATCCGATATCAACCATGGGCAGTAGTGAAAGGACAAATATTGGCAGACTTCATTGCTGAATTCACTACTGCAAAGGATCAGGAGGTAGAAGAGATGCCTATATGGAGAGTTCATACAGACGGATCTTCCAATAAGCATGCTAGAGGTGTTGGAGTTGTACTCCACACCCCGAAAGGAGACAAGATCGAATGCATGATCTGTATGGACTTCGCTACTACTAACAACGAAGCGGAATATGAGGCCTTGGTAGCAGGACTGGACCTTGCGATAGCGGCAGG